>NC_049170.1:22853198-23477781 GCF_009769625.2 Cygnus olor | reverse complement strand
GTCATTTTCCAGTTTTTCACTATCATGAGCAACACAGAGGTCTCTAGACAGCTCACCTCTCAGGCTAGCCTGAAGCATGTGCCTGCACTGAATTTCAAACTCAATCTGTTTTTACCTATTACTGTTTTCATGAAAAGCATTCTTACCATTTGAGCTGACTTCAGCAGCCTGCTGCTATTGATAATCATTACTGTCTGGGACACAAAGAAGGCACATTCACTTCCAGATTTCCTAGGTTCTTATTAGTAATGGCCCAGGAATGCAACACTTAACAAAATGAGATGTCTCTGGATAGCTGCTTTTGATTACAAAATGCTGAATCACATTTTGCTATCGTTTACATGTGTGCTACATAAACGGTTCACTGTCTGCATACTAATAGAGGTTGAACTTTTGCTTTCAAAGCCATGTCCTCACCACTCCAAACCACACATATCCCAAATACACGGAACAGCCAGCATTCTGTGCCACAACTGGCCTCCTTGCTCGCTGCAGCCTGTAAGGAGTTTTCCTGATGAATCTGATTTCAGCTTTTGTTAGCACAAAAAAAAAAAAAAATAAAAAAAAAAAAAAAAAAAAAGCCTGAAGGCTGTTTGTGATGAAAACTAATTTACACTTCATTCTGTTGCAAGTAGAAGTCCTGATGACTGGAGGGTATCCGTAGGGGTAAAGGGAGAAGTTCAGTGCAGTCCTCGGTGGAAAACCGTGGGAGACCTTTAAGGAAGAACTTAAGCTAAAGGCAGTGATCACACTGCAACTCTCTCACTGTGAAGCCTTAGGAAAAGGCTTCTGAACAGCAGATCACATATCCTAATTTGTTGCTTAAAGGGGTCTCAGCACAGACCAGAATACTTGCACCTTGTACAGTGCATTAATGAAACCAGGATATATCCACATAAGCTGGCCACAGTTTCTCTGATTATGGTTACATCTTACATCCATTAAAATCATGGCTTTCTGTTTGAGTCCATACCATGTATTCATATAATCTTTATTTATACGTAAAGGTAAAAGATACATGTCATTTCCACTAGCTGATGTTTAGACACCTGCTAAACTTGGGAAGAAAGCCTAAGCTTTAGAGCCCATCACTGCTCTGAAGCAAGGACGTTTTGCCACCTTGAAAAATAGCTGCTTTTGAAGACAGCATCTCCAGACACGATGACATCTGTAGCTCCTGAGACCATACCAAAGAAGGCAATGTAACAATAGGCAAATATTTATTCATTATTGTGCACTTTGATCAGAAAAAGGTGGGTGAGTAACTGAGAGTTCCCATTTTCAAAGATATCACAGATTAAAGAAAGTGCAGTTAAGAAAAAAGACAAATCAACCCCCTCATATTATTATTAAAAGTCAAATTTAATGAAGTTAAAAATGAAAGAAGAAAAACAAATAAATAAATAAAAATAAACTCTTAAGCACCTAAAAGAGATCTAAGGAGATTTTAAGCCCTTCAACTGATCAATCTACACCTGGAGGTAGCAAAACTGATACAAAAGATTGGCTAAGAAAACACCGAGAGCGCTGACCCTGCCCAGATGTGCCCTGTGTGCCAGGACCAAGCTCCCAGCTGAACTCCCCTGTTTCCTCAAAACCAGGCACTGAAATGCCTGGAGGAACAGGCTTAGCCGGAGTACTTGGTCAAATAAACACACACCAACATTGTTAGGTTTTGCGTTCAGAACACAACAAGAGTAGGAAGGCTTTTACACAATTCAGTGCTTAAAAAACTTCTCCAGAAATTGAGAGAGCTGTGTTCCGTGTTCTTCTAAGTGTGAAAAATAAATGAATGAATGAATAAAGTTATATTAAAAAAAAAATCAAAACACTGTCTACAACCTCCTGCAAATGCTCTAATCATCACACAGAACTTTGTACTCTAGGATTTTTCCTTTTTCTTTTTTTTTAATCTTACTGCCACTGTGAAAAAGGACAAGCTAAATAATTGTTCAGTAGTTTCTTCATCTCTAAAAATACATAGGTGCTTACTTCACAGAGGCACTGCAGGAATGCATTAGTTAATGTTAAAGCACTGTGAACAGGCAAGTGCAGTATAAATGCCAAGTTCTGTTACTACTACTAGTAGCAATAATAATAATACTTGTATAGCATCTTTCATCTGAGAATCACAATGCACATTACAAAAATCAGATATTAAGATGCTGTAGAGGCGGGTAAGCATTATCTACCTTTTATAGATGATGAAACAGGGGCTCATATCAGTTAATTGAATTGCCTAAAGTTATCCAAGGGAGGCAGGCACAGAGCCACAATAGTGCAAATAAGAGCTCCTCTGTCATCCCCAACCACTAGGAATTCTTTCCACTGTGTCACCTGTTTGCTCTCACATCGTTTTTATCAGCTGTCTTCAACAAGTAGTTTTCATTTCCTTTTATTTACCTCTTTACCTTTCCTATCATTATAAATTAAGGACACCATGCTAGCAAATATAACCCTGTCCCTTCAATTCTAGGATATGTATCATGTAGCACTATACAAATAATCCATGTACATGTAGTAATACCCGTTAACATTTATTCTCCTCATTCTTTTTTAATGTTTTGGTAAAGAAGTATATCACACACACACACACAAAAAAAATTAAAAAATTGAAATTAAAAAAAGGGTAAATTTTACAAAAAAAGAAGCTGTAAATAAAATCATTTGTATTCTTTGTGGTCCTAGAAAACAACACTCATATTTTATTAGTCTTACTTACACTTATTGATGTTGTTTCTTGAAAGAAGCGCTCTTCATTAGAGGGAGTTTCCTTAACACAATTTACTCGTTTGTCATTAAGCCAAAATTGCTTTAAAAAGTATTGTACAGGTGCTTGCACAGATGACTTCTTCTTTTGCCCATTTGTTAAGAGAGAGAGGATTTATTTATTTTTTTAATGACATGGAATTATGCCTATATGGCCAGGAAAATATTACATTCTACCACTCTGCACTAGTCCAGTCAGCAAGCTGCTCAAGAATGCACTTGTACGAGTGAGTCCCACCTGCCACTCTGGCTTCCGAGCTCAAGTACAGTCATGTACTGAAGGAGGTTACATGACACCAGACACATCTCACCTTGTAAACTCAAAGCATCTGATGTGAGACTGACTGTCCACACTGAATATGCAGGCATATTTTGTTTTTAAATAATACACAAGATATCAAAGGCCTACTAGTCTATCTTGATCTTATATAGATGACTACCACCTAACTTCTGCTAGGATTTTCTCCTTAATTAGCAAGTTCAATGTATATTATTTTATTTTATCTTTTTCTCTAAAGTCAGGCACTAGCTAGATAATATGTAGGTGCACATATAGTTTCACATATAGACAAAGGTAGAAATATTAAAATTATCAGATCCAGGATATGTCAAGTGAAGTAGATATGCTGCCACTAGATTCAGGTGAATATTATTAACACTGTTCTCACATATTAATCTGAGAAATTGTTATCCATACCTACCTATTAATATTAACATAAAATGAATTTATGGAAATGTAATATACATTTTTAACTCATACCTTCACTTTCCCTCACATATTCCTTC
This sequence comes from Cygnus olor, assembly GCF_009769625.2. Taxonomy (NCBI): domain Eukaryota; kingdom Metazoa; phylum Chordata; class Aves; order Anseriformes; family Anatidae; genus Cygnus; species Cygnus olor. Next base: position 23,474,226 of record NC_049170.1, on the reverse strand, counting down.
CCTCTCCAATAACAGTATTGCATTTTACAAGGAGATCCCATCTTTCTCCAGCTTTAGTGGAAACAGTTCCTTTTCCTATTTATATTGTGCCTTACAAACAGCCTCTTATGTTCCCACCTTCTCTCAAGTCCATTTCCCAGCTACTGCTGCATCATTCCACTCTGCCTGCACAGGCTGCTTCTTGCAGCAAGGGGCCACAGTGGTCTTGGTCTCCTTGTTCATCCTTTTCTCCCCTCCTGCTCTTTGCCCTTCCCCATTTAGCAGGCTCACCATAAGTGTGTGCGCTCTGCACTAAGCCATCATGCAACTTTCAGAGCAAAGCACACAGCTTTCTAGGAACAAGCAGGGAGATACAATGGAAGTAAGCAAACATTCCTTCATGCAGTCATTACCTTGCTTTTTCCCATCCTTTCCTTCTCCGATCTTGCTGAATGTATTTTTACCAAATTAATGCATAAAACAGAGGGAAAAAGAGGCAGTCAGATGTCCTCAAGGATTTCCAGTACTCTGAGAAAACAAGACCATATCCCTCCCCCTATCCTCAGGCTGCAGCGAGAGGGCTCCAACCAAATTTTGGTTCAAAGCTCTCTGCCGGGGAACATTCAGTACCTTTACTTCAAGCTGACTTAACAGGAGAAGTTAAGTCATTGTGCATGTGTAAAACACGTTGTTTTCCTTCAAGAGAGAACACAGCAATACTGTATTTCCAATTTTTAACTGTCTAACACTGCCATCATTTTGATACTTGTTTCTTTTGAGAGTAAAAAAAAAAAAAAAAAAAAAAAGTATTTACTAGGGGCAAAACAGTCACAAAACAAAAACTCTAAATAGATTAATTAACTGACATCTGCAATGTGTTTTGCATGTCTAATTTGGAGGAAAAGATAAATTAGCAAAGGTATGATAACCTTTAAAGGGATAGTGTTGGGTATCCTAGACCTTACACACAGTTCTTTGCCCTGATACATTTCATTACATGTTTATTTTCAATATATAATGGTACGAATTCCACAAATCCACTTTCTTTAACAGTGCCACCATCCAGAGTATGAACTCACACCACTTACAATATCCTGCATAATACAAATTTTAAAGTTTAAAACATATATTTCTGCTGATGATTCTGAACATTGGGTTACAGCTTCTAATTTTTTTATAGGAGAAGTCTGATCATACATCAGTATCACATTCCAAACACAGGCAGTGTTAACTAACTTTAAAGTTCTTTAAATATCTCAACCTTAAAGATCATTTAGAATGAACTCAGGTACATGACCATTTAACATTAACCTTGTTTGCTGTCAAGCCAAACCATGTACTAAGCAAATCCCCAATTAGCACTTTTTAGTACAGATGATATAATGATCTGAAAGTAATCTGACTTTTTGCTTCAGAAAATAATTGTAGGACTGGAGATGTATTTCTTCAGAAAACAAAATTGTTGGTAGAAATTTGGTATTATCTGGAGTTGGACTCGAAGATCCTTGTGGGTACCTCCAACTCATAATCATATGATTCCAACCCATATTCTATGATTATCTTCCTTATACAAGAATGTAATGTCTTGTTTTTGCCATTGTTTGTTGTTAATACTTATGCCTATATTTATTAATAATATGATTTTGTATACAATCAAACAAAATCCAAGGACCTTTTATGTGCCATTCATAAACCAAAATAACACCAAGAAATCTCAACTTTACCATATGCAGATCTAACACCAGAATTCTTGACTTCAGCATATGCAAATCAAGCCCTTAATCCACGTTATCCATCACTATATGTGCACAGCATAAAATTAATTTGAGTGTGTTAACTTTGTACTCTGTAGTAGTATTTATTCTTAAATCCCTCTGGCAGCACAAAATGTTGAAAGAGTAGGTGAGATGTGTCACTGTATGGCCGAGTAATTGTATGGGAGATTTTCCATAAACATTTTTACAAGAAATTTTACTGAAAATCATGAGAACCAAGCTCAGTAAAACTCCTTGAAACTATTACAAGAAGCACAGATTAATTCCTGTACTAGTTACAGGGGAAAAATAATGTACCTTTCCGAGCTCTCACTGCGTACAAATGCCAACCCTCCGTTCAGGGATGAAGCAGCAGCCTGCTGCTGCATTCTTCTCCCCAGCCTGCCATAAGCACTCAGAGCACCTGTGACACTTTGCCAATATTAACAAATGGTTCAGACATAAATTAATGCACATGTCTGGCTAAAAACTTTGCTTCCTAGGGACGTATCTACCATGAAAAGTTGTGATCCTGAAACTGAAAAGCTAATGATTCATTCCTTCCTTTGCACAAAATCATTGTCAGCACCATACCTGAAGAGGGTACCCTTGCTTTCCCTCACAAAAGCTGCATTTTTTTAGAATTTTAGTTTGTGATAAATACACTAAGTGTTCTAAACGAGCAACAGGTTATAGTTTACACAACTCTGAGAAAAAGACTGGAATTACAGTCATGCAAGGAAGACATTTACAGCACTAAACCAAATCACTTATCTGCATGCTGAAATCAGCCTTTGTTCCATTATATTGCCGTAACTCAGGCATACACACAGACTAAATACGCACAATTAACCCCCAATCCTACATAATGTGTATCTGTTCTACAGGTGTTTGGGGGGTGGAAGTAAGATCCAGTGCCAGTAGGATAAATATCATAATGAGACAGCAGAGTCCATTTCCGGTTGCAGTTGTAGACCAGTTCATCAACCAGCTAAAGAATGAGCGAGAATATCCTCACATACAACTAAAATTCCATTTTCCAAATCTGTTACTTCTTTGTGTCAATTATTTTAGATCTACTGTCATGCCGCAGACCTTTGGCCATGGATAAATGCCTTTTTTAGTATTGCTATCAGTATGCAAACAAAATCAATGGAAAAAAGGTGTCTATTTTTGCATATTTAGTTTCCCTTATTTTTCTGCCCCTTTTGCCTTCCTGAGGCAGTTCTCCACATCACCTCCACTCTGCTGAACCAGTGATGACTGACTCCTTGCACTTTTCAGAAAGGCAGAATGAACAATCCAGCCCTTCACAGCTCCATCTTCAATGTTGTCTTGCAGATCGCCTCCTGAACTTTTGGATAGAGACAGAGAAGTGACCATTTAGCTATCACCGTGCAGCTGGCATAACACTGCTGGCAGACATACCAACAGGAGGAAAATCAGAATTCCTGTGTATATACACCTCAGTTACAGAACTTGTAGCAGCTTCACAAAGTGTCTGGAATGCCTTTAGATGTAATTTTCCAGACTTGGTTTTCTAGTAGCAATTTCCAGACTTATCTGATCGTCACGTAGTATCATAATGGAAATACTTACTAACCGTGGATCATAAAGCAAGACACATCCACCTCTCACGTGCCTAATGGAGGCATCAACAGTTACACAATGGAATAAGACTACCCAAAGGTGAATCCCTCTTGCCTGGAAAAGCATCATGCTCAACAGCTTCTTTACAGACGATGATTGTTGGCATATTTCTAGTACATATTATGTTAGAGGAAGTTACCAGCATAGAAACACTGCAGTTCAAGAAGAAAACAAACAAAACAAAACAAAACAAATCCCTCATGGGGCAGTTAAACATACAAACCCAGAAATCCATCTTATATCGTTAATAAAAGATCGTGTGTTAGATTCCAAAATAAACCTAAAAATGACACGTCCTCTATAGGAAAATAATCACTGTGTCAACAGCTGTTGTTAACTAGCCTTGTCAATGACTTGTGCACAAAATATTAACAGCAGAGAACAGCTATTAGCCTAATATTCATATATTGAAATAATATTAATATATTCATTAATGTTAATTATTATGAGAATATTAAATCTGATTACTATTTCACATTACTGCTCTGTATTTCTAATTCAGCAAAAGTTGTGATTGACTTCTGTGGAGCTTTTTCTTTGCTGAAAAATTAAGAAATGCCTTAAATGTGTCTTTTACTTAGATCTGATGTAAGCCAACTGGAAATCTGGATCCTGAAAGCAAGTGGCACTGAAGTTAGCATGACGAGTATCTAAAATATAGTATAACACCACCACACAGTGAGTAAATCCAGAGTTGTCCTTCTTAACAAATATATCTATCTGTTATGAAGATAAGGAATGTGGAAGCAAGTTCTCAGTCAAACTGCATGCTCCCAGAGAAGTGTGCAAATCAAAGAGCTGCTAAGTAGCAAGAAAGGTGTTCTGGTCACTGTGTGAATATATATGCTATAGCAGCATGGCTTGTGATTTACCAGCATTGTTTGTCAATAAGTAGTACAGAAAAAAGAAAAAAAAAAAAAAGTCAGGGTACAGAGTCCAGCAAAAAGGAAAAGGTTTAATTTTTGGACTGTGGTTGCATTTTCCTTCTATTTAAACTCTGTAACTGAGTCACAGCAATGTCTGAACCTGGAGGTCCCAGTTAACTGGTATTCACTAACTTTAGTCAGATTACTTTCTAAATAAGGTTGAAATAAAATCTGAGGACCAGATCCACACTGGTGTAAATCAGCCTTGCAAGCTGCAATCGATTAACCACATTGATTTAAACAAGATAAAATCTTGCCCTGACCCAATGGCCTCTGGGCACTACTTCCTGTGCCTGCTGTGCCTGTGCATGTTAAGAATGCTTGGAAGAACTGTGAAAAGCACTCTAAGAAGCTCATTATGATTCACAAATATTCTCTAACCTGCTCTTTTTCTTTAAAGCTTATTGCCTGTGTAGTGAAGCTGAGCTTTATTCCATTCAGTTAGTATATGCATGTCACACTTACTGGTACTCTACCTATTAGAGGCACAAGGCTGACTTGTAATGGTGTTTGTAAGGAATGCAGCCACTCCATCTTGTCCACACCCGACTGCTACCAGGAGATCCAGCCACTACTCATCAATCTTGGGATGTCACAACACACTCCAAGGTACAGTCCTATCTTCAGCATATGCTAAGGGTGCTGGAGCCAAGGCTACACTCTAGTAACAAAGAGCCGTGACATGGGCTCAAGCACTAGAATGCAACTATCAGTATTCTTTTGTTCTTACAATGCTCCCCAGCACAATTTGGGTTATGGTCCCCATCGTTCTCTCAAGTCCATTTATAGTTTGGGGAACAACAGAGCATGGGCAGTGCTCCCAGTAGGTGGTTTGGAAAAGGGTCCTTTGTTTCAAGGTAGAAGAAAGAGTGTGGCCACGTGGGAAAGTGCTGTGAGTGCCTGTCATCTGTCTGTAAGGCTCTGATGCTTCTGCCTTCACCATGCAGACATGGCCATGCAATCCCACTGTCAGGGCCCTGGCCCCAGCACAGGCTCTGCTTTATTCTATAGAGAAGGTGAAGTCGGAGTTAACTGCCGAAGTGTTGTTAGGCCTCAACAGCTTCTTCTAGCAACTGTGCCCATGATGGAGTGCGAAGAGTGGGAAAGCAGAGGGCAGTCCTGCACCTACTCAGACACACAGAAATCTTATAACTTCAGGGTTAATCCATAATAGGCCAAACATCAATGCTGAGCAATCCCAAATGCCAAGATACTTTTAATACCCTAATGCCTTTCAAAAAACATCTGCAGCCTGATTCTGGCATGTCTTTGTGTTTGCTTTCTTCTGCAGGCACCTATGTGTTGCACAAGTTTCCCTCTGTACTACCTGATGTTATCTCAAAGAGGAAAGATGGTCTGAAGCTAAAAATCCTGGGCAAATGAATTGCACAGGCTTAAACACTAACTGTAGGATGACTCCAGCACATCCAGAATCTGAACAAGGTTCAAGACCAAGGCAGCTGAGACCAAGAAAGATTTACATGGAGCAAATATGCCTAGAGAAAGTGACTGCTGCTGCCCCCAAAATGCAAATGGTAGATATATAGTGTCTAGAAGAAATACAAAGTCAATCTTCATAGGCTGAGGATGTGATGTTCTGAGAACTTCAGGTTGCAGGGAGTTTCTCCAGATTTACACCACAGAAATGATACATGTTTGGGCTCATTTTCAGCTGGAGTCAGAGATGGTCCATTCACATAGGCATATGGGATTGATCATACATGGCAGAAGAACCCTAGGAGCAGCAACCTTCTCCCCATATAGGGGTGGGATTTCAACAGTTGAGAACAAAAGAAGGAAATTTTTTTACCTGCCTTTACTGGCAGAAATTTTGGTGCTCACGATGAGCTGAGATAGACACTTATACATCTCTGCCTGTCTCTCAAAAAGGGCTCAGGAACGTTCTCTGGCAATGGGGACAACTGGCACTGAACAGCCCATGTCAGTGCAGTTGAACATTCTTAGCTTCCAGAAGCAAGTATTCACATGGAAACTGTGTGCTGGCAGGGGTCCCTGCCCTACAGTAATTCCCAAACCCTCACCAAGTTTGGGAGAGGGCTGCTTGATCCATGCCACAAGTACACTGGAAACAGTGCTTACAATTTCATAGTCTAGATGATTAAACTCCAGTGCCTGGCACATCCCTGGTGTTGCTTACTAATACACATGCAGCCTTTGAGGCTCTGAGCCTCAGTGCTTTCTGTAGTGAACTCATTTACTTTGCAATTAACCTCTCCATTCCCATTTATTAGACTTCCTTCCTTTCCTCTTTCCAGTCACTTCTGAAAACCAAGTCATCTCCATGCCTGCCAGCAGCAATGCCTACACGCCTTTGTTCAGTGTCCTTCAGAGTTAAAGCAAGGATTCACATTTTTATTGTTTGTTTGTTCTACTCACTGTGAAGTACGGTGTACAATTGCAGCACTAAATCACTGTAGTTGAGGGCTCATTCTGTTCTTAATATGCAGATCTTATCAAAATATATTAGTACCATCAAGTAGAAAATTGACACCTCTATGTTTCTTCAGATACCACATATCCTTTATAACTCTGTACAAGATTTGAACCCTACAATTTATCATACGGTATGCTGTAATCAAAAGCATCAATCTTTTTAAGGCTGTCTAATGCCTAATGCCTACATTCACCATCCTTATTAGCCAGATGTTAGAAGTATAAACATAACTAAGTAAGTACATAATGATAGAAAAAAATAGAATTCCTTTTATGACATATAACATGCTCAGCAATACCTTTTTATTGTCAAGAGACAGTTCAGAGTAGCTTTACATATTTAAAACTCTTCAGCGTAAGGTACTACAATTACTTAATCAGATATTATTCTTAGCATGCAATCAGGAAGCCAATTAGGATCTATATAACTGCTCCCAGGCAAATGGAAGGGCAGGATCTGAACTTTACCTGTATGGACGTGGGAAGAGAGGCTGTCAGTGATTTATTGTAGTGGTGTTGATCTCACCCACTAACTCTATTTATTTGTTGTGGATTGTGGGCATGGGGCTGTTGGTGGGTTTGCATTTTTTTTCACTGTTCAAGATTACAGTATTGCTTGGTGCAATTATCAATCACAGGCTAAAATAGATTCTAAAAATACACATTTGGGGCACTTTTTAATAATAATTTTTTATTCAGACTGCTATTTGGAGTGTCAGAAATACAATATTACTGCAATTAGATATATTTGACAAAAAAAAAAAAAAGGAAAGAAGGAAAGAAAGAAAACTTGGGACAAGCAATGGTATTTTGATAGAAGGGAAAGGCATCCAAAGTCCCTCTTATCTAAGTTTACAGATGAAATTAAACTTGAAAAACTAGAAAAACTGTTTTTCAGCCTGATTGTTACTAAGTGTATACACCCAATAAACTTCATTTTCTATAGCTTAAAGAATGGGTCTTCAAGAATAGACAATGGAAACAAAACATTTTTGCTACGGATTTTAAGCACATTTCTCTGTCTTTGGTTTTATTGACTGCAAAGATTATGCAGGCGCTGTTAAGTCATTCTGTAAACTTGGTTAAACCCCTTTCAAGGAAACATTTTTTTTTTAACTTCTTGTGATTTGCTGTTTATAATAATCTCTTCTGATGAAAGTCATCAAGTATGCACAAGTATGCAAACCAACAAAAATATCTGAAGGCTGATTCACAACCCACAGATATCAAAATCAGTCACCTACAAAGTCAGAGATTATTTAAGGTGATGAAATAATAGTGTGAATAGATACCCAGGCTAGAAGACCTTCCCCTACTAGAAGTCATAATACAGCATGTGGCTCTATTTCAGCAATCATCTTTAGAAATATGTGCTTTATAGAATGAAATGCCCAATTCTGTCAATACCTCTTTTTTAAATAAAAACTACACAAAAGAAAACTTGTTCCCCAATAAGAAGAGAGCTCTGAACCAACCAGTGCTGCACAGATTTATTAACCTAGCTGAAAAGAAAGGTGGATCTTTCTCCACCAAGCATTAGCATTTTCAAATATGACATGTCCTCTAGGGAATAAATTTAGAGACAGATTTTTGTTTATTTTGAGGAAAGAGTTAACTTCTGAGATAAATAACTACAATGTTGAGTTGGTATTTTTTGTAGTTTAACTTCTAAAATGCACTTATTACAATGCTAAGCAATAAAACACGTATGTTGTACATATATGTCTACTAAAAAGTCCCTGTTCTACATGGTGTACAATACATTATGGTATTAAAAAGGTCTCCAGCAGAAGATATGAACAAAAGATAAAACCAGCAACTTTATGTACTCAACACTCATTCCAATGTCATTTTTATTTTATAAGATACGAATACAATTTCTGCATCAAAGAGCATGCATATGTGATTCTCTATTGATTATTAGTAACCACAAAAATTTATCACTCACTCCCAGAAAGAGAACTTTTTTAGTGTTGTTTATTTTGTGTGTAAATAGCTGTCTCCAGCACTGCTCAGCCTTCCTTACATTGCATCTTTGCCACACTGAATAAACAAGGATATATTTATCACTCCAATGAAAATTCAAAATCTTTGTATATAGTACTAACTTTTCTTGATTAGGCTAACTAAACTATCATTCCACATAGGTTTTAATATCTTTTTTTTTTTTTTTTGAAGGGAAATAGTGTATATCTAACACTAAAGAAGTCAAATGTCAGTGTCTACGCAGATGCATACAACATAATATCCTTAGACCTATATCAAGAAAGAACAGTAGTACAGCTATATAAGGTCTGCAGTTAAGCATTCAGACAGCTAGGAGAAGCTGCATATGTATTCAGTGACATTTACAGGATGCGTATTTATTATTTAATAAGCACAAACTGCATACACATCACATTGCGTGCTCTTGTCTTTTGCTTTATGGGGACCTGCATGACTGTGCTTTTTAATTTTGTCTTCTAAACAAGTCCTCAATTGCTGTTTGACAATTTCTGATCTGGTCCTCATCAGACAAGGGAACCAGATCTGCAGATCACCTCCCAGTAGTGAGGTGATGGCTATGTGCAGAGGTGCTGTTTGGTACAGACCTGTGGCCATGCAAGCTGTGGCCTTCCAGCAGATTCTGCTCCTGCACCTTCCAGCACAGTGGAGCAGTCAGAGCAGTATCTGGAAATAAGCAGAGCCCTTCCCACATGGAGAAATCCTTTTAATTATCCAGTCCACTGATCACCTGCCTTAGCCAGCATTCGGACCACAATGTTCACCAATCAACTGATGTAGGGATCATTGCAAATTCTTTCCCAGTCTACCTGCAATGCATCACCAGAAGCTTCTTGTGATCACAGGCAAGGGCTCAAAACATCAAGATTTGAACTCAGTTTTCCTGGTTAAAGGTGTCTAACGTAGGGTGGCATGATTACACAGCTTTTTCTCCTTCTTAGAACAACGTCCCCACAAAACATCGGTAGTCTGAGTTTTTCACACTTCACAAAGTCGTTCTTCCTCTGAAGATTTGATGGTAAGCACAGAGAACATGAAGATTTGTATAGACAAATTGTTTGCACTGATCACATATAAAAGCCACAGAAACTACTAAAATTAGAATTATGAGAAATTGAATATGAAAACTTTTCTTTGAAAATTATATTAAAAATGCATAGAACAACTTAACAACTATAAGAGTTTGCATTTCTAGCAGATCCACTGATCACAGTAGTCCTACAGATTTTATTTGTAATTTTAATTTACACCTATTCTGCGGATGGGATTTGTAACCCCAAATCCCATCTACAGATTATTTTGCTATCAAAGGTTATATTTTAGGAAGTCCTGTTCTTATGCTTTCCAATCTAGTTTCACAAGCCTTTCTAACATGTTACAGTCTAAGCTGGAAATGCAGGCTGCAGATATACAGCCGATTACAACTGAGAATTTCCTCAACAACATCAAATACTTCTCTCCTATTCAGTCTGAGTAGAATATAGATGGAATATTTCTGTTGACACAAATGCACTAAATCTGTTTTAGAATGTGTTCCAGGCAAAACATCAGTTGAAAAATTGATATCAACTAGAGTTGATTAATGTATGAATTGTTTCAGAGCTGCATGCAATCTCTGAGCAATAGTTTTATTTCTTTACTTGAACCAGCTTGCCAATTAACATTATGCATAACTATGAAACTGGGACAAAATTCTGATGATGATGTTTACATCTTATCCAGTATGCACATAAATTTAGTAAAGTATAAAAAATACAAAAAAAAAAATACAAAAAGCTGTCATTAAAGTGTCTTACAACTGGGTACAGAACAATACATTCTGAGCAGTGAACAGCATTTTCAGGCATGTGTACATACGCCATGACAAGTCTGTTACTCATGCGCAGTAGTTGATTGTACAAGACAAGCAGTCATACGTGCCCACATAAAATACAGAAATGCAGGAGTGAACTCTGGATACTACCTCTAATATTACAGTAGCTACCCCTGGTACCATTTATGTAGATTATCATCATAAACCAAGTTACTTGAACTCTGTTCATACACTGTTTTGATGGTTCAAAGGTTAAAAGCAGAGCTGTTTAAATCTTGATAAAAACAGTGTTTCCAACCGTTGACAGGAATGTTAAATTGCTGTTTTGAAGGATGTATTTATCGCTATTCAGAAATGTTTGCACACATGAAGTTCAGCATGAAAGTATATTTGCAAAATGTTTTTCCCCAGTGAAGACCACTGAATTCCTTGGATGAACAAACTAGATTCTTAATGATCCTGAGTGTTAGGTTGGGAATTCCAGTTCTTGCAGCCCATTTATGCATCTGTACTTGTCTTCACCATTGGCTTGATCCTGTAACAAACTTCATTTGACCCTTTAAATAAATTATCCCTGATACTTTATTATCTTACTGTGATATGAAAACTTTCACAGTAATATCATAGATGTTGAGCTCCAAAAGAAGGATTGCAGCTTCTGCTGTATGTTTTAACAATTGTGATGCACTGTCTTCGAGAGTGAAGACCTTGAGGGTATCACAGAGGATGTATCCATATAAGAAGCAAGGCTTCTAGAGGAGGATAGAAAAATAAAACAACAAAACTAATTCTCTCACAGTGTACTACCAATGGCATTTTAAAAAAGCAGTATCTCAGTGTGTAGTTAAAAACATTTTGCATTTCCATTTTTTCCACAGAAAAGTCAACATTTTCCATGCAGGAATAATTTTCCACACAGTTCTTAACACTCCCTACAGATTTCCTAATACTATTGAGAAAAAAAAAAATTACATTTGTAGGTAACAATGATTCAGTCTTCTAAAATAATCAGCTGAGATGTAATAAAAAGACTTAACAAATGTTTGTGTAAAGCGTTAAATGTAAAGGGTGAAAAAAAAGCCTTGTAGCCAGAGGCTATACAGTCTATCAGGGAAAGACATCTTAGGGGAAAAATACCTACATTCTGGCCAGTCTTTAAAAACCTTTCACTTCCTTCTCCACTTAGAAAACTTTTGCAAGAAGTTCTTGCAAATTCTTTTTGGTAGGAATAAGTATATTCAGATTATGTGATTCTTTTGACCATGATTTTTTATGCAAGGAGATTCAGGTGAAATTGTTTGTGTAAATAAAGTTACTTACTTTACTTAACCCTTCGGAAATGAAAACAATACACCCTCTGAGCCAGGGTGAGGAGCTGAGACTTCTTCCCCAGTGCAGGCAGGAGAGCCCTGGCCATAGACAGCACCAGTGGGTAGGAGTCCAGAGAGCAGGAGAACACGCAAAGGAACAGCCCCGAACACTTACAGCTGTTAGCAGCTAAACCCACTGTCTGCAGAAGCACTCATTTCACACACAAAAAAATCCTCTTTTCAAACTTGCACACAGTGCAGAATAAAAACAAATAAATTGCTATACCCTGGGTGAGTAAAATGTGATTGAGCTGCAAGTGAGGATGCAAATGGATGTAGCAGCAATGTCTCAGTTTGGAAGTAATCGACAAACAAGCATTGCCACATGCAAAATAAGAGAGAAATCAATCTAGTTTTAAGAACTCAATAGAGGGACCAATAAAAATATTAGACTGCTGGAAGGGCACAGTAAAACATAAAGCACCTGTTTAACATTACAGCTAATTGTGGGTGAAGGAAATGGCCCCAGCAGAAATTGGTTGAAGACGATTAAATTTGATTGTAATGTTATATCCAAAGTGTGATGCCCACTGACGGAATTGGAAACAAAATATGCTCAAAAGTTGTAGACAGCACAAAAATAGTTTTAATACAACGATCGAGCAGCAATGCTACATGTGGCTAAAACACATTAATGTATTTTCTGAAGGTTTGTTTTTGCCCTCATGCACTGCAGAAATCCCCAGAAAGCACAGTAATAAGGACCATAAAGTTAGGAAATAAGTTCACCTCCAAGTTTAGCGTGGGCTGCCTGAATATTTACATTCTCCAGCATTAGGGTTGGTAGGAAATACACTCAGCCCACTCTAAGAAGTGAAGTGCCCAGAAGCAATGATTTTAGAAATAGGTGAACCAGGGTGACCCTCCCACATCTGTGTCTCTCCTTCATGTGTGTGCTGCTGTGCACAGGCAGATGCAGTATCTGTTCTATGTATCTCAGGGTGCAGTGTCTGCACTATGCTTTCAGCAGAGTGCACGGGATTCCCCCCGGCCTGTGATCACCTCTGCTCGAGGCAGCTGCCAGAGACTTTTGACACATATGAATGAAAGTATCACTTTCTGTTTCCTTTCCTTTTTTTTTGTTTTGTTTGTTTCCTATCTACATTATTTTCAGTAGTTTTTTGGTGTGTTTTGTTTCTGCTTCCCTTCCAACAAAGCTAACCAAACTAGGTTATTTATTGGAGCCTCTGGTTTGTTACCAATCACTTCTTACTATGTTTCTTGAAGTTTTGCTTCCTGTGCTCCCTCCCCAGTAGTGCCTACAGCACAGCCTACTCCTCTGCTTTTGGAGCTTTTGAGGGTACAGACACAGCACTGAGGGACAAGAGGTTTGTGATCAGAGACTCCCAAGCTATTTGGTCTTCTAGCTAATCACCTGGACACACAGTGGCTCCCTCCTTTTAATCTGCTGCCACCTAGACCACATTTCATATGATACACATGCACCATATCTAGCTTTCACATCGCTTTCTCACAACCATTCTTGGCACACCTCTCTCCTCGCTGCTGGCAAACACCAAACTCACATTATTCATTCCAAACTCAGTCTTGCTAGCATTTCCCCCTAAGACTCAAGCAGATAGGGAGAGCTGCTTGTGCCGTGGCCTTGCTGTTCCCTGCTTACAGTACCCAATTCCTCAACCACCCCTTCAGTTTCTAAGAGGTTTTCAAGAGCCCGGTGTTGCTATCCACTACGGAGAGTAATAAGGTGCTACTCAGTCCTGGTTACACTTGCTTGGGTGCTGGAACAGCATGCTTGTGGCTTGGTATCAACTAACCAGTCATTACTTCCAAGTAGCTGCAAGGTGCTTATTTATTGCTACTGGAACCTCTGGACACGGGGCAAGAGCTGTGCTGTTGAAAAGATAGCTCTGTGCAACACAGGAGCATTTCCCACCCCCCACCCCCCAAAGAAATTAGGTAAGCCCTAAGTGCAATAGAGCAGCTGCTTGACAGCCTTATTAGAAAACAGCATAAAGAAGTATGTGAAAAATATTGTATTCATCTGAAGCTGCAGGGAGCAACGGAAGGAAAATAATTAGCCAAGTCAGAAACTGGCTAAGGCACTGGCTTTTCTGAGTCTTCTATTTCCTTCAAAAAAACAAAGGGGTCTTTAAATAACAAGTAGTAAATGAGACTCTGTTTACAGCTCACCTTAAAAAGCCATAAGCAGAGCAGTGCACCCTAATAATATTGGCTCTGAAGTGATTCAGAGGCAAGGGGGCCATCTGCTGAATTCCTGGTACCATTTTCTTCTGTATCCTGGAAGATTTTCTCTGAAAGTTTCACAACCAAGTCCTCTTCAGTGCCAGCTTTGCCAGGCCTGTGAGGTGTGACAGTACACCTCTGAGCAGGTTTGGCTGCCAGTGAGCATTACAGCATATTTGCCACAACTGCAGAAACTACAACCAGCATGCTGATCAAGGTAATCTGTTCAGGACTCAAAAATCCTGCAGACAACATCACGGGCTGAAATTAATGCAAGATCTTTGCATTATAATGCCTTCCACTAAACAGAAATTTCAGAGTCAGAAAGCTTTCTACCGCTTGCTCGCAATATGTTCATGAACTTAACTTTCCAGGCAAAACCAAAAAGCTTCAGCACAGAATCACTTCTCTAAAACAAGTGGCTTCTTTCTTCAGCTTAGTGCCCTTCCCTCCCAGCAATGCTGGCACCATGGTCAAACTCTGAACCCCCTTTCCAGTGCAAGTCTATCACAACACTGTGGGTACGTGAATCACTAGGGCCTGCTTCTAATTCCACTCTTTGTAAATTCATCATCGCTAACTTCAGATCTCAACATCATAACTAGTTCCTTTTCCCATGTGCAGAAACGGGAAAAGGGAAGGTGGAGTTTTAAAGTGATCTTATGACAATGTCACCACACATTCACATGCCCAAATGGAGTTCAGTATCTCTGTAGTCTTCTGTATCTTGCTCTTAGTACTGCTACAGCTAAAGGTCTCTCTTTAGACCTGGAAGAAGGACGTGATTTGTTTCTAACACAATAATCGCAAAGTATGCTAAATAAATATTATGGGAATATTCAGACTGAAAAATCCTTGTTCACATAGCCATGAAATTTGATAAAGGTATTTAAAATATTCACCACTGTTCTCATTTCTGAAAGCATAGCCTTAAGTCTACTGACATTTCATGGTCTGTTAATACAACACTTTAAATATAGAAAGATACACATTATACATTAAAAACTTTGTAGACTCATGCATAAGATAGCTCATAGTGTACAAATATAAGATTGTTTAATGGTACAAGCTATAACATTTAATCTTCAAGGCTACTTCCAAGTTCAGCTTTTTAAAAATGACTGAGACATAAACTGTATCTTTCAAAGTTATAATCAGGAGGTATTAAGTGAATAATAATTATAATAAATTAAAAAAAAAAAGGCGCTATAAATAAATGCCAAATGTTTATGACTTCTTAAGTATACAAGTGGTCCCAAGTTTAACTCATAGCTCATTGCTAAAGAAAATACAAATAGTTGGAGGGTTTGTTTGTATGGTGTTGGTTGTTGTTTTCATGCTCAAAACAGTTTTACTACCTCAATTAGTACTAAATTCCACTATGCATGACTCCACATCCACAATATAAACATGTATCCAGGTGTTGTTGTTCACTGTTCTCAATTTCATACACATTGATGAGCAAGAAGGATATGGTCTGGAAAGTAAAAAATTTGTAGGCACATACAGATTACTCTAAAGAATCACTGCTTTCAGGATTTAATAGCACACTATTATCTAGTTTGCCAACAAAGCATTCCTTATTTTTCACCTGAAACCTGGACTTCCACATGAAAACAGCACATATAAAAGCAGTAGTAATATCAAATATCAAACACTTAAAAGTAAGAGTTCTAGACCTACAGTTACCCAGCATTAATAAAACATCAATTTATCATGTACCTCTATTCCTGTCACTACTCTGGGCTTAGCCTATCACCTCAAAGCCTGACTAGCTTCAAATAGTGGTCACTAAAAAAAAGAAAGAAGAAAAAAAAAGTGTACAAAGAAGTGAAAGTTTTCCCTCAGTAATTCAGAATGAAAGCTAAGGAGTACTAAAACTTTTTTTTTTTTTTTTTTTTTCCTACAGAAATGGTCTAAAACCATGTAAAACATCTCAATTCCTGGTCACATGAATCTCAAGACCAGGAGAGTCTGTCCTCATGAAAAGCAATACAAATTGGTCTTGCTACTTGTTTCAGACCCTGGAAAGCTCCCAAGAAAGCAAGTTTTTATGTAGTGAACCTGAGCTTATTTTCAACTTTTACTTTTTTTTTTCCTTTTCCACACAAAAAAAAAAAAAAAAAAAAAAAAAAAAAAACTTGTATATATATATATAAGAAAAATCAAAACGAATATTTCTTGTTTTTTTTCCTCTGGTATTTGCATTTAAGCAAAAATTCCTCCCAGCTGTTGACAGAACTATCTCAAAAATGATGATGTGCTAGTGAAGTCAGCTCATTTATCTCATTAAGTGTTTAGGCTGAAGGGAGTGGTGCACATCCTCACTATGCAGTGTGAAAGAAAGGCAAAGAAGTTGGAAAGGATTTGAGACATAACACTATTTTCGGCACAGCAATTCCTGACATCTCCCCTTGACTTGAACGCCAGCTGTTGAAGTTCTGCTAGACACAAAACACAGATCCGCAATACAAAGTATTTACAATCAAGCATCTTCCTGCTCTAAATCTTTGAGGTCTTTTCCTCTCTACCTCGGATTTGGGGCGAGATCTCGGTTAAGGTCTGGCGCCGACCTCTCCTGCGTGCGGGAGGTTCCACGCACGAGGGTGGCTCAGCCCCACGGGTCGGAGAGCACGGGCACAGCTCAGCCAGGGGCTGCGGGATGGGACCCGCGGTGCAGATTCAGTGCACTGCACACGAAGGTTGCAGCAGGGCAAGGGACAGCACGACAAGGACCCGCAAGCTGCCGTAGGACGACACGGAGGGGGTTTTAGCTGTGCACCGGGATGCTGTCACTTCACTTCGCGCCACCACCGACAGCCGAGAAACGGAAAGCAGAGACTTTGGCGTCACACGCAGTTCCCCAAAGGCGTTTGGGGTGCAGGTGTGATGGGACCGAAGCAGAGGGACCACCGGTGCTGGCATCCCCGGCACCTCACCAACTCCGGTAGCGGGGACAACCCGCGAGTATTTCGCATGTTCAGACCCGGCACGCTGACGGGGAGAGCTGCACCCCAGCCGGGGGGATTTTGGGGTGCTGCCACCACCCTCGGTAGGCGGAGGAGAGGCTGCATCGCTCCGGCTCCCCGGGGACACCCCGATCACTGCAGCTCCCCCCGCGCCCCCCGGTGCCCTGCAGCGACCCGCGGGGACCGTCCCCAGCAGCCCGGCGGCTCGGGGCCCGGCGGGACCTCCCCAAACTCCCCCACGCTCCGCTTAGGGTCGGGTCTCTCCGGGCAGCTCACAGCACCCCAACGGCACGAGTTCATCCATCCCTGCAGCCGGCTCGGCTCCCCCAAACCTGTGCCAAGGCACCAAGCCCCCGCTCCCGGAGCATCCTTCACCCGCGGAGCCTCTCCAGCGACCTCTCTTCGGGGGGAAGCCGCCACTCAGCGCCACCCCCGCGCCCCCTTCCCCTCAAGCCCCCCACGGAGAAACTTTTCGAAGCCTCCCGCCCCACACCCCCGTCCCCGTGCCCCCGTCCGGCCTCCCCCACCCGGCCCGCTCCTACCGTGCGGGGGGCAAGGGAGGGAGGGAGCGAGGAGGTGGACGTTACCGGCGAGCGGGCGCCCTTCTTGCGGAGCGGTCCCCTGAAGACGCCCTTGATGCCGCGGTAGTGGCCGTTGCTGAGGTGCCGGGAGCTGATGACCAGGTAGCACGCCATGCGGGGCCCCGCGGCGGGGGGGCGGCGGCGGCCCGGCTCCTCCTCGGCGGCGGCAACGGCGGCGGCGGCGGCGGCGGTGCTACCCCCGGCGGAGCGGCAGCCGCCCGCATGAAGGAGCGGCAGGAGGCAGCGCAGCGGCGATGTGCCCCCCCCCGCCGTCTCATCCAGCGCCCGGCTGAGCGCGGCCGGCGGCGGGGCGCGCTGAGGGCGGCGGCGGCGGCAGGCAGCGCGCATCCGAGGGGGCGCGGGGGCCAGTCCGCATGCTGCTCCGCTGGCAGGAGACGGGCCCGGGGGGGAAGAAGGGCAGAGCGCAACTTGCACACTCCGCCGCTGCCACGGCCCCTTCCCTCCTCCTCCTCCTCCTCCTCCTTCTCCTCCTCTTCCTCCACCTCCTCCCCCTCTTTCTCTTCAGAGCAGGCCACCAGCAGGCGAAATCCGGCGGGGAGTTTCTCCGCGGCAGCTCCCCATGGCTCTCTCCCTCTGCCTGGAGGCTGCAGCCCCGCCGCACGCCTCCTCCCGGGCCGCTGCTGCAGTGGGCGCCGCGTCTCGCCGCGCCTCGCCTCGCCTCGCCCCGCCGGCGGGAGGCGGGGTCGGGACGGCCGGGGGCTGCCCGGGGGGCGGCGGTGGGGAGGGGGGCTTTGGGGTGTTGGGGGGTCTGGGGGGAGGTGTTGTGTCCCGCCGACCCGGGCCGGGTAGTATGACAGCGGGTGGATCGGGCTGGGAAATGGGGACCCCGTCCCCCCTCCCCCCCGCCTCCTCTCCTTCATCATCCTCCCCTTCTTCGCCAAACTTTTTCGCCGTCGGTGGCAGGAAGATAGCGTCCTACATCCCCCATCCCCGTCCCTATCCCCATCCCTATCCCTATCCCCATCCCCATCCCCATCCCCATCCCCATCCCCGCAGCCCCGGGACCAGGAGCGGGCACCGGCCCCGGCACAAACGGGCTTCTGGCCGTGCTCTTGTGTGCATCGCCCCTCCTGAAAGCCCGTGTATTTGGGCTTGTGGTGCAGTTTGGGCTTGCAAGGGTGAAATTCCTCCACCACTAAACGACCGAAACAGGTTGTTCTTCTCCCCTTCTGCTGGAGAGGCGCACTGAGTCTCAGACCTGCCGATGCAAACTCAGCTCCTTTTCATCAGGTCACAAGTATCGTCTCTGCTCTGCTACTTAGTAAGTCGATAAAAATAATCGATAAATCACCCAGCGTTCGTAGTCACCTGCAGATCTTTCATTTCTTCCAAGTAGATTACTTTAAACTGCAGATAACACGAATTTCAGATTTTTTCATTTAATCCCGTGAAAGCCTTTTTTTTTTTCAGATATTTAGTGAATGAAACTAATTTGAGCCTCTAAAGAACTATCTTTCTATGAACATAACACAGATTTAAATTAAAAAGAAAATCTCACACAAGCCACTGAACTGTATAGATAAAAAGGTCATGAAAAATCAAATGTCAGATTTGGGCTGTGTATGTAAAATAGTGTTGCACAGGCTCAGTATAGAGTGTTTCACATAAAATGTGATGATGTGTATATATGTACATATATACAAATGGTCAAGTATATTACTACATATTTTATGAATAATTATATGATGTTACAGGGAAAACAAAATATATGTGAAGTTAGAATAACTAAAGCTGGAAGTAACATATTGAGAACATCCTTATGTTAACCATATTACTTTGTTTTCCTATATATATATATATATATATAAATAATAATAATAAGCTGGGGGATGGTATCAAATTAAGCTGATAAAAAGCAAGTGCAAAATAAACCAGAGGACCTCACTCTTCATGTCACGGGTAGCTGTGCTGTGGAACTCCTTGCCAAAGGGTGTTGTAGCAGATAGAAGATTAAACAGATACATGGGTCTGTGGCCTGGGACCAATACGCTGCCCACAACAGGCATGTGCAGGACTTCTCTGAAATAAGCATTTACACTGAAAAGTGGCTTTTTAAAAATGACATTACCATACCAAAAAAAAGTTAGCCGCTGTTAACGTGGAAGCAAAAATGAACTTTTATGACGAGTTCCTCCTGCAAGTCCTGCAAGTGACTGACTCGAAATTTATCTTTGCTGGCATAAAATTTATAGATTTTGTTAACTACAAGTTTCTTTCTGAAATTACTGCTTCACAGTCCTGTTAAAGATAATGGTATTAACTTCAGCTTGATTTTGGCCTGCAGCTTGACCTTCTGACTCCAAAGTGAATATGCAGTGTAGGCGGTAAAGACCAGCATCTTTTCTCTCTGACAGTGTAATGAACTTTCCAAAACTTTGCTTCTCTGCGATGCAGCAGTTGTTTCTCAGAACAGAAAAAAATTCACATCCTTGCTAAACACCATGCAAAGAGGTCTCAGTTCCTCTTCTGTTGTGAAGATACGGAAAGTCCTTTGTTCCGTGGAGCTGATGTTGTTCTACTATGTACAGAAGAACTGCACCACAAGCATGCAATGGAGATGTGTGTTGCAGCTACACAGATAGCCTGGCCGGTCTGTGCCACCTGCAGAGAAGCTTCAACGCAAACCAAAACTCTGCAAGAGCTCTGCTGTAGTCTAAGGACAGTATTTTACTTCTTAAACCTATAGAGTCTTCCACAGTTCATTTACTAAGATTGTATGAAAGGGAAATGATTTGCCCCAGAGTAGACTGCACAGTACTCATTTTATCCTGCTGAGAAGGATGATGTGCTCAATTGACCCTGCTGTGAAAAGTAGAAGTCATTTTAGGCTCACTTCACTTTGCAAACCCAGGGGAATAGTTACTATGACCACCAATCTAATTTATAAACAATCTGTAGGACACAAGCCTCAGAAAATGAGATTAAGAGTTGTCAAATGGAACGATTAGGTATTAATTATAACACTCCCTGAACATCTCCCCAGGTCTCTGGAGATACTGCACCTTCTTCTCTTTCATCACAGGTCATGTAGAAATATGAGCCTTAACTATTTGTAGTTTCTTCTGGGTCCAATCCTTCACTACCTTAGATCTCATAAAGTAATTTTCAGCTGAGCAGAGTGCATGTAAAATATTGCCTTTCAAAGCATTATGTTTTCTTTGCAGAAATGTTAGTGACTTTTCAAGATGCCAGGAAGTGGAGAAGCAGGTCGGCTGTCACTAACAGATGATGATCAGAATAATGAAATGTTCTCCAACTCCTCTATCCTCTCAGTTTATACAGGTTTTTATAATTAATAAAGACTACTTAGCATTTATTGCCCCAAAAAAGTCTGTAAGCATTTTCTAATTATTCTTTGTAGGGATTGTCCTCATGGCACAAAGTGGTGTCGAATTGAAATACCCAGACCAGATCTAAAGCTGCTACTTCTGACATAAATATAATCTGAAAATCAGGCAGCAGAGAATGATATTAATGTAGTCATATTACTTTTAATGGAGGAGCTAATTCATGTGCTTCTTCTTGGCATTAAACAGTACACTATAGACATACCCTTAAAATCTTGTCAACACTGAATTTTATTTAAATTTTATTTCAAGTATTGCTCCTAATGTGAGTTCCATCTGCATACAGATCCCATTACTCTGATATTCTCTGCTTTATAGGTAAAACCTGCAATCAACATGATTTGACGACTGCCAACATAATCACTCCTCAGTGTGAATATAGGCTAGATCCACTCAAGAGCCCCAGTCCTAAAATGCCTTTCCACAGCCCTTTACTGTGCTCAGAAAGAACAAAGACATCCTTCCCCATGCCTCCAACCATGAGAAAATTCAAAGAGCACAAAGAATATCTTTTGGCACTACACCTTTCAAAATTTTACTACAGCAATCAAACAAGAACAGAGTGTGTAGACACAGCTTCACTGCTGTTTCACAGTCTGGTTATTCTCACTTGAGTTAGTTTAACATGAGATGTTTTCCAACGCAGAAGAACCCAAATGAACCCTGCAGTAAGAACATCCCCTGATACTGATGTGATTTTTACAAGCAGTCTTCCTCACAGCACTGAGTGAGATAACTTCTTGGCAAGACAATTTGGGTATAAGAATACTCAATGAAGTTATTGACAAGCAGTGGCTTAGTGTAGCTTTACACTATGTGTTATCTCCAGACAGAATGCAGATTTTAAAGCTGTAAATCAACTCCTGGCAACATATGAAGATCTTTGGATTGCAATTGCTTAAATTGCATGTTTGCCCATCTTCAGTTCCCCTAACCCATGCTGCAATGCACATACAACCATGCACGAAATAGGTAGAGCTACAATTGTCAGTCTTCAGTTATCTCCATTTTAGTGGTCCACAACTAAATCCATTTCCTCCAAGTTTACATGAGAAATGAACTCCTGCCTTGCTGAAACCAATGACAGTTTTTGAGGTCAACAGAATCAGTTTCTCTACAAACTTTTACTTCTTAGGTATGTCCACATATGGTAACAAACTCCTACAAAAGCCTGGGATATATTGTTACATTACGTCTTCTTATTCTACCTGAAGATATTATCTAGTATCTTCACTGCCCTAATTCTTAGTAAATTAGAATCATATATTAGAAATATTCAGAATTTTTGTAGAATTTTATCCTGAATGCTTGATTTGTTTTTCTGCAGCATATATTTGGGGGAACATTTTGTAAGTTTTGATTCTTATTTAGAGTTCCTGGTGAATATAAACATATAAGGTGAGCTGTCCGTGTAATGCTACTTTGTTTTGCTTTCAGTCAAATGACAATTTCACCTCTGCTCTTTTTTTTTTTTTTTTTTCCCCTGAATCTTTAAGGATACCAGCTGTACTTTTCCTGAAGCAAGCATTAGAGAAAGCTTCATTTTATCTGTCTTTATTTCTTGAATTGATTTAGATTATTTTAGTCCTTCCCTACTTTATTCCATTTGAAGTAAACATAATACTGCTTATCCAAACATTTTTAATCCCAGGCTGCTTCTTTTTATCTAAATAGTAGTTGCACTCCTTGAGTGAATCACTTATGTAAGCAGCTTTCTATTACACAAAACTTGAGTCTGTCAAGGTTTATACACTTGAAGCACTGATGGATAAGTTATTCTACTCTCTGGCCCATGCAGAATCAATGGCATCATTTTATTCTGAATAGAGCTTTTTGAAAAGTCTCAGTGCTGAATAATCGCTTTATATGTTACACCTTGCTATTAACTGAGTAGCTAGCAAATACAGCAGTCTTCATGATGAGCAAACCAAAGTGCATGTGTATACATCAGTGAAGAGTGGTGAATCATGCCCTACTTTTCTTATGGGCACACGCTCCACTGACTTTAAGAAAGTCATATAGTTGAACAAGAATCTCATTCAAATAATTCATCTCTACTCCAACTTTTCTTTGATATATCTCTTATGTGACATTCAACAACCTCTCTGAATTACTTTATCACTTAAAAAAAAAAAAAAAGACTATAATGTTTACTTCAGAGTTATTGGGAGAATTACTCAATAATGTAACCATCATCATAACAGAGAAGAATTACTAGGTGATATTGAGGAAGACTGATGATTTCATAATCAGTTAAAAATATGCAAGAAATCTGTTATTTTCAGAAGGTTGCTCGAGATGCCATTCACTTAAATTAATAGGTCAGTAATACAAATAGGACTTTAATCTAGTATTAACCAGAGCTCAATATTTCCAGAGTATGACCAATAATGTAAAGATATCTTTCATTTTCTCTTCAGAGATAATATTCATTGCTTTCTTCTTATTTTTAGCTGTATTTTTTACCTACATTAGGATGGACATAGAAAGAATAATGTCAAGAAGCCACTGATATGAAAATTATATAGCAGAGCTCCAATTCTATTTTTGTAGCAAATCCTTTTTTCAAGATGACATGTGAAAGAGATGAAGGTGAAGCAGTGTTTTCATACACTTGCCAATTTATTATGTTTGCATAAATATTTAATACATCAATCTTGTTCTAAAGGAAGAATATGGTTTGCATTTCAAATCATGTCATTTTATCACATTTACTTACTTCTAAATCTCACCAAAACTTTAATTACTTGCTGGACATCCACAAGAGACGTTACTCGCATTATTCATTCCTCATTGATGGTCATCAGGCTGATCTTCTGGGGTTAGCACTGTACGTACTTGTGGCCTTAATATCCAAAAGTTGAGTAAAATTATTGCATTTTATTATTAGGAACTAGAATTGAATATTAACTACAGAACTGCTATTCTCAAATTATTTTAAAGGGATGTAAAGAGAAGGCAAATATTGTTTAAGCCTTCCATAGATAACCACGATATCCACAGAAATCCAGAGACACAGTCAAAGTGCATTTCAGCCACAGATACACTAACTTCAATAACCAAAAAATCCAAAGCAGTGAATCCTTTTTCCTATTAATACTCTTTTGCACTGAGGAGCACACCACAAACTCTAATGAAGCAGCCTAGCAACAGGAGAGGATCCCTCTTGTAAAGGATAGGCAAAGATAACTTTCATCATGTAGATTTTCCTGTTGGCAGTGTAAGTTGTCTCCTTCCTCTTGGTGTGATGTGATGTGCAAGGGTCATTTATCTTACATTGCCTTGAGGAACATACTTACATGCTTGCACTGGCTGTGTGTTAATACACAAAACACCTACAGTGAATTCCATGGACAGAATCAGCTTGTCAAGTCAATATCACACTTGTCTTGTACTAACATTGCCATAAGACACCCATAGATTGTCAGCAATTTTTTTTTTTTTTTTCTTCCTCCTCTGGCTAAATCTTGAGCCTTTGTGGCCTCTTAATTGTCACAAGGTCTCTCAAGCCAAGTTAGTAATAGAAGACACCACATTACTTTGTAAAAAGTAAAAGAGAATTCAGCTTGGGAATAGAGAGGGCTGAGGAGGAATGCTTGTGATGTCACACAAATTGGATAAAGATCACTGAGCTTAGAACTCTATATGTGCTGATCATAAGAAGTAAGCCGCGAGTAACTACAGAGAGTTTCTGAAAGAAAGAGCTACTTAGTATGGCAGTTCACTAAGCACCTCTAGATATAAAATGACAAGGAGAAAACAACTCTTTCACGTGAACATAAAAAAAATATATATTGTTTGTAAAGCTGCTGAAGTGCAAGGAATAAAATGCAATTTATGTATATTATATACATTATATTATATACATACATGCACACACACAAAAACTTATTTCATACATACTATTTTTATATATGTATATGTATAAATGTGTATCCAGTATCTATATGTTAATGCAGATATATGAATGATTTAGAAATACATATTTGAATGCTTAAATGTAAATACTTATACTGATTTATTTCCTGTGCATCTTTTTCTCTTTTTTACCACTTCAGTGAAGTGACAATTTTTATTTTTTGTTAGGAAACAATGACAGTGAGTTGTTCAGCAAAGCAGTGCAGAACTCAAGTCTGAGATGTTCACACCCGTTACACCCCTGTACTTCCTAAGCTCTCGCAGATCTACATGTTTCCATGGAAGTATTTATTTTGCACTACCACAAGATCACCCTGTTAGCTCTGTATGTATCCTGTTGCCAACATTTCATTGTCTGTCCACAGTAATACTTCAGCAGACAATCTTTAAAAAACTTTGCAAAGAAAGATGTGAAAGGCACAGGAGAAATTTTAAACCGACAGCAGCATTTGTCAGCTGGCATCCTTTGGAATTCCACTGTTTACTGAGCACAGACCCCTTCACACTATTAGCTGTCTATGAAACAACAGTTGTTTTTAAGACGGGCACCAACATATTTTCTGCAAAACAGACAAGCATGCTAAAAGTTTTTTGAGTGTATTATGGACTATTTTTGTTCCTTTGTCTATTTAAACATTTCAAGAATTTCATAAATTCTGTTCAAGTTACGTGGAACAAAATACGTTCTTCTGTTGACAAATGATTGCAAAATATCCCCGTTTTTTGAAAAAATGAGAATACTGTTGTAATGTTAATCAATGATGATTGACAATAGAAAAAGGAATGTGCAATAAAATCAAAAGGTGAATTTCACTCTCAAATAAAAGGCTAGCACAGGACTGCGCAGTTCGTGCCCTCCATGGTATCTCTTAAAATGCGCTTAAGTGGTTCATGGACTTGCTGACATCTGCACAGGTGTGGATTTCATCTGATTTCATCTGAGGGATGTTATTGTAGTAACTTGTTTATGGCCAAAAATGTCACTATTTTCTATGCAAAAATAAAATAGATGTTTGTTTCAAATATAAATTTTGCCTCTATTTTAGCAGTCATTTTGTGCTCTAATTATAACAATCTAATTTGTAAACAACACATGCTGAGGTTTTTGACAGTGAAGTTCTGATGAAACAGTACAAATTTTAATTACATACAGTTCTAATACAGTGAGCACTGCAGCATTTCTGTCATCTTTGAAATGGTAACAAAATGTAAAAAAAGTTTTTGAAATATGAGCATGAAGGTAATGAGATCAATAAATGTCAGCTAGAAAAAGTAATCACAGCTCTAGAGACTCACTAACCTTTCTACAAATTCTAGAAATAATAGACTAGCCTGGGATGAGGAATTCTTTTAAAATGAGAAACAGATACTATTATAAGGGGAAAGTGAGCCAAAGAATGCTGAATAATGTGTAAAGCATTGCCTTTTTAGGTAAATAAGAGCAAACAATCAGTATTTTTGCTTCTTCCTCCTGAGATCCTCACCAATACATCTCCCTTTAGACTTTTTGATTTAGAGAGCAAAGTACAATATAAATACATATGTAAATCTGTAATTAAAATATGCAATACCACTTAAAGTATAGTAACAGATAACTGCTTTCCAGACTGATCGCCTGATGTTTCTTTCAGGGAGACAGAAATGTTAGAACATTAATTGACCTCCATATAAATTCCAGATACTTAACGCTCACAAGATTTGGTAGTGTATGGTTTCTATACATAATTTATGCAAACCCAAAGCTTAAGCATGAATTAATTCAAGACAAGAAACTGTGTGCTATGTTTTAATGCCCCATGGTAAAATCTAACTTCTGTAAGAGAAAACATATTTTATATGCAGAGTGTTAGATAAGTAATATTTGAAATGGTAATATTGGTATGGTATTTGTTTATTTTTTAATTAAATGATCAAGAAGCATTGAACCTGAGTTGAAAAAGCAAGGGAATAAAATATATTGTCAAACTTATGGAGATGGGCTATATATATATTTTTTTTTTAATTTTTTTTTGAACGAGACAATTTTTCTGCAAACATTTAATGAAGGGTATGCAAAATTCACTAAGGATTCATATATATAACAAATTGATGTTAGGGAAATTGACTTTTTAAAAAGTGGGAGAGATGACATAGAAATTCAAAAACAGATGGACAAAGATTGAAATCCAGTCATTGGAGTCTACTCAGTGTTTACAGGCAAATGTGTGCAATTTTCTATATTATGATTTTCATTAATCGAGTTATTTTCAAATGGTAACAGAGTCATAAAATCAGATAGAAACATTAGCAATTTACATTTCATCCCTTAAGTGCTAATCTGAATAAATGCAAAAGGGCTCCTTATAGAACACACAATGTATTACAGTACCACCATCGACTTTTATGGTCAATAATTTATAATTTCTGTTGCTCTGCATGCCCTGGTGCAATGAAAGGAAAGGAAAAGCTATGCTAAACTAATTGTTTGCATCTAATTCTACACACATATGCTTTCACCTTTGCTTTTTTTTGAACTTTTTTTTTTTTTTTGAGCAGGATTGTTCGCATATGCACATGTACCTACAAAATTTTATGTATATAGTATTTTACATAGATGTGTGTATATAGCAATTTACAGAACTGGTGTTCCTGGAGGGATGTAGCTCTGCAGTTGGTAGGCAACCCAACAATAACCACTGGGTTCACATGATGACTCCCTTTTGTTTTCAGTACAAAGTATAAAAAAGAAACGTATTCTGAAAGTCAATGCATTTTGATATCTGTAACGATTACTTCCAAAAATAAACAAACCCAATTTCTCCTCCTATTATTTGCTTTTCATGTATCTGTAAGTGCTTGTGGAAAGTCCCTGTCCAAAATGTCCTCATGCTGCCACAATTTTCAAGTGACAGAAAATCCTGATCCAGCTATCATATTTAATCCATTTCCTCCAGAGTCTGAATTTAAAAATGATGTATCAAAGCCTTGTCATGGCTGACAAAGACAAGACACCCACTGACTTCTGGAGATACTTCAAGTCTATCTTTAGTTTCTATTATTAATCCATGAAAATCCTTGCACCCTGTCTAGCTAGGAACTTGAAACTCCTTGTGGAACGTTCTTCTTTTCTGAATCTCACATCACCTCAGTGAGATGCTTAGTAAATTTTATCAACTTTCTTCTAGAGACACTCTGTTGGTTATTTAGGGGCCATTCCAGAAGCACAAAGTGGTTTTCAAGTCAGTTCAGTTGACCAGGACTTAGCATGAAAATGCTGTGGCACAGGTAGAATAGGAGAAGAAAGAGATATGGGCAACAACTACCCACGATTTGTGAGAGCAACCATGGATATCTGGATGTACACCACATGAGTCACAAGTCTATGAACTTCAGCGTAGCTTTGGAAATAGCTGCCACACTAAAAGAGCAGGTGCGTGTGTGGATGATACGGGAGCAGCCCAAAGCCTGCAGCAGCAGCTGGAACCAGGCTGAATACAGGTAAGCAGGAAGGTTTCAGCTTCCAGAAACCCAGACAGTGTCCATGACAACTATAATGCTGTGGTTTGCTTTCCCCCATCCTCAGACCCCTAGAGTCAAAAAGGAACTGTATCAATGAGCACCATGGCATGCAGCCACTGGTAAGAAGCTACGTTTAAGGATAACATCTTTCAAGCCTATGATTTTGAAGGAAGAGATTTTAAGCCAGATCAATTGCTGTCAGTAAAGGCTTTGTTATGGCACACCCTTCCCGTATAAGATTGCTCAGAGTAGTCCGAAGTCAGGCTGATTGCAAGGAGGTGTGGAAGGATCTTGTAGGTGATGGGGCAGTAAAATGGCAGATAAATCTCAATGTCAATAAACACAAAATAGCACTTATGAGAAAAAATAACTCTAACTACATATCCTTGACGATGGTTAATTACCCATTGCCATTCACAGAAGAAATGGTGAAGTTCCTGGATAGAGTTATCTAAAAATGCCAGCTCATTGCTCAGCAACCGTCAAAAATTCTTGTCAAACATTCGAAACTACTTGGAAAGCACTGAAGAACAAAACAGAAAACATTGCAACAACTCTGCTCTAAAATCAAAGGTGAAAAAAACTGGGACTAGAGAAGTAGGAATGCTGTGCAAGCTGAGAAGGGAATTATTCTTTGCAGTTTCTCAATATGCTTTAAGTACAACAAAAACATTATGAGGTTGCAAGCTTAAAACAAACAAAAAATTTCTTTGTATAATCCATCATTAGAGTTTGAATTCATAGCTACAGGATGTTTGTCAGGGAAAAATAAATGGGCTAGATTCCTTTCTTACTATTGAAGAGAAAGGTCAAAATGCACAGAGTTAAGAAGTTCCTAAACAACTGACTTGCTGGAATCAGTAGTTCATAAGAGAACAAAGGTAAACTGAAATTTGCTTGGTTTAAAATAATTTTCTCTACTGACTACTGCCAGAGAGAGGATATTGGACAGCTCAGCACAGAAGTTTTTACATTCTAAAATTCTGTGCAGTTATTATTTTTGGTCCAGATGATGTGCTACTTCTTATTTAAATCTTGGGTAGAACGGCCATTCAAAGTGGCTTTGACAGACTGGAGAAATGAGGTGGCAGAAATTCTGTGAAGTTCAACAGTGACAAAAAAAAAAAAAAAAAAAGTCTACTGCATCAAGGACATGTAACCCCATACAGCATCACAGAGTTGGAGACCAACAGGCTGAAATGGAGATCTCCAGAAGATGACCTGGCGATCCCAGCAGAGAAAGCTGAACTGAATCAGTAGTGTTTCCCTGTGACAATGAAAGCTAACAGCATACTTCTCTCTTAGCAAGATGACAGCAAACTGATCAATGGATGGGATAAATTCCTTCTCCTCTACACTCATAAAACCATATCTGAGTAGCATGCCCAGTTTTGAGACCTCAGAATAAGCAAGAATTTGATAAACTGGCATAAATCCAAAGCATTTAGGAGACTGTAGCACACTGGTCAGAAGGAGAGGCTGAAAGAGCAGGTTACGTTGGTGTTAATTGTCTAAACTCTCCTGTAAATCAGAACACTGCTGCACTGTCAGAGTAGAAATTGGGAGCAACTTCTTACTTAGCATCTTGCTGGTTTGCTGGCTAAATGCTTTAATTTCTGCATTCACAGCACACAGCATCTCAGCAATACAAAACCAGAAAGACTGATGGCAACAGAGAAGAAAAAGTAATGCATGCCCCACTTTGAGACTGGGTTTTCATCTGACAGCTCAGTGTCAGGGTCTGAGCTACCAAGAATGCAGACAGGGACTGGCCAGAAGCTAGATTTTTGACAGTACCATTCAGGAAAAATTTCTTATTGGGCTTGAAAAAGAGCTTCTCTTTTCAGATTAATTTTTCTCAAATTAAAAAAATATATATATATTTTAAGCCCAAAATACAGAGCACACACACATGCATTCATGCTGCTAGTCAACAGTGGCAATGGAAAACTTCTGCTTTGTTTTAGTTTTAAGAAAAAAATCTTTACAATTGCAAAGGAATTATGATAATTGAGAGCTTCTGCTGTGACAGGTATTTATAAACCTTTAAAATTCTCTATGTCTAAATACTGCTATTTGTTGAGGTTTCTTCATGGACAAAGAGGTCTGTCCCAGCTGACAACTGCGAAATGGAGGCAGAGAGAAATCACACTAATGCAAACTCCCTGGAGGACATGGAGCCAAGTTCAAATCTGGTCAGATCTTTATTATCATAATTTTTTTCAGAGGTACTTTTTCGCAGATAACATTAAGGAAGATTTATTTCTCAAGTTTACCACAAGATGGAGGTGCTGTAACTCAGAATCATTCATTAAGGGAACAGGAAAATGGTGGGTATTGTACAAAGGGCACAGTAAAATTTTATGAACATACTTAAGAAAGCAATCAAAAATAATTGTATGCAACTGTATCATATTATTTTATTAATTTATTTTAAGCAAACTGTATAATGGCATAGCAAACTGTCTCTGAGCCAGCATTATTTCAAAATGCAGCAGTTTCAAATTTGCATTTGAATTACTGAATGCAGCAGATACTATTGGAGGTGGCTGATAATGTAAATTCTCAAAAAGCACACAAAAGTGGTGGTTGCCAGAGTCAGATGGATACCACTTTCTTGGATATATTATCCTGAATCCAGCTGATCTTTTCCTAAACTTAGCTTTCTGGAGCCTGGTGCCAAAAGAGACTGTAAAGGATGTTTCTGTCTGTAAAAAATGTAGGTCTGACTGTTCTCACAGGCATTCTCTCTGACCTCCACCAGAAGATCCAGGATAGTGTTTGACACCAAAAGGCTTAGAAACTGCTTATTAAGTCACAATTATAGCATAGTATCATTGCTTATGGTAAATGTTGCTGGAACAGAGACAAATAGGACAGCCCTTATTCAAGGTTTCTGCACAAGCCCAGCAGATCATGGAGATGATCACCTACTCCCCCCAAAAAGCTCTTTCTTCTCAGACTACAGAGACAGGGTCCTGTCCTAGACTTTCTTCATTTATCTAAAACTTCCAAGGGAAAACATTAAACATTTTTCTCTACTGTTTCATTTTTCCCTCACATCTTCATTGCTACTGGTTATTATGCTGTTTTAAGGAGAGTAAGTGAAATTGTGTGGTCCAGGTTACATAGCAGCAACACAGAAATGGAAATAATTTTTATAGTTTTGTAACACTGGGAGACTTTTGATTTTCAGTGATGCTATGCTTGCACTAAATAAGTATGACAATGCAGGGAAGTGAATCTCTCTGTATGTGCCCTTAAGTCACAGGCAAACACCCTCTCCAGGTGCAGCTGTGCGAATACTGCTTTCACCTGCATATCATCCCATCTCTGCTCTTGCAGGGAGCACCTATAACCTATCATCTACTAGTTGCACAGTTCATTTGACCATGATTTACTTGGGTTTAGTCAGATTAATTTAAACAGATTAAAATTAAAGATCTGAAAACATGTAGATATTCCCATAATATAAAATAAATTGTATTTTCATAGCAAGAAAAGCCAAAAGAACAATAAGAGTGTGAGGAGGGGTTGTATAACAGTTGTATAACAGTTGTATAACAGTTGCAGATGGTATCTAAAGGCAGAACAATTACTGTATGTCTACATAAGTGAGGATGAATTAAATTTGAATACCTTAATTATCATTGTATATGAAGAAATAGTGAATCTTGAATGTCTTTAGAAAATAAGCATGTATAATGGATTTGATATATAATTATAGAGATGCTATAGTTTCCCTGTTATCTTTCATTTTCAGTTAATTCTTAAAACTATGAGGTAAGTTGCCAGAGATGTACAGCAGACAAAACTCATATGGTTAGGGAATAAAGTAAAAATGTGTTAGAGATTTCAGTTGTAATGCACCTAGTATTCTCAATGACAGACTGTTGTTGTGCAAGCTTGGGACATACCAAATGCCATCAATAATTTGGTTTAATTTCTCTAATTCCACAACATCCCAGAAAAAAAAAGTTTAAAAATCAGCAAAGATCATTTTGAATGTCTCTAAATGAAATTTTGTAACTTCATTGCTTTCACAACAAAACATTTCACATAAAAATGTGTTCCAACTTACCTTTAAAATATTTAGTTGAACAAGTTTACAATCCACACATATTCATAAAATAACTCAACGAGGCTGAACCTGCATTTATTGGTTCAAAAAAATGTTTCTAAGGTATAACCAATCAAAATCTAACCAGGAAAATTTACCTCAAAATGCTTGTAATCTCTCTTTAAACTTAACAGCCGTAATTAAAAGAAAAGTTAATATCTACTAAAAATAGATTAACATTACAGGTTATATAATTGTCTAATTAAGAAAGACCATTTTTCATCATAGCTGTTTTTTACACACTACATTTTCAATGTTGCTGTTTGTTTTTCAGTAGGTAATTGGCAAAAGTATTTTTATGTTGTTTAGACAAAAACACAAAACATAAAACTGATTTTTGATGTGCAGATGCTTGTTATGGTTCCTCATCTGAAACTGATGGCAAAGGAAATGGATTTATAGTAGTGAAGTGGGACGTTTTTTGTGTCAGAGGAAACCTGTGGCAAAGACAAGGACACAAGTTGTTCATGTGATGGGTACAGTTGTTCAATGTATTTCCCCCAAATTCTTGTTTAATACAGATGTCCCTCACCATTGAGCTGTTGAGCCAGCTCAGGGATTCAGCTCCTGAGCAGCTACTTGGCTCAGGAGAAACACATTTTGTGGTAACGTAACAGCATCTTCAACTAATCTAAGGATCTTCCTGAAAAGATCTAGCTGATTTGGAGGCAAACCTTGCTCTTTTGTGTGACTATGGCTCTGTTAGTGTTATGGCCTGAAGTAATATAATAATTTTGTGTTCTGCAATTGGGTGGTCCATTACAACACATGTGGTCGGTTATAGTGATGGCAAGCAGTTCGTTAAGCCACAGTCACTAGAGAATTATAAATTATATGACTATGTGCATGGGCACAGGTGTATAGTTGAGGAGAACACTATGGATTTGATTGTTCCCATGAAATATACACTGTCTATTTCTTACACTAAGAATTTCATGCTTTCTAAAGTGAGGTTTATATTACTTAAATTCTACTGATAAAGTTAGAAGGCTATATGATTAGGGGAAGACAAGCTCTTCCAATTTATTTATATCCTACCTAATGCAAATGTGAATGTTCTTCTCTTCCACATAAATATGCAATCACTTCCTTGAAACTTGCTAAGTTCTCTACATCAGCAGTTTCTCATGACAGTGAGTTACACAGGTAGATCGTCTCTGAAAAAAAAGAACCAACCCAACCTCCCATTTGCCACCAAAAAACCCACACTAATGTAAATTGCAGCTCCTGGCAACAATGGATGAGCATCAAACAACACAAGTTACATAATTATGCCTTTGATGATTGAAGAAGTGAGCTCAATTCTAATATTCTTTCTCATCTTATGCAGTTTTCAGTAGAAGTTCCCACAAATTTCACCTGAAAAGGACTTGAGGAAGAATGAGGCACAAGAAGTCCATACTGATCCACTTACAGGAAAGTGAATGATACTAGGTAGCAAATCAGAACAGCAGCCTACCTATAAATTGATTTTTGATATGATACTTAAACATTAATTGTGAACTGAACAAAACAGTTCATTTCTCTGGGGACACTATCATTTTTAACCGAATTTTGTCCAAAGTAAAATAAAACATTTGGTTTGTAAATGGTCAAAATGAAATGGTTTAACTTTTTAAAAAACATATATCCCCTTTTAGGCTGAAAGTATTAGTGATGTTCAGCACAAAAATCTTTGCCCTGTTGGACAACTCAAGTTATTTCACCAGCTGTAACCCAAAACTGAAGTATAGATCCTGTAGATTTCTTTTATTATTTCTTTTTAATTATTGACATGCATTTGTACTAAATTCGGACACAGTTTACAATATCATGTCACTGCCATTTTCATCTGTTTTTAAAGGTCAAGAGATTTATGTCTTCATCTGTAGATAGTTTTGAAGTCTTTGCTACAGCTATGAAAGAATGGGATTAAGATACTCTCTTATTCTGGTGCACCACTAAACAAATATGACATCACTCTTCCTTTTGACTGAAGTGGGATAGAAAATACTTGATACTTTGAGCTAAATTCTGATTCAGTTTTAGCGAAGAAATATCACTTAAAATTAATATGGGAACAAAGTCAACATATAAGGCTAGCATTTGGCCCAGTTTTTAAGAAAACTATGTTAATTTCTACAAAACAAATAAAAATATCAGCGTTAAATCAATTTGGGTGGTAATTCAGGAAGGATTTTGATTCAGTACGTTATTTGAAAGGTCATAACTTCAAATTCTGGGTCTGAAATCGGAATGTTTTAATATTAAAATTATTTATTGAGTAAGCAGAACATATAGCAAAATGAGACCCTAAAGCACTAGATTACAAAGGAAAAATGCCAAACTCATTTTAAAGACCACAGCAGTCCTGCTGGTAGAAGCTAGAAGAGCAGCACGCAGACCTCCCAGCTCCTCCCCCATGCAAAGATATTACGTGTGGATGACAGCATAACTGCACACACACTCCAAGGAAAAGTGCCAAGGGCCTCCATGGCTTCTACTGCAAGTAGGAGAAACCCAAGACACTCTCTGAAGACAGATTCTTGCAAATCTTCACATGATTAGAGTTTGTGCAACTCTTTTTTTACAAAAACGTGTTAAATACCATCCCAAGAACACAGGGCATGATTATTTTAAAAGCTTATATAATCTTAATGTTAGTTAAAGAAACATTTTAGCACAAAAGGAACTGTGTATTACTACAGCTTTGCTTTGGCACATATGCTAAGCCTTAATTTTATTACTTTTACTACAACAATGACCAAAGACCTTGCCAAGAACAAGATGGCACTGTGTTAGGCAGATCAACAACTGTTTGATTGTGAAGGTTAGATTTCTGCGTTATTCAAAGTGTTGGTAAAGTACCATCATGCAGTGGATTTATTTGCACTTTATAATGAGCTTTTAAAATTAAGTGGTTGTTCACAGTATGCAGGAGTATTTTGAGGATTTAAAATATTGTACTACTAAAGATGAGAGCTGTAGAGGGATGGTGAGGTGTTGGGTTGTTTGTTTTTTGTTTGTGTTTTTTTTTTTTTTGTTATGTTTTGTTTTACAGAAATTGAACCAGTTCTGTTGCAGAAATATTTCTGCCTTATTGAACACTGATACATCATCGTTTTTTAAATTAGGAAACAACCTCTGGAAGCCTTTTGCATGAAGAAATAATGCAAGATTAGTAGTACTACAGGAGGGTTTTTTATCCTGTAATTGTGGTAGGATTTTGGATTGCTTTTTTTTTTTTTTTTTCTTTCCACAATACATCACTTGGGTTTCTACACATACTAAGCCAGTAACTGGAAAGGATACATTTTTATAAACTGAAGAATTAGAAATCTCAATGCTAACCAAATAGCTCTTTAGCCTGCTTTCTTCAGTTCTGTCAGGTATAAAATATGAATCTGAATATTAATGGAATTAATGTGGCTTTTGTATGCAGTATGCAAAACTGGCAAATCAAGGACAGAAGCATTATGTGTGATTCCTCCTGCACAGAAAAGGAATGATATTAAAAAGAGAAGCTCTAGAAGGAAGTAATAAATTTAGCAGGGGAATAGTCTACAGTGAAAGAGGACTAAATTTCCTAGTGAAAACTGTGTTAGATGTGACCAGAACAGCCCCCCAGTGACTAGACCAGAAGCTCTGTGCTAGGTAATTGTTGACATCTTTTGTTAGCAACATGAAGATTACTAGGTGATGCTCTATAGTAAATGTAGTCAATTATAATATTGGATTCACAATTCGGCTTCTCATACAAATCTAGTAAGGCTTAGGTCCTGACTGTGCCATGCCACATACAAGAGACAGAGCCCTCCTACAGGGACACTTTCCAATGCATCTCTTACTTATGTGTGTCCTGTTCTATCTCCAGGCAGAAAGCAGGTAGCTCGGTGGCAAAGCAGGGAAAGGAACTAAAGCAACAAAACGGAACAAGAAAAAAAGTGATAAAGTATTATATCAAAGATCCAAATTTCTCCATATACCGTGTAGATAAACAGAAATAAGGTATGACTCAGAGACAGCACTCTCTCCTGACATGTCTGGCAATTTGAAGAGACGTGTATTCAGTGTGATCTTGAGGGAATACATATATTTATAATTTCTAAGGAGTTTTTGTGTTGTGTTGTTTTTTTTTGTTTTTTGTTTTTTTCATTTTTTCTCTTTCCATTTTGAACCTAAAAAGATGATGCCCAGGAAAAGGGATATGGTGTATAATTACATTTAATAAAGTAAAGTGAACAGTTTGCTAACAGCTTGTTAACAGTTTGCTAACTGCATTAGGCTTCTTTTCTCAGCCCAGACAGCAGAAAATCTGTGTTAGCCATTGTCTCTAGCCAAAACATATAGACAGATACAGATGGGCCCTATAGGATGCTGCTGGTATGCACCTGTTCCAGAAAGCTGTTCCAGATGCTCTGGGGTGAGCAGGATGAATTTGCAAGCTGCTCCTTGCCTGCAGTGAGGGCAGAGGGGATGTGCCTGGCAGGTACTCCCAGCAGCATGGGTGTGAATGGGAAAGGTGGGGGGCTCGTGGAAGCCTGCTCACTCCAGCTTGTAGTGAAAATAGTGCACATCTCCAGGACAGGTTCACTCACAGATTTCTTGGCATATGCATAACGCTATGTACTACTGATATCTGTCACAGCTGTATTTCAGCTAGTGAAAAATATTTCCTCCCCCATATTAGTTCATGCAGTTAGACCTGGGATAATAAGGGCACCTGCTTGAGAAAGCAAAATTAATTGTGTAAATTGCAATTCTACCCCAAAAAAATAATAAAAAAAAATGTATCTCCACATAAGACTGGAACTGGAAATAACATTTTGCTAAGACTGTGGGTTCAAAAACTGTTGACTTGTGAGCAATCTGGGGCAAGATTCATTGCTAAGCATTTAACTTAAGCAACAGATTTCTTGCTTCTACCTCAGAAGGATTTTTTCTGCATCCTAGTAAATATATATTTAGTAACAGCATCTGCAACATCCAGATACATTTTTATATGTTTACAGTATTTTTACCATTGGAATTTGAAAGCATTGCTGTCTGATTGCATATTATTGTACCATACTAGAGAAAGAAAAAAAAAAAAAAACAGGCAAATTTCTTCATCCGTAACCAATATCATTTATGTCAGCAAAAACATTACCAGCCCCTCAATGACTCATCTATGTCTCCCTTTTTGTGACTAGCAGTCTATGGGAAGGGATCATTCTGTGATAAATGTCAAAAAGCATGTTTTATCTAAATAGCTCAACATACCCTATTGACGGAATTTAGTTAGCGATAATTTATACTCTTCAGTGGCCAAAGCAATCTATGGGTTCTCTTAAATTGCTTTTGTCTCCAAAATAAACTCAGTTGACTCTACAGCATAAAGCAGAATTTAAAGCAATATTTCATGAATCTGTCATTGAAGATTAAAGTAATCTTTAATTTACAAATGCTGCTACCAGCTATATATGTTTACTTTGCAGAGCTTTGAAAATTCAAGCATCTCTCATGCCTCTAACCAAAGCCACTCACAAACTCATAGAAAAAAGAACAACCAGGGCCAGACACTGTCAGCACAGCTTCTCTAAATCTCCATTTATTGGTATTTTTCTGTACAGCTAAACTAAGTAACACACACAACGACAGCTTATGAACACAGAAAAGGAAAAGCAGAACTCCTTCTAAGGCTAATTGGGAGCTTGAAGCTTTCACGTGTTCCTTATACCTTAACTGGAGCTAAATCTGGACCACTCCATCCACGTATAATCACTAAACCCAACCTTTCTTATTCATCCATAAAGCTCACGTCTCACTCATTACTGCAGTAGTCTTTCCTCTGGCTTTCCATTTGCCTGGCTCATGCCCTCTGAGGATGCTTGTACTAAGGCCATTTTCCTTGCTGAGCTTTACCTCTTGGTTTCCCTCCACTTCTCCCCTCCATGCTCAGACATAAATTAAATCTGCCTTTTGAATGCCTTCACAGATTACCACCACCTTGTTTATGTCTCATATTTGCGAGAAACATCATACAGATGTTCATACAGATGTCGACTTCCAAGAAGGCTGGTTGTTCTGTTCACTGAGGGAAACAAAAAGAAGGCTGCTAGTTTCATTTTAGGGTTGGCATAAAACAACTCAAATATATATATATACATTTAAGTGGAAGATAATTATTTTGAATTGAAGAAAGTATGCTTTCATGTAGACATTTTAATAAAGCAAAGGCTAAATTGACAAGGCGATTTAAGCAGTGTTTACAGTGGAAACAGTTTCTGCACTTCAGTGGTTGTGAACCTTCAGCATATAAGAATCAATCACATACAGAAAATCAGTTTCATCCTTCCATATTGCAGTGCTAACAAGCATTCATCATTATTTTATGTGATATTCTAGGTGTGAGGTCTTCCAATTCTTCAGCTGTATTCTGATGGAAGAGTTAAATACTGTTTTAGACAAAGGAGAAATAACATTGATAATAATAATAATAAATAAATAAATATTATTATCATCATTAATAATAATAATAATAATTAATAATAATAATAATAATAATAATATAAAGAGGAATGACTCCTTAAGTATTTACCTACCAGGTGAATTGAGAAAAGACTGGGTCTGCACAGGGGTTGTATGTGTTAGAATTACTGGGCACTAAGACTTCTGTTATTCACTGATTTACTCTTAAATCTACTTTGGAATCTAACCTAAGAAGTCCAAATGAACCTTTTTAATATTTCTTTATTCTTTCTTTTTTTTCCTCTTTACCCATAATATCTACTGAAGTTTGGTGCTTTTCTTTTTAAATCAATAAACTTTGCATTCAAAAAAAAAAAAAGAAAAATCATTGTGTTGACCTGTTTCCAGAAAAGACATTCCTGTTTATGTTAAAAAAACATTTTTTATATGTGTTTATATTACAACTCATGCCACCATAGTAGTTCCCTATAAACTTCCAGGGAACTACCCCACTGAATACATCTGTCTTTTGTCTAAAACTGGTCACAATGCATAGGAAAATAATTCATTTAAACCCGTTTTCTGTTATGCCAAGATCATGCCCATTCAGCATAATTTCCTTGTTTCATTGCACTTTCTCCTATGTGGCTGTGTTGTACAGAGATAGATGGACCTTCACATCAGAGAGTTTTATTTATCCCATTCTTGCACATCACCTCATGTAATGCAGACATGCTTAGGAATAGGCAATAATGGAATAAGCAACTATACTGAGTTTGACAGATAATATTAAGTCATTGTGTAGTTAATTACAAAAAAAAAAAAAACACAGAGTACATGTAACCACTCTGTGGACTGTGTTGTAGTTTCATTAAAGTTCAAATGTATTTGCTAATATTTACTGACAACACTAATTAGTGATAGCAACTGCACAGTAGTGCTTTAATGGGCAGAATTGTGCATGTGTAAGTGAAAGCTGGGTTGCTAAAAATATGGACTACCACCAGTCCCATAAAGCTTTCTTGTTTAACACTCTTCGGACATTAATTTCCAATGCCCACTTCTTTCAAGGTAGTCAGTAAATCAACCATCAAAGACATTAATGAGACATTGAAATCATCTCTATGATACCAAAGTTTGATGATGTCACAGAATTCTCACTTTTCATCTTCAGGACAAAAAAATAGTGTCTATAAATGGGAAAACTGACCCTATTCACCTTATTCTGCCTTCAGCTTGCAGTCTTCATAATTAAAGTTAAAATGTAGATGAGGTAGACTAAACCCGAAGTGAGGCCAACTCTATTGAAAGGCTGCCTTCTGATACTGCCAGTTAAACATTATGTGAAAGATCAGCAGCTAGAACTTAGTTACAGCTTTGTTTCAATTCTTGTTGAATGTAAAAGCCCTCCTGGAATGAAAAAGCTTATAGAAGGTAGTTGTAATCATCTTCGTCTGGAGGGAAAAATCAGTCAACCATCACTACAACAACCAATGAAATATTTGTCTTCCAAAAATGCTGAAGGACGATGTCACATTTCAGAGTTACATGGTAAAATTCAAAAATGACTGCATCTAAATAGGATTTCAGAAATTATTCCTATAAAAAAAAAGTAAAATGTTACATTACGTGGATTTGAGGATTATATGCATACACAAACTCAAAGATATAGAAAACTTAATTTACAGCTTTCTGAAAATACCTTATTATAATAGAACTGCTAGTGTAACCTTCACTTTATTGTAATTTTATTGTAATACAAATAGATATCTTTTATGTTGGTAGTTTTCATAGTATAAAAATGACACAGCCAGCCTTTAAAATGCTGAACTAAAATTTACATGAAAGAAATTCACTCAGGTGGTTTGTTTATTTTTAATTTCAATTCAGACAGAGGTCTCTTGTTTAAGGATGATAAATTCTAGGGCTTTTTCCTTTGGTATAGGAGCTAGAAAGTAGCAATTTACTTTTTTTTTTTTTTTTTTTTCAAGTGAAAAAAAACTCATTCTGCTGGTTTTAGGTAGAATAATGGTCCTGTCAGAGAAAGGATATTCAAGCATGCACAATACATGGTATATTAAAAATTCACCTCATCATTATTGTAAGTATCAGAAAACAGATTGTTTTAAAAATGAGCATAAGTTAAACATTTTCTACTTCATTGCATTAAGCATTTTAGTCAGTACCTTCCCAGATTAAATTCTATGAGATAATTACAGGGCACAAAAAGACCTTTTTACAAATTCACTCTTTTTTTTAAATAATTTATTCATGAAAACTGCTGCAGATTAAAAAAATAAAATAATAAAAAAAAAAAAAGCAACTCTCAAAGGCAACACTGTTATAAAATATAGCATTGTGACTCAGCATACTGTGAAGCAAGCTGTAAGCCCTGGTCACATACTCTCTTTCCTTCTCCAGTCAGGTCGCACCTGTACAAGCAACAAGACCAAGCAAAGAAATTGTAGCACCAGAGGATTTCAGAGGATTGCCTTTTCATCAGTGAGAACTTTCAGGCTTTCAGTGAACAGCTGATTTTCAGTTATTTTTCTAAAACAAGAGGTAGTTTATATATGTACATATATATATTATTTCTTTTAGAAAAAACAGGTGTCAATTTTATTAAGAACCAGTGCTGTGCCTTTAGCCATGGTGTTCACTTTCCTTCGTGGAAGTCTGAGACTAAAAACATCAGCAGCTAAAAGAAAGGTGATTCAATTTATAGCGTAATTCAGACAGTGTGAAGGCAGAATTTGGTCCACATATTTCCAAATATGAGTCAGTTCATTTTATACCTTTTTTGTTATTCCCTTGGAAAATTACAAGATCCTCTGTGTTGTGCTAACGTGATGCTGAGTCAGTGCTTCCACGCACTTGATCCTATCAGCCAGTGGTGTCTCCAGGTGTGCTTCTAAGGCCTGATGTATATCTAGAAAAGCTGGAGTTCGTAGTGACTTCCTGGACAATGAACAAGTGCCTGTTGTGTACTAAGTGGGCAGAAGGATGGGTTAAAGCACTAAAACTAAGTAAAATAAAAATCCTATGAATGAATAAAAATAAAGTACTCTGAATTAATGGGTAAATTGTAAAATGCTAGGAACATTCAAACTATTATTTCATAAATCGTCTTTGAAGACTGCTAAAACTTGACTATTATTTGGTGAAATGGTTCAGGCTGAAGTAAATGGTGCAGCACAATTATTAAAAAATCTAAAATGATCATTTATGTGTCAAAAGGATGACTAGCAAAGGGAAAGGCAATTTCACAAGTAAAAGATTGTTGCTTGCTGATGCTTTACAGACTTATATAAAGCAATCTTTAAAAAAAAAAAAAAAAAAAAACCTATGAGTGCACAAATGTACACAGACTATTTTGGGAGCATTATGCAGTGTTTGTAATAAAGATGACCTTGGTACATTACAATACAGGTTAAAAGAAAGCACAGACTAAAAATACTCTTCTTACTTGGAATTGTCACAGCCTTATACAGAAGAGGAAAAAATATACCAAGTGATATGGTGAGCCCAACTACACACTCAAGCAATACATAAAAGCTATGACAATATAGGGAATGACAAAACAAGGTTACTGAACCAAAATCTACTTGGTTGCATCTGTGTACGTTGGCATTAGGGCAATACCCAGCATTTTCTTGCACAATGCAATTGAATAAAAAGGACAATACCTGGTCAGATCAAAGGTTCAGCTCATCTTATCCTATCTCTGACAACGGACGATAATGATAATAAGTGAGCAGAAAATAAAAAGAGAAGGATATAACAACACTTCCCTAATAATTTTCCTGCCCCACATATGAGTGGTTTAGGGATTTCTTAAGCCAGCAGCAGTATCCCTGCACATCACAGCTCCTGAGTTTTCACAGTCTCATGGTACCGTTTTTTCATCCCTGTTGGCTTGTCTACACACTTTAAAAACTGAAGAGCAAAAAACAACTAAATAAGGAGTTGTTTCTCCCCTGAGTTCCTGGTCGGATCTTGTAAAGGTATGACAAACTGGAATTTGCAAGGTTGGTGTCAGTGCAGATTCCAACACTGAAGGCTCCAGATATGACAAGATGCAGGTCAGGGCTCATCCTCACATCTGCAGAGGTCTGACTTGTGGCTGCTCTAAATGTCCCTCACGATATTGCCTAGAGGGTGACCAGTGCATTATAGTGTTTACAGAGCTTTCAGGTTTACTCCAGAAAGTTAACATAATAAACTTTTTAAAATAAAACTTGTAATTAACATTGTTAGACTACCAATATTCAGTGCTCTATATGAATACAAAGCAATGTAAGCTCTGAGCCAAGGACAACCTATGAGAACATACGATTCAATGAAAAACTGCAGGACACTAATTAAAAACAGAAAAATATATTACCCAAGTGTTTTTATATTAATAGATATTAGCTATATATGTGAGGTACAAGTCTTCTGCCTTTTTAATAAGCCTAAAATATTGATTTCTCATCCTTAATTTTTCTCATTTTAATGGTGTACCAATTGTTTTCTTTCATCTGAATTGCAAATAATGTCTTAAATGTCTCAGCTTTGAATTTTAAGTTTTCCCATTTCTTCAACGGTTTAGTAAACAACAGAGTTCCTTTGTTCAAAGTTTGAAGATTGCAAAACAACCAGGTTTTCTGGGGCATGTCAAAAAAGAAGCTGAATTAATTCTGTAATTTCTTCTCTTAGGACCAAAACAACATTAAAGTTATAGATGATATAGTATTTATCTTCACTCAGATTCAGCAAAATACTCAAGCTAATCCCATTCACTTAAGAAAGAACGAAAGAATGAAAAGAATGAGAGAGAGAGAGAGAGAGAAAGAAAGAGAGAAAGAAAGAAAAGAAAGAAAAGGAAAGAAAGTCTGTCTATATTGGATCTGAGGTTCTCTAACACAATTAACTGTGTGAAATTGAATCTCAGCAGAATTAAGTGATCAATTGAAGCAGGAATCTAGCCAGCCAGCTGCATCCAGAAAAGTCTTTCCAATGCCTTCACCCTTAACATACTCTGAAAGCCCTGTCAAGCAGATATCCTTTGCAGCATGCCCAGAAGGTCACCAAATTCAGCGTGCTTTGGAGCAAGCTGTGGAAGAGCTTGTTCCAAGATCTGAAGCCATCTCAGAGGGTGTCCTGCCAGTCATTTTTAAAAAAAATATCTAGAGGGATCCAGCTACAGTGTACCTGCTGTCTGCAACTGCTGCTGTCTGGCCTGGAGAAAGAGGTGATTCCTCTTTCTGATTCTATTTTCCACATTCCCTCTGACTTCTGAAAGCCACCGGGTCATGCCGCTTTATTCAGTGAAATGCTTGTTTCTAAACATAAATTAAAAGTGCCAATGAACACCAGCTGAACTGTTGTAGACAGTCAGTAAAATTATTGTTAAGAGTTCAAAAGAAATCTCCCTTTTCAATGACTGTTTTCATTAGGATCATTCAATGTACCTGCATGCATTACAGCAGGCAACTCCATTCTGCTCATGCAGAAGTGTAATTAGGTGACTTAAAATGTTTTTTGTCTAGTTATAAATATAAAGGCTCTGATAGCTTAATTATATGAAACGTGTGTTTTGTTTTGTTTTTCTGAAGGTTAGGTTTGTGCTTAGGTATCAAAGTGATCTCCAAGCTAAAACAACTTGCCACCATAAGGATCTACAAATTTAGTTATGATTGTAAGTCTTGGCTCAGAAAAGCACTTGAGCACATGTCCAAGTCCCTTTGATATAACAATATACTAAAGAAGAGAAAACTTCAACCTTCTAGTATCTAG
Organism: Cygnus olor; assembly: GCF_009769625.2. Taxonomy (NCBI): domain Eukaryota; kingdom Metazoa; phylum Chordata; class Aves; order Anseriformes; family Anatidae; genus Cygnus; species Cygnus olor. The sequence goes on along the minus strand of NC_049170.1, from coordinate 23,429,407 downwards.
AACCAGCTTTTTCACAGCTTGAACAGTCTTTATCTGTTTCTTTTAAGCAAAGTTCTTTCTTGCCCTTTGCATGTGGCGATGGAAAAAAGGGAATCAGAATTGTGCTGGTAGCAGGGAGGTTGATATACAGAAAGAAAGAGGGGTCTGGAGAGCTGTGGATAGCTGAAGGCAGAATGCTGGTTAGTTGATGCTGGCCAGCATCTAGACACTCACCCAGCTGCTCATTCACTGTGCCTTCCTGTGGGACAGGCTGAAAAGAGAAGGAAGGCTCATGGATAAAGACAGCTTATAGGTGTAGCAAAAGCTTTTGCACTCGGAGTAGAAAGGAGGACTTTACTCATCACTTCCCATCAGCAGGCAGAAGTCCAACTACTTTGATGAAAGCGGGGTCTCAGCACTTGCAAGGGTTACTTAGAAAGAAAATGCCTAACAACAAACATCCCTCTCACCCCCTGCCCCCCATTCCTTGAGCTTTTGATGCTGAGCTCAATATCATATGTGACATATTTGGGAAGCCTTATCATGCTCTACAATTACCTTAAAGGAGGCTATAGAGAGTTGAGGATTTGTCTCTTCTCCCAAGCACCAAGTGATAAGACAAGAGGAAATGGCCTTAAGTTGTGCCAGGGAAGGTTTAGATAGGATATTAGGAAAAATTTCTCCACTGAAAAGGTTGTGAGGCATTGGAACAGGCTGCCCAGGGAAGCAGTTGAGTCACCACACCTGGAAGTCTTCAAAAAACATGTAGAAGTAGAGCTCAGTGACATGGCTTAATGGTGGATATGGGAGTGCTAGGCTAAAGGTTGGACCAGATGATCTTAGAGGTCTTTTCCAGCCTAAATGATTCTATGATTCTGTACGGGATGGTCGGTTCAAGTACCTTTGCTCAGTTCGGGTCAGCACTCCTAGCTGTGTTCAATCCCAGTTTCTTGTGTACACTCAACCTACTTGCTGGGGGGAAAGAGTGGGAAAAAGAGAAAGCCTTGATACAGTGCCAGCATTCTTCACCAAAAGACTGGTGTGTTATTTTTTTTAGTCACAAATCCAAAACTCAGCACCATATGGGTGCTGACCCAGTACAGGGTGAAAAAAGCCAAAGGAAAGGACCTATTTAAGGAAAAATACAATAAATAAAAAATAAATAAATTTAATTTAATTTAATTTAATTTAATTTAATTTAAAAAGTGCTCTGGTTAACATGGAAATAGAAGGTAAAAGTATGATATGCTGCCAATATAAAATAATGAAGAATTCCCCTGAGCTACTAGTGTTTAAAAGTAGTGAATGCAAGATGAGTTGTGATCCACTACTTCACAAATAATTACATTCCTCAAATTGAAGATAAAATTAACCATGCTAGCCTTCTTCATTGCTCTGCTCCATCCCCTTATCTCTTGTTGCCAGTGGAAAATAAAGACTGAAGTACAACATTTATACCTTTAATTACAATGTTCCTCTTCATGAGGTATAAAACCATTACTTCTCCAAAGACAGCACTAGAAGGAAGGATCTGTGCAAGTCTTTCCAACAGCAGCTCAGTAATGACCAACATAACCTGTAACATCTTACAAAATTTTTGCACAATCTTATCTAATTGTTAATTGTTTTCTGGGGAAAAACAAGTGAAAAGTGCTGTGAAGAAACTTGTTGCTGATGTTTCCATCACTTCTGATGGTGAAAGAATGTAAACTCCTGCAAGGTGTTACTACAAAGAGCAGGAAAACTGTTGTGTGCCTGCTGAGCCCGTGGCTGTGTGAAGAATTGCTGGAAGAGTGCTGCACTTTCCAAGTGCAAATTCTGCTAACCAAATCTCAACCTAAATAGGACCTTAGCCAACAGAAAAGTTCTCTCTACAGCTGCAGGAGCGCAGGGGACAAAAATCTGTTATTTGTGAAAAAGGGAGATCTTTTTATCGGTTCTTCCTTCTGTATCCTCTCAGAGGTTTTGTCTAACCATGTGTACCATTGTGAAAACAAGGGAATAGAGCTGAAATTTAGTTCAGTTTATTAAGCATACCAAAGAAAATAATGTGGCTTTGTAAACTTACAACGAATATGACTCCAAAACTTGCCCAAAATTTGCAAGGGATTCATATTTCTACAGTGCTGGTTTTAAGATCCATAGTCTTTTCCTCATTAGTATTATGAATTTTAATTACATATGTGAACACAGAGAAACTCAGGCCACATGCTAATGCCACCAGCCTAAAGCATTTGTTAACCAGCACTCATTGTTTAAATCAATGGAACTTGTTGTTGCCTATTAACCTAGGGCAGCATCCTACTTCTGTTCTTCTGTAAGAAACAACATGAGTGATCAGATGAGCCATTTATCATACACAGTAGAATGAATTATTAAGCTTAAAGAACATGATATGTGCTGGACAAATTCTGGTCAAATAAGTGCTTCAGAAAGAAAGTACCCAAATTGTAGAAACCCCAATATATATTCTTCATTAAAATGCATTAACTAAAATCCATTGTTAATTGTTTCCAGTTCCCTCCTGCTTTGCTGGTTCGCCTTTTAGTCCTTTAATAGGACTGTGGAAAACCAGAGACTATACATCAAAAGCTTCCCTTATTTTCTCAAATATATATGGTGGAGAAAAAGTCATCTGGGAAGGAAATTCATCATGCAAGTAAAAAAAAAAAGAGAGAGAGAGAGAGAGAGAGAGATCAGCATATCCTGATCTCATTTACACCTTTCACAGTCATGCTATAATTTGATTCTTCCTATTGTCAACAGGGGCTAATTTCTTTGCCGGGGAGCTCCTCTTCCTTGTGGAACTTGATGCTTTCTTTTTCCAGCTTTTGGCATAGTTATATTTGGAAGCTACAAGGGAGACCTCCAGATTAGAAGGAGAAGGTTAACCTTTAAAATTCTGACCCACTGGGGTTCTCTGAAAATGTGCCTCCTATTCATTATGCAAAAGAGTTCAGATACATCCACTACAGGGCAGCAGAGAAATATTTGTACATACTGGCTAGCAAAGTCACCAACAGTAACCCCGCAGCATCAGCAAAGGTGGCTCTGCAAATTCCCATATGCTTCTTGTGCTTCCCAGATGGCTTTTATGGCCCTGTGGTTGGTTAGTCTCTTTGACAACATGATCATCATGTTACATAACCGAAGGTTTTAAATTGCAAAGACAGTCCTACTAAAAATAATATTTTCTGCTTAAGCTGGTTCTTAAACAATTTGTTTTCTTTCTACTGATCTTTACCACTAGCAGGCAGATAATTAACATCTCTTGTCTGCTGAGACAAAAATCTACATGCCCTGTGAAATATTTTTTGTTATGGATTTGCTGTTTGGCAGAACATCATCAAAAAAATATGAGGTAAACTGCAAGTACAATGTTTTCTACAATTGCATGGACTTCTACTCTTTTCCAAAAGAGGAGTCCCTCAAAATATATGAACATTTATAACAATATATTTTTTCAAAGGGTCTTGATAAAAAGAAAAAAAAATCATATACAGTATATGCAGAAATATGATGTATTATTTGTGTATATATACATAAATGTCTGAACATACATATGTATACGCATGTAAGCAATGACATGCTTCATTAAATTGTCTAACATTGTCACTTTTTTCTCATAATTTGTTTCTTTTTAGAGACTGAGCTCTTTGCAGTAATAGGCTGGGGTCTGAGTCAAGCAATGCTGAAAGATTAATACAAAATTGAGGAAAAAAATTGTTAAAGTGATGTCTTCGTAATATCTACACTTCAATTAACAATTGATGTCAACATAGTGCCAAAACTTCAGTTGAACAATTGTTCAATTAGCAGCATAGTTAGAAGATGGGTATTTTTCTCTTTTATACACAGAAGAAATATAAATTTACAACTTGGAATTATGACCTGGGAAATATGCCACCTGTCCATAGCAGTAGGGGCAAGACTGCGAATGGCAATGGGTTTCAGTGGGCCATCACCTGGCCAGCTGAATACACCATAAGATAATAACAACCAGAGGGATTATTCTTTGTCATGTCTAAGATTAAACTCACTTAATACTCTTCTTTCTGAATGCAGTTATTACAGTCAAAACCTTTAAGCATGTAGACTGTTTAAATAATTAATCTTTCATGTGTTTTGCCCATAACAATAGATATAATTTCTCCAAGTTCCAGTGAAAATTATGTCAGTTTAATTTAAAAAAAGAAAAAAACTTTTTAGTGCTAAGCATGTATGCTTTGATCACAGACAGCCCTTTGGGGAAATTCAGTTGAAAGAATGAAAATGACATTTAATTTTTGATAGGGATCAAAGGGGAAAAAAAATCAGCAATACTGTCATGTTGTATTGTAAGGCACTATTTATTGCTTATCACCTATAACAAGTTACAAACTGTCACTTCCATTATGAGATCTTTGTAAAGACAAGTATTTATTTAACATATGTGTTTTGATAAAGATGGGAATAACTGTTCCTGATCATAGAATCATTAAGGTTGGAAAAGACCTCCATCACGTGAATGATCACATAAATAATAAAAAGTGAATATAATGTTTTATATTGTATTCAAAGGAAAACAATGTGATAAAAATATTCTGATCATTCTAAGTGTGCGAAAGCTTAACTTTATGAATTTTTTTGTACTACAGATATATATTTAAGCACAAACGTATATATGCTTATACATGGATAGAACTGAAGAGTTTGAAATGGGAGAGACCTGTTCACTTGCTCAGTCCAGATTCTCCAAAAAGTAATTACAGTATAGAAGCTCTTTCAAAATTCCTTATGTTTTCTGGGGGTGATAAACGGGGACAAAATAGGGGGGGGGGGGGTGTCAAAACATCTCTAAGAACCTAGGAACTCACACTTTAATAGATCTATTGGCTTCAGAATATACAGGCTTGTGTGTGTATTTGGGGGGGGAGTATTCTGAAAACATTTCATTTACTTTAATGAAGGTAGCCTTTGAAAGACACCCAGAACTGTTCTGTTTTGTCTTGGGATCTTTCACTATTAGCAATGCTGCAAATGCTTCTTCAGAGAGGAAGCTCATGAGGTTCAACATGGACAAGTGCAGGGTTCTGCACTTGGGGAGGAACAGCCCCAGGCACCAGTACAGGCTGGGGGCTGACCTGCTGGAGAGCAACTCTGTAGAGGGGGACCTGGGGGTCATGGTGGACAAGTTAACCATGAGCCAGCAATGTGCCCTTGTGGCCAAGAAAGACAATCACAGAATCATCTAGGTTGGAAGAGACCTCCAAGATCACCGAGTCCAACCTCTGACCTAACACTAACAAGTCCTCCACTAAACCATATCACTAAGCTCTAAATCTAAACGTCTTTTAAAGACCTCCAGGGATGGTGACTCAGTTGGATCCTAGCCTGCATCAGGACCTCCAGGGATGGTGACTCAATGGGATCCTAGCCTGCATCAGGAGGAGTGTGGACAGCAGGTGGAAAGAAGTGATCCTCCCCCTCTACTCAGCTCTGGTGTGGCCACACCTGGAGCATTGTGTCCAGTTCTGGGCTCCCCAGCACAAAAGGGACATAGAACTTCTAGAGAGGCTCCAGCACAGAGCCATGGAGATGATTAAGGGATTGGAATATCTGTCCTATGAGGAAAGACTAAGTGAGCTGGGTCTGTTTAGCCTAGAGAAGAGGAGATTGAGAGGGGATCTTATCAACCTCTACAAATACCTGAGGGGTCAATGTAAAGTGGATGGGGCCAAACTTTCCTCAGTGGTGGCCAGTGATAGGACAAGGGGTAATGGGTATAAATTGAACCACGGGAGGTTTCATGACCATATGAGGAAGAACTTCTTTACAGTTCAGGTGACAGAGCACTGGAGCAGGCTGCCCAGAGAGGCTGCAGAGTCTCCTTCTTTGGAGATATTCAAAATCCACCTGGATGCGATCTGGAGTAACATGCTCTAGGTGACCCTGCTTGAGCAGCGGGGGTGGACTAGATGATCCCTGGAGGTCCCTTCCAACCTCAACCATTCTGTGATTCTATGAAATCATAATGTTGAAATCTGGATCCAGAGCTAAATTAAACTTCTCAAAAGCTTGGTATATATGTAGTTTCACAATGAAATTAGACACTCAACAGGTTCATCAGTTCCAGTCTGTGATCAGGGGAGATTAATGATTGGTTGCTATGACCCAGAATGAAATAAATTAATTCAGAACAGCAAAAACATTGTGTATTTATATAATTTTACAGAGTGTTTTTGAAGAAGAAAAAAAAAAAAAACAAAACACAAAGAAACAAACAAACAAACAAAACTACTTCCTAAGCAAAGCCCTTTAAAAAAGCCCTAGTGTTGTATTAAAGACAGAAAAACCCAGCAGGAACTACAGTGACCTTTATTATAAATTATAGTAGATAATACAAGTAATATTTTTTTTATATGTGAAAGTTTCTTTCAATATATTTTCAAAAGGGCTTAGACACTATGGTTTCTTTTAGAAAAGTAATAGAATTTCTGGACGTGTACTGTTGGTGTTTTACCAATGATAGTAAAGACTGCAAAAACAAATCCAAAAATATACCCAAGTATCATACAATCTCACAGGGGCATGTGTTCAATGCTAGAGAAATAGTTCGAAGAGTGAAATCAAACTGATCAATCAGCTTGGAATTAACAATAGGAATGATTATCCGACACTACCAATTGATAGAGATTTTATGTCTTTGCATTGTTTTAAGAAGAATTTATGGCATTATTTTGATGAGGAATAAAACCCATTCTTGTAAACACACTGTAAGCAACAGCAAGCAGTGGCAAAGCTCATGGAGCAAAACTTTAAACCTGAATTTCACATACCTGTGTCAAAGAAATTTGTCTTGCATGTCTTGCATGTAGATGTGTTCAGAGTTTCTTTTATAATCTTTCTCTCTTTTTCACACATACTGTTTTAAAAGTCCATCTGCTCTCTGCCCCTTTAAAACAAAAAAAATCTTTTCTTTTTCCTCTGACTAAAGATGTAACTTCTTATGAACTTTCTCTCTAAGTTCTGCTAGGAGTCTTGATGAGATAAATTAATATTTAAATGTAATATTTAGCCACATTGTTTTTATTTACAAGTAATTATTCATCAATATATGAACTGAACACAAGCAGATATCTTTCTTACATCCCAGTATTCCTGAAATGAAGAAGATTGGAAATAAATAAGAGCGAAAGTTTACGTCACAATGTTGAAGATATACATGTATGTCAGCAAGAATCAATTATTTATATGCCACTTAAGAAACATTTAAGGATTCATTCAACCTGACACTACAGGCTAGTGGTTAAAGCACTTAACTACAATACAGTAGGGGATACATTGGATCCTCTCAGGCAGAGAAAACGGAACTGCTCAGGGCTCTCCCATCACTAAAAGTGCTCAGGGCTCTCCCATGTTAGAAACCATCAATCTTGCTAGAGGCAACTTGAATCACCACCTTTTGTTAAATAGTTCTATTTTCCACAGCTTTGTTTTTTAGGAAAAAAAAAATATATATACATATCGTTCCAAAGTTAATTTGGAATTCAACTGCTTGATTCAACCCAAAATAGTTCTGACTTTCCATTTGTTTGGATCAGAGAAGTGTTATATTTGAGCTATTTGCTGGTTTTAATTGAAGATATATCCAAGCCACCCAAAACTGGGAGTGCAGTTTTTGTGAGTTTTGCTTTTAATAAAGAAATCAAATAAACAAAAAACAAACCAAAACAAACAAACAAAAATCTTTCCATAATGACCTTCTGTATTATAACATTAACAGACAGAATTTGCAAGGACAGTTCTGTAAAGGCCAGCACAACTTCTTAGGTCCATTGCATGCACAAGCCTGCAAATTGAACATCGCTTTAACTCCACCGTGTGGTCTCACACTGACACGTACATACCATCACCAGATTCACCTCAAGAACCACTGCACAAAAGTCCCTCACTGGAGTCAAGGAAAACATAGTTATCCTGTTTTACAGCTTGCATTTGAACCAGAAACTCAAAGGATGACAAATATATTATTAGTAGCAAAGACATCACAAAATTTTGCTGAAGATAAGGGAATAGAAGACTCATATTTCTGCTTCAATTCCATTCTCTGCAAATACACATATATACAGTGTTGTGATGTAATTATTTTACAATCTTTTGATCACATCTTTCCAAATTCTTGTTCTTCAGACTACATTACAGCTTTGCCCCCCTGATTTCAGTTTGATACTTCAAAATAATGACCTGGTCCTCCCATGTAAAATTACCCCATAGTTCAGGTATGCTAACAAAAAACCAGTTGGACCAATTCTGCCTTATTAACAGCTTCTTCTAGCTTCATTGGGAGATGAAATCAAAGCCTACATGTAACAGAGAAACAGGAGATGGGGTGGAAGACCAAATGGGGTGAGATAGTAGAGAAGCGATCACACAGAGAAAGAAGGGGCCGGTCTCAAATGTGTGTATATAAATGCACACGGCATGGAAAACAAATGTCTGTATACTAATGCAGAGCAGTAATATCATTGGAAATGTATTTCCAGATATGGTGGGAGACAGCAAAAAACTGGAGTGCTGTGATGGATGGATAGAGGCTCTTCAGGAAGGCCAGTCAAGGAATATGTGTGGGGCAGGCATATTCTACACAAAAGAGTGGCTCAAGTGCTTAACTGTGCTGTGGAACGGGTGACAGTTGTCAGTAGTCCATGAGTTAGGATTATAAGATCCAGGAGGTCAACAAACAGAACATCTTGATGAGCATCTGCTCCAGACATTGAATAAGGAAAAAAAAAATAGGTAAAGAAATTAAAAAAAAAAAAAAAAGTCTTCAATTGTAAGCCTTAGTACACCCAAACACACTTATATTTTGTTGGATACAGGCAATAAAGGCAAACCTGGTTGTGTGCACTAGGGACATTTGTTGTGTGCACTAGGGACATTTTTTCAATGTTGGTCCAGAACAGGCTAATAAGAGAAGGCAGTATGTTTTATCTGCTACTCAAAAATAAAGAACTGGTCAAGAATTGTGATAATTATTTGCAATGTTGGTGGCAATGACTGCCCATGAAATGGTCAGCTAATCCTGGCTAGAGGATCCGGAGGGTAATGAGAAAGACAAGCATTAGAATAAAAACCTTGGAGTTCAGACTAAGAGATTTTGGTTCATTCAAGGAAGAAGTAGTCAATATCCTGTCAGTGGCAGTCCCAAAATGCCAAAAGTCCCTGACAAGTAGGTTGATATTGAAGGACAGTCACTTCAAAGCATGAAACCCATCACAATATGCAGGAAGTCAGGCAAAGACAGCAGAAGGTCAGCTTGGCTTATCTGTAAACTCCTGACCAAGTTCAAACACAAAAGTAGACTGAAGAAGCAGAAGCAGGGACAGGTACCCAACATGAATGTAGTGACATTGCCTCAGCTTGCAGAAATGGAGTTAAAGCCAAAGCTCAGCTGGAATTGAAAATCACAAGGGATGTGAGGGGCAGCAAGAAGGACTTTGATAGCTATGACATCAACAAAAGGAAGACCAAGGAAAAATTTGGGCACTGCTGAATGGGATAGGTGGAACAGTGAAGAAGGAGGCAGCAAATGCCGATATAGTCAAAATTTCCTCTCCCATATTTTTTTTTTTTTTTCTGGAAAGGTCTCACCTTTTAGGAAGAGTCATCTGACTGCCAGCAGGATTTTCTCAACAGCCCTCACAATTTAGTCAGTAAATCTCTAAGGTATGCCCTCCTGTCCTCCCAGCAAAACAACTTATTTCCATTATGAAGAAGTGAGGAGTTTATTTTGGTGGTTCTGGTGTTGTTTTTTGGTTTTGGTTTGTTGCCCGCTTTTTTTTTTTTTTTTTTTTGGGGAGGGGGGCGGGGGGTTGTTGTAGGGGAAGGTAGAGGAGGTTAGGGTAAACCCCAATCTTAACTTTAAAACCCAGCACAAAAAAAAAAGTTTTTACTATGGGTCCCAACAGTTTCAGCAGCAGATGTGATGTTTTGTCTCCCTTTGAGTATGAGGGAAGACTTAGTCATAATGATGAAAACTCAACCAACTTGAGTTTAATAACCTCAAGAGTGCTCTTTTTACTTGAGTTTTAACATCTTCAGTACCATATTTCCCTTTGGGAAGATATAACCGGTTGTAAAGCAAACCAATTTCTACTTTGTTATTTCTCAGTAAAAGAGATTTTTGTTTTCATATTTTTACAATATCCATAATAGTTTTTTTCTTAAATATGCAGGAAGATGTATTCAATCTACTGTTTTTGTACCCCACATTTGTTCCATATTTGTGCTATGAACACGTATTCAATCATATGGAGTATAAGCCTCAAACCAGGCATTTTATAGTCTGAAAAGATGACTTTTAGGAATATGCTGAACCTCTTAGAGCAACAAAGTGAAGGTTATAACTAGGAAGTTCTTTTCATTTTGCTTGACTTTTTAGTTTTTTGGAAAATAGCATATTCTGTTAAAAATGAGAATATTAAACAGTACTGGAAGTGTTTTTTTTTTGTTTTGTTTTTTTTTACTTTTTCCATTTTTGCAGCATATACATACATATTTTTGTTTTCACTTGCAGTTTTTATTTTACACGGGCAGCTAGAGTGACTAACAAAACCAAGTTATGCCAAGACCAGCTGAACATGCTAGTGGAAAAAAAGTGAAAGGAAACCAGTAAGTTAACCATGGACAGTGACAAGGAGAGCAAATTATGGTTTCTCATTTTAACTGTTGACAGAAAATGCATCATCATTGCTTCTAGCAAAGACCACATGGTATCAGAGATCCCAAACTGTAAGAATATTGTCTCTCTGCTTTAGTTTTAATTTAACCACTTATAATAAAATTGCCTCAATATTTGGACTTTGGGATGTTTTCCAGGTTGTTGCTCAGAGCTCTTTTTTGCCTGGTTGATTGGAGCTTAGTCCAGAGCATGGGGAAGGAGAGGAGTAGACCAGCAGAGCCCTCCAGGACAACTAGCAGCACCAGCTGTCACACAAGCTGCTGGCTCTTGCCTGTCCAATTGCTCGCGCAGAAGGAGAGCACTTTGTTTTCCTCTGATGCTCTTCTCTATATGGCAGTGAGATCAATTAGTTTTCCTCCCTACCATGACAAACATTCAGCCTGTGCTGCCACCTGCTCAAAACCTTCAAAACTTACTCTGCTCACATCACCTCAGGCACATTTGGAGTTTTGCTGTCACCCCATGTTGAACTGAAGGCCTGGATTTTTGGGAACTCTTCATGGAATGGTGAGGAAACCCCAGATGACTTGCTTCAACATTCTTGAAGTCAAGTGCTCTGAACTCAGCTTAATGCTCCATTTCAAGTCACTTCCAAAATGGCACTGTTATGTGGCCAGGAGCCCAAGGCTCTCTGGATTGGGTACCATCACCATAGCCAATCCCGGAGCTTGAGCGAAGGGAAGCTTGCAGAGCTTTGGAGAAATTTAATCATCTGAGGAACCTGGCCAATGAGGGGGAAATAGAGTTGTACAATACAGCTTTCAGAAAGTAATGCACCTTCAAAGAGCAGTACATTTAAATTAACACCTCAGGCCAGTTCATCAGTGCATTCCAGTTTGAGCCTAGCCCACCACAAATCAAATGTTTTACTTCGATGTTCTCCATTAAAAATAGGAAGGCTATTCCAGTGTCAACATTTTCCCTAAGGAAAATTTTAAATGTGTTTCAATCACATTTTCCATTAGAAAAATATTGCACTAAAGAATGTGTTGGCTAGAAAGCCATGGCAAAGGGACAAAGCCACTTACTTAGCAGTTTTGACTCTTCCTATGCTACAGTGGTTCTTCATATTGCCTTCTCCACTTTGCACAGCATGTTGCATGTTATGTCATACACCTGCTCTTTTTGAGGCCTTGGAGGAAACCACTCCCATTTCAAGTCTTGCCTGACTTAAAAGATGCATGCAGGCAAAATGGCAAAACTTGAGGCTGTAACATACTCTTTTCTACTTCCTTCCTGTTTATTGACCTTGTTCTGTACCCCCTCTCACCCCCCACACTGTGCAAACACACACACACACTGTATTGGGCTTACAGGGCAAGGTTTTGGCAGTGAGGGGGCTGCAGGAGTAGCCTCTGCATGCAGAGCCCAGAAGCTGCCCCATGTCGGATCAGAGCCAGCTCCAGCCAGCCACAAAAGGGACCCGCTGCTGCCCAGAGCCAAGCCAATGAGCAACGCTCGTTTGACCTCTGGGAGAGCAGATTAAAGGAAGGGGAAAAAACTACTGCACAACAGCAGCTGGAAGAGTGAGGAGTGAGAACCAGCCCTGCAGACACCACGGCCAATGCAGGAGGGCAGGAGGCGCTCCGGGCACGCAGCAGCAGTTCCCCTGAGGCCTGTGGAGAGGCCCGTAGTGGAGTAGGCCGTCCCCCTGCAGCCCATGGGTCCCACATGGAGCAGATCTCCACGCTGCAGCCCGTGGAGGAGCCCCTGGTGGAGCAGGTGGATGTGGCCATGTGGCCGTGGATGAGCCACGGTGGAGCAGTTCTTGAAGAGCTGCTGCCTGTGGGCAGCCCCTGCAGGCTCAGTTCAGGAAGGATGGCATCCCGTGGGAGGGACTCCACATGGAGCAGGGGCAGAGAGTGACCATGAAGGAGCAGCGGAGATGAAGTGTTGGGGACTGACCACAGCCCCCATTCCCCTTTCCCCTGCACTGTGCAGGGGGAGGATGAAGAAGAGGGTGGATGGGCAGAAGATGTTTTTAGTTTACTTATAGTTCTCACTGTTCTAGTCTGTTATCAGTAGGCAATAAATCACATTAATTCCCTTCATGCTGAGTCTGTTTTGCTTATGATGGTAACTGGTGAGCAATTTCCCTGTCCTTCTCTCAACCCATGGGATTTTTTTCATCATATTCCACTACACCCCATCCTACCGTCCATTCTGTTGAGGAGGGGAAGAGGGAGAGTGAGAGAGCAGCATGGTGGAGCTGAGCTACTTAGTGGTGTTAAGCCACCATACATACATACACACAGGCAGAGTACAATTCAAAAACACCATGCAGAGAACTTTCAATAAGTTTTTACATCATAGCAATTAAAGATCTGGACATGGTACAAAGTAAAGGATTGTCCTTTATTGCCAGAGACTGAAGTAAAAACAAAAAGATCTATTCTCAGGGGATATGCTTGAGCTTTTCATTAGTGTGCAGGCAGCCCAAGGAAAAGAGGTTAGCCACTTATGTCTTATGAGGATGGACTAGGATACAGAAGAGAGCTTTCCTATCTCCTCCTTTTTTCTCCTTCTGATGGTGAAATGGTACATTCTTGGGGATTCTTAGAATTACAGGGGCATGCGTTTTTTCTCCTTCCCTGGGATAACAAATTGGATTTTGATGACTTCCATCTGCAAGACTATGTTCTTTAGATATTGTGTCTTGGAGAGATTAAGTGCAACACATAGCCTGTTCGAAACAGACCAAAACATGCGAGCAGTGTTCTGCCATTCTCTACTGATTAAAGTTCTTCAGTATCAGTCACTGGATGCACCAAAGTTTCCATGGGATATTGATTATTCCTTAACACTCTCCAGTTATTAGGGTCTTTGTCATTCCTGTAGGCAAATATTTCTCCTTTTCAATATCATATAACAGCTAACACAAAAGTTATTGTTTTTATTTTAAGGGCATTTATTTTTGAGCTACAAAAGAAAACGGATCAATGGAGTCCATAAGGCAACAACTTAGAAGCCAGGGTGCAATACTTTAACTCAGGGGAATGCAAAAGCAGATAATAATTTTGACATCTAATTTTTAAAAATCAAAGCCTAACTTAAAACATGAAGAGTCCAATCCTGTTCCTTATTCTTCCACTGACATATAAAGAGGACTGGTGCCTCATATGATGATGATAATGCACTTGCTATTCCATAGAACCCCCAAATATCCAAACAACATCTCAAACTGCTACTCAAACTTACAGCTTTCTCCCTGCAGCAGTTACTTCAGTGGGGTTGGTAATAACATAGGCAGCACAACCTGGTGCAGAATCAGTATGGAAAACAGTATACATGATGAAATGTTTAAGGCAGCTTGAAAGTGAATTCTTTCAATTCAGTGGTTATAAAATCTTCTCTTAAATCAATTTACAGCTCCCATCCAGTGCAGGAGGAGCCCCATTGAGTTAGTCAAGGGCAGCATTTCAATCAGCAGAAGAAGGCTGAAGAATTGTTTGCATTTGTTTTTCCATAAAACCAAAACTGCCATCCTTATACAGCTAACCACAGAGCCTATTACCCAGCCCTAGCCCACCAATTCCTGGGAAGTGGAGACTGCAGTCTGTAGTAGAATATTTTGTTCAGCTCTTGATTGCGTCCTCCTGAAAAAGGGCTGCAAAATCTATTCCCCATTTCTTATCTGATGTTGCGTGCTTCTCTCAACTCTAAGAGACCACTATTCATGAATATACTGAAGAATTTTTAAAAGTTGACTACAAATATAAGTGACTCTCTTTTTATGGGTCAGAGTAAACCAAGAGAAATTTGTACTCCCCCCCAAAACAAACAAACAAACAAACAAAAAAACTACATATGCACTTTCTTATTGCAGTAGTTGTAATTTAGCACAGACAGTTGCAAATCTGACCATGAATGTTAAGGAAATGTTAATCTTATCTGACTCAGAACCCCTATCTATATTTTAGATAATATTTTCTCCTCTCTTGCTTTGCATTGGGAAGACTGTGTGACAGCAATAGTCTGCCAAAACATTATTTCAACTCTTAATAAGAGTAAAGAATAAAAACCTGGTATGGAAGAGCTGGTGTAGGAGGTTTGTGGTGTTCAGCAGCACACAGAGAACAATAGAAGAACCGGGACTGATTTTACAAGGTCACCATCCATAAGGTTACGAAAAGAGTATTGAGTACAGCTGTGGCCGGTAAAGAGAGTTAGCTACTGTGGACCAATTAGCTGATTGTCTGACTCAGCCTGAAAAAGATCCTGCCTTTTCTTAGCAGTCCTTTACTCCAAAATTCACTAACTGAAATGATTTACCATGAAATATTCCTGATGGTGACAAACTCGACTCAGCTGCCTCATAAGCCAGCAAGGCTAAGGGGAAGCACCCTGTAGCTGGAAAGACAGCTAGCGCTACTGATGAAAATGGAGCGATCTTTTCAAACAGAAATGAATCAAAAAACACACTTGCAAGAAGGCTAATTTTATCCCTTTCTCTTGAATTTTCCAAAGAAAGGCAGAATAGTACTTAAAAATTTATGCTAATCCTTTCATATTGGGGCAGGGTTGGAGAAGAGCTTTCTTCTCCTTTGCTCACCCTAAAGTATTTTGCAGGAACATTTCACCCCACACACACTACTTTTAGACAAGGACTGCAGGTAGACAAATAAGTGTTCTTTCTGCAAACACAAAAAGTACAAGTGCTACCAACCAGGTCTAAGCAGGGGAAAATAGGCTACATTACAGAGAGAGAGAGAGCACAATTTGGCTAATCATTTTAATCATGTTGTTAATTGAATGGTAATGCAAGATTACATTTGCCATTTGTCACAAAAAAAAAAAAAAAAAAAAAAAAAAAAAAAAAAAAAAAAAAACCTTAACAGGGAATTGCTCTTCCATTATAACTTTGAAAAAAAAAAAAAAAGAAAAAAAAGGAAGAAGAAAACAAAAAACAGCTAAGTAGAAATATATTTCCCAGCAGAGCTATATCAAACATTTATGCTTTTACAGCTTTGCTCATGTCAGACAATATAAAGCAGCATTCCCAAGTTCAGCTTGATGGCAAGAAGAATGCTGTACAGACTGGCCTCAACACAAAAAATTAATAATATCATTGTAATTAATAAAACATTCAATAAAAGCAAAATGGGAAATGATTGTACTTTAATACAACCATGCTAATACCGCTGCATTTATTCAATTCCTTTGCTATGGGACTCTATGAGAATTTTAATGATACAAACCATGCTAATAAAATAGATAAGTGCAGAAACAGACACATCTCTATGAACACTCAATTTCCCATTCTGAGAAGACTTTCTGTTCCTTGTAGAGTCAGGTCTGCAAATTAAAAATCGGTTGAAAACACTCCTCTTAGAGTTTCTAATTCCCATTTGAGTGAATGTTAATGTTTATCAAAACACAAGAATTTTATTGATACAGTTCAACTTGGAAGATAGTATTTTAGGGCAGTAATCCATATGTAAGAGACTTCATATAAAAAAGTGTGTATTTTTCTCTTTTACACTCAGAACGATTGACATTCCCACTTGGAGTTTTGGGAAATTATCTGGCCTGTGAAAAGCTAAATGTTTCCTGTGTTGTGTTCACAAAAAGAGGTTTTTTTATTCATTTTTTAACTAGGTAATTGTATTGAATTTCTGCAAAATTTACTTTTCTGTATTCCATTGAGTATCAAGTCACTAATGAGATTTCGATGCTCACCGTGTTACAGGTGAGCCCAGCAGCAAGTGACTGTTTCTGGTTCCTAATGCTCACCCCAGACTGTACCATGGCATTGGGAATGATGCCAAGCATCATCAAAAGGAAGAAATCAGGTCTGCAACAGGGCAAGGCAACAGCAAGCCTCAGAGAACCAACACAGTGAGCAGCAAAGACGAGGGAGAACCCACCCAGTAGTTCTGCTGGCTGGTGAATCAGGTTTATCCCACCTTAGCTCTTCAGGAGGCCAAGTGAATGACTGCACGCAAGATTAGTGGTTGTAAACCTTGATTCCTCCAGGCAGCTGATGAGCACTAGTCCAAAGGAGAAGCTCCAACCTCTCCACATATTCCTTTGACATACCAAGGCTTGGCTTGAATACTGCTTCTTTACCATGGCTCTGCACATGCGCATGCTGGTGAATATTTTCTCTTCTGTTACATTTTTCCACAAAGAAATAAAACTTGGCAGCCTGAAATCAAATTTGTTCTCCTGTATGCTTGTATTCATGAAGGAAATTTAACCAGGAAGATGCATATGGGAAGAATAACACTGTCATGGTCACATAAAATGGGCAAGGATAGCTCTTGGCTGCACAGAAGCAAATAAAAGCAGGCCAGAGCCTCTTCCTCGGCTTCCTCTATGTTTCTGAGATACAGCCAAGAATCTGAGCCAGAGTCTAAGATTCAGTGAGCTGCAATTATATTTTGCTAATAAAACTTTTTTTCTTTCTTTTTTTTTTTTTTTTGCAACTATTATGCAGAAGAACGTGCCAACGATATAGCTCACAACGCAGCAGTAAGAGGCACTGCCAATTCCCTTGAAGTGTGGCACATAGGCGATCACTTCATACAAAGACCTCACTTGGCTACAGTCTGCACTTAAATCACTAGAAAAAGGAACGTATGCAATCAGAAGGCTTAGTCCTTAAACTCTGCTAAAGAAAATCGAGTTGTCAGTATGACTGCCAGCAATTAGCTTGGGTTTAGATCAATTGACAACCTGTGTACTTATCTGATCACCAGCAGTGTTTTGTGAAGCAAACCAAATTCAGGCACAAAGAACCAGTACCCAGGGACTGAATTGCTTTCCCACTAGATCACTGGAGTTTGCTACCAAATTCAATAGAAGCAGGAAGAAATTTGCCAACTCTCATGGTTGCAATCTTTGCCTTTTGTTTCTCTGCAGCCAAAAGTGGCTTAAAAATAAATTATCCTGACTCAGGTTTTATTTTTCCCCTGCAGTTTTTCAATAATTTAGTGGCAGCTCTTCTAGTATATTCTTCCTGACAAAATCCTATTTGTTTTCCACTACAGAATAAGCTTGTGACCACTGAGACCAGTATTTTGACAGGTTTATCTACCATAGGTACAGTTAATGTGCTCTAACTTTTCTTCAACTTGACTAGGTATTCACCCTTTCCTGTACCATTTAGAGACTGCAAGCTCACTGAGGCAGAGACTTAAGGAAATGCCTTCAGGCAAGACCTCCTGAGTGCATTATCACAACAAAAATAAATCACTAACAATAAGATATTTGCCTAAATTACAGTTGTTTGAAGGCTGAAAACCGTAAACCTATTGGAATAAGACTGACAGGTTTCTAAAGAGTTCTGCATCAATTAATTTTTTAAAACAAGGAAAGAAAGAAAGAATACTTTGTAAAACAAGGTTATACCATATTGAGAGCCAAGGATGAAAAACTTTAAACCTCAGACTTTCTACGAAAAAAAAAGGAAAGAAAAAAAAATGAAGGCAACATGATCTATCATGTCTACACAAGTGTGGGAATTACTTTAATGTGTCTAACAGAAGGGCAATTTAAGGGGAATTGGTTTTGAGTACTCCTCCTCCATTAGAGCCCAGCATGAAGCTTAACTTTTATCCAATGCCTGATTTGTTTTAATGCTGAATGATTCATGATGCAGTATAATTTCACGTCAGGAAAGCAGGATCCTTTTTTATTACTGTGACTAGATAACATAGCCAAAAGATAATGTCAGGGTTGTTTTTTTCCTGGTACTTTGAATGCAAGCCTGATACCACTAATTTGAATCTAGGAAGTATTTAATATTAAATACTGTGAACTAATACATAGTTTTTAAGCTAGATATCTTTGCAAGTTACAAAGTGCCCATGCAGTTTTAGCTGCCTTTGCAAGTTAGATCAGAACTTTGCAAGTTTGACCTCTGCAGATTGCCAAAGGTTTCACTGTTTTTCCCAGGGTCTCATAATGCAAAGCAAGAAACATCTTTATAGGAAAACAAGGTGTTTTCCTCTTTTGGTAGCTCTCATATCCTAGCTTGGCTTCAGAGTGATGTCAACCACATGCTACACAATACTTTGGAAGAAACTGTTTTCCGAAGGCCTACTTTCCCTTGTAATTTTAGCAGTTACTTAAATAGCAAAAGTGACTTGGCACAACAGGCATCATGCAATTGCTCTCCAGTTGTAATGTTCTTATTTTCAGGATATGTTCAACAGTAGCATTAACTTGTAGCAAATATTTTAGGCTAGTTTTCATTAATTTCAAGGATCACATCTTGTGCATGCATAACTACCTTTTTGATAACCTCTGGATCAGGAGGTTAATTATGTGAGAAACTAATCTGTAAAAAATGTTATGGTAAAATGCTATTCAACAGTTAGAAAAAACACCTTCCTTGAACTGGACCTTTCCACTCCAAAGGGCTAATATACGACAGAATGAGATTCATCCTATGTACATTAGCTGTCTAAACT
Organism: Cygnus olor; assembly: GCF_009769625.2. Lineage (NCBI taxonomy): Eukaryota > Metazoa > Chordata > Aves > Anseriformes > Anatidae > Cygnus > Cygnus olor. Next base: position 23,410,288 of record NC_049170.1, on the reverse strand, counting down.
AAATCACATAGACTTCTTAAAATGGAGAGGGATAAGTACTCACAGAAGGAGATTCTTTCCATTTGCATTTCTAGAGGGAACCTAGACTTCAGGGAGTTAACAGTGGATCAGAGTCATCTCACTAACAAGCAGATAACAGGACTGGAATTATTTAGTCACAACTTCATTTTACCTGAAAATTCAGTCTCTCTCTCTGTCTACAAAAATACTTGTACACATAATTGGTAATTTTGTAATAGAATATGCCTGGTAAATGAATGATACGCTTTTCTCATTAGCATCTATAATATTACAGACACTGCTCTTCCTCCCTAAACAGGGCAAGTATGTCCATAAGCATCTCATTTTGGCCACAGACAAGCTCATATTCTGAAGTATGTGAAGCACAAGCCGGTGTCATTTCTGTTTCAAGCAGCTTCTGCTGTCATACAAAGGCCTTTTTTGAAAATATAGGCAGTGCTACCAGGTTGCAGGGGAAGCAAATGTTGAACCCAAGAGGATACCGTCACTACATTTATACCAAGATGCAGTTATGGCTGAGAGGCCAGATTTCCTGACTTCTTGTTCAATCAGTAGAAGCCAGTGGTACCAGCTATGAAGCAGCTTTTCCCAGGGACACCACCTGCCCAACAAAATGAGCTGAAAGTCTTGCTCATGCACCTCCATAAGCTTCATCTGCCCTTGTGGACAGTTTCTGTTAAAGAAGGTCACCCAGGCACCTTTCTGAGGAAACCCCCTACCTACGCGTGTAAATGCATCTGCATTGCCAAAGCTGCTGCATTTACAGGCTGTTCCTGAGACTCCTCTAACTGCTCCCAGGATCAGCCAGCTCAGTAAAAAGCCACATGAAAAGATTAATTTGCAGGCAGCATTCTTTCATTTCTCATTGCTGACTGAGGAGTAGTTAATATGTAACCATTGCTGGAAGAGATAGTGGAAAACTCTTGAGCAATATTTTCTTTCAACACCTTGAGTAAACAGGTCAATCTCCAGGACTGTTTAAATTTATTGGTATAAGCAAAGTAGCATCATTACTTGGTTACTCACAACACAACTGACATTTTAATCTAGCATTCTGCAGTATTTGCAGGAGGCACATATTCTTTCTGATGGTTCAAAACCATCACAAGATAGTTATTTTGCATATACACAGATTTTTACTGGAAGTGGAAGGTTTTGTCACTGTAAATAATTGTTCATCTGCTTAGAGATGAAGAAAAATAAAAGAGTTTTTTTTTCTTTTACAAAATATTGACAAACATATTGAATCATTTTTTTTCCAGCCAATAAAACTTCTGCAAGTTCACCTAGTACAAATTCATAATACAAGCACTGCTGCTATTTTAACCTTCTTCTGTGCCTGCAGCAGTTATCCTACAGATGAACAAACCCCATCCAACTCCTTAAAAATTTCAAGTTTACTTCTGTTCTAAACTGATATCATTTCAATACAGTAATTGTGTTTGATGAAAGTGTACAATGAAACTACAGAACTACATGTTCTTCACTGTGGTTAGCTAGATTGTTATAGCCTGAAAGTTCTCTCAGAGGACACTTGGGGGACAGAGGCTATTGCTTCATGCTTGTCTTGAAGTCACCTATAGTCTTGCTATGAGAGTTCTTGGCCAGATATAAGTTGTGTGAACTCGTGGGGAGCTGAAGTAGCAGAGAAAGCGATGCCTGGGGACTATTTTGGTACTGACAGAGAAATCAGGCTAAGACCTACCCATTCTCTGGCCTTGAGAATAAATGACATGAGATAGTTTGCTGACATGCTTCCATAAGTCTAATTTATTCATATTTTCCTATTGGAAATTCTCCCCAGACTGCACTTGAAACAAGGTTCAAGGTTCAATGGATGGGCAAGTGCTCATTGGTCTAGATTAGCACTGTGGTAGAGAATGCACCAATGATGAACTGTATAGGTTATTGTGTCACTAGTTTGTCGTTTGGTTTGCTGGTTTCACAGTGTCAATATAGACCAGGAGAACTGGGCAGAACGAAAGCCTGTTGAAACCAAAGGACTTTTGAGAAGTCTGGCAAGCTTGTGTTACCTTCTGAATGTATGAGTTTTCACGTCTAGAAGGGATTGCTAAGTAAATGAAGTTTCTTTGCTAAGAGTCAAAACCATGATTTAGTTCCAGCATAGTATTTGTCATTCTCCTAGTGTGAAATATTTTTGTCTCCTTGGAAACAAAGTCAGAGATATTCTACCTTACTTTTGATCTAAAGGCAACACAATTACCAGAGATGTTATTTTCTTAGAGGAGAAACAGAACACACGTTACCTTTTGATCAAGGTATCTCCTCAAATTACACAATCATTTCATCTCCTCAGTGCCCATTCCTAAGTTACAGCGCAGCTGCACAGAAGCAGAGACAAGTCAGCTATCTAATAGCTAAAAGAAAGCATAAATTTAGCACTGTCGGAACCCTTTGACCAGTGTCCAGTTCCTGGAGCTGGTTAGCCACCATTGATGACTTCAGATGGGAGTGTGAGTTATCTACCAATATGTGGCAGAACAAGTAGGAGTCTCTGAGAAGGAGCAGGAGGAGTCTCCAAATTATTCAAAGTCAGAAGTCTACAGTGTTTTGTACACTTCTCAAAGACAGACTACTGTATCCTCACAGTCCACCGAAAATGTCTTCTTTGCTTGCTGAGAAATTCCCTAAGCAAGAAAACTCTAAGGGCAGCTTCCCCTTTGCTCGGTGTTTGCTAACACTCATTTGAATGCCTAGTGCCTATTCAGATCAACCATGTTTACAACTCTTACAATTTGTTATTTATGAGAATTCATACAAACAGGCCTTTTGTTCACACAAATGTTTGCTGAAGGGCTATTTTTCATATGAATACCTGCTCTCAGATGGAAACAAGGGTATGCACTCAAACAAGAATAATTGCTGCTACTTGCTATTTGCTTATTCTTATACTGATGTTCTAAACTTGCTATCATGCATTTCACAAAACTGTGCCTAGAAATTAGATGGACGGTCACACACCAAGAGAAGTATCAGTAGATTCCAGCACTCCTGTTTAGGGTGAGTTACATCTCTTGAACAACTCTGTTGACCTTAGTGGGGCAACTGAAAACAAACCATTGCTGCCTCAGTTAAAGCCACAGTATCCAGCCCAAAGCAGAAAAACGTGTAGACTACAGGCAAAGAAGAAGACACTAAAACCCCATGGTAAAGACATAAGGACATTGTTTTTGCAGAGTGTCAATCTAATTTTTTAACCAGTTTCTATGTAGCAGCGAAGCTTTGCACATTCACAGAACATTCGCCTGCCATAAATAACATCACAAGCTCTGTTATCATTCCTTTTTTTCCCAAGGGACAAGAATCCTTAAAGCACCGATGTCACCTTCTGCCATACTTAAAGTTTGTTTAAAACTAAAAATATTAAACAAAGAATGCATGTGAGGAACATGACAAATCTGAGATATAATGTGCTGTTAAATCCCTTTTTATGGTGAAAGAAATCCAGGGCCTGAAACTGAAAAGGAGTAGAGCATCTACATCCATTTTCTTACTTTAGTGTTCATGCCCCACCCAACATCCTCACTGTAAGAACTTAGGTGTCCTTCTTCCTAAGGACAAAATAGTTTTCATATAAAAAGATACCAATAAGGAAAAGTCAGGTATGCACTAAGGGAATATTTTTCACCTAATGATTTGAAGCAAATCAGATTTTCAGTGTTTGTTTTTATCTCTCTGTGTTTTTGTTTGTTTGTTTCTTCCTGGAATGTGGGAAGCAGATTATAAACCCCTTTTCTCACTACTTATTCCCCTCTGAAGTACCCTTTAGTTCTTCCTGCAGCCTCATCTTCCAGTCCTCTCCACCTGTGCAGAGAGTGACAGTACACAAGGATCCCACATTTAGGCACTGCGACAATCCAAGCATCTATTTTGTCTTCTATCCCATACAGATTTCCTCTCTTTCCTTTCCAAGGAAAAGTTTCAATACTTACTGGGACCATTTCACCAGGGGGTCCCTGCTCTTCCTCCCACCTGATGACACCTGTGCTGCCCAGCCTGCAGCTCTCCTACGGCCTACCTCTGCTCAGGGGACCCAGGTGCATCTCTCCTTACAGCAGGACATGCACTGGTAAGTTGTGTATAAGATTGTGAGATCATTTCAACACTGTTAGTCCATAAAGTACAGAGATTAGTACTATAGAATTAGTAGCAGTTTTGTTTTTTGCTGATTCCCCTAAAAATTATAAAGTATTATGCGTTTTAAAAGCTATGCTTTACCGCATTCCCCACATAATCATAATTAAATGGATGGACATGCCTGTGTTCGATACAGAAGATTAAGTTTAATTACTGCTTTGTACTATGAAAAAAAAATATTTTGCAGGGTTGGGGTGGCGGTGAGGGGCAATATATGCAAGCATGGTGCTAAATTTCAGCCTTCTGAATGCATAACTTTAACCCCCTGCAGTTGGCAGATAACATTTCTGAAGTGTTGAGATATTAAAGGGGTGGCAGTTTATTATGAAACCATTTATATTTTGTAAGACTGTTAACAAGATTTGTGTTATCTGCACCATGCAACAGGAAAGCTGCTGCAGAATCCATAATAACTTCTTACTATGCATGCCAAATTGTTGGTGAAATTGGCAAAGAGAGGAAAGAATCAGAAAATGATATTAGTAACTCCATTCAGACAGCCTACATGAGTTGAGAGCCAAGTTACCCAACCCTCTTTGTACTGTTGCTTGATTAAATTCATACTACATCATCAGCCCATCAAACATTCAAATTAGCACAGGCTTCAGTATTATACCAAATTCTTGGAGTTGAACAGAACACGAGGTACATGCGCGGCTGGTTCCAAAACATGAAATTGTGCTTTTTTTATGTGCTTAACACACATTGATCTACCTACATTTAACCAAAGATTCCTCATATGACAATGTAAATATATTAAACTATATAACATGTGCATCTATCTATATCTATACGTGTCCTTGTATATATAACTATATAAGTGTATATATAACTATATAAGTGTCATTGCACGAATAACTGTTTCAAGTCATTCTTCCCTCACTCCTTTTGCTCTGGTACAGATCCTAAAAGATGTCATTTGTCACCAGCTTCCATTCTCTACAGTCATTTGAAGTGTTAAATGCATCACAGTGAGACCCTTCATAAGGTGACAATATACAAACAGGGAGATAATATATTGATAGACAGAGAAATTGTAACTCTTAAGTCTAAACAGAGCTGACATGCTATTGGAAAAATTATTTAACCCTTTTTGAAACAGGAACCTTGTGATGTTATAAAGCTGGCAACGTACACCATCACCAGCAAGACACAAAAGTGCTGAGCTCCTTGTACATCTTGTGCTTTCATAGGGACAGTATGAATGTTTAAAAGACCATGCTAAATATGGTTTAAGATACACAGCACTTTACAAAATTTATCTCAAAGAATGGAATTTAAAAACTTTCCTTACTAAGTTTCCCTGTTTAACGCCACAAAACTGGTCAAGCAAGAAAGAATGGTGGGCACATAAGTACGAGGAAAAATTCTGGACTGAAACACATAACAATAATGAGACAGATTATGCATTGGGATTGCATTTACAATTCCCAAGACACAAACCAATGTGATTTGAATTAAAAGATGAAAATTAGTAATTTAGAGTTGAGACTACATTTATAAATCTGAAGACTATACATGCCCTCTAGATATCCTATCTTGGAGAAAGGAGACAATGCTGAGCTACAGCAAGTCATAGCTATCACCTCCAACCTCCACCAACAGCTGTAACATCTCCAAAGGAGTGAGAGCAGCAGCACATACACAGCACTCCTGCCTGGACTGACCAGATTTAATAGCTTGGAGTTGGTTCCAGATAGATTACGTCATTAAGATAAATACAAGAAAAGAGACAGAGAGGCAGTATGTCACAGCTGCATGCAGACACAGGCTGGAAATACCTCAGAGACTGAAGCATTGTCTTCAGCACCCTCTGTTGTAGGAAAGCTGATAGTCAAATAGTATAACTTGAGGAAGGACATAATGACCACAATGAGAGCCTTCTCCTATGCTCTTCAGCATGTCGGTCATTGTCACCCACTGGTTTATTGTTAGACAATTAATCTTGTTCCTAATACTAAGTTTTACACATAGACATATGTGTAAACATCAGTTTAGCAAAATCCCCAACTCTAGAACTGACTACTTTACTGCCGCCATGATCACAAGCCCCTCCAGAGCCTCAGTGCTTCTAAGCCTCGGACTTTTTCAGGTTCTGCATGCACAGAATTTACCAGTAATCATCTTTTCTCTTCTCTGTATCTGTGATGCCTGTTTTCAGCTAGGTCACATTTCTGTTCTGCATTTTCAACACTAAGGAAGGTGTTCTAAGATTGCGGAGGTTTGCAATGTGCTACCTGAAAGAAGATAATCACGCTGGAAACTTGACTATAGCGGGGCTGTTCAGGTTAAAGATTAAAGACTTTCAGATGATACTTTACAATAAGTTTGTTTAAAGCATAGCACTGACATTCACTGCGCTAGAGATAATGACAGTGTTACTAAAAAAAAAAGAAAAAAATGTTATCTCCTAACATTTAAAAAATTTTTACACGTTCCAAAGTAAAGAAACCATGTTTTCATATATACCTATTGAAAGGATCTGCCTACTAAAAGCTAAAATGTTGCCTCAAACTTTAAAAAGAAATAACAATTAAGTAGCTGTCTATATCACCACCAGATATGATATTGCCACAGTGATTTTTTGAAGATTTACTAGAAGCAATTGAGTTCTACAATTACTGTTGACTTTCTGAATGCTCTGACTTGATCAAAATCTGATTTGAATTATTCTTTTAACACCATGAATAGCACAACGTCAAAACTAAATGAAGATTCCCTTTTCAGACTGTGGCCAAGTCCTTTTTTTTCCAACTCAGATTAGAGCTATAAATTCCTGCAGATGAACATAGCATGCTTGACCCAGAGGTCCTTGTCTCTTTTAAAGCTCTAAGTATATCTAAGCTCTTGTCTCAGCAACATGGATTGATGTAGTTGTACTGGAGTTTCCTAGACATTTCTACATGCTGTGAAATACCCGTGGGAAGCTCTTTTTCTTTCCCCAGAAAAGGCTAGAGGAACTTTCAAAGAAAAACATTCCTCCAAACCATCTTTAAGCATTCACACTCAAAAATTTGGTATCCAAATAATCAAGTACCTCTCTTCTTGTCTTCCTTTGTAAAAAAGCTTAGACAACTTTTTTTTTTTTTCAAACTGTAAAAGTGCTTGAGAAAAAATATTTTAAATTTTAATTTAAATGCACTAAAACATATTGGTAGTTTCTCTCTTCTGGTACAGTTATAGAAATAACTTGTTTCTTCAAACCATTTAGTTATATTGGTATGAGGAGGTTTGTATTGGTAGAGCTGTATTTAGACGTGAAGGAAAAAGATGCCTAAGCAAATGAGAAGTGGATGTCACTGGTTAGCCATGTTGGTAGTAAGTCATACCATACCTAATACTAGCACGCTTTTAAAGCTATCAAGTCTCAGTGAGGACCAACTCTTCTTAGAACTAACATGAAAAAAAAAATGACATAAACTAGAACTGTATTACCGAATAGCTTCTTGCACTGCAGCTACAGAATTTGAATAACGTTATCACAGTAAATTGCAGACACTGATCACTTTCCATAGCATGTGCTAAGCTTACAGTATACCCAGGATGGAAACCGGTAGTACCAGTAAATCTTTACTTCTCTCAGTTAGCACAGCTGAGATTATTTCTTACCCAACTTTACTACCTAGGCACACCTCCCCCTCTCCAGTAACACGCTGATTTTCAGACACATCTGCTTGTGTTATTCTGATTGGGTTCATCTCAGCAATCTCCCAAGAACTGGTTTCCAGATTTAGTTCATGGAGGTATAAGTTTTCCTAGGCAGCATTTTTATGCATCTATTGCTTCAGATACTAAGTAGAAATACAGCTGTGGAGAATATCTGAGTATTTAAACAATAAAAGGCAAACTGAAAGTTAATCATGGAACAGAAGAATCAAGATGTGCAAAGGTGAGGAAACAGTACTAGCAGCACCTGTGGGAAGACTACTAACACCTGTGTTCTCTTAGGTAATAGAATCGTAGAGTACCCTGAGTTGGAAGGACTCCACAAGGATCATTGACTCCAACTCCTGGTTCCACACACGACTACCAAAAAATCAGACCATATGCCTGAGAATGTTGTCCAAATGCTTCTTGAACTCCAGCAGGCTCAGTGCCATGACCAGTGCCATGGGGAACCTGTTCCAGTGCCTGAGCACCTCTGGGTGAAAAACCTTTTCCTAACACCCAGCTTGAGCCTCCCCTGTCCCAGCTCCATGCCATTCCCTCGGGTCCTGTCGCTGTCCCCAGAGAGCAGAGCTCAGTGCCTGCCCCTCCACTCCCCTCGTGAGGGAGCTGCAGGCTGCCATGAGGCCTCCCCTCAGCCTGCTCTGCTCTGGGCTGAACAAACCAAGGGACCTCAGCCACTCCTCATACGTCTTCCCCTCTAGGCCCTTCACCATCTCTGTAGCCCTCCTTTGGACACTCTCTAATAGTTTTATGTCCTTATATTGTGGTGCCCAAAACTGCACACTGCACTCAAGGTGAAGGCATACCAGCGCAGAGCAGAGCAATCCTTTCCCTCAATAAGCTAGCCATGCTGTGCTTGATGTACGCCAAGGTAGAGTTGGCCCTTTTGGCTGCCGGGGCACTGACTCATGTTCAACTTGATGTCAACCAAAACCCCCAGATCCCTTATTTGATGTCAGCCCAAACCCCCAGATCCCTTTCCACAGGACTCTCTCCAGCCTCTCATCCTCCAGTCTGTATGTACAGCCAGGGTTGCCCCTTCCCAGGTGCAGAATCCAGCACTTGCTCTTGTTAAATGTCATAATGTTAGTGATTGCCCAGCTATCTAATTTGTCAAGATCTCTCTTCAAGGCCTATATATAGTTTATAACCATCACCTTCTGCAAGACAAGTGGGCTGCTGCCCTGCTTATGTGAGGAGCGGGATTACATCTGTGATTTTATAGCAGGAATTCCGGTTTCAAGTATTTCAAATTTAGGGCAGGTGCTTTTGTATATCCATGACTTCAAGGCTGACTATGTTCTGAGTCATTTTTTGTAAACCATCTCTACACCAGAAGACAATGTGTTACTAATAGGTTTGTTAGATCTAACACAGCACAGCCAAAGTAGCTAAACTAGTTTTTGGAAGAGGAGCTCAGGATGCAGTTCTGAATGCAAAAATCACATAGAAATAAAATGAATCAGGACATCTTTATTCTCTTCAGAGGGGGCTTTGGATCAAGTGCATACAAAAACTCAGTATGTATGTGGTGAGGTTAGGGTTTTGTTGCTTGTTGTTGTGTTTGTGGTTTTGGTCATGTTTGTATTTTTATAAAGGATACCAATGTCCAAGAAAACCTGACATAAAACCTAGATTAATCTTTCTAACTTTTTGACTGAGTATTTCTGTTACAACAGAAATTCCCCTCTTTTACTTAGGGAGTCTTCTCTTTGGTACTTAACCGGAAAGAAATTTTTAAAATTAATGGCCTCTAAAAGAGGGAAAGAAGTTAAGCCACACTTTAATTCTTCTCTTAGAGATGTGAATGAGAGTTACCAGTCTTCAGTGAAGTCTTCAGAAGAAATAGTACCAAGCAATTATCCTACATATATTTCTTTAAGTAGTATTTGCAACTTTCCTGTAGCTGAACGTATACAATAACATTTAAATTCTTCATTCGATATCCACACAAGCAAATGCCTTGAAGGTCTGAAATACTTATTTGAATGATGAGAATCTTATATCATATCAACAGTCTTTTACACATACTTTTAATGGTGTGCCTTCCAAAGGCACCTTACAAAGTCATTCTTCAAATACACAGATTCTTCAGGGCTCCTGACAATGGTCTGCAATGAAGGTATTCTTAGGGATTCAGATTATATACACTTCTTATCACAAAGAGAAGTGGAACAGGAAAGCAATCACAAATCCCTGCAAACCTATCTATTCACATGCCTAGAGCAGTTTCTCATTGCCTTCTGAAGTCATTTATAATATGTTCTGTGCCTTATCAGGTGCACTTTTTTAAATGATACAGTATTTTGGACACAATACAGTACACATCTTGTATGTATATTTTGTTGTTCATTTATTAAATAATAAGATGGATGAGAGCATCTCCATAAGCTGTGCTCCTATCTACTCCTAGCATTCTTATTTTGACAGATGAATGAAGCATAAAGGCTGTAAGCAGAAGGGGCACTCGTTAGTAATCCACTAACCAGCAAGGATTATGCCCTTCCCCAGCAAATGAAGTGACAAGTGTGTACTTATTTTAGTCATTGATAAGCAATAAGACTGCCATTAGGCAAGTCCCCTTCTTAATCCTTCTCCTACACCAATAAATATTGAGTGGAATTATTACATTAACAACAACAACAACAAAATCTATATTTCTTTAGGCACCTAAAATGTATGTAATATTCATGTTTATCTGCATCACCAACCTGACATCTGTGATCATTCTTCATCACTGGAATACAATTTGAATGAAATTCACTGCTAAATTCACAAAATGATAATTTGTTGTCTAAAAAAAAAAAAGTAGAAAGTGTTGAGTGTCTCAGCTCTGTTTCCTCCATCATGAAAACTTAGCAAATAGATTGACCCTATTTTACAATTTCTCTGTAAATATGTCATTTTAAAATGTAGGTGGGAAATCTTTGTATATGTACCAAAATAGAAAACATTATTTCATCTCTTTCTTCTCAGTTTTGGTACTATTACCCTGGTTATCAAAGAGCTGTCCCTAAACCATAATCATGCCTTAAGTTCATGAAAACAAGGGAAGAGTCTGGTCAAGGGGCTAAGAAGGTGGAACAATACCTTATTTCTCCTTCAGTGCAACCAAAGAGTCAAAGCCTATTGCTCAGACCTGAATGGACAGTCCATGGTTGCAGAAGAAAAGTTGGCTTTTGACAAATAAGTAGCTCCGGCAAGGGAGCTGCATGGAAACACGAAGATAAAGCTGGAGGTAAACCTCTTCCTTTGCCCTTCTAGGTTTGATCAGTCAACTCTTACTATGTGTGAAGAGAATCCTCAGTTATTTGTTTTATAATACACAAAATAAATAGCCAGCACTGATGAGGACTACTAGATTAGTCATTAATATGCTCACCACACCCAAAGAGTCTTTGCTGGACAAGCAGTTGTCAGCCAGACAAGGAAGGGTTGGTCTTCACTGCTCCTTTGAGTGGGTTGACCCTTGATGTTGCTGAGTGGGCAGTTTCCTATTCCTTGCTTTCTCTGTTAAAATTTTGTACCTTTTCATGTCAACATTTTTCCTTTTGAATCCTTGAACTGTTGCCTACCCCCATCTCAACAATCTTACTTCTATCTGCAGTTTTATCTTTCTTATCTTACATGGCTCCAGCCTACGTGCTTTCTCTCAGCTCTCTCTTTACCTAGCAGTCTGCGTAGGAGTATGAGCCAAGATTATGCAGGTGTGCTGAATCAGACCTGGCCTTGGATTATAGGCAACTCAGCCCCAAGAAGAGAGTAATAAGGGCCATAGAACAAGAGGGGTTTGCCCCACTTGTCCTGCATTTGGCTGGGATAGAGTTAATTTTCTTCACAGGGGCTGGTATGCGCTGAGTTTAGGATTTGGAAAAAAAAATAATGCTGATAACACTAATAATGCTGATGTTTTAGTTGTTGTAGAGCAGAACTTACATTTAGTCCAGGACTTTTCAGCTTCTCATACCGCCCTCCCAGCAAGGAAGTGGAGGGTGCACAAGGAGATGGGAGAGGACAGAACGAGGACAGCTGACCCAAACTGGCCAAAGGGATGTCCCAAACCACATAGCACCATGCTGAATGATAAAACTGTGGGAGCTGGCCAGGGAGAGTCTGGCTACTGTTCAGAGACAGGCTTGTCTTTTGTCAGTGGGTGGTGAGCAATTGCATAGTGCGCCACTTGTGTTGTATTGTTGTATATATATATTTATCATTATTATTAATGTGCTCATTGTTATTTTCCTTTTCTTCTTAGTCCTGTTAAATTGTGTTTATCTCAACCCACAAGCTCTACCTTTTTTTTTTTTTTTTTTTTTTGATTCTCTTCCCCATCCCGCCAGGGGTGGGGGAGGAAGGATTGAGCAAATGGCTGTGTGCAGCTTAGCTGTTTTCTGCGTTAAACCAAAACACCACTTAATCAGGAATAAGAACTTTTCAGTTTGAGGAAAGCAGAACATTGTGAAAAAGTGAGGAAAGAGGAAGAGAAATTTCTAGATCTCATCACAAGGGCTGGACTTTCAGGTATCCTCACCCTGCTCTCTTATGTGTGTTTTCTGCATCCTTGCTAAACATGGCAAGCAGTAAAGAAGGAATGCAAAGAATCATAAGGAGAAGAAGAACCTGTCTAGCACTGAAACTGAAAGCTCTGCTACATAGCTCATGTTACATTCTCTCAAGCAACAAGTGATAGAAGAGGAAATGGCCTCAAGTCACACCAGGGGAGGTTTAGGTTGGGTATTAAGAAAAATTTCTTCATTGAAAGGGTTGTGAGGCATTGGAACAGCCTGTCCAGGGAAGTACTTGAGTCACCATCCCTGGAGGTATTCAAAAGACATGTCAATGTGCGTAAGGACATGTTTTAGTGGTAGACTTGGCAGTGCAAATTTAACAGCTGGACTTGATGATTTTGGAGGTCTTTTCCAACCTAAATGACTCTATGATTCTGTGGAGAAAATACTATCTAATGTCCCAGTGATAGCATAATGTCCCAGGTCTCACAGCTTGTTTAATTGAACAGGACCAGCACATCTCCCACACAGCTAAATAATGGAGTCGCGAGGCCAAAAGAAAGATCACTTTCCAGATTTTCTCTACCAACATTAGGAATTACCAATGTCCTGTCTCTGGCGCTTGCAAGGGATATATTGAGCAAAGGATTCAGTCCTGATCCTTTGAAGAGCTGTGCTGACCAGGTATCCCCAGGTGAGAAGTTTATGATCTGCTTCTCCTTTCTAACAGTGGGGCTATTGCATTGCATGTCATGAGTGACATTTTTACTCTTTGGTCGCAATCTTGAGATCAGGCAAAGTAAGAATAAGATACAGGGTAGCCTGTGCATGCTCTCACTGTTGAGACACGCAGGCTTGGTTCAGTTGCATTCACAAAGAAGAGCCAAAAGCCTATGCTAATTGATCATCATTGCAAGGAGCCTTTACACAGTGATCAACAGATAAATGCCTACTAATACAACAACCCATTGTTATCTAGCCAAAACACACATGGAACCATGTGTGTGTGGATGTGGTAAAGGGTGACAGTAGCAGTATTAAGTAACACAGAAGTTCTCTGCCTTTGGGGAAATTCCAGGGTCAATGTAATTAGCTTTTGGAACATGGATTACACTGCTGCCACATTGCCACTTTAACAGGTTTGAATAGGAGCTGTTGAATAATTTTGTATTTTAATGTACATGAAAATGATGTGCTCTTTCTTAAATTACTATTTCCAGCATCATCATTTTAAAAGAAAACGTCTTGTTATTAATGTCATCCATAGAAGAACCTTAATAATAAATAAGATCTGTTCTATTTTTTTCCCTTGTATTAATTGCTTTTTATTTTAAAAATAATCTATACCATTTTATCCTCAGTAAGGCAAATTTTTAATTAATAGTTGCATGCAAATGCACACACCCACCACATTATAAATTTGACCTCAGGAACTTAAATTGTTTCATTATGTATGTAAGTTTTATTTAGGTTCTAGAAAACAAATCACATTTTTAATTACAGGTTATCAATTTTTTTTTTCCATATGACTATATCAATATTTCATCCATTTACAAAATTTGCAACCTGCAATTAACATATGTTTTTATTTCCAAAATGAAAGTTGGATGGGTGTTGGGTTTTGCACAAGATATAAAAGCTGAGGTTCTGGACTAAGAAATCAGGCTGCACTGCCTTAATTATTTAGTTCAATGATTTGCATTTTTACTAGTAAAAATAGGTTCTCTCTCTTTCTTTTCTTTTACCAGCTGTAGGTATTCTATTCAAATCTAGTGTCTCCTCTAACAAGCAAACAACATAAAATGGAAAACCCAGCAGGTATGTCAATGAAACAGAACTTACCTTAATTACAACAAATTTTTATGGGGCTGTAGACAATGATACAATTCTTTGCTTCCATTTTCTCAGGGTTATAAACAGATCTCAGATTTCTTTGTTGACTCAAAAACTAGCATTTAGCTTAGCATCAAGATATGACATAAAAGCGAATTGGTCTTGCTTCAGCTAGAGAGTCTGTTAGTAGAAGATTGTTCTTGTCTTTAACATTTTAATGCTTTTCTTCTATGCTTGCATTTTTTAAATGACACACAGAAAATCCCTGCTCTGAAACCAGACTACTGAAGTAAAACATAAATAACAATAATAACCATGGGATATTGAAAGAGTGTATGATGATAAAAATAATATCTTTAAGGGTGTCACAGAAAGAGAGTCTTTTTCTACCCTGAAGTACTCTTGACTATGTTCCAGCCAAATACTTAGTTGTCTGTCAAATTAGGTGCCTTTAGTCAAAAGGCATATTCTTAAAATACTGACTCTGCTAATTCCTATTCCTGTCACTCCTGACTCTGGGATGTTCTCTATGTTTTCTCTACAGTTTTCTGACTGTCTCAAGCTATGATCCTCATGGGACATAATCACTGCAGTTGAAAGAGTAACATTAAGAAATGAGGTATCAGACTCATGATTCATGAACTGGGCTTTAAACACTCTGTCATGATACCACGTGTCCTCCCATCAACTTTTCTGCCCACAGAGCCAGAAAAGAGATCCAGGCCTCTACAGAACATTTGAAAGACACAGAATGTAAGCCACCCCTGGGAACCCATCACTGGTTTTCGCTATCTTAGAAATAATTTATGATGATGTTATTTTGTAAGCATGTCAGCATATGACATTGCCTTGTTCTACATCAGGAGCCTGAGATCTTAGCTATGGTAAATCTGAAAGGAAAGGTACATCTGAAAGTAAGGGCTGTCCCAACCAACAGTTGAACACATTTATGGAAATGGCCTTTTGGGATCACTGCATACCACTACTCATGCCAAGTTAGAAAGAAATCCACACAGCCCTGTGAAATATAGTTTTCAGTTATTCTAATAGTCTATTAGTTATTCCATACTATTCAGTTATTCTATACTAGTAGTTATAGTTCAGTTGTTCTATTATACTTTAAAGGTCACTTAAGGGCAGTTGGATTTTTTCACCTCCTTCAGTAGGTTTAAGATTTGATCCTTACTATTTTGATGGAGCATTTTAAAACTGTACACCTAACCTGGTCTTTATCCACAGATGACCTCTGTGCCATTAGGTATGGTTGTATGGATCAATGAGAGCATTTATTTTTCCCACAACATATCTTAATCTCTTTGTAGGCAGAACAGTTTTAGACCTTCCAAAATATTTTTTCACTTCTTTTAGTACAAAAATACGTAGAAAAAATTACACATCATATTCTACCAATAGCAATTCAAGCTTCACCTTATCATGATGATGAATATAATCATAAGAAGCCCTAGAACTGAGCTGGAAAGAAAATGATCCCTAATGCCCTTTGGAAAAAATATCTTTCACTCTTCAAAGCTTCCATTTACAGGCAAAGGCAATCAAATGGCTTTTTGGGGGAAAAACATGGTGTCTAAGAGTGATCTCCCCAATGTTGTTTCAGTTTTGCAGCAATACAAGATGCATCATTTTGCACTGAATGTGAAACACTACTGAATTTAACAAATCTTAGCTCTCTATGCTTTGAATTTTGCCCTCTGTATATAGATTAACTCAGGCCAAAACCTTAATATAAGGACGACTTATCAAGCCTATCTGAGATGTGGTGCGGGATTCTGGTTCACTCAGCCAACGCAAAAAAGAAAGTGAGACAAATCTAATTCATCATGTGCATGCCCAGGAGACAACTGGGGTCATGGGGTTTTTGTTTGTTTTCTGAGGTCAGAAAGATGCAATAGTCGCGTATAGAAAGACAGAGTCAAGAGACCTAAAGATCTCTCAGTCAAATAATATTTGTGCTAATCAGTTTGCTGATTTTTAATTTTCTTCCTCTTGAAAATACATGTAGGTATAAAAATGTAAATGTGGAGATTCCTGACAAACACAATACTACACGATGCCAATCAAAAAGGAAATGAAATTGTACATGAAGCAGAAGAAGAAAATTCCCCTTGACATTATACTGTAGGAAATGATAAGAGAGCTATAATTACATTATAGAAAGAGATGTAAGTTTTCTGTTTTAAAAGTGATGAGAATAAGACATTAAAACCTCGCAGATGGGTGACAGATGACATAAAATAAAATTAGGTGTATGCTAATCTAACATAATGTTAGGTTGCTGTTATTGTACTATGACTTCAGTATTGCATGCAAAAAAAGCTGAAATGACCAAAATGGAAATGGCAGTAAATTATAATTTACATGATTGACTGATTCATTTTGTGTCCTTGGGCAAATTGTTTAAGGACTAGTTTTCAAAAGGTCAGATGTGCAACTAGGCATGTGAAAATGTTCTCCTGTTTTCACACGTAATATATGATGGGGGGGAAATTTTTGTGGGCAAATGACCAGCTTTTTGCCTGAATTCAGTGCGTACACTTGAATCAAAACTAAATAAAACTCCAGGATTTAGCACACTGCATTGATTGCAGAAAAATGCAGCCATTTGGAAAGACTGTAATATTAAACGTCTATGGTCAACTTTCATTTCAAATATTTCCTTTTTTTTGTGGAGCATTCCTACTTAGGTACTTTTCAGTTCCTCCTTCTATTAAAAATGGTTGAATATCTGATTATTCTCCTGCTAGTTTTTAATATGATCCAAGTTTGCATTGTATTTACAGAAAGAAAGAAATGTGTAGAGATTTGGAATAACGTGTGTGCAGCAGAACTTGATAAGAATATAAATTAAGTTTCTGGCATCATCACTACAGGAAGCAACAAAAAATGTTTGATGACACAGGAGGGTCTTCCCAGTCCTTTAAAGGCCTAAATCAAAGGTATTATCTGTACTGTACATGTCTACAGCTCCTGTTGTGTTAGGTCATACTCTTAAATAGTTATTTAGCTGTACCACTGGACTTCAAATCACAGTAATAACAGAAATATCTTATTTTAGAGGAGATGACTGAAGCTGACTATATGCAAAGTGCTGCAGCTAGGAAGATGGAAAAAATAAAAGAAAATTTACTTTTCATTGGTTTTAAGTTAACGGTGTCCACAAATCACACAAGATGAACTGAGCCATATTGTCTTTCTAACAGTTACAAAGCTATTACTGACTCAATTTACAGCTGAGAGGGGTTAATGTAACTCCCCATGCTGTCCAGTTACTTGAAAATTATCTTTCTCAGTAAGATTTTGGAGTTCACACTTAAGGAACTCTCTGCTTTTGCAGGACCTATGTGCCTATTTTATTTTCCATACTGTTAATTTTATGCTTAAATTCTGTAGTTCATTTTCTTTAACAAGCACTACCTCTGGGAGCAAGTCTTTAGCTGTTAATTCCAAACCCATGAGTATCTTTCTCTTGAGTATTTACTGGAGGTTTCCGTTATAAATGCTTTTAAAGTTGCACTATGATATAGCCTAACAGTGCTAATTTTGACCTGGATAGTTGGCAAGGTACATGAGCACCTGATTTTGAAGTACTGGAATGTGATTTTGAACATGGGAACAGTTCTAAAACAGTTCTGGGCACCCTGGGATCCAGTCTGGGGTATGCGCACATGGTCTGGGGGTATGTGCACATGGTTTTGTCCATATATTTAGTGTGAAAATAGATTCTTCTGCCCTAGCCAATTAGGTTCCATTTTTCTGTGATTTAAACGCTGAACTGAGAAATAGGGAATCCAGGTTAAGGTTCAGACTGTGACAGATGGCTTTTGAAAAAATTAATTGAAAGGTGAAAGGCAAGAGCTACTTGTTCATTGGTAAACTGCACTCCAGGGTAATCATTAGAGGTTTTTCCTCTTTGGCTGGTGTTGTTCTTTCTCAACCTGCTTGAACCATTGTTTCCCAAATATAAATCAGGTACATGGAAAAGCATTCTAGGGTAACAGGCAGAAAACATGAGCAAAATCAGGAATTTAAAAGTTTACATTTGATACAAAGAGGGTTAAGATCTACTGAAGTCTTACTGTTATATATGAGTATGCACAGTTTCTCCTAGCCTCTTTGCTGAGGTGGGTGCAATGCTTTTGGATTGGTGAGTAGAAAATCTTTTTTTGCAGTCATTAATACAGTTGTGGTATCCCAATGGGGTTGAAGGGTAGAATTTATGTCAGAGCTGGGAATATCTCAGCCTTTTTACATAGATGTATAAAAATTGATGTAATTTTATATGTGGTACCATCTGCTTTTTATGGGTTTTGTCTTCTCTGGATGTTTTTGTTTTAATTTATTCTCCTTGGGGAATTCATTTCTTTAATGTTGAGCTTGTTAATAGGAAGAAAAAAAATGTTGTATATGTAATACAGATAAATTATACACCCAATTGCATAATATAGCAGTTTGAGTGGATTTATTTTTTTTTTTCTGTCAAGAGGCATAACTGAAATGATCTGATTTTCAGAAGCACCTAACACCCCAAGTCACACTGTCTACCAAGGAAATTTTGCATTGCCCAAGGATCAGTTCCCTGATTGCTACATTATGGGAAGGTTATTGACCTTACTGACAACATTCACCTTCTCTTTCAGCTCAGAGTACACAGCCCACCTCACAATCAATCTCTCTCTCATATTTCTGCCCATAGCAGCAGGCGTTATTGCCTGATGAGAACATTGTAATCAAACTACACCAGCGTCCTCCAAACCTTGAACCAGTGCCCAGGCTGTGAGGCTGGTGCCTCTGCTAATTAACTACTCTAAATTTAGCTGTCAACATTAATTAGGAAATCCATTGTCTCCAAATATGTGACATGATAAAAGGAGACAGGAAAAGCATATAGGAAAGCATAAAGCTTCAGCTTTGGGTTTTTGATGAGCTTCAGCTTCACATCAGTGGAAGTTAAGGATGCTTAGTTCCTGGTGGGATAGGGTGCAGCACTACTTTCCCACTTCTACACTGCTTAATTCCTGCATTCTGATGAGTTCCTTTTTATTTTCTAATTCTGTAAACACACAGGAAGAGAAATAGAAAGGAATAATGTATACAGTCATTTTCTACTAACAAACAAGAGACGTTAGCTGCACAAAGTTTGTTCACATTGGGACCTGCAAGAACCTCTGCAATCATTAAATCGAAACTAACCTACACACAATAGGACAGGTAACATGCAGGCCACAGCAAGAAGCAAACCACGTCTAGGATCTTAAGGTCTGCCCCAAGCTCCCTCCTACCCTGCTGTACCATCATTAGTTCATGAACAAGCCATTTCAAAACTAGCTCAGACTGTCCTGTCATCTACCCTTGAGATTCATGTGAAGATGTACATGAAGATGGACTGAGAAAAAGAGCAAACTACTCCAAAGAGCCAATATTAAACAAGACTTTAGCAAGGCCATTTGGTAGGATGTCTCATAGCATCCCTATAGCCATACTATTGAGATATGGACTAGATAAATGGATGATTACTTGAGTGGGAAATTGACTGGACCACTGGGTTCATGGGGCTTTTATCAGTGCTACAAAATCCAACTGACAGCCAGCTACTGGCTGTTGGCATCTCCCAGGGATCAACACCAGGGTCAGTACTGATTGTTGACTCCATTAATGACCTGGAAAATGGGACGGAGCACACCCCCCACAACTTTAAGGATGTTAACAGACTTGGAGGTAATATTCAAATGCTAGGGTGTAGCTGCTATTCAAAGACAGCTCTGCAGGCTAATATCGAGAATGTACTTCTCAGAGTTGCAAAGGGATGGGATGAGAAGCAATGGCCACAGGCTGCAGCAAGGGAAATTCTAATTGGCTATGAGGGAGGAAAAAAGGTACCTAATGAGAGTAATGAGAGCTGGAACAGGTTTCCCAGAGTATTCAACACACAACTGGACACAACCCTGAGCAACCTGCTCCTGGTGACCCTGCACTGAGCAAGGAGATTTGACTAGATGACCTCCAGAGGTGCCTCCCAACCTGTAATTTTATGGTTGAGGGGGAGGAGTTTTGACACCTCCAGTGACATTTGCTCTGCTCTAGGACAATGTAAATTTAACACATTCATTCAAAAAGGTTGGTGACATTATATACTAATCTTGAAAACAGAATTTTCAATTGGAATATATTGTTGTTCAGAAAATTTAAAATATAGCAAGAATTTGTACTTGGTTAGTGTTGGTGAGATACCTTGAAACAGTTACAGTGGAACAAAAGTGCACTGAAGTTTATCAGAGATGAAATAATTCTGCTGTGTCTCCAAATAAAACAAAACAAGATTGTTTGTGAAGATTTCGCTCATACTAAAACATTTTGTCACTGATTAAATAGTTGTTTATTTGTCTAAATGTGGGCTTTCTCAATAAAATCATTAAATGTTTTCTTTAGAACAATAAAAAAATCTTACCAAATTCTAGCCTTCTCAAATGTGCAAGACAGTTTTGCCATGGAGCTTTGTCGTTATTAGGCTTATATGACCAAGTGACTTGCAAAGTTAAGTAAATTGTTTGCGGTGATCAAAAGAATGGAAGACAGTGAGGAACTTAAAGATAGTCTAAAAATTGTGAAAAGAGAATTGAGACTAATTTATAATTGAGAAATTTATGAGACTAAATTTAACATGAATAAGTATAAAATAATACATACACTGAAAGCTGAATGGTCTTTGATATGTTACATCAATATAAAACATGATCACCAATTTCAAGAGGAAGTTCTAAGAGAAAGCTCATTGTGGATGATCTTTAACATACATGTAAGCCAGGTGCAGATGTAAAGAACTCACAGTCTGAGCAGTTATTTTGCCCACAAACAAGCTTTGTTGAGGCAAGCTTTCTTTGAATTCCATCCCCTTCTTATCCACTCACCGAAGCTTCTTCCATTTTTTTCTGTTGCATCTGACTCACCAAGAACTTTCAGCAGGAGAAGCTGATAAAGCTTGGGCACAAATTGTTTTCATAAGATGCTCCTCTTCTCCTGCTCTTACTATGGATAAGCTTACAAACATTTGAGACAAAGGAGTGTGGTAGAAAGTCATTCATGTATTTACTACTTCAATATGCAAGGTCATCTGTCTTATGTGATCTTCTTCAAATTACCTCACATTTACTGTGCACTGAGAAATTGCTGTTAGTCAGTAGTTTGCATTAGCTACTTCATAGTAATTGACCCTATTCTTACCTGGGGTAACTGCAAAGTCATTGGAACTGACCCATATACTCATATCTACTTACCTGTAAAACAGTTTTTAGAATATTTTCCTAACTCCTCTAACCTAGATTCAGGTAGTGCTGAATGCAATTTAAATGCAATTTATTTTTCTGTGTATATGCATTTCTTTTCATTGACTCATTCACAGAATGGATTCTCACAGAAACCATTATTTCCACTGTATTTACAAAGTAGAAGTATTATTCCTCAATTCTTCTCACTTTAAAAAAAAAAAAAAGAAAAAAAAAGCAAAAAAAAAGCATTGTTTTGACTTGTATCTGAAGTCCCTTCACTCAGGGGTACATCAGAAATGCAATTGTCAATCCATGAGATCACAGGTGAAAAGAAAAACAATTAAACTATTAAACTGTACCAGTTTGCTCGAGATCACAAGTGAAAAGAAAAACAACTAAACTATTAAACTGTACCAGTTTGCTCGTCCTGTTGATAGGAGTGATTCTTCTCATGTGGAACAATGGATATTAAGACATTAGTTCCTTGTGTTCAAGCAGTCTTTGGGAGTTTTGCCTGGCTGCAAATAAGTATGAAAGCAAATAATATAACAACAATCAATGTCACACCTTAACTACTTTCCCCTCATCTAGAATTTACACAAGTATTCCTGTAATTTATCTTCATTACCCTAACCTACTTATAACACGCTTCATATATTCTGACTTTTAGTGCAGATGATATTATTTTATGATCTGCTCATCAAGTCTGCTTTGAGGTTTAGCAGCTGAGCACTCCAAAAGTCTAAAATATATATTGTGAACAAACCACAAGGACAAGACAAAGGAAACAACTGAAACTGCTGTGTGCATGCACATGGGTACTACTTAAAACAGAAAGAGTTTGGAACACAGGGGAAAGACAACAAAGCTAATGCATATTTGTGATAGAATTTTTGGTTTCTCATAAGGATAGGAACTGAATTTTATTGTTTTGTTGAAGGGCACTTTAACAGCCAAAATGATATTTAACTTCCAGAATGAGACTTGAATGTGATATGTATTTTATTTTAAGTCTCTGCAGACCAAACATCAATCATTCTGTTCATGTCTGAGAGGAGATGAAAGAGCAAACAATAGAGCAGAAGGATACTGAGACTAAAACCCTTCAGATGTGTTTGTGAATATACAAGTCTGTAAATATTGATGGTTCTTAGCAATAAAAACCCATTCCTATCAATTTGACTCCAGGGAACAGAGAAATTAAACTAGATTTCTAAAGCCTTCCAGCATTAATTGAATAATGAGATCAATTAACAGTGCCACTAAATTTTTAAGCGATCCTTATATATGTAATCACATTATCTCATACCTTCCTCCTTGTAAGCAATAAAGTTTCTCAGGGTAATACTAGTAGAAGCAGAAGTAACCAGACTTTACACATAGGAATCCACAGAAATGGGATTTTACAGGTAGGAAATTAATGAACATCAACAGAGTTTCTCCCAGTAAAACTTTGTTATTTGTCTTATAAGTCCTAGTGTTACAAAAGAACAAAGTGGAAGGGTTGATATTTCTCTTCATAAGTGTCTGTATTAGCCAAGTAATAATGGCTTTACTCATTCAAAACTCGTGTTAGCAGGAATGGAGCTTTTGTCTTCATGTGTTTTATGGATACGGATTTTGAATTTGGATTTATATCACCTTTGCA
Organism: Cygnus olor; assembly: GCF_009769625.2. Taxonomy (NCBI): domain Eukaryota; kingdom Metazoa; phylum Chordata; class Aves; order Anseriformes; family Anatidae; genus Cygnus; species Cygnus olor. The sequence continues at coordinate 23,387,171 of NC_049170.1, read as the reverse complement.
GTGCACCATTGCTAAGATAAAGGATATGCTGCCCTGAAATACATAAGTCTTCCAAGGGATGTCAATTCACTTCTCAGATACACGACTGTGTTTTACTGAGAGATCAGTGGGAGGTATAGGGCTGCCAGCACTGCTGGGCTCCCACTTTGACTGGAGGCTTTCAGGTCTCTCCCCAAGGAAGATGGTCCAACCTGTGTTGCCTTTCCCATCTTCCTGTGAAGGACAGTGAGGCAGAATTTTTTCATGCAAAAGGACCTCTTCTCTCACTGCCTGGCATAGCCCAAGCTTTTCATCTTTCTTTTTCTGCAGGCACTGAGCTCTTCTGCCCTGCACTTGGAGTTGCAGCTTTTTCACTTTCCTTGTGACTGTAATGGAGAAGGGAGAAAATGAGAAAAGAAAATTTTGCTTGTTTGGAGTCAAGAAGTCAGTTGGTGGGTGCACAGATTGAGGGAAAATGAGATGAAGTCTCCGTTAAAGGTTGGGGGGAAGCCAAGGTAGGTGGGAACAGCAGCAGCTGAATCTTTGTAATGGTTTTAGATCAGGTTCATGCTGCAATCTAGGAGAAGCATGTAAATAGTGAGGGAGATTTCAGGGGTTGTAGTTTGAAGAACATGTTATATGGGGATAGGAAGCCTTAGTGGGAATTTGGGGTTAAACCACCACAAGGAGATGTTTCTAGGCATATACAGAAGCTTTAGTCTGGTCATCAGACATTGTTCTAAAGTCTTAACTACTGGAGCTTGGCCCAGGGTGCAGCTTGTAACAGATACAAATTCTCCTGTGCAAGTAATGGTCTCTGCAGTTTGTACTCTGGGCTGCCTTGGGTTGCTGTGAAATCAGAACCAATTTTCAGCCTTGGAAAGGATCAGCTCTGTGCAAATTAGAAAGTCTCTTCTTTTGTCCAAAGATGTTGCTAGATGGGCAATTGTAACGAAGTGCTGAGAGCAGAATTAGCCTCTAGGAAGAGAATTAATCAACTGTCTCTGCAAATAAATTTGCTGGACTTCTACAATGGTAGGCAACATAGCAAGAGCTCTTTGAATTTACATTAAAACTACACTAATTCTTTAAACTAGTCAAATTTAATTGCATATTGTACTTTATCATGAAAATAGCTGTGTTTTCTTAATATGTACTGGGGGAGAGAGGGAGAAAATTACTTCAGAACTTCCAATTAAGCATAACAGATGAGAATCAATGACATATTTTCAGTGCAGATAAGATCGGGAACATAATGTGTTCATTAACTCTTAACTTTCCAAAATAAGCCATTAGAAGTGCAAGACACATTATGCATCCCAGGAATCTTCAAGAAACCTATTGACAGAAAAATATTCTCACAGAAGTTCTTTATATCGATTTCCATGTTTCATTAAATGCATTAAAATTCTGCTGGCAGTGAGTGCTTCGCTAATGCAGTGATGGACATTCTATAAATGTGATAGAAAAATACAGATTTGGAGTTACTCCCCATCTGCACTTGCATGATGCTATGAACACATCCCTACACTTCATCTGTCCTGGGTGAAATCTGGTGACAACAGAGTAACTAACAGCTCTGTACACGTGTTCAGTCTACCTGTGTATCAGTGTGTAGTTCTGCTTTTTAATTTTTATCTCCCACATGTGCTGAACAGAAAGAATTTATCATTGATATATTCATTGGAGAGGAAAAATAGTGAAATTATAACCTCTCTCAATTTACTAACAGTATTGGTTTTGTAATGGAATCTGAAGTGAGTTTCAGTTGATTGACGTCAAGAGGGAACAAAAATTGTCACAGCACTGAAGGAAACAAAGAAAATCATAACCTGATTCTGAAAGAAGTAGTGACATGTTATAGCAAAACCGAGAGCACTAGTGTACACATTCCAAAAGGGTTATTTATTCAGATTTCTGAAGAAAACACCATACCTCTTTTTTTTTTTTCTAAGATATGGAACTTCCTTTCTCATTTGATGCTTGTTATTTTGAGAAGGGCAGCAGAGATCCAGTTATCTAGAAGGTACATGCTTGGCAGCAACAGAATGATTTTCCTTCCATATCCTTAGCTGGGGATGTGAACATTTACCATTTCTGTAGTCAATACTTAAGTTACCTCAAGTGATAATGAACATAATAACTATAATTTATTATTTTTCATATATAACTGGAAAGAATTTCTGGAAGGGGGTATATTTTATGACATTTTAGTATTCTTACTGCGAAAATATTTTATAATCTATTTCTCTGTTCTTTTTATTAATTGTAGATCTTAAAACTGTCTTAAATATGAATTTTCCTCCATTTGTCATAGAAATTCACCAAATTAAAAAAAAAAAAAAAAAAGAGAGAGAGAGATTTTTTATTATTATTCTTACTGTTTCCACTTCTTGGAAACATTTTCTGAATTCAGAATATATTGTGCCTACAAAATCATTTTTGGTTAAGAAAACAAGTAGTACAAGAAGCAATAGATATCAAATAAAAGTAACAATCTTTTAAAAGTCAAAAGAAGATATTTTCTTCTCAAAATCAAAGCAATAAATTGAGAACCACCACAATAAATGTCCATCAGAAGGCAGTTTTTAATGAGAAATTAACTGGTTGAAAGAGGTGTTTTCAGTGAAAATGGAATTTCAGCAGCAATGCAGCACTACTGAGCGAGCTACAGGCCTGTGACTCTACATAGCACAAAGAGATGTTATTTACTGTAACAACCTGCACATTAAGTGCTGGTTTTAACTTCTGAACTCTGGCAGTAACACCATTCAGAACTTTCATTTCTCATAACAGCAAACCATCTGAATTAAAATACATATTGCAAATGGCTGCTGTGGTTTATTCCCTGAAGTTCTCTTTCCTGTTCACAGCAGGCCTCCAGAGCTGGATGGACTTTCCTCATGGTTCAGGACTGGAGAAAGCTCTGGAAAGGGCTCTGGGGATTTAATGAGGGCCACATGCTGAGTGCAGACATAGCTGTAGTTACCAGCATCCGTCATTAACAAGTTTCAGTGCTCTGATTTACAGAATTTTCATTAAAAGGGTCACAATGAAACTGGTTTTGTTTGTTTGTTTGTTTGATAAAAAGAAGACAAAGGGGAAGTGTGAAGGGTAGTATTTATCTTTCCTAACTTTTGCCATTTATAAGTTAGCCATCTTACTCTAAACTCTTCGTCTCACCTTCCTCTACAGTCAATGAAGAGATGGAGGCACCTCCAGGGGAGATTCTTCCTACGTCTCCCAGAAGTGTGTGACATGCAGTGACATGTACTGGATGTGACTGTCTCTCTGCTGTGTCAAGACAGAGTCTTGAAAACTAGCTCCTTCTGGAGGTGTAATGCCTTACAGTTAATTTCAGGTATAGTGGACCCCTTGTAAGGTTTATCACAATAATTTTTGCTAAAATATTGTACTCTACCCTGACTTCCTTCTAAATTATTCACAGAAGTAGAGCTAGATCCTTGAAGGGAAATAAACAAACAAACAAAATGCACACAGAAGTCTCAGACCAAGCAAATCAAACTTTATCCTAGGCTCATCATTTGCTTATGGACTTGTGAATCTATTTATCTGCCTATATGTCTATTTTGCCTACTCAATGTAACCAAAAGCCCTCAATAGCAGCATCTGGGTATACTATCTTCACGCACCTCAGTGTTTCTGCACACTAAAACAACATAACTATATCATCAGAATCTGTGACTCTGGCTACTCACCTACTAATTTTTTGCAAGATCTTGAAAACAGCATGGCTATTTTTAAAGGGCAGTGAGACAAAGCAGGCTTGGCTGCACTTGATTGCCTCAGGGAACAGTTCAAAAATAAATGTTCTTTTGAGGCAAAACCAGTCTAAGGCATTTTCACCCTCACCTGGCCTGGCTAATCATTCTTATTCTACTACAGATTTTGCTGCCTCCTTTAGGTGATAATGACAGTGTTTGTGCTGCATCACTGACAAAATAGACTTTTATTCTGTCCCAGACATTTCAGTGATCCCAGTTACCGTGCTGCACTCATGTGGCGACACCAGCAAGATTGAGGGAGTAGAGTGGCTTAGGAGCAGTGTTCAGGAATCAGGCATCAAAAGGAGGATTCATTTTAATTGGCTTTGCTGCTGGAGGAAGATTAATGTTGTCATATACCCTGAGATGCATGTCATATACGCTGAGATGCATGTATGATCCTTGTGACCCATTACAATGCACAATGGGCTGGTCTAGGTGGGAAGGGACCTTTTATCTGATGTGCCATCAGTCAGCCCTAGTTATACCTATCCTGTGGTTCCTAGAGATGGTATATCTAGTTTCAGGGTGCTTACACACACAGCCTGAACATATTCACCTCAGTCATGGTGATAAAATAAATTTCTCCCCCTTTAAATGAGCTCAAAGATTCTTGGAAGATGTCTTTAACCTGGGGATTTATGGTGGGCCAATATCTTTTATCCAAATATATCTAATTTCATGCCATATCAGGCATCATCCATCTTTATGCAACCAGCTGACATAAACACCGTAATGTGTTATGGTTAATTTGACAGAAATACAATCAGAGACTCATACTTGATCCGAATCCAGTCTGTCCTGCCGGGGGACCTGGAAACAAATAAGCTCTGTTAATAAACCAAGGCCTTTGTGCTGCCGTTTGACCTCGACGTGCTCTCAGGGGAATGAAGAATGAGCTCCCAATTGACTCTACACAGCAAAATTGGCCAACCCAGCCTGACCCCACTGCCAGGCCAGCTGCAGCCAAACTGACTTCACTGGGAACCTCACTTTTAGCTAGCAGCAGACTCATTAATTTGTCTAAACAATCAGCTGGATTACAGCCATAACAGAAACAAAAATGAGACTGAGATACAGTGAAAGATTTCCACAAGGTTACAAGTTGTTTTTAACAACTATAAACCTCTGCTATTTAACCCTTGAGATTTCCAGTGATGTGCTAGCTTGCTCCTTCTCCTGCTGCAAACCCTTAAACCTGTTCTCGCCAGCAAGTGTCAGGGACCACTTTGGAAGCCGAGGTATTTCTTAAAGGGAAGAAATATGGGGAAGGAGAGAACTTCCATCATAACACCCGTCTGTGCTTCTTTAGTGCCTGGTATCCAAAAGTCCCATTACGCTGGCAAGGCTCTGCAGTGCACAATATATTCTGCCTGCTCTCCCTTTTGTCCTTGACATGCCTCTTATATGTTGTGGGCTGGAGGGACTGATGAAGAGATAGCAACATCATTTTTATTCCAGCTGCAGATTTTTCCATTCTAGGGCAATACTTCGCTGCACATTAAGGGCTGCTTCAAGGTCCCTTTATGTTCCTCAGGTGGGTGGACCTAAGCACAAGCTTGAGTCCAGCCCTCAGAAAGCTTTGCAGCTTTGATTCACAATCTGTGGTTTGTGTCTGTTTGAATGGATGTTGTTTGGCTCCAATCCTGCTTTCAGTTTGAAAATTCAGTCTGAATTTTGCCTTAATCTCCGTTTGGTTGTGGCTGTATTCAAAGTCTAATTTAACAAACCCTATTTTTCTCTCTTTCTCTGACACATGTTTAACTCCATTGGATTAATGCTGAAGCCTAGGCCACATCGATGTAACTAAGGAGAGGATGAAGCAGATGTTACTGGCTATGAGTACTTTGTATTGTACAACAAACTACCTCTGAAGCATTTTGGGTGTTGTTGCTGCAACTAGTAAAGATGAGTGTCATCATCAGACAGTACCTAGGAGATCTGTGCTTTTAATTAGGAACAGTCTGACACTTCATTAAAACCTGTTCCATAAATCTCTTTATTTGCAATAATTTATGATTCTTTTCTATCTTACTCACCCAATGTGTAGTCTGCATTATACCCAGGGAAAATATGAAAGGCTTTTTCCTGTCAGCAAAAGGAATGTGTATCCTTGCAGTACAGCAATGGAAAAAAAAATGTATATATATATATATATACATATATATACACACATATATATATATAATTTGCAGTGGTAGAGGAAATTCTAGTATTTTCATATGTTCACAGCTGTGCTGTAATTCCTCTTTTTGGTTTTAAAAATGACTGCAGTACATTGAACCAGAAATGTATTGCTGCTTCCTAAAGCGGCTAGGCACATTCCATAGATAAGAACTTTCCAGTTGAAGAAGCTAATCCTGAAAAATCCTTTATACACAGCAATTTTGCTAGCATGAGACACTAAACTCCTTATTAAAGTAAGGTATTTCTGGAAGAGATAGACTGGACAAAATAGTGATGTGGAGATTATGAGGGCCTTGAATATACTCAAAGGGGTATATCAAGAATGTAAGAACAAATCTTGATCTTGATCTTGATCCTGATCTTGAGGGATTGGATGGGGGAACAGCTAAGAGAACTTGTTACTAAAGTGTTTGCAGTAAAGTTAGAAGTGCCTAGAATAACATAGAAGGGTTAAAAAATATTAAAAAGAAAAATAGATTCTCCTTGACAAAAATGTAGAATGAGATGTGTTTTCACATCCAAATTTTTGCTCTGCCTTCTGTCATTGTGCCTACAATCATTCTAGGTACCATTAACTGCTGGGGTCATTTTGCCCTGTAATCATTTTGAAGTTTACGTCATCTGGTAAAAATAGTGCTTGAATACAGACATAAATCAGGTACTTTACCATAACCAGCACATTTCTCATGGACAAAAACAGCTGAAGTTACACACAGGCTGACTGTGCAAGTGCCATCAAAGAGAGGAGGAAAAAAAAAAAAAAAAAGAGAGAGAGAGAGAGAAAAAAGAAAACACAGCCTGGGTCTTTAATTTATTTATTTATTTATTTATTTTTAATGGAAAATAAGACCTTATAAAATTGAGAAGAAGACATAAGCTTCACCTGAAATGGGATACTGGAAAAGTACCAGAAGACAGGAGAATTATGGCTCATGTCTCTGGCACAAGCAGTCCAGCTCACTTTGTTTGCTATGTCTTCATGTGTCTATTTTAAGTGGCATTCTTGAAGTCCTTAAAATTAAGCAGATATCAAGGCAGAATGGGTATTATCAGACCCATCAACTGTATTATTATCATTTCATATGAAATATTATCATTTCATATGAAATATTATCATTTCACTCATAGAACCACAGAGCAGTTTGGGTTGGATGGGACCTTAAAGTTCCAACCCTTTCCCATGGTCAGGGACACTTCCCACCAGACCAGGTTGCCCAAAGCCCCATCCAGCCTGGCTTTGAACACCTCCAGGAATGGGGCATCCACATCATCTCTGGGCAGCCTTTTCCAGTGCCTCACCACCCTCATAGTCAAGAATTCCTTCCTTAATTTTTTCTCAATTAGTGAAAAACTAATTAAAAGCTATCAACTGTGGTTTTGGTAAGATGTCCTTTTAGTGAATTCTTATTATGTATCATATACCTCGTTACAACATCTTTGAAGATACAGTCATGTTTCTGCACCGAACAACCCTGTATGCTTTATTTGTACATCATCATTTCTACAATCTGACAGTTAGAGGCTTTGTTTACATAAAAAGAGGGCTGGAGAAAGAAATCCAAGTTCAAAGAGCAAGAGAATGAAAGGACTTGTGCAGTATTCTAGCCATAGGTGATAAAGGGTTGTAAGAAAATTAAACATTATCAAAGGTAAATGTTTAGTGAATAAAGCAATTACAAAAAAAAAAAAAAAAAAGTTGGATGATAAAAGGCAGAGAAACTTAGGATTCCCCTTTTTGAGGAATTTTACTCTCAGAAAGCTGAGGAGAAGGCTCAATCACCATATTGGGGGGGAAGAAGGGAAGAGAACACATTGAAGCTGTATGTCAGTGCTCCAAAGTGGGTGAAGAAGAAATGCATCCTTCACTACAGTCTAGAACTGCTTAGGGTTTATTTGTTCTTTTTCTTTACCTCATTTTTCTTTTTGTTCTTCTTTTTCTTTTGTCTTTTTTTCTTTCTCCTTTTTCTCCTTTTTCTTTTCCTTCCTTCCTTCCTTCCTGCCTGCCTTTCTTTCTTTCTTTCTTTCTCTTTCTTTTTCTTTCTTTCCTTTCTTTCTTTTTCTTTCTTTCCTTCCTTCCTTCCTTCCTTTCTTTATTTCTTTCTTTCTTATATGAATTTATGAAGTCCACTCTGTGTTATCACATCCTGCAGCAAGGACTTAAACTGTTTAAACAGCAGCTGTGTTTAAAAAAAAAAAAAAAAAAAAAAAAAAAGCCTCCTGTTGATTATTTTGAACATATCATCTCTCAACTTCATTTGATTCAGCCATTTGTTTGAGATAACAAGAAACGATGAGCAACCACTGCTTCTCCGCTTACACATATCATTTGTAATTTTGTAGATTCCTGACAGAGCTCCCTTCATTGCTTATAAAGAAATGTTCCAAACCTTTGACCTTCTTTCTCCCCTCTGAACTATTCCTAATATCGCTATATCCTGCTTGAGTTGAACAGGACCTGTTCTACAACACATTTCAAAATATAATAGCAACATTGGCATAAGTTATGGCATAAGAATTTTTATTTTTATTCTTTGTTTTCAATCTTTTTCTCAGTAATTCCTCTGATATGCATTGAGATTTTTGCCTATCATTGAGAATTGTCCTGATGTTTGAAAAGATCTGTTATTGTAAGCAAAAGTTCTTTCTCCTGAATGGAAATAGTTAGTTTAGAACCTACCATCCTGGAGTGTTTTTCCCCTTGTGCATCACTTCACATTTATTACATAGGGTTTCTTATATCATTCTATTGACTGCTTTATACCATGACATTTCTCCCCAGCTCTTTGAAATCAGTTTTCATTTCTATTACCCTGAATAATTTGGCATCATCATTAATCTCCTCATTCCCCAGCATTTTTCATTTCTGTATACACCGAGCATAAAACACCCAACAAAGATCCCTGTAATCTATGACTTCCCTCCAATGTAAAGCCTACCCATTTATTCCTTCTCTTTGTTTATTACCTGTTAACTTGTTGTTAATCTATAATAATCTATAATAATCTCTCACCCACAGGCATCTAATTTCTTTAAGAGCTCATGATGCCAGCTGCCCCCAGATTTATCACAGAGTAATGGAGGACAATACTTATCTGCTTTATAAATTGCTTTCACATCTACAGATGAGAAATGATAAGTATTATTATTTGTTACAAAATACGTTTTGCTTTGCCTTATATAAAAGGTGTTATGAGAGATGGAACTGAAAGGATAAGAGTTTGAGTACTGAATGGTATTTTGAGAAGAAGGCTGGATGCTATACAAAAATCAGTCATACCCATCTGAGCTTGAGGCTTTTTGAGTTTTAGCAGAGTTATTGCTTGACTAATTTCTTTGTGTGTAAAATGGGTTTCCAACTGTGACTGTGTCGGGGTTAAATAAATGTAGGTCTGGTAGCTTATCAAAAAAGGTGCCAAAGAAAGATGAATCGTTGCTAGGCTATGAGTACAGGTCTTGACAGATTTGTGTATTAAGTCCCCCAGAATCTTCAGTTGTTCAGTCATCTGACTTTTTGTTGAGGGACTTGATGTCTGCTTTTTTTTTTATTATTATTTTATTTTGCTAGGAAGTCACCCACTAACAGCCTGGAGAGAGAACATCCAGAAAAAGAAAAAGAGGGGAACAGAACATCTGTGATGCAGAATATATATATATGTATGCACATAAATTTATCTCTACTTTATTCCCAAATACTTTTGAGCGTTGCCTTCTCAAAGTTTTGCCATCTTGTTCTATTTTTAGTAAAGGTCTCACAACTTGTACTAAAAAAAAAAAAAATATATTTTAGCTATGTAACATAACATTGGATTAAAAATGAAAAGTAGGTCAAAATGCAACAATTAGAATTTTTGCCTAACTCCATAATTCAGGTTTGGCTTGACTGAAGTTAGAATCTGGAACAGCTGCTCCTGAAGTCAGGTGGTATCATTCCATTGACTTTAAGAGTAGTCTTTTCAGGAACTTGATGAGAAGAAATAAATTTTATAAGTTACCTCTGAAATATTGCACAAATGTCAGGAAGTCAGGATGGAGTGACAGAGTAAACAAAAGTGAATCTGACTGCAGTGGCTAGTAGGACTGAAATCAAATGTGAGTAATAATTGAGTAGTGTATAGGAGAATGGGGAAGTTCTGATTTTGCTGTTCTTCTAATTATTATTCATTACATTGGATTTAAAAACAGTATTTAAAATATGAATTCTATTTGGACAACGCCCCTGTGAAGAGATGCAAAATATTCATTGTGAATGAGCAAAGAGTTTTAATACCTTGAATCTAAATCTCTCAAATCACTGTTACAACCTTTTGCTGCTCCTTGGTTTTGTCCCTTGTTGGTGTTAAGCACAGCTAAAGGGCTGTCACACTGTCCCCATTGCTGTCACACTGGCAGTGTGCAGCCCCCTCTCAAAAATTCCTGTCTTCTGCTTTTGCACCACGGACTCAGCAAAGACCGGGTATAAAAACCAGTGGTCTGGATCACCTGTGAGATTGAAAATAAAGCCTCTGGATGCAAAGAACCCAAAAATTCAGAGCACTGTGTAAACCAAAACTCAAAAGACCTTTAAAAGCAGAGTAAGTAAGATTGAAATTGATGTTCAAAGCCATAAGGTAACAGGGCCAACCTGTGTGTTTCCCAGTTGTCATTATAAATCTCCTGCTGCAGTTCATGAACTTTGGAGCCAGTTGCAGAGGGGTCACAGAGAAACCAGTGTTAACACCTGAGTCCAGCTCTGACTTTGTGTACTTCCCTTTGCAATTTAGAAGAGATCTGTCATTGCTACGTGCTCTCAGTCTTGGCAAAATGCAGAGAGATATTGTCTCATTAGACCTTTGCTTGGCCTAAATTGTGGAGGAATAAAGACTATAATATTTATTTATACCACTTTATTATTATTATTATTATTATTATTATTATTATTATACTTAGCAACTTGGATTATTTATAAACACATATGTTTACAGCTATATAAAATGTCTCTAAAAGCTTATCGTGTTTTCTTGCTTCTAAATATTGCTTTAAAAATATTTTTCCAGGTTGGATCCTGACAAATGAGATCTTGGGGGGGGGGAAAAAAAAAAAGGGGGTATTTTAAGGTGGTTACATTTATCTAAATACCACCAGATTGGCTCATCTTGTCTGGAATTAGATGTAATTAAACACTGTGAATTGAATGTTAAATTCAATAAAAAGCTCTCAGTACGTTAATGAAAAATCATTTTTACCAAGTGGAACAGAAACCTGTAGATGCAAAGTAAATGCATTCCTTTTCCATAAACGATCTAAAAAGCAGTTCCTCTCTTCAATTATTAAAAAAGATTTAAAACAGAGAATCCAGTTAATAAAAAATTGGGAAACTCTCTGAAATTACATTGTATATTTTCCCAATATAAATAATAGGTTTTTCCACTCAAATACTTGATAAATTATTGATCTTTAGAAACTCCTTTGTAAATAACTAGTAAGCACAGAAAACAATTTCTATGGATAAGTCACATAAGAAGCCTGAGATATCAAGACCACTCTATTCACCAAGTCTTCATATTGCTTCAGTGAGGAAAAAGCAATGACAATAACAGCTTTGCAAGTGGTTACAATTCTGAGATGGAAATTTGTGCATTCAGATTATCATAAAGCATGAATCATACAGATCTTATTATGTGATTATGCAAATACACATTAATTACACAATTACAAGCATCTATGGTGATGAAATATGATTAATTATATGACTTGCTTCACTTACTGAATGCAATGCCATTAGCTACTAGAGGTCCATAGATGTGCTTCCTTTTTTTTTTTTTTTTTTTTTTGATTCAATGACATTTTAATATTATGAGGGAATTATAAATTATTGCAACAGATGATAAAAGCAGATGGAATAAACTTAAATGAAGCCAAGATGATTTACACAGCTTTAAATTGAACAGTTTGTGTATTTATCCATCTATAAATGTTTTGCTCCATGATCATGAGTTTTGTTTGGAAAGAAAGTTTCCAAAAAACAATGACATATTTAGAAAAGATTCTTTAAATGTGTCTTAAAATGGTAGGCAGTACTGAACCAAAAGTAATCAATGTAGGTCTCCCAGAACAGCTGTACTGGCCCAGTTAAAGAGTAAGAGACAGCCATTGCTGGCTGGGGCCTTTGTGAGCACGATCTCTCTTACTTGCCTTATCTGATGCGATAGACACTTCCAGGAAGCCATCTACCACACTTGTCTCAAACACCTTTCCCAGGACAGATGAAGGACTTTCTGTGGGAGCATACCTCTTTCTGTTGATAACTGGAGAAGCCTTGGTGTTTGGCTTGACGTTGATACCTAGAGTAGAGGTGATTAAAATTAGAGGAGATGAATCCTACCTACATGTGATGTAGGACCAAACCTCATGCTTGCAGGAGCACTGGGTGGGTATGACATCTCCCAGTCAAAAGCTACTTCTCCAAAGTAGCTTGCTCTCTTCACTATAACTTATCCCCCTGTGTTTTGGGTGCGGATCTCAAACCGTGTGCAATCTGCTGTCTTGCCTGGACACAGCTGCTCTGAAACACCTCATGTAGCCAGTCTGCTCTGAGTGCTGGGACATATGCAGCATGATTGCTACTTGCTGCAATGACTGAGACTTTCCCTTGTCACTTCCCAGCCTCTTGTGCCCAGTGTATGGCTGACACGTCTTGTGTGAAAGCATTCACCATTGTCTTGATACTGTGCTTCACTTTCCGCCAACACACAGCTCTTCTGTCTGACACTGGAAGCTATGAGAACAAAGTGTGTAGCTGTTCAGACTATGTTGTTGTCCTCTAGCTCAGTCTTGCTCCAGGCAAACCAGCAAAGTCTAGCGATTTCTGTTAATCTACCCCTAGCCTACAAATTGTAACTCTTACTTCTAACCAGAATTGAAGGTGTAATGGCAAAGAATCTGTAATTTTAAGTTAGAAACTATTTTAAAATACAGGAAAGCTCACTAGTAGGTATAGTAAACTTCAGATGAAAGCAGAAGGAGAAAAGGTTTCCATAACCTAAACTCTGTTCTCTATTTTTTCACTTCAAGTTAAATATCTGATTATCTTTTCAGACATAAAAATAAGTTGCTTCCAAAGCACTAGGATGAAGCATCTCAAACACTGATTAGAGGTGTGGGTATTCCAAGAAGCAGTAAACCTGAGATGTGTATTTTTATACCAACAATGAGAATATCTCAGCCCTAAAAATCAATTTATTTTACTCACTCAGAATATAGATAATTGGAGACATTTTAAAAAAAAAAAAAAAAAAAGGTATTAAAAAGTAAATGGTTCCTTATGATTGAGTGGATTATTTTTAAACAGGAAATAGCCTTCTAAAAGAATGCACTGATTAGAAAAGCCAGCTTGTGCAGATGTGCTTGAAGTCATCCTCATTCCTTGCTTAGAAACAAAGAATGTCTTTCTGAAAACTAACTTATAATTGTATTCTTTTAACCTTTGATGTTGACCTTAACTTTCTTCCACTGAAATCATTGGTAAAAGCCCCATAAACCTCATAAGAGAGCCGTGCTAAAGCAATACTAAATGCTTTAGAATATGTCAATTTACAATGTTTATCTTTTTTGGTGGCAAACTTCTGGAGCTTTTCTCCGAGGTCACTACTAATTAGAAGCTGGCATCACTCTGAGAAATCATGGAACGTTTCCTCCACACTGCAGACAATATAAAAAATATTGTTCATTATCGCACATTAGCACAGTTCATTCTCATGAACACCACCGGTACTAGGCAGCACTTAACAAAAATATATGTATTCTTCTTCATAACTTTTCTCTTGTGGCAGGAGATGTGACTTTTCACCAGCTTCTTCATTGTTTTAAAGGGACTGACAAAAGCTGAACATCTCCACTGAAACACTGAGTCTCTGAAGGAAGGTCCCTTTTTGTGTCAAAATCACAGAAACATTTCCATGGAGAAGTGGTAGCTTGTTAGATATACTCACTACAGAGACCATAGGCTTTCCCTTAGTCAAAGATATCTCTAAAACTTGAGGAGCTCTGTGCTAATACTAGAGTCTGTCCAACTGCATGGCTCACATACCAGCTGCTTTCCCAAATGCAGTATGGCAGATCAGCCTTGCCTTGTGGTGTTTTAGGGGCTGCAACACAGGAAAACAAGGGGTGTGTTCCCCATGTAGCTGTAATCTCTAGTTAATTCTTTTTTTAGGTGCTGATTTATCCAGCCAGACACAAGAAGTGGAGTAACTCGAGTGTCTGCATGTTAGCTGAAATCAAAGAAGTGGAGAGGAAACCTAAAAATATTCATAGTCAGTATTTTACAATAGCAGTTACTAACAGCTTCAGTCAGCAGTTTATTAATATACTTCTAGATGGCAGTAACAATTAAGTACTTACAATGGAAGTAGTGCTTACAACCTTAACAATGTGTTGGTGCTGTATCACATACAAAAATGGTTTCTGTCTCAAATGAATTTCAGGATAAACAGAAGATAAGGAGCATGGTTTTCTGCCAAAGCCAGACATCAGAGTCCTGCTGTATGCCAGCTTGTGTCAGAGCGCAGCTGGGGCCAGCACACATGTAAAAGACCTGGCTATATATCTCTATCCCAGCTGTGTGGGTGTTTTTGTCTCACCTCTTCAAAATTCCCGTAGAGCTGTGAGATGCATGAAGCCAGAGCACTGCAGTCTCAGGCAGGTGGAAGGGCCGTGTGGGGCCAGGAGGGATTGGGGTGACGTGCCCACAGTGCCTGCAGCACTGGGTTGGACCTGAGCAGATGTGTGAGGCTCCTGCTGGGGCTTGGCAGCAATCCACCTCACCTTGAGGGGTGTTTTAAGCAAGCTCTTGCTCTCTTCCAGTATTTTCTGGATGAGTTGCAGGAGTCAAAGAAGGAATGGGTCTGTATGAGGAACAGCTAGGGGATCTGACAGCCTGCAGATCTGATTTCTTTCTAGAAAGCATGGATTGGGTGCTCATATCATAGGAAAATCTCTAGATCCATGACATCTCTGAGCATTCAAACAGAGGGTGAGAATAGAAAGTCAGCCCCAGAACAGGTTAAAACTTCCAGCTCTTCCTGATTTTCTCAGAGAAGAGATGAACATTGCACTTCCAGTTCTCATGCCTGCCATCCTCTGACCGAGAAAAATTGGTCAGCTTCACACTGCCTAATCATAAATACCTAGTTTGCCAAGTGGAAGGCTGGAAGTATCTTGTCCTGACACCATGTGAACTTGAAAACCAGATCTGCCAGCTGGTTTTATTTTCATCATAAAGTATTTTCCCCATCAATATAAACAGAAAAGAAAGAAATAAATAACTGTGAGGAAAAAAGCAAACATTTAGAAGATGATCATGAACGAGTGTGTGTATATATATGTGTGTGTATAAATACATAAATAAATATATATTTATATACAAGCTAAAGCAGAAGTCAACATTTCTCATGAAAACTCATCTGTCAGTTCAAGAAGTAAATGAACGTTCATCTCTCCTCTTTATTTGAAGCGAGTGCTATAAGACAGGTTTAGTTCATATTTTTGGAATTTATAACACTGTGATGCTTGCCAAAATTCCTTAATTAGATCAGAAGAGAAGCAAAACTGTCAGATGCAATAACAGAGTACAACGAAGGAATAAAATATTCTTGGGTTAATTGGATAAGTTCATTCAGCCAGTTTTGCCAGGGTACTTTTCTACAATGATTTGCAGGCTAATAATGAGGATAGGGTTTTTCTCAGTAATAATAAAACAGATTCTCAAACACATTTCATTTACAAGACCCCAGAAATTGTTTATAACTAACATAAACCAACAATCAATATCCTCCTTCCCACTGCACACATAAATTGTGAACTTCTCATGAACTCAACTGCTTGGTTAGTGATTTGGGTACATTGCTTACATGAGAGCTTCATGGCAAGTGCTGCTGTCTGAGTGCAGCAGTGAGGCTGAGGCTTACCAAGATCTCTAGTTACACAAACTGTTTTAGTCTCCAGGTCTTCAGAAGAAGCTTGCACCACTTGGAAAGACAGAAAAAGAATAGAAGATGCTAAACTCAAAAACTAGGCTGTAAATCATGCTTCTTCTGATTCTCCCACTTATTTAGATAGCTCAAATAATGTATGAGATTCAGGATGTTTTTCTTGATGTAGTAGATTAACATGGATATTTCTAAGAAAAAAGAAAAAAAAAGAAAGAAAAAAATGTAATTTGTCTGTTTTTATGTTAAGCCTTTTTTGGTAGTAGTCTCAGACACTTTCAGTAGTTTGTCCATTTTTTTATTTGTTCAGTGCTGTAGGGATACATCTGGAGTGAGAGCAGGACATTTGATCCCTAGGGGTATTTGACAACAGGAGAGAAACAAAGCTCACAACTTTATGAAGCAGGAGGCCAAAGCCAGCATGCACATTATTTTAAAGAGGCCCTTCCAAACTGTGAGATGAGTACAAAAATGTCACCCAGCTATTCTGTAAATGACTTGCCTTTTGTTAAGCCCCAGCACAGCTGGTCAGGATGAATTCTGCTAATGTGGTGCTCTACTACATCATCTCCTAGCCACAGGAGAAGGTTATATTTTTACAGAAGAATGAGCACTGAGATATTCTCTTTTGAAAGGAAAGAAAAGAGAAGTCTTGCCATTTGATCTGAGTTTTATCCACTGACACAATAGCTAGCACTCACAACCACTATTGGGAAGTTAACAAGTAATTTCAAATACAACCTATGCAGTTCACCTACTAATGTAAGCATTTTAGAAAAAAAAAAATAAATAAAAATTAAAAAAAAAAAATCTAGAGTCTAAAAGTATTTTGAACACCACAGTATGATTTCAGCAGTTATTTGGGAAGGATTTATTCTGAAATGAAGAGAAGTGATCTCCTTCTTCTTCCAGAGATTCAAACAGCCTTTCATCATTCAAAAATTTCCTGACAATTAGGAAACAAAATGAATGAGATCGAAGTCACATCAAGCCCTGCTAAATTTTATAAGATGAAAAGCAAACTCAGAGAATTTATTGCTACCTACATCTCACTGTAGGAATATCAGCAGCTGCTTCAGTAAGAGTTAATATATGGCTGGAAATGAGCAGAAGAAATACACCTTCCTGTGTTTCTGTGTTCAAAAGCAGGTTTGGACTTACTTCTACGCTGTTGACACTACTGCAACTGCACACTGCTCCAGGGTATCCTTTTATTTTTGTAACGTATCAGAAAAACTTTGTCTCAGTGGATGCTCCAGCTGTCTCTTGTCCCTGTGCACACCCATGTAGAGGATCTCAAAGGGCTGCTGCTCCTGAGATGCCCCCAAGTCTTCCTTTTCTCTGGTGACACACTGAAGGACCTTGTGTGGCCATGGCAGGTGCTACATGTGGCCTTTTTTAACTATAGGCTCATTTAGCAATGAGCTTCTTCTAGGAAACATTTAATTAGGCTAAGTGCAGCACTATTAGTGAAAATTGAAAGATTAACAAACCAAGGCAATGAGTAACCCTTACATTGCCTACTGATACTCACTGGCCTCATGTTAAGAACTGGAAAGGAGAAAAACTGCACAGGGGTGGTCTCCCAGAGAGAATACTGAAGAACTGGGCTCTCCTTTTATATGACAGTATACACAAGGCACATTACACTCTTTGCCAGACCTTGATACTGTGGCCTGCTGTTGTAGGCAAAATAGACTTGACTTGGGGATTTTTAATTAATTTAATTTATTGCCAACTAAAATAAATTTTTCCTTACTGATTCAAGTATTGGGAAACAATGAAGACAAAGGCAAGTAAACAAACACTTGGGGAAACCACCTTTCTTCCCCCTTCTGCAGGTTCAACTTCAATCCAGCACCCCTCCTCACCATTCCTAGTCTCTGATTACCTTATTTTCACTACTTTGTACTCTGTCCTTCCAAATCCATTTGGTGAGGCGATGGTCAGTTCAGGATGTTGGTGTCAGTATGTAATTTTTTTTATGCCAGTCCCTGTTCCTTGCTCTTCTCATCATCTGTTCCTCACTTATTGTTCTCAGCCCTGGTGTATGTCATCCATAGACTGTAATCATTCAGGGGTGTGTCTATCCCAGCATGGATTGCCACAGCCCCAGTACTCTCAGAGCCATATCTACTCCAACATGGACCACCACCTTCCATGAGTGCATCTCCAGCTGTATCCCCAACAACGTCCCCTTCCACATCTCCTCCAGATCATTTCTCCAAATCTGTCTCTTCATGCTTCTCCTCATGTGACTTGTTGTGTGTCCTTCTGTGTCTCCTCTCATGTCTCCTTGTTCCTCCTCCCATGTGTCTTTTGGCATCTTCTTTTGTGCCTCCTAACAAGTCTCCTCTGGTGTCTCCCACCCCAGCAACTTTCTTTCCTGAACATGCCTGTGCAGAGCTGCCACCGGCTCCCCTGTCTGGCTCCAGGTTTGGTTGGTAGTGGCTTTTTTCCACCATTTTGGAGCAATCTGAAAGCAGCTGTGACCTGCCTGGGGCAGTTAATGGCCTCTTCCCACAGGTCACCCTGTGACCACGAGGTATGCCACAAACACCTGCTTTTGGGATCAAAAATGAAACCAGCATCATAGAAGGGACACCCCACATCTCAGCAAAGGCGTGGGAAAACATCTACATCAACTGTCCCTTCTGAGTGGAATCCAAATATAATATTAAAACCAGAGAAATCTTTCCCCACTCACGTGCTTACTAGCTCTATGCTACAGAAAGTGGCGGGTGCTACACAACGTACAAGTTTTCACACCTTCGTGCCTCTCAGCATAAACCACAATCAGTGCAGAACCGCAGATTCCTCTTAGAAAGATATTTGTGCCTGATTGTAATAAACTCTCAGAGCCCAGCAAGCACAACAGAGGGTGTTCAGGCTGCTTAGCGGAGCTGCTATGGCCTGTATTTATCAGACTGGGACTAAGCTCATACTGTGCAAATTGCTGAAACCAGTGTGTACCCGAATCATGGAAAATGGAGGAGGAAAAAAGGCTGTTAGGTCAGTTTGCTCAGTTGGCCTGCACCTAAAGCTGCAAACAGACTGACTGCCAGATATAGGAGGATTCCCTACATGTTGAGGACATCCCTCAGGAAAATGAGGGGACTGAAAATCACAGAATTCTTTTGCAAGCAGATCCCAGGCTTCAGACACCAGCCAAATCATACCCAAACCTGTGCCTGAAACATGAGGAGACCTCAAGAAATGAATTGTGTTGAATGATGTGAAATTTAACAGCAGGCAGCACAAGATCATGCACCAAGGCGTAAGAACAAGAATTTCTCAAATTAAGGAGCTCATCCTCCAGCAATAATGGAGAAGGTGAAAGACCTGTGGCAGGCAGAGCCAGGGTCATGATGAGCCGTCACTACAGTAGAGCTGTCAAATAAAAGCAGTGATCCCGGGAAGCATTAAGCAAGGTCTTTCTTCTGGAACAGAGACTTATTACTGCCTCTGCACAAGACCCAGTGCAGTCTCATCAGGAATGTGGAACACAAGTCTCATTGCCTCTGCTCAAGGAAAATTGAATTCAGTTACAATACACACAAAGGAGGGCTGCTAGGAGGACCAGATGCATGGGCAGACCATCTTACAAGGCTGAAAGACCTTTGCCAAAGTGAAGTTTAAAACTGGGACATTCTTTATTTTTTCCTGTATGTATCTGTGGAAGACAAACAGGAAGGGTTTTAGAAGGGATGGAGGAAGGAAAAGCATCAAGGGAAAGAAAAAGATATTTAAAATCAGGGGGTAATATTTGGAGGAGAATAAATGTATATAAACAGCCCAGGAATGGAAATTTTAAAAGTTTTCTGTTTCAGAAAAGAGGAAGCATTTTTTCAGTAAGGGTAAAAGGTGTAAGAAACATATATGTGGTTTTAAGATGGTTCTTGATTAATTTATGAATCAGATTACACATGCCATGCCAGGTAACAGAATTTTTGGTTAACTGATTCCTGGAAATCCCTCCAGTCCTATTCATTGAGCTGCTTTTAAGTATACCATATATCTAGACTAAAATATCTGTTATATGTTACATACATATGTACAAATGTATATGAGAAAAGAGGGATAATCACGTCTGAGAAAGATTAAAAGCAATGGGTATGCAAAACTAAGGAAAAGTAAGTTGAAGAGACAAAGAATGCATACATACTTCACAGAGCACTGTAAAGAGAATAAAGATCGATTATTCTCATTAGTCAATGAGGTTGATCAAGAAATACTAATAACCAAACTAAAATGCAGCAGGGAAAATTTGTAACTGGAAGAACAGTTATATAATGGGACAACTTGCCAGTGGAGGTTACAGCTGATGATATTTGAGGCTATTTTAAGAATAATGAAATCCGTCCACCAATGATTCAGGCTGATGGACTGAGATGACCCAAACAGGCATCTCTTCCACTGCAAAAAATACTTTTCTTCTACAAACACACCAAGGCTTAGTAGGAGCTGAACTTCAATGAAATGTTTCAGTTCGTTTCTAAGAAAAACTTAGGTTGTAATAAATATTAAGTGGAAAGATAGCTAACATTTTCCAAATTAGTAGAAAATTAGTGGTGTCTCAGTTAAATACATTCTGAAGTATTTCTCATTCATTTTCACCTAAATCTATTCATCCTACAGTTCGTCCAAGAAACAATAACTTTTAAAAGCAAATCCAGACTTCTCTAATGTCTAGCATCAGAACAACTCATTGTATACAAATATTTCATATATTATACATGTGTTTAAGAAACAATAAAAGATCCCACTGGTTTCATGTAATATGCATTCATATATTCCCTTCAGTTTTTTGCATGTTAGCTGTTATAACAGTCCTTGAATGTTTCCTATTTATTAGAACTGTCACAGCACAGGCTACTTCCAAATACAGTCCTTCATTCCCAGTGACACAAAGTCCATTTAAGATTATTCTCACTTATGTTCTTCCTTGTTATTTCTTTCGTCTATAGATTCCCTATCTATACACTGAAAATATCGAAAAAATATCAAACTTAATGGGATACATCTAAGAAATTACCAGAATAATTATGTTGTGTTTTTTTCTTTCCTGGTCATTTCACCAAAATCACACTAGTATTTCTTAAAAATAATAACAGCGATAACAACAATAATAATAAGTTTAAGTTCTACAGACAGAAAGTTTTGTAGAACAGACATCAAAGTGCAACAGAGAAACACTCTCAAGATGCTGCCATGGTGCCCTAAAGAGGAAATCAGATCTTTTAGTCCCAGACTTGCATTGGTAAATTTGAAGAAAGAAAACCCATTTCTAGAGGTAAAGCTGCTGGTTAAAAAGAACCTTTCAGCTGAAAGGGAAAAGTTGAGAGATGCATTATGCTAAAAACAGGTCTAGCTGAAGTTGCATATAGGGGTCTGCTGAAGCAGCTAGTCTGAAGGACCAGGGCCTTTTCAGTTATTTTGTGTTACATAAATGTGCTGCAGGATACACGTCCCTGTGTTGCTTGTGCAATATTTCTAGCATGAATGGAGCAGCTCAGGAGGTGCGGTAAACTCTCCAACTAAAAATGATATGATGTCTCTCCATGTAATAGAGTGAGTCCAAAACCCCTGCGCTCTGTATGTGAGAACAAATACATGCAATACGAGGCAACATTTCTTTTGTTCTTCTGCATGACCTTTATTTCAGTTCTGGACACTAGAGCTCACGCGAGATCATCATGATCCAGAATCCAACATTAAAAATATTGTTTCCGTGTATTTTTGTCAGATGACATAAACTTACACAGATCACAGCTGCTATAGTTAGCTGTTGTACTTTCCATTGCTTTTCCATTAACCACTCAGGATAAAAGTATTCATGCTGTCCAGAGCAAATGGAGAAGTGACTTTACATGGATCAGGGAAGATGACAACAAGAGCCCCATGGCCATGTTGTCAAACACTGCCCATGGAAGCACGTGCTGCATGTGTGTGGAAGTCTTCCACTTTCAGCACGCATATGATGCACTGGGAAAATGCTTTTGATGAAGTGTCAGACACTATATGACAGGTGAATGTAGCAGGTGCAGAAATAGTAATAGCAAAACATTTCACTAAAAAAATCTCTTAATCCTGTTTTAGTTTTTATAAAACATAAGAATACAGAAAGTGAAAAGGTAGCTGCAACAGCACTTTCAAAAGGATCCATCAGAGTTACCCAGAGTATTATCTAAAACATGCCATGCCATCACAGAATAAGAGATATAGGGGTGTTGTGTAGTGGTACGTTAGCTCTCACATATTTGAATTCACTTTTGATTTCAGCAAATAAAATATTTTTTTCTTGATTTTGCCACTTTGCCTAGAAAGTGTTAAAAGGAAATAATAAACAGAGTTAAAAAGTTAAAGTTTAAGAAAAGATTGGATAGGTTGTTTGTGTTGTTTGTGGTGTTTTGTTTTTTTAGTGAAGAATGTGTTTGTTGAACAGCCAGTACCTTCTGTGTTTGTGGCTTAGCAAACCTGTATTAGGAAAAGAAGATGAGGATATACTGTTCCCTTTTCAAATCCTCCATCTCTTGGTTTCTTAAAGTTTGCAGCATGCTTTATGCCTATTGCTACATCAAATGCAGTAAAGAATATTTTTTTTTCTGTATAAACAGATGGACAGATTGAAAAAAATCAGGAGAGTGAGATTCAAATCACTGATTTTGATTTATGTATGCAAATATGTATATATATAAATTATTTTTAAAGTAAAGTAACAAAGCTGTTCATAAAAACCATTTGAAATAATATATTTAAGCAAATAACTGAGTTACATATTGGAGGGCAGTTGCAATGTCCACCCAAGGAAAAATGCATGGTTCACTTAAGAAAAGAGTGTTCTCCTCCTGTATGTCTTTTAATGTAAATCCTATTAATTTCTCTTCTGTCCTTTTCCTCCATCCAAGAAGTACTGACACCCTAATCCAGGGGAAATTTGAAAGCAGACATGTAAGTTGATCTTCTGTCTCTTTCTTGTCAATACATGGAGTGAGGTTTGCTGACAAACTTGTCCACTACAAGTACCTGCTTCCTAACTCCCTCCTAAATCTGCTTTGTTTTTCCAAAGCTGCAACAAACTGGGGGCAACAGAATAATGCTGCCTCTGTTCCCGCCTATCCCGTATCACATCCAGAGGTACATGTGCAGGTACCTAAGTGCATCTGGATGAACAGAGCTCTGAAGCATGCAATGGAGAGGAAAAAGTATTCTTTAGGATATGGATTTTCCATTTTAGATATGTATTTGTGTGACTGAGAATGGGAAGTCCTTTGGCAGGATCAGATGTCAAAGGGGATGATTTTGGAGCTTAGGACAGTTCGTGAAGTGTGAAGGGGATGGATTCTCCAGCCTGGTTATCTCAGTACCACACAGGTTAAGCGAAGCTGTAGGATCTAGAAGTGACTCTGAGATGTCAACAAGATTGATTAGGTTGTCAGTGAGGAATGAAGAAATCACATGGGACTGCATACATGTCTCACAGACAGTTTGCATGAGATAGTATAAGAGAGCAATGAAGAACCCTAGGAAAAAAGTGAAGAGGTCACAAAGATGTTGTTACTCTTGGGTAGACTGCCTCAAGGCTGCAGTGTTTTTCAGCTTGAGAAGAAGAAAGATGTCATTTTTCTTCTCACCTCTTCTAAATTTCCTTCATTACCCAAAAAAAAAACCAAAAAAACAAAAAAACAACAACAAAAAAACATGGTGACATTGTTTAAATCAATGTTCCAGTTTTTCATCTCTTAAAATATTATGATCCTGGAAATGATGTGTAAGAATAAAGCAGATCAACATACAACCGCACAGGTACTTATCCTGGTATAGCCTTTTGCATATTTCAGCATCACCAGCATTGAAAAGAAAAAAAAAAAAAAAAAAAAAAAAAAAAACAGTTACAAACCATTCAATTGAGTGATGAGACCTGAAGGAAAAGAATGCTCTTGCTTTTTTTCTCCTTTGCATCCAGCCCAAGTGAAGGATGCAGCTAATAATAAGATCTACTTAAAAAAAAAAAAAAAAAAAAAGTGTTTTAAAAATTATTTTGAGTGTAACTATGTGCTTGAGATCCACATAGTTGCTCAGTTTTCAAGAGAGTATGTGAATTCTCTTTATTTCACAGCCATGAGTGTTTAAAATCCTTTCAAGTGAGGAACAAGAAAACCTCGAGTTATACAGAAACAACTGTACTGCTGATATTCACTCAGGTAAGATCAAAATATATTACAATGGCAATATCCACATTAGTTACGCTGGACTGGAAGAGGTCTGAGGCAAAACTACCATGGTAACAGAGATAAAACAGCCACTTCACTTTGCTTGTGAGCTCAGCCACTAATAGAGTGAGGTTTTTCTTATTTTTTAATCAAAGAAGACCTCTCAAGGAAGAGAAATTTCAGACTGTTGTTCCCTAGAATTAGAGGTTTTTCTTATTTTTTAATCAAAGAAGACCTCTCCAGGAAGAGAAATTTCAGACTGTTGTTCCCTAGAATTAGTGTAAAAAAATAATAAGCTATTTGGGGCACATAATTCCAGTGAAGATTTTATTCTTGATTTTCTGTTAAAAGCACAGAGATTGCCCTCCCCAGATACAAAACACAATTTAAATCTCCAGAAATAATCACAAATTATGACAAATAAGATGTCTCCAAAACCCCTCAATTTGTTTTTAAAAAATGCCCTTGACAGAAAAAATTATACTAAGAAAAGTTAAAATAATTAAGCCATCAAGTAAAGCACTTTAACTCCAAATTAGAAATAAGAACATTCTATCCTCCCCAGAGCCATATGCAATTATTGTTTGCTTTATGCCTGCAAATTTGTTGTATATGTTGTGATGAGTAGATAATAGCTTATAACACTATGCCCCAGAAGCATATGACCTAAGGGTGTAACAAACAGCACAGCACAATGCTTTCCCTTATAGGTATATCCAGGCTTACTCCAAGCTAGTTAACCCAAGCACTGGCCTGGCTCCATGTGCCAAGGGCACTACCCTACCTAATATAACCTCCTTTTTCAGGTGTATAAACTTCACAAGGAGGGAAAATGAGGTGAGGGAGATCACCGCACTAGCAGCACTCTCCATCTTCTTGTACCCAAGGAAGCTCATTTACAGCTTGTTTTAATATCTTTCTGCTGCTTTATGCTATACAGATAAATCATCAGCATAAGATCACAGATGGGAAAGAAACAAAATCTGATGGAGTAACATCAGAACGGACAAGGCAATCAGTGCTGGTCAGCATGTTGGCAAGAATCAACAGATGACTAGCCCAGTCATTAACAGATTGTAGGTGTGGGGAATAAAAAATATATATCATTTTCAGTAAGAAATCAAAGAGATCAGAGAAGTAGCTTTGCATTTGTGAGCAATTAATTCTTTTTCCAAAATGTGAGAGTCAGTACGGGACAAAGCATACATCTAAAGAGGGAGGTAGTGAGGTCTGCTATCAAAAGTCTTGGAAGAAAAAAAAAAGAAAAAAAAAAAAAAGAGTGTTTGTTTCAGTAGAGAAAGAGGAGCATGTGGAAAAATATAAAGAGGCGAGACAGATCAAGCAAGAGGCAAAGTGAGCTCATCCCAAAGATGAGGAAATTATTTCATCCCAATGAAAGTTGGGATAACAAGATGGCAGGATTATAAGCCTTCAGTTCCTGCTTTTTTCTTGTTTATGAACTTTTTTAGAATGTGAGACTCTGTTGTAAGGTTAAAAAGACACAAAAGAAAGACAATTTAAAGAGAAAATCAAAACACAAGGAAAGGAATAGGTCACTGGAGAAAGTAGAGGAGTTAGAGGCATGAATGAAAAACTGCATCTGTAAAAGAGAGGAAGTGAGAATGGCAGTATAGGAACGAGGAATAAGAGGTGAGCTGATGGGAATAACAAGGTTACATCCCATCTTGTAGGTTACATCTTTTGATAAATCAGCATGATCCTATACTGAGAGAAAATGAATAAAGTATCTTAAGTTCTAGCAGAAAAGTGAGTCATTTTTCAGGTTATTACTACATATATTGTGTTAGATCTCAAAACCTAATCTGCAGCAGTGTGCATGTACATGTATTAAACAATTAGCAGAATGAAATAATAACTACCAAAGAGGTCATAGAGTAAATTTCAGGCAACAGATGTTTACAGCAGCTTATACTAAAGCAACAGTCAGCTTGTTAAAGTGCTTACTGAGATAACACTATCTTAAACAATGAGCTGAACAAGAACCTCTTGGCATCCAGAAAATCCTAGTAAAGGCCATTTTCCTGACAAGGTTAATGGGACTGAAAAAATGACCACTATAGACAAATAAAAATATCAAAATACTAAATAATTTTAGCAGCTATAGTGAATTTAACAACCTCAAAAAAATCGCAATGAAAGCTAAGCTATATATTTTATTTTCCAGATATTGGTCAGCTCTCTTACACAGGATTCCAGCATCCTAAGAATAGCAACACTTGGGGAGGACTGGCCAGGACACATGCATTTACCCTTCTCTTGGCCTTGAGGGACGATATTACTTCCTTTCCTTGCTACTACTAGAAAAATACAGTTTGACCTGTCAGGGGATTTTGCAGTGGGAGCAGTAGCAGCAGAGACACCTACCATCTTTCTGAAGGCATTTCTAGGTTTTTCAGCAAATAGGAGGAATAAGAGCAGGGCCGCACATAGGAGATGTCAGGTTTTGTCTGGGAGTCCTGCATTTAGCTTTAGCAACAGACAGCTGTAGCACTCTTTTGACCCCCCCATCCCTTTTCTCTCACAGAAAAGAACACAAATCAATGCTGTAAGTTTATTTCATTATTTCTTTAAAACTGAATGATTTACAGCTGTCAAGTCTGTATATTTTGGGCTATTTTTCCCTCTCTTGTATAAACAGCTCTTCTTGTTTTGCATCAAAAGAGCTCTCTGAATGGGCTGTGGAAAGTAGTCTAATGTAAATAGCTGAGTTGCAGGCAGGAATATTAAGGTACATAGTTGTACATCTAGTATGCATTCAGGGCTTCAGCTGGCTCACCGTCTTTCTGAATAGACATGTAACCTTTTAGCTATGTTTAGTGAGGTCTCCGTCAGTATTACATAGAGAGGCATGAAAGAGGACCACCAAGACTTCTTGTGAGCACTGATAAATTGGGAAAGTGCTCTCTCTTCCTCTTCATCCCCTTTATCAAAAGGTCATTTCAACGGAAGTCACAGTTAGAACTTTCTTCTGTTAAGACACATAATGCTTTCCTCACCTAAGAACATAAATTATTATATGATTCAGAAATAACTTTTAAGATATTTTTTTTCCCTCCACCTCTCTCTAGAAAACCAAGAACATGATGACACTTTCAGGGTAATTATGAAACACTTCTCTTTTTTTATTACGCAACCTTGCAGAATCCTTAACAAGAATTCCCAGTAATATTCTAAGCCCTCAAATTAGGCATTTGTCCTTTAACTTTTCTAACTTCTTTTACCTCTTTGCTTGTTAGGAAAAGAATCTAATTGTTCTCCCAGACTTTAAATGACTAAAAGCAAGATCACCCACAGGGTAATTTTGATACATAAAGCGGTTTTACTTTGACCCAGTGCAGCTGGTACATTTACAATCCATACATTGAGGACTGGCACTATGCTCTGAAAGCTTTTGGGAGTAAGGACTTTTAATGGTGCTTAAACCATGGGAGCTCTTCACTGGCAGCACATTAAATGGCACCAGTGTAAGTCTACTGGAATCTATCTCATTGTGTCAAATGGCCTCGTGACCACAAGGAACAGGGATGATTGCAGGAGAGGCTGAGTTGTCACTAGAGGAATCTTTCTCTGGATGCATCAGTTCCATTTAAAGTGATTATACTCACTGTAAATAATAACAGTAATAATACATTTTCTCTTGTCAAAGACAGAGAAAAAAATGTATCCTTAAATGCTTAAAAAATGATTGTCTGCTATAAATGTGAGTTCCTTTAATTTTTTTTAATACCCTACGATCCCCTATAAGAGGTGCTCTGCCTATCAGAAACCACACAGGAAAGCCAGGAATCAAGAGATGGGGGCTGCACCCCAAGGCTCTGCTTCCCCAGCCCCTGCCTCTGGGGAAAGTGGGAGAAAGACTATCCCCATCCACATGGCCTCATCTGCTGCCAGCCCAGCAGAAGATATTTCACTTTATTTACAGGTACTTCTGCATCCTGGTTTATCATAAGCTGTCTGTTTAGCCAGCTCATGGCTCCAAAAATACCTGAACTGCCATCCAATTTGACAACAGAGAAGGAACTATAAAGTCTTTATTAAGCCTAAGCTAGTTTTCAGTATGTCAGAACTGATTTACTACAAGCTTTTCTAAGGCTATTGTATCATTTATGGAAGGGTTACTGAAAGAATCCCCAAATGCTGAGAAAATGAAATATATGACAGTGTAATTTTTCAGCATACTTGTGTACACTGCAAGTCATATTCTGATCGGTGAGCTGAATTTGGAGCTAAATTCAATCCACTGATTTCACTGGCACAACTACCCAAAGGTAATGCAGATGTGGAGAAGATAAAAAAATGTGACTGTTTTGTCAGCAACAGCCTCTAAAATGTTAAATAGAAAAACAAATAAACTTGGGCTTATAGAAGCCTGCTCCCTATCAGCTTGAAGTCAGGGGTGCTGCACTGCCTTCTGGACTCAGGAGGTCCCCAGCTGCTCACTGCTGCCATGCACGGGCCCCAAACTGTTGACACCAAACACCCAAAATTACCCTAGAAAGAGAGAATGTTCTGATAATTTATTTAACCTGATTTCACTCAAAGCTTTGTTCTTACCCTTACTTCTCACTCGTAAGTCCAGGTGTACGATTGAGGATCATCTTTTATATTTCCTTGGTAGGACCATACACAAGCACACAAAAAAAAAGCCCAAGAAGTTTTTTGTTTACTTAAATGTGCTCACAGTTAGACCAAGTTCAGTCAGTGCGTTGCGATTCCCAGCCAGTTAAGCTGCGTTACAAATGTAGAAACAGTTTTTATCTGCTGTGTATGATTATAGTTTTTATGTTTAAATAAATGTAAAGTGAGATCACTAATTGCTTTAATTGCTCCTTAAGCATTGCCATCTACTATTTTTTCCCAATAGAGAAAACATATATGAATCAAAACAAAATAAACTACATAAGGTGTAGAAGATTTTCAGGTATGTTATTTCATTTTAACCAATTCAACTTTGGTTTCTATGGAAACACCAGCCTAAATATTTCAGTGGAATTGTTAAAGTCAGACACTAGCTGAGTTTGTCAGATGAGCTTTGAAAAAGCTGCAGAGTTTGGATTTTTGTTTGTTTCTAAATGGCACCTCCAGGCCTCCAGATTTCTTAGTCTCCTGATCTTCTTTAAAAAAGTGATAATGGATAGCCTTATGCTATCTGACAGGCTGGAGCTCTGATATACAGAGCCTGAAATTTGCAATAATACATTAATAGTTAATTTTTCATTTTAAAAAAGGCCAGGCCAACCAACCAAGCAAGCAAGCAATTAGTAACCATTTAAAAGTTTCTGAGAGTTCCATGCACATTTTTAGTGTAACATAATTTAAATAAAGGCAAGATTATATTCTTTGAATTGTAGTCACACGTTTTTGGATAACAGAAGATCACAGACATACAAAGCACTAAAGTCCTGAATAACAACAATCACTTGGCTATGACCAAAATAACTGATGAAGATATCTTTGTTTTTAAAGTATGTTTTCAATGTCTATAGTTCATTCCACAGTCTATATTTTTCTGGTTACCAAGAAGATACCACAGTGTCCATGGAAAGTTTATTCTGCAGGTTCACTTTCCTTACTCTCAGAAAAATTTCTAAAAATGTTTGACCTGAAGCTCCTTTGTTGCAGTGTGAATCTCCTTTGATCATTATAGAACAGTTCAGGTAATGGGTTAGTACTTAATAAATGACAGGTTGCCCACAGCTATGTATATATACATATATGCATGTTGAGTTTTGCTAGGTGATCTGACTATAAGCTAATCAAGATAAACTGAAAGACCAATAAGGATGAGAGGAACAACAGTAAGTGGAGAAACTCCAGTAGACTAATTAGTGAAAATAGAGCACTTCAAATTGGCTATACAAAAACTATCCAAGGAGGCCAAGCAGAACACTATCCCTGAGGTAAATCGTTCTGCGATGGTTCAAGGAGGGTATCTCTCCTCAGCCACACCATGCAAGCTGAGGGGTGTTGCCCACAGGGTAATGGGACGTAGCAAGAGGTATGGGCAATGAGAATTTGGGGATTATATAAAACATGTTATGGTATATTTGTACATACATATGGTTTATATGGTACATTTTAAGGGGATTGTGGAAATGTGCAAGACTTGCTGTGAGATGTTAAGTAGAAGGATGGAAGGTGTGGAAAAGGAGGGATCCAGGTGAATAAGGGAGGAACAAGTATGAAAGAGAGAAAAGAGCATTAAATGGGTCAATCATGTAAACAGGCCATTGGTCAATTCACTCATCTGATTGAGCTCTGTGCTTGACCATGGCAATCTATCCTATTCTCTCATTTAGTCCTATTTCTAACTATCCTCTGTTTGGGCACACTCCATATTATTCATGCACACGTGTGTGAGCAGAAGTGTGTTTTAAGCCAGAACAGCAGGTACATAGCATGAGAGGTCTGAGTGCCAGCATGTGGAGAGGGACCACAAACCTTGGGGACTGAGGGGCTTGAGGCCAGTATCCAGGAGGGACCAGGGGACGAAGGTGCCTCAGCCTATCCATGCCAAGTGTCTACAACCAGCTACTGGAGGGATCCACACGTTGTTTTTGTATCTGTGTGTATGCCATTAACATTCCCGCTTCCCCTGTGCTGTTTGGGGGGAGGAGGTAAAAGAGGGTAGATTGCGGGGAGAGGGGGGAAGGTAATTTTAGTTCGCTGTTGCTTTATCACTGTTTTAGTCTGCCAGTGATGGGCAATAAATTATATTAATCTCCCTATGCTGAGTCTGTTTTGCCCATGACGATAATTGTTGAGTGATTTCACTGTCCTTATCTCAACCCTTGAGCCCTTCCCACCATATTTTCTCCCCCTTCTTCTTTGAGGAGGGGGAGCGAAAGAGCGGTTGTTGTGGAGCTCAGCTGCTCAGCAGGGCAAAACCTACACAACTTGTCATTTGAAAGAGCTTATAGCCTTGAAAATTTGTACATTGAACTTTTCTAGAGCAGAGAAATCACTAAACTGCTCTTAAGGATAAAAGTCATGGGATAAAATGTCATTAACAGATAAGAAAAAGTAAGAAAACCAGTTAAGGTACAACCAGTTTTAGAAGAATTCTTCTAGGTTTTCCTTTTACCATTGTATCAGAATTTGTTCCTATCAAGTGTCCACTTCAAGGGATGTATATTTGTCAACAACTTCAGAGAGAACAGTACCAAGAGGTGTGGGTGAATGTAACGCATTTGTCAAAACAAGACAATTACTTCATGAGAACCATCTCAGCCCCAGGAGACCAGAGGCTGAAGTACAGAGAAAGCTGTTAACTGTAAAATCAACTGCTGAAGTTTTACCTCTTACCTGAGATGTGTGTATGTGTTTGCAGTGTGTGTGTGCGTGGGGTTGTCACACAAATGCTGCTAGTAGTCCTTGGGCTGCTAAGGACTTTCAAATCAGCAAATCACACAGAGATACCCTCACCTTGTTTTGTAAACATTAAAACCACACAAAGAAAAATGAGACGTATATGAAATCAAATATCCAGCAATTGAACAAAAATAATAGTTTTAAGGTGCTTCTAGTATAGAAGTTTGAGATAGAAGTTTCTCTGAATCGGTATCAAATGCTAAAACTATGCATCCATTAACCGTCTGAGAAAGCATAGCACAGGTCTTGTCAGCCTGGCTGCAGTGAAGAGGGTTTTTTTTTCAGCCCTTTTGTGTTATATTCTCAGGCTGATACTTCTGGACTTTAGGAGATTCATCCTCTTGAGGAACACTTTGAGTAATATTCTGTCTGCTTTGAAGTCAATGGCAATTTTGTAGTTGCCTTCAGTGAGGCTAGCAGTACACTGAAATAGGGCTAAGCTAAAGCATGGGATCTTCTAACGGATGGGATAAGCATCTGAAAACTCTTTTCTTGATATGCCTTGGAAAGGAGAAAACCCAGGAAAGAGTATTTTGACTTTCAGGCAGCCTTCAGTGTCTCTCTTATAGGGTCTATGCTGCTTACTGAAATGCATTTAAAGAATTTACTGAGAAGCTGCAAGGAAAATGTCTGTATGCACAGAAATGAATAAAATTCTTAATTTGTCTTGACCTACTGTGAGAAAGCATACGATGCGATTAGATGCAACCAACACAAAATACAGCACTTCTGAAGGCAATCTTTGTGTTGATAACTATTGCTTCTCTGCTATTTTATGTTGTTTTTGATAAACTTTGAGCTAGCCATTACTTACCATCATGCATTGCAATCTGCAAGTATTTATAGAACTTACTATTAAAAAGGCAACATTAATCAAGGAATCAACTAATATCTTCACTAGAAATTGGGCAACACAATAACATCTGAGACTTTACTATATAGTAACCTAACAACGATTTTGTTATGCAGGTGGTGATCAAAGTATATACATTAAAAAATGGAAAATGGGCATAAGTTGAAAGAGTATAAAAATAAATTGCCACAAGCTCATACATTGCTTGATGTTGTGTGTGAATATGCAATAGAAATATGCAGTTGCCAATAAGATAAAGCTTTGTCAGAAAGAAATCTGTATGACTTTTCTTATATGTGTCTATATTCTAGCAACTCAAACTGTCTGAACATTTTTAGCTTTACACATTTCCTACACAAGCACACAAACGTGTTACTCATCTGCCAACTTCTTCCACTCTTAGACCTGTATGACCAGAGCCCAGTTATTTATATATACTTTTAACCATCTTATTTATACACATTCAGACACTCAAAATGGTAGATTTCCAGTAAGTGTGAAACTACCTTTAATACTATCCCTATGTGATGGTATGCCTCAATGCATAGTAAAAAGCAATTTATGCTAAATCTCGTTACTTCAAAATTACCTACTGCGTACTTGATGTCTTGGTTAAGTGCAAGATTTTAAGAACTAAATACTAAACACTAAACCTATCAAATCGCAAAGGCAAAATGATCTGAATTTGAGTAGATCCCCAAGGAGAATATAAACACACATTGCTGCTTTTGTCCAAGATCCCAGTTCTCCTCAGTGAAAGCAGTACCAGAGATTAGGACCTGGCTGGATGCCAGGTTAGATATCTGCTCAAGATCCTTGCAGCTACTTACTGAGGTAAAACAGATGAAAATCTTTTGCGGATTCTCTGCCAGGTATGATCTTCTTTAATTTGCATGCAACTGTATATACAGAAATCAGCTGTATTGTTAGTATTTGGACTGTTGTAAAATTGTTTGTTCTTTTACCCTAGAAAGTTTTGATGTTAAGATGGATTTCAGGAAGGCTGACAGCACACTGGCATACCATTCACCAGGGAACATGCATCTAATAAACAGAGACCATATTTCCATATGACCAGCAATTTAAGTATCCCTATGAATTAGTAGGTTGCACCTTCAGTAAGCTGCACCATTCAGTCTAGGATCTTGAAACACAGAGTATTGGTTTGAAGGTGATGTCTTCTTGTGGTAAGCATTAGCCAGACACCACTATTTCTGCTCCCCCCCTGCTTCTCCCCTCCCCAATAAGGAAGGGCACTGGGAGAAGTAATTTGAATCTTGAAGATTTCCTGAGTTTCCTCCCACCTTGGACATATTCAGAAACCATTTGGACATGGTCCTGGGCAACCAGGTCTAGGTCGCCCTACTTGAGTAGAGAGGTTGGACAGGCTGACCTTCAGATGACCATTCCAACCTCAACCATTCTGTGATTCTGTGTTTCTGTGAGTTTGTAATATTCCAGTATGATTGAAAATTCTGTAACATCTGTATAAGTATGATGAGTTGCTGAAGCAAAAACCTTTCACCTACAGACAGTCTGTGTTAAACACCAAACTTATCCTGGAAAGTATTAGTGGGCTCCTGTAGCTGTTGATTGAAGAGAAAAATGTGAAGCAATTTTTTCTTTGACAGAAAGCTTTCAACATCAGTAATGGTGAAATGTTTCTGTCCAAATCTGTAACAACTTGGCTTTGCTGGGGCTGCCAAGTGCTGCAAATATCTACCTGCCTAAAAAGTAAAGGGGCAGAAATAAAAGAAGTACGCTTTCAAGATCTTGATCCTCCCTGAGCTGCCACTCAGCTTGCCTGATACAATCTGATGGTAAGCTTTAAAGTATGTTAAAGGTACGTCCTGAATTAATTCAGAAACTAAGATCCCTTTAGGTACTGTTCCTGGCTTGACAGATGTGTCTTTCTGTCATCCCTGAGATTGTTTCTAACGTAAACCTCCTGCTGCAGTCCCCCAGTATAAGCATTGACTGATTCGTTTTTATGTGATTTCTCAGAACAATGAGTAGTCAGACAGTGGGAAGGCTGCTAAACAGAGATATAAACCTTTTCTGGATATTTAGCAAAAACATCTACGCAAACGCCTGCCCTAATGTGATGTTTATTGTTGTCAAAATAATGACAACAGCCAGGAAATTTTCTAATTCTTCAACAGTAACTTTGCTGTATCCCAATGTTTACCTTTTAATATAAAATTATATATACAGTTTGCATTAACCCAGCAAGGCAAAAGTAAAATGAATAAAAATACATGAAAACAAGAGCACCTGGTGTGTAATGGAGACTCCCAACAGACTAGCAAGCATGGTATTTCATACTCTTGGAAAAAAAAAAAAAAAAGGCAGATCAGAAATCAGAAGGCACCAACATTTTTGCAAAATGTAGATAAGTGTTCTCCATAGTCCAACCCAGAGCACTTATGTGAGTTACAAAAGGAGGCAAATTTAATGCTTCACCATCAAAACCACTGTGACTCACCAAGGGTAAACTTCCTTCCGTATGCAAGGTTCGAAGTGCTTACTGCTTTTATTGTACCCAAACCCAAAGGTGCAGCCCCTGACTGAGATGGTGAGAATTTGGCTCTGAAAGATGCATTCTAAAAATCTGACAGCACATTCACTACAACAGATAGCAAATACATGCTGTTATCTGAGGCTTTGTTATATTTTTTACAGGTAGATCAGCCATATTCTGTTCAAGTAAGAAATAGAGTTGTTTTCACTGAAGCTTAAGTTGGGGGATCCCATAGAGAAATAACACAAATTTCTGAATGTTGTGAATAACTGAAATGTGTTCTGAATAACACATATTTCTGACTGATATGTTAATCTTAAAATTCTTCATGTGACAGGATTTGCAGATATATTTGGGAACC
Source organism: Cygnus olor (assembly GCF_009769625.2). Taxonomy (NCBI): domain Eukaryota; kingdom Metazoa; phylum Chordata; class Aves; order Anseriformes; family Anatidae; genus Cygnus; species Cygnus olor. The sequence continues at coordinate 23,351,915 of NC_049170.1, read as the reverse complement.
CTCTTCCTGAACCTGACCACCTACATCCTACTGAGGTCACAGCATCTTTTTATGTGAATAGACCTGCTGAACTCCAGTCAGTATTGCAGGCACTACAACCTTTCAAATACAATGTTTATTCATCATCCAAGTAAATAAATAAATAAATACATACATTCGAAGTCACAAAATCTGGGGTTGGTTTGGCAGATTACTCCAGCTAAGGAAATAAGAGTTTGCTTCAAAATCTCTGGTATGTAACATAATGACTAAAACAAATGACTTTGCACGGATATCCTTCTAACATGTGAAAGTAATGGTAGATAGTCCATATCTTGTGGCTGAAAAGAAATATATTTCATATTTCTTTGTCACTGAAGAAATCCACATTTCAAACAGACATTTAAGAAGCTAGATGCTTTCTTAGCAGAAATCAAATCTAGTTAACAGAACACTACAAATATTCAAATGACAACCTGTCACTGTGTTATTTTTTACTAATGAATTTGCTTAGTTGTCTGTTCAACAGAAAATATAAGAGGTGTAATTGGTACCCATGGTCTTGACAGTCCTTCAGCACCTTCTTCTAGCAACAGCATGCTACAACTGACAAATTACATCTGTAATGTAACATATATACTCCTAAGTACAATAATGGACATTAAAAGCATGCTCCACAACATATCTATTACTTCTATTATATAAACTGCCATAATAAAGTACCACATGGGCTCACTTTCAGCTATTTGAAAAGCATTAAAAATTCATGTTATATGAACGGGAACATACAATACTAGGTCTTCATAAGTGAATATTTAAAATACTCCATGAATTACAGTGCCAACTAGCAGAGCTTTAAAGCACTTTGGATGTTGATAAAATCACCGTACTATAATGGACACCCAAAATAAGTCATACATCAGCCCACTGACATTCATTATTATAACATATCTGTAAAACTCAGGACTTCCAGGAGGCAAGGGGTTCCAGTCTCATAACATGGGGTATTCCATATTATACTGTTTCATGTGGAAGAGTCAATTTGCTTTGTTTTCAAATTTGATGTTACAGACACCGTGGCACTCGTTCTTTGTATTTTCCTTTTCCTCCTGTGCTTTTTCCTTTTGGTCTCACTGCATTTGTTTTTCCAAAAGAAACTCTACACCATTTCCAAAATGTACAAGCAACAGCCTTCTGTGTAGAAGAGTGGCAAACTCTCAGATGCCCCAGAGAATAGAAAAGGAAGGATAATGTATGTACTAAAAGGCAGAGATCCTGGGTGTCTCTTCCAAGAGCTAAGTCAGTGTCTTACCTCTGCCTTAGCACTGGTCTTGACAGATTTGTTTCTCCATCAATACTGAATCTCTTTCCTATAACCTTTAACCTTAAACAGTCACTCAGTGAAAATAAAACCCAGGCCCTTGGCAGCTATTTTTCCATTCTCACAGTCCAATTATGTTATTTGATGAATATTCACAGAACTTTTTTTGTTTTCAAATCTGTACTGAGGAGACTTGCTGAACTAAATTGTTCAATAATGCATCTATACATTTTTTGTATTTACAGGGTAGCTCTTCCCTATCCCTTGTTTAGTGCTCTGCTGAAGTTTGGAGCTGAGAATGAGTTACATGCCTGCAAAGCACCATGTGTACTAATTGTGCTTTATGCATTATTAATATATAATGCATCCTGCTTCCAAGCTTCCAGGGTCCCAAGGCCTTCTGAGAGATTCAGAGAAAGGAGGAATGAGGAGATCCCACCTGCCCTCAGCATTTTCCATCTTCTTTTGTCAACTTTGAGTTAATGCACAGTAACAGAAATGGAGGGAAGCAGCATCATAAGGCAGTCATTCTCCATCTTGGTCATACAGCTCTGCTTGTTGAAGCAGCATGCACAAGTGCATTGTAGTATTATCTCACTTGAATTTCAGCATATGGTGTCAAGCAGTTTACACTTTGCTGACACAGATGTTTTCTACTGTGCTTTCTCTAGGAAGACCCTTTCCAAGAAAACCTTGTTAAGCACCTGACAGAACTAATCTTCTTTTAATTTCAAGACACTTGGACCTTTAGATGTAATTACGCGTATAAATAGAATGACTCACACAATTTTGCTGCTGTTAGTAACTTACATTTCATTATTTTCATTTAGCTGACAGAGAACTGACAATTGTAGTCTTCCCTGGAGAAAGGGTAGTGAATCTAATTTGCAGGCTTTCCTTGTAGTTGTTTGGTAACAGGCTGCATGTCCATGTGGTTGAGCACAGAGGTGAACCTACTTATATTATCATGAACCCAGATCAAAGTACCAGATTTTATTTTCTTTTTAATTGAAAGAGCAGAAATTTAAGAGAGTGTGGCACACTGTACAGAATTAGAGTCCATTTGGACATGTCTGGCAGGGCTCCTGCCATGCTGATAACTTTCTACAGCTCAGTGGTGTTTGATGAATTTAAAAACCTTTTTCTAGGCATATTGAAAGAAAACTGAAAGGGCCCAACCAAAAAACAGTCCCTGACTGCTGCTCAGCACTGTGTCTTCTCTTCTGCTGCCCTGAGTGCAGGCAGTCCGGTGGGCTGCTCCACTACTGTTGACACAAGGGGACAGCTCCAGGAACTAGTACACAACCTGAGCCTTGTTAGGGGAGAAAGGAGAACCATAAAAGCTACTGCCTTCCTGGTAAATGCACACCTGGCATTTAACAGCTCACTTTGCTTCTCTTAAATTCACTGCATTCCTTATACATGTTGCTTCTTTCAAAGTCATTACACAACTACAAAATTAAAAGCTTTGAAAGCAGTAACATATTCCAGTCAAATTGAAGTTTCATGTTTGTGCTTTTCTGTTGTTACATTGATGTTTACCCACGTGAATACTCCCAGCTTAGATGTACAGTCCCAAATCTCCCACAGAGGGTAATGTGCCTTTGGTACTCAGTATGGCTCAGTCAACTGCATGGTGAAGATAATACAGAAAATACCATCAAAAACTACAGCCTCAAAGTTCTGAAAAGGAAAAACATAAAAGTACATGCAACTCATCTGGTAACAGCTGTATATTATGCTCCCTCTGGAAAGTAAATACAGACTATGGGGAATTTTCCAGTAGGTCCAAATAACTGTGCAGCTCAAACAGACTGTAGCGAAAAGAAAAAAGAGAGAAAGAAATGTCATGGGGGGCTAGAAGAATGACAGAAATGACAATCTTAAAGCATCCAATTCATTTTGAAGTCAGTCTAATCCACTTCAATTAATATGATGGGTGATCAGAAGACATTTATGACCATTCAGTTTATTTTCTGGACTTTTGCTTGTGAGTGCTATGATCTTTTAAGAGCTAAGGAAGATATGTTGAGCAGAGGTTATAAAAGTACTGATCCTGTTCTTGAAAGTAAAAGAAAATCTGCTGACAATCAAAAGAAGTTTACAAAATACAGGTGGATGACATTCCCGTTGCATTCAGTTTTATGTAATTAACACTGTACTAGAAATTAAGTGTTGTACACTGATATGGAAATAATAATACAAAAGACTTGACATAATACGTAAGAAACTGTTATACTGATGATACGTTCCCTGTCCCTTCAGTTCATTTGATCCATTACTTATTAATTAGTACTGTGCATGTCTACATTAATGCAACAGTCTGAAAGCAGGAATGCACTTCTGAATTGAATCTCCTGACCATTCCCATCTACCACATCCCAGAGTTACCTACAAGCATGCAAACTCCATTTCTTTGGTATAAACCTACACGAGAAGCTGAACTCCACAAGTGTACCTGATGTGTTCCAGCTGCTGGTGGGTATTCAGTCCACAGGACCAGATGAGACTTAGTCCAAGTAAATCCCCCAAAATGCATATACCAGAGCTGTCAGATCCTTGACACCAACTGTTTCTATCCCCCTACAGAACTGTTCATAGTGCACAGCTAATGTACTCAGTATAGAAAACCAATAAATCATGTCAGCTTTCATTCTTGCTGATCATCTTGCTATCTTGTAGCTGGAATAACAATGGAACAAATCTGAAAGGTAAAACTCTTCTTAATCCTTGTTAAAACTCTTCTTAATTTCTATTAAACATCTTGTTATTGAGGTAACCAAGTTCTAGGGTTTCTGTCATGTTAGCAATAAACCACTGGAGAACAGTTTCTGAAATAGCTCTCTATAATTTTTATAATGATAAAATAATCCAATAAGATTTCAAATGTGGGACGCTGTCATCTTACGGTTTTACTCTACTGCTTCACAGTGAATATGTTGTAAACTCACTTTTCCCTGATCAGCTGAGGAAGATACATATCAAAACTAGTATTTCTTAGAACACCTTTCCTTAATTAAATTGCTGTGAAGAGACTGAAACTTGTTCATAGAAATAACTATCTGGACAGTAAAGTCACTGGTTTGCTCACACAGTTCCCACAGATGCTCACTCACAGCCATGCAGTGGGAGGACCAGCTGGAAGGACGATGCCAGACGTTCAATCTGAGGTGTACACAACTGTGGCTTCCAGGTGGTGTTGAGTGTAACCCTGTAGTCTGTCAGCAGATTGCAGCCAACACCTTCTCAGACGTGGCCTGAGTTGCCCAACACCTGGTTGTTGTTGGTGGGCTGTGGCTTCATGTGGCATAGGCCAACTTGTGAGAGTCCTGGTGTACCAGCTCTGGATTTCACTGCCTCTCTGCTCATATTTTCCTTTCATTGGCCACTCTTTTCTGATAACCATTTCTCCATCCAAAGAAACTTACCTATAATAGATGTACACACACACTCACAGAGAAGGAGCTTTTATGTCAAATCTTGTATATGCATTGTGTTCAAGATTGAAATCTGGAAACAAACAGAAATGACTTTTCTCTGGCTATTTTCTCGACAAAAGCAGACTTACATTTTTCCAGTCTTGTAGAAAGATTTCCTGATTCATTTCTCATTCCAACCCATCCTCACATAGGTAATACTGTTCAACTGAATAAATAATAACAATAATAACAACAATAATAATACATTATGTTACATTATTGTTGTTTATGCACCTTTTAAACAACATCTTTTGAAACAAATATAATGTGTATCTTTTTAACATTAAACTGAGTATTGTACTTATCGGTTTTGTTCCATAAGATAACCTGTCTGGTTTCTTCTCCACATATCCTGTTATATCACAAATGTTACCAATAAGAAACTACAGTATTCTTTGTACTGATAAAAAGAGGATTTTTAGCTTTATTTTTTCAAGGTCTTCAAATACTCCTCATGAGACCTGTGTCTAATCACCAGGAATTTGTATTAATCTGGAGAAAAAATGCTATTTTGCACTTTAAAGACAAGAAATCCACAGTTAGATAAATGCCAACCAATATCAGGGGTGAAACTCTACAGCACAACCAGAAACAAAACACAGATTTCAAGGTTCATGGGCCAATATCTTAACAAAAGCTGCTTGTTTGCTTTGCCATGACTGAGAAAAAGAACCACAGCTGCTGAAGTCCAAAACTGGAGGAGGTTTTAATCTCTCTCGCAGGAGGATTCATCACTTCTTCCTGACAGTCACTCCGCCACTCCTTTCCTCTACAGAAGTACTTGGTACCTTCTGTCCTTCTTGCTTGCTATGCTAGCTCTAACTCATCATCCATATTTGTTCTTATCAAATAATCTCAAATTATTCATAAGAGTTTTAATTTCTAAATTTCATTTAAAGGTGGAAGTGCCCATTTTAGACTTGCATGTAAAAACAATGAACCAGTGCAATTTGGGGGTAGATTAGGATAATGAGGAAAGAGCTGATCTTGACTATGCCTGCATCGATTTTGGTGTTTATCACACACAGCTCTAACATGAGGCAGTATTACCCAGCCAGAATGCTCTGCATATGAATAGATGGGTGATTCAGCAATGTTTCAACTAGAAGTTTATCAATTAGTCATATATTTTGGAGGCATAAGCAAAGAATCTATTCACCATGTCTAGAAAAAGGTAAACATCAGGACTGGGGGATTAGAGGCCAGCCACCTATCCTGGTGTTTTGAGTCAGACTCAAATTGGAAACATGGCAGAAAATTTATAATACAAATATGTATAGAATATATAAAATTCTGTTTTCATGGAGCTAAAATAGCTATTAAAAAAAAAAAAGGACAGAATAAAAACAAAATGAAGAGAACAAATCTTGAAAAGAAATTAGATAACAGAATGAAGCTACCAAAAAAAAATGCTCAAAAATGAGAAAAGAACGTGTGACCGAAAAGAGATACAGGAGATAAAGAAAGAAAAAGGAAGATGGACAAATAGAAAAACAGAAGGCATAAAATTAATTCACTTGGCTAAAGTCACCCTTGGTAGAAAGGATGCACTTGGCTCATCTTTATTCTGCAAAAAGTGTTTGCCAAAGTCCATAATGCAGTCTGGAACCACAGAAAATCTGATGTGAATTCTCTGAGCTTTCCATATTTTTAATCATTCTAAATATCACAGAAAAAAAAAAAAAAAAAAAAAAAAAAGAAGAAGAAGAAGATACATTAACACTCTTCTTTCCTTAGAATGGATTGAGAATTAACATCGCTTGAAAAAAAAAAAAAAAATATCTATTTGTTCCACATTGTGATCATCATATATTGTAGCAATTTTAAATTGAGCATTATAACCACAAGAGATCATTACCACACCATAAATTACCCAAAGACAAAGTAACACAAAATAGTCTTTGTAACTAAAAGGTGATAAAATAAAACAATATTATATGGATTTCAACAATTCAAATTTTCAGCCCAGTAAAAAAAGATGAAATTTTCCGATCATGTAGGAAAAAGAGCTTATGACTGCAGTGTTTCTTCTGCATGATTCAAGAACTCATCGTTATTATAATCAAAATAATACCACTCAAATGTTACATCTTATACTAAAAACGTACCATAATTCTTTATTGACAGGCCTATAATCCGAACCTGAATCTGTCCATGGAAAATGTTACTTCGAGATGAATGAGATGTATTCCAAAGGTCACAGGAAATTCAAGGTACCAGCTGAGAAACTGACAAATTTGTATGCAATATTCTGTACTACACTTCTCTTGTGCGTGGCAGACAAACTCCCCAGGTGTGAAAAGCAGCAATGTGATGCATGCTCAGGAATCGATTTTGCTTTGTACAAACTATGTTCATCTATAGCTGCATAGCTATCAGGTGGGCAAAGAGGAAAAAAAAAAAAAAAGATCGCTTAGTGACAAAAACATGAAGTATCATTATATTGTGAGAGGGAAATACAATTAAAATACCTACATTTAATTACTTTTTAACAACTAACAATTACTTTTAAAAACTAGGCCATGAAAGAGATCCTGATGACACTGATACACAATGCTGTGCTGGTGCCAGCCTACTTGTCTGGTCTTGTGGTTTTGTTCACACGTGTCCACAGTGCCTCTGTCCCTATGCTCTGAGTGTTATAAAATGCCAAGGCAACTACTGAATTCATGGATCTTATCTTTTTACTTTTCTGTAGTTATTAATAAGGTCTCTCTGTTCTAACTGAAACCTCATTTCTTGGAAACTTATTGGAACCTAATCTTGTAATTTTCTCACTGTTCGGTAAAAAGCACAGCTATCCCAGTTAAAGCAACAGCTATTGGCCCTGTGGGAACAGAGAGGTGGTTTCATTAGTTTTGAGGAACGTTATTTTCCAAATAGGAGTGGCTGGACAGAGCAGAAGCACAAACCAGCCCATCAGCCTGTTGAGACTCCTCTCCGCCTCCTTTCTTCTTGTTGGTAAGAAGAGAGTGGACAGATTTTGAGCAGAGATAAGAGGCAACTGTCTGATCCCAGTGCGCTCTGGGAACCTGGGAGGTCTTGCTGAGGAGACCTACCACCGGTTAAAAGAAAACCGCTCAGCATGCAGCAGGAAACAGATCTGAAAAGATGGAAATGAGACACATAATGGAAGGAGGGATTTGGATGTGAGCAATAAGAAGAATAAGACAAAAAAAAAAAAAAAAAAAAGAGGGCAGGGGAAGCAATAAACACAGATGGAGGGATGAAATAACCACAACCCTGATCTCTGTAGGAAACATCATAAACTTCCTGGGCTGCAGGAGAAACTTCCCCTTTTAAACTTCCCCAAGGATCAGCAGGCAGTTTGAGCTGACAGTAAGATGCAGAGCACTCCCTGACATTTACAGGAATGGTCCTCAGCTGAGGGGCAGTTTTGCCTGTGGATACATCAGTATCGTTAATTTGCTGTCCCCTATACTTCAGCAAATTAAGGCCAAATCCACATCTCTCCCTCTGCTGATGGAGATGCTTTTTCCTCGATGTAGTGTTCAGGTGAATGGTCTTCCACTACTGACACTTAATATTGTTCAAGGCAAAGAAACTGTGTCACCAGAGCTCTTTATCAGCAAAGAAAAGGGGAAAAAAAAAAGTAAACACATTTGTAGTGTTACTAAATTTTGTTGGTCTGCCTGAAATGAAAACTAGACTGAGTGATAACATGCTGAAATACCCTGAGACTCCGACAAATCAAAGATGACCGTAATGGGGACCATGAAAAGTCTCTAAAAATTCCAAGAGCAAAATACTACACAGTGGCAAAAGGCTAGTCTGAGGGAGTTACAGCCTGGCTCCTTCCCCCAGCCCCCACTCCTCAAAAAAATAATAATAATGCAAAAAGACACTTGGATTTTTCACTACAAAAAGTAGACAAATAAATATATCTGCTCACAACCCTACACGGTCTACGCCAGTTCTTACAATATTTTTCTAAGTCCTATCAGCTACTGAAAAAGCATCAGGGAGATCTCTAGTGAAAACTCTATAACCTATAATGTTGCCTCTCGAATGTGGCTGTGGGAGCTCCCTACCTGCAGACCAAATGGAAGGATGCAGCCAGAAAGGATGCATCTCTGGGTAATGAGACCCACATCAGACAGCTTCTGCCACTGAATTAAGTACAATCCACAAGAGTTTTTAGGAGAGCTTTTAGAAAAGATAAGTAAGTAGTTATTTTCTCTCTCTAAGAAAAAACACAAGTAAGAGGACTAACTGATACCAGCTCTGCGTGAGGCACTGCTGTCTGCCAGTCCCTTTCTCTTGGGGACACACCCACACCCACAAATGTCCCTCTTTGCTGTGAGCTCCCTCATGAAGACCGCTTCTCTCGATACTTTTACCAACAACAGCATCCAAGGGGTGTTAACTTCTCCACACTACATTAAATACCACCCTTAGGAAGTACTGGAATGTGTGCATCTCTGCCTTGCACCTCACAGTAGTCCATCTTACAGCAAAGACCAGAAACTAATGTGTCTGTCTGTCATGCTTTAACCCCAGCAGGCAGCTCAGCACCACACAGCTGCTTGCTTCTTCTTCCCAGGTGGGATGGGGAAGAGAAAGGGGAAGGTAAAAGTGTGAGAACTGATGGGTTGAGATACCGACAGCTTATGAGGTAAGGCAGAAGCCGTGCATACAGGCAAAGCAAAACAAGGAATCCATTCGCTCCTTCCCACAGGCAGGCAGGTGTCAAGTCTTGGGAAGACAAGTGACATCACTCCAAACATCCCTCCCCTCCTCCTCACCCCAGCTGTTATTGCCGAGCATGACGCCCCGTGGGGTGGGTGGGACACCCCTTTGGGCAGCCTGGGCCAGCTGTCCCCACCGTGTCCCCTCCCAGCTCCCAGTGCACCCCCAGTCCCTCGCTGGCTGGGCAGCACATGAAGTAGGAGAGGCCTTGGCTCTGGGTGAGCACTGCCAGCAACAACTACACATCCGTGTGTTACCAGCATCGTTCTCATCTTACATCCAAAACACAGCACCATACAAGCTTCTACAAAGAAAATTAACTCTACCCCAGCCAAAACCATGACGGCGTCCGTCCTCCCCCGCCCCCTACCACCTGCCATACCACTTCAGGAGCTGCTCAGGTCCACCCCAAAGCCTGTCCCACTTCTGCATGTAATCAAATGCAGCAGCTGTCTGTGGATTGCCACTTCCCAAGGTTTTTTACTTCTGAAAAGAGTTGGATTTGAGTTCAGTAAAGGGTACTATATCTGGTGTACTCCTCTCCTCTCTCCCCCCCCTCCCCCCCCATCAGTATGGTCTACAGCAGCACTGTGTTATTTGCAGACTGATTGTCGCAGCAGCCAATAAACTTGATGCTACCTGTGCACAGTCCCCATCACCAAGCTCTTTGTGTGATCCATCTGGTGTGTGGCACAGTTGTTCCTTGTATCTGACACATCTGACATGTCTCTGTCACAATGCAGGCATTAAGGGATGCAAAGGTCTGCATTTCCCAGACCAAAAACACTGTGTGCCCACTGCTGTGGTTGCCATTGTGGGGCAATGCCTACCACCTCCTCGTCTGAGGGCTGCTGTCGCTGCAATAGACACTTCATATGACAAGGTAGCTGCTTACACCGTTAGGAAGATTTGCTCTGTATCTCATGAACCTGTGATGAATGATGTATGTTGCCCATTATTAGCAAGGAAAGGCAAGTGCTTCTTGGAGTATTTTGACATCTTAAGGATGAGTCACGGGAATTCCTTATTTTGCATTATTAAGAGCCCATTTCAAATAGAGATGATAACTAATAGATGAATTACTATTTTCAGCTCCAAAGCCACCGTGTTCGGAATTCTTGTCCCTAAGAAGCTGGTAAGCATCTAACAACCCTGTCTTGCAGGAAGCTGAAAAGCATCAATTTGCACCAAGCTGCAACTAAAACCCAGCTCCTAGCCCCTTACTGGTTGTTCACATCACACTTCTCTGCTAAGACAGAAAATCTTAGATGACCAAATATTAAGTTCATGTCATTGCTCAAACAGAACCTGATCCAGTCGGCATATCAACGGGAGTATTACCTCTGTGGTCTATTCATTGTGCAGTCAATGAAGATGTTCAGAGAAAGGAGGTGTCCGCAGCTTCTGTCTGTGAACAGAAGGAAGGCTAGAGCATATTACATGTTGTGTTTTTATTAAAACAGGAAAGAGAAACTGTCAGACAATTTTCCAACTTCGGTATTGTTAGCTGTTACTAAATTAACAAAACATCCAGTACGTGACCAAATTATCAAATGGCTTAAATACAATTATAGTGCATTTTAAATATCAGTTCTAATTATTTTCCTTTGACAAAGTAATTACACTTCAAGAAACTGCAATCAGAACAATTTTTCACTGCCAAATCTGAGAACAGAAGGTGAAAAAGGTGCATTTAGATGATTTATAAATGACTAGCTTAACTTTTATATAACAAAAAAAAAAAACATAATAGTAGAACAGCTTAAAAATAGACTAGAGAACTCACATTTTAATCTTATTTCAAGTCATTCAATGATTTGTAATTTAATGAGCCTTAATATAAAGCTTATATTTAGTTTTCTTTCCCTCCATTAACTTGATTTCTTGATATTTAAAGTTACTGGGCTGTCCTAGAGAGACTATATATTTTTAGTCCAAAATTCACGCAAGAGTAAAATTAAACAGAACCATTTCCTGTCCTGCCCTAGATACAGCAAGATCCTCTGAACATCTGTTGGAGAGACTGCAAAGTACTCTTGTGAGGACTGAGAGGCTAGTTGGTCTGTGAGAATATTGGATTAAGGGCTGTTCATAGAAGACTAGGGCAAGAGACAGGAATAGAAACAACAAATTAAAACCCAGAAACAGAAACCCAAAGGAACAAGAGAAAGCAAAGACTATACTAAAGACCAGAGTGCTCACATTGCTGATTGATGGGATGTTGCGGGAAACACTGAAAGCTTTGAGGAGTTTCAAACAGAACTTTGTAACTAGTAAGATGGGAAAAAAAGACCATAATGGGTCTCAAGGACAAGAGCAAATTTATGGGATATTTGAGGGGAATTGCAGAGATGTGCTAAACTTACGATGTGATGTTTAAGGGAAAGGGAAAGGCAGACATCAGAGTGCATTAAGGAGGACCAAAAATGTGAAAAAGGAGAGCAGAGTGGATGAAAGAGGCCAAGGCATGTGCCTGACCTCTGCAGACTGCCACAGTTATACTCCATTCCCAAATATTATCCTGACTGAGAGTGCTTCCAGTTTGTGCAAATCTGTGCTAGAGAACTCCAGGATGGAGTACCTGGTGAGTAAAAGAGGTCTAAGCAGCAGACACCAGAGGACACCAAGGGGCTGGACCCACCACAGGAGAGATCCATTTGCGTTTGTGTGTGCACATGTGTGTGAGAGAGATCTGCTAGTGAGGTTTGACCACAACTAGCCAGAGAGTAAGGATCATTTGTATTTGTCATGTTTATGCCAGTGTTCCACTGCAGCCTGCAGAGTGGTGCTGAGTTTGGATGCTTCCTGGGCTCAGCATCCCTCCAATAGTGCTTCCTCTGCAGCCCTGGTGTCTCCACATGCACATACAAACCTCTCCAGGTTTGCTGTTGATGATGAGAACTGCTCTGTCATGGCAACACTGAAAGAGAAAATATTTGCTCCTTCCCCACCACATCACCTTGGTGCTCTTCCAGATTGAGGCAGCAAGGGATACATAAAAAACTCCCTAATTTCCACCAGGTTGCCTTTGACGTGTTGCTCTTTCTGGACTCAAAACAATGAGATATCATCAGCAAGAAGTGCCATTCTTCAATTGCTTTCCTTTCTTCTCTTCACAATACAAAGCATGGGAGGGATTTCTGATAGCACACCAAAGATTACAGACTTAATGATGCCTATAGGGTCTCTCTGAGAGAAGGCTTCCTCTGAAGGCAATGCTGCATAGACTGCTTCTCCAGGGCAGCATGGTGACTTGGAGGCAACATATTTTAAGCCCTACCTCACACTTAAGAAGTACTAATAAGATCTGAAAAAGTCCCACTTGAAATACCACCTTAGCTACTATCCCCACAGCGCCTCTAAGAAAACCACATGCCCAAGACAGCTCACAGAAAAGCTTGTTGGAGATACAGGTAGATAGTGGGTTCAGTACAAGTTTATCTGCGCAGCCAGACTAGCAGCAGATTGAGAGGGGGAAGATAATTTGCAATTTTGGGATTCTGACAACATGCAATCTGAGACAAAAATATTTGCTTTGAGGCTCTGCCTTACAGGTTTGGCACCATTTCTGTTCCAGTCTCACTTTCAGGTGCTAGCAACTGCCTAAGTTCTGGCTGACCGCTTTTTTTATCTCCTTTCTTCCCCCTGTAATTAAAGTGCATTACACGCTTTTGGAATCAGACAGTTTTGTTCAAGGTTTTTTTCCTGTGTTCAGCTAATGAGCACCACAGCCATTAAACCTGAAATTAGTTTGGTGGTTTTCAAATCCCTCCTACCCTAAACTGAAAAGTTCAGGGCCTCTACAAGCTTTTAGCAGCTTTTTGCATGCATCCAAGCAACTCATACTTTCTTAAGAGAAGTATCCTTGGAGCAGCACTGAGCAGCAACTATAATTGCTGCCCTGGCTCTTATTGCTCTATTGGAAACAACTTCATGAGGGGAATCCTCTTTCTCATCCTTTTTTGTTTCCACACTACACATTTTTGGTGTCCCCTTCCCATGGTAACACCAGAAGTTGGGTCATTTGCTTAGTGTATACAAACTGTTTTGAAGGTCAGCACTGGGACCTGTGAAGCTGCAAAAGCTGCACAGCTGAAGTTCAAGAGTGCAGCATCACTGTGCTCCTGACATCTAGGATCTGGGAATGACAATCTGCCCGTTACCAAAGACATATAGGGAAGTAATTGCAGAAACAGTGTCCATCATGCTTGCTGTCCTACATGTCTGGATCAGAAATAATTTATCACATAACAGCATTACAGAGAATAGCAATTATGTCTGAGACTATACGAGCTGATGGGTGCAATCAGGCCATGTTTTGATTTGCTTCTCATTGGTATTCAAATCCTATTTCTCATGTGAATAGTGGAATGTACTGTAGTATGCCACCCATCTCACATCTGGTTGTAATTCACAGCCAGGTTCTGAATATGAACAATGTCCAGAAATCATTTCTTAAAGGCCCTTTTGTAGTACTGATTGTGATTAGAACAGAGGAAAAATAAATAAAAATAAAATAAAAAATCAGGCACATTGGTATTCAGATCCAAGAAAAAAAAAAAAAAAAAAAAAGCGTTACTGTAGTCCTAAAAGTCATTGGCCTGATTTATGGCCTAAATTATTACACTCCTCCAGGGTTTCAGTGATGACATGCTTGCTGCATGCTGTCTGTTTCATACTGTCCTTGGTCTTTCTCAGTATCAATCTGTAAAATTCATCATTTACGCAAAAGAAAACAGGGGAGATTAGAAAGGCCAGAATGCTACTAGGCCCAGTATAGCAATCACACACCCAAAATGGTTTATGTATTGTCACAAGTGGCACTGCTGTCCCTTGTGCTCTCCACATCCACTCACAAAACATCTTTGTTTTCCCCTTGAATATCGTAATGCTTCATGAAAAGCCACATGAGCATAGGCTTCAGCCTGGGGTTTGCAGTGGCAGCACTTCGGTGTTGATTATGAACTATACTGATGTTTTCTACTGATTACCATTTGGGTTCCTCTCCTGCACAATATCTAAAATGATTCCTCATGTTTCTGTTGCCCTCTTTCTTAATATAAGAGAAACGAGCATTCCCTAATACTGAAAGGCAGACAAGGAACACTCTCCCCAAGCAAAGCACAACTAGCCCGTGGCCAACCTCTTTCTTAATATTCTGCTATGTCAACATCTTTCCTAGATCCCCCAAATGATTATGCATTTGTACTGATGAGGAAAATACCCAGAGGTACTATAATGCCAAGAGCTTTGGCAGGAATGTGTCTCCTCAATCTTCCTTCAAGGTACGAAACAGCTTCTCTCTCAAGGAGATAAAAAGAAACTTTTGATATATTCAAAATATTAAATAACTGCAAACTTTCTATGTCTGTAAACCATCTGGTACCTCTTGTTACTGGAGGCAAAATACTGAGCTAGACAGATCAGTGTTTGAATAACAAGGTTGTTGTTTGTTAATATTGTAATAGATGTCCACTGGTGACAAAGATGGACCTGTACTTGACTGCAGACCAATCACACTTTTCATAAATATATTCCAGCTCTTATGGCAGTCATGAACAAGATAGACAAGTGTGATTTTTGTCTATTTTTTCCTGTTTTTATTTGTCTCACTGTATTTCTTTGTAAGTCCCATCAAAAATCAACAATTCAACAATCTCACAGATTACCTTGCTCAAAGCAAGAATTTATTTTAAACTTGATTTATCTATTCCCTCACAAACCTTCTACCAGAAAGAGAACTCTTTGCAGTTTTAAAATTACTTTTAAAAATACATTAATATGAATCTGGAGGCAAGAGTTAATGAGAGTCATTTCTACTTCTTCTACATACTGACTGTATATGCAGGGACCCATAGCAATTCTCTTTTCTTACAGAATGCCTCCTTCATTAGATGACGAGGAATGAGGCAATTCCCCTTTCTTTTCCAGGAAGATGGGCTTTTAAGGACTTATTTAACATTGCAAGAGAATCAAAGGGTAAAATAACAGTGCTACCCTGCTTTCCTTTGCTAGCTCTCCCCAGGTTTCATGCGCACCAAATATGCAGCTACATCATCATGAGATCATTCAAAAAGAAATGTAGAAGACATTGAGGACCTTCAGCCATCACTGTCACACAATATGTGGATTAATGCTAGACTGACTGAATATAAAGCATGTCCAGCTTCAGCATTTTCCTCATGAAAAGCCCCAGACATTAACTTTTTACTGCTTCTGAAATCTTGAGCACAAACATTCCTTTCTTCTAAATGATAAGTTTTTCATTATGAGTCACTGAAAGTATTAAGGATGAATTTGTATTTGATTTATTTACTTACTTATTGACAGGTTGAAGTTCCAGTCATTTACAAAAAACAATTTAGTACTGATAATTTAACATGACAAATGAAACGACATGTATTATGTGTAACAGGCTTCTCCCTTTTAAGGTTCTGTAAAAATAAATACCTTTTCTGCTTTAAAGATCTGATTGGTAGTTCCAGATCTGCAGTTTTCTTGATGAAATAATAAAAGTTCACAAAACTGGATGTCAACCACCCATAAAACATGCATCTAAATAATTTAAATAATGGCAAATATTTAAATGATCCATAATGTAAGCCTGATCCTTTGAGTACATAGAAATTGTAATCTACTCTGTACAGTGGCCAAACTAAACGTGCGTAACTGGGTGCAGTTAAAGAAGAAGCAAGGAAGGGTGATAAATCACCACCGTGACAAGGAAAACAACCCTTTGTCCAGCCTGACACCAGCTTTCCAAACCTTCTGTGTACAACGCGCACAATCTAATGTCTCTCAAGTGTTTTGTCTTGCATAGCCCCTAAAACTATAACTCACTTCAGATAAGCCTTGACAAAGAAGTGAGGTAGGCATCAATGTGGCAGGTAAGCACAGACACTGCAGGAGAACACAGGGACATTTTAGACATTGTAGAAGTGTTTAACGGGGAGTTCCTAATCCCACCTTTCTGCACCAGCTCTGCACCCTTTGCTCTGTGGAACTCAAGGACACCCAACAAATGAGCCCTATCTCACGCTGTGCCTTTCTCACAAGACTAGCTCCAGAGATCTTAACAGCCAGATTAACTCCCAGATTAATGAGAATTACATGTGTCATTTCATTTCTTGCTCTACACAGTTTATACCTGCCATCACTAGAAAAGTCCCACCAAACTGGAACCTCTCTGGTTTTCTCTGCATATGTGGCACAGCTGCACAGAGCTGCTCCACGTGAGCATGTGGGACACCCAACACTTCAGAGCCTATCAGACTGAACTCTGAACTCTATTACTGTCCAGCTTCAGACCAACCTGTTGCAATATGATCAGTGAGTTTCAGACACACCAGCCTCATCACAGGTGAGGCTAGTTGTTCTTAGCCACTGTGCATGGGGCAGCCCAAACGAAGCAAGTGGTCTGGAAAAAGCAGTAGTTTCTATAGAATGAGGCAGAGGTGATTTTGCATGGCTTCACCATCTCTGTTCTTCTCAACCTCAGTTCCTCTAAGTTCCTCCAGATGGTGAGCAACTGTGGATGCAGTTCATGGCTACAATTTGTAGGTTGAGAGGAATTTACAAATCACTCAAATCCTGAAACTGACAAGCCTGCTCTATAAATAAGAGAAGTAGCAGTTTTCATCCTGAGCTTAAATTAAATATGAACATTCTGAAAAACCTCCTGTGAGCCTAAAATACTGATAGGAAGTGCACACATTTCCTCCTCGTCTAACCTATCTCAAATTAACCTCCCCCTGCCCATCTAACATCTTTATATTTGGAGGAAACTTTGTGATGCTCTGATTCAGACCCAGAAAAAAAAAAAAAAAAAAAAAAGGCTTAGGTAGTTCATCCAGAGTTTTGTCTCCAGCTCAAATGCTCAGCTAATTATGGAGGCACTTACGCTCCTATTAGAGCTCGACCTGAGTAGTCCTGACATGCTCATGTGCCTGCTTCCAGCATGTACCCTACACCTGCCATCAAACAGGTGGAAGAGTGGATCTGTACGTCTGCCCTCTGCCCTGGGGAGTTCACAGGTAGCACCTGTGATGCTGGCCCCATGGAAATGAACTCATCAGACTCTCATAAAGAACTGACTAACTCAAGCTCCATTAAATATATATATACATATGTGCACAACTAAGGGACAATTTCCGCCTCATGCACACCAGGCAAGCTCGTGGTTACTGTCCTGTTCACCACTGAGATAAGAGTACCAGATACAAATCCTTCCTCCTCCTACACCTTACAAGAGATCTCAGTGTAAAGTAAGGTTTCCAGCAAGTATGTCCTGATGTTTAGAAAATATTTTAATTACTCTTGTTGTAGTTTCTCAACTTTGTATATAACTATACAATGCCCTTTGGAGAAGAATTTTAATGTCTGTTGTTTGTGCTTCTGATCTTCTTGTGAGACACCTCATCTACCATCCATATATCTACAAAACAGTGTCTGCAGAAATGTCTACCCCCAAACAAGTCTTGACAGCACATTAAAATATAATTATAGTCCTAACAGAATCTGTCAGAGGCCTTCTAATGCCTCTGTGCACAAAATAAATAAATAAATAAATAAATAAGTCTGTTTATGTCTTCTGTTGACAAATCTCTAAACATATCAAGCTGAATTTTACTTTTTAATTGTCCTTTTTTTCAGACTGAGGTATACTCTTAAGTGAAGGGATCCACTTTTCCTACTAGAGAGATCAGTGAGAGCACCACCATCATTTTTTTATCTCTGCTTCGAGTTCCAGAGAAAGCAACTTACTGAGCTCTTTCTTCCTGAACCCTAAGGTGAAATTTCAAAAAACATCAGAAAGGTATCACATTTATTGTGTATTCTTCCATATTCAGTTGAGAGATTTTGTATTCAAGAAAGATGTTTTAAAACTTTTCTCCTTGCCTACTTAGCTCCCTTTCCAGGGAACACACATTCAAATGAAAGCAAGGATTTTGTGTTCTTAAACCAATAATGGTCACTTTATTCTCTGGTAGTATTAAAAATTGCATCTGTTCCAGCTTATTTACCAGTAAATTTAATTCATATCCTCCCTTAAGGGGGTTAGGTCACCACAGCAAACATGAATTTTACCTATTCACCTTCTATTGTTTGTGGATTTTCCTTCAGAAGTAATATCTCTATTGCTGGTACTATATCTGCATCCAGCTTGAAATTAATAAATGTTCCATTTCCTTTCATGCTGGCAGTTCTTTAAGTTTTTGCTGCAATATTGACAGTGATTCTTATATTTTCTGAGGTAATATTGTCACTGCTCTCTTCTTTGACCAGCCTGTCCATGAAAACCCTAGCAAAGAAGTTAATGCATTTTAGTTCTTGCTTATTTGTTCCAAATACCAGTCGCTGTCTTAGCTTGAGTGTTTTGCCAGATGTGCTGAGTTTTTGTAGTTTCAGACTTTGAATTGAGACTGAATTGAGATTGAATTGTAGTTTCAGACTGAATTTTCTTGTCCTAGATCTTTTTAAGATTTTGATCCTTTATCGTACACATAGCAAAATAGTTTCAAAATAGTTTTCAATACCCATAAGGTTCCAGCTATAGTAAATAACTTCCTTTTCTTGGTAACCTGGCTTCAGATTTTTCACACTTACATTTAATCAGACCTGGAGTTTGGATCAGAATATACTAATCTTAACATTTATTAGTTAATATATGGACAAACGCTTGCACAAAAAGGACACATTATCATCCAATACAAAGACATATTCTTGCAGCTCCTATTAATGGAAGTGTAATGAATCTTTATCCTTAGAGGCATTCAAAACTCATTGAATAGGTCCATCAGCAGCCTGATCTAACTTTGAAGGTGGCCCTGCATTGAGCAGGAGCTTGGGCTGGATGGTCTCCGGAGATCCCTTCCAAATTAATTATTCAATGAATTTGTAGCATTAGCATGTTATCCTTATAATACTGATTTTATTATTGCAATTACTCTCCCTCGGGAAATTGTGCTGTAGAATGAGCTGTGAATCTGATGCTTATGAAATCACCAGACAAATAGGGATTATTTAACCTGCATAGTAAAAGCAAAGATTATGTAAACTTCCCAACAGCTTTTGCAAGTTCAGCTTGAAGAACTTTGCAAGTTCAGTTCTTGCACTTTAGGTGAAGAATCCCTCAATAAAATCAAATGAGTAAAGAGAGAGAGATACATGTACTGCTGGGTAGTATTTTTCTTCAGGTTTGTGTGCTTATAATAACAAATTCTGAGTTTCCCTCTTGTAAATGGTTAGATGGACACTGGGCATTTGGTACTTCTTGGCAGATAGAGCAGATCCTAAGAATGAACTGATTGGAGCAGTGTAAAACATCAACCGACGGCAGCCACTGTTCCTACCCTCTCCTATAACCCAAACACACAATCTTAGTAAATATGATTTCGTGGGGTGATGAGTTTGGTCCTATCAATAGATTTCAGCTTTTGAAAATGTAACTTGTTCGACTGTCCAGCTTAGAAAAGGTGATATTAGGAAAGGAAGAATGAATGCAGCAGCAGAGAAAATTAAAGCAAAAGGAAGCACAGAGAGAGAAGCTGCACAGCTGCAGAAAAGGCAGTGTTGCTTCACATACCTGTCAGGGAAAAAAAACGATAAAAGTGTGACCAACTGATTTTACAAGAGCATTTATGCAAGCATAAAGTCACCCACATGAAATACAAAGAAAAGGCCTGAAAAAGCAAAGCCATAAAAGTAGAAAAAAAAGCTTTGCATAATGTGGCATTCCTAAGTCAACAAGGCCTGTTAAGAGGAAATCTGAAAGTGATTTAAAATAGGGAGTTAACTTTGAATAGTGAATGATGTTGGAAAAGTAGAACCCAAGGTGCTGCTACTGCTCTGGATGGACTATTTTATTCAGCCAGTTAGCACAGGAAAAGGGATGCAGAGTTATTTAAATAAGGCTCAAAATTTAATCCATTATTATCACTCTGTATCATTATGGTTTTAAAGTTTTTAGATCAAAGCAAATCATAACATTTTCATAAATTTTACTGTATTTGAAGACTGTTATTCAATATTCATCCACTGGATATCACATTTTTATAATAAGCTGTCTAATTGGAGAAAGAAAAAGGTCTATACTCACATGTGACTTAGATGAGAATATTGATCTTATGGTTAACAAAAAGAAAATAGCCAAGAACAAGCAGTTCACAAAAATCTTCAGGATCTTTTCATACTATAAAATAAATGGCTAGAAATAACAGACACAGGTAGAGAAATCAAGGTTGGTTTGAGAAAGACCTGTAAAAAATACAGGGCTGAATCTGCAGTGACCTGATCAACTTCACAACCTTGATGTATCCTATAATCTAGCAAAGATGACTGTACATATTTCTAGGTGACAGGTACAAGATAACCAAACCGTTTTATTTCTGTGATCTACAATGGTGAAGTGACACACAATAATTAGTTACTTTGGGATTTATCACAAACTCGTGATTCCATTTTGCAAGGAATCAAATGTTACATCAGAGGTTGCAGACCTGTGCTGTAAATCTTTTGCAAAACTGGGGCACACGTTCAGTGTGTTAAGCAAGATCTGAAGTTACATTGTCAGAAACTTTTAAAATGGCACAGCAGCTTCCTCTTTCTTTGCTAATCCCACTGCTGCACATAAAGACAAGGTTTAACCCTGATATTTTAGAAATGACTGGGCAGGTCAGTATATTGCTAAGGTGAGCTGATAAGTACATTGCAGTGACTGTCCAAGCAAAAACCTCTAGCAGTTGTACATGATTTAATTGTTTACAACATTATGCAACTGCATGCTATTGTCAGATTGCTTCAATGTGTGGTTATTTTTTTTTTTGGCCAATTAAGTATAAGCAGCACTTAGAGTTGTGGGATATTAGTTATTTAAATTATACTCAAAGCACTCACTGAAAATGTAGCAGTCAGTTGAACCTATTGCGAAGTCTATTTTTTCTCCCTCTGTTTCAGGTTCCTTTGCATCCCACTCTCATCACGTCTTATATCTCACCTTTTTTTTCCTAAATATAAGGAAAACTTTATAGTGTCAAGGAGGGAGGGAGGGAGGAGCAAAAGAAGCATTGCAGAAATGTATTACGTAAAGTTCTAAGGGATTTCAATCACAAGTAATTTCTTCAATCATTTTAATCAAGCAACAAGAACTCATATTGTGATTACTCTTCACGTTTTTAATAATTGTCCCTTCTCAAATGATGTTAGTCCCCTGATCAGATCTCTTAGGAAAGAACCTTTTAATCTCTTACTTCTTGGCAAACAGTGTGAAATATGTCAATTCCGTGGTTGATGAGTCTTTTTAATAAATGTAAAACCAATGACATCAAATTGTGCGTGTATTCACTGCAGGAAATTCCAGCTTCTCTGAGGAAAAAAAAAAAAAAAAAAAAAAAACCTCCAGCTAGATCCTGTGCAACGTCCTATGTCCTAGCATGAAATTAAGAAATGCCTCCTTAATGTTTTTCTCCTTTCCAAAATTCTTGAGAGCCACAGGTTGATTTGCACTTGCACTTGCTCTTACTAGCTTTCCATCCAAGTGAAGTCTTATATTTTGCAGCTCTCCAAACTTCAGTACACTACGTGACGTCCCCTACTATCCTGCCATCCATGGGCTTGTTGATATAGAAAATCAAGTAATTAACAGGCAAGGACAGAACTTAAAAAATACGAGAATTTTAAGGTCTACTATCCTGTGGCAGTTGTGACACAGATACAGTTTTGTCCCAACTAATTAACACTGACACTGAGGATACTACACAGGAGCTAAATTGCAAGCTGTTTTGTTTGTGTTAATTGCTCTGTTGGCATTATTTATCTGTCCTGCATTAATTTAAGTAAGAACAATTTTTGTTCTTTGGATTTCAGTGAAGAATGTATTAAATATAGCTACTTCCATTTCTTTTGCCACTTTTCCTTTATGTTGCAAAAAGACCAATTTGAAAGGAAAGAAGAACACAGTAAATTTTGTCTCAGTGGGAGATGCACTCACAGTTGGATCCCTTCTTTTTATATTTCTCATAAATGCACAAGTATGTTGCCTCCTGCATTTTCGTAATGACAGAAATTTAAAGTCCTAGACAACAATCAACACTACAGGGGCAAAACTGGTGCAGTTTTATTACTAGAGAAATAAAATCAAAAGATGGATCTGAAGCTGTGCATTTTTCAACTTTTTCTTAATTTCAGTTTTTACCACATTTGTTTATCATTCATGGGGAAAAAAAAAAAAAAAAAGTGCTTTCAAGTTATTACTGAGTGTATCAGATCATTTTAATTAAGCATGAATAATAAATAGTGAGGGGGGGTGTTTTTCTGAGTGAGCATGGTATCTACATGAGTAATATGTTAATAGAGGACTCTGGATCCCAGGCAGATTAAATAAAGGTTCTAAGCCTCACATGGAATAAGTGGCAAAACACGGGCATGGGTGATGCTACCAGATTGTTCTGAGGACAGGATCCAATCTGGTGAAAAGATTGTGAGGACAAGAGAAATCTGCACAGACAGAAATGCAAACACTCTTAAGGACTCCCACAAGCTGCAGTAAATTTTCTTACATTTTATGACATGACATTACTGAATGTCCATTTAATGCCTAAACCTTAGACTGGGGCAAAATTAGGCTGGAATATAAAATCCCTATCCAAATTGACAAGCTCCCAGTCTGTTCAGCCCTTTCTAGTTGAAGAAGAGGAAAAGACAGCACTGAGACTGTTATTCTGGAGTAGGTTTGTTTGAAAGATTAGGACAGGGTGTGCTGTCTAAATGGGGTGACACACCTGCCTTAGGGACAGCAGTGTCCTTACTAAGGACAGCAGTGAAGAAAAAGATAGAATTCCCTTTTTCTTTGCTTTTGCTTTTTAATGAGAATAAATAATGTGAGATGAAACACTGAAGAAAAAAGAAGAGAAAAAGAGAAATAGAGAGAGAGGTTTATGTTTGACATATAAGACCTTAGTAATAAATTATGATATGTACAGCTGTATGACAGAAACAGGATGTTTTTAAGGAAATAAGAAGTTGGGAGATGCACTCAAAGCAACATTCTCCACTCAAACTCCCCTTGATTTAAACAGTGCTACAAGAATCACTAATGCACTCAGGAGATAACTGATGCCCCTCAAGTGAAGGAAATTACAGGGAGATCATCACAGAAATACAGCCTTAGCAGAGAGAGATATTTTCAGACTCTAGCAACCTCTGCTCAAAAGAAATATAGCCAGAAATGTAGCTAATTTACACTGGTGAAAATCTGTGTTGAAGCCAATAATTTATTTTAACTAATTATTCTGAAAGGGAGTTAGAATCCATTCCAGAACCTATAATTTTTCCTCATACCTGAAAAAATGTAGTTTAATGGAATTAGATATCACAAGACAGAGAGCTTATAATTGTTTGAGAGACTGCATAATGAGGAAATGTCTGTAAGAAAAGAAATTCCCAATTTCTGGTCTAGAATGGATTATCAGCTTGCTGGCCATCATCAGCTCGATATTCTGGTGCAAGAA
Organism: Cygnus olor; assembly: GCF_009769625.2. Lineage (NCBI taxonomy): Eukaryota > Metazoa > Chordata > Aves > Anseriformes > Anatidae > Cygnus > Cygnus olor. The sequence goes on along the minus strand of NC_049170.1, from coordinate 23,327,919 downwards.
GGCTCTCCACTGGAAGGTGCATGAACCCGTGCCTTCAAAAAACAATACAAGCTACAAACCTAGACAAAACTAGTTACTTATTAAGTATGAAAGACATCAAAACATTTGAGTCTTCCTGAAAAAATAAGATTTTATTTCATATAAGTCAGGAAAAAATATGTACAGCAGTGCTATTCAGATATTGATTTGCACTTATTCTAGAAAGACAAACATTCACATACTCAGGTATGCAAGGGAATCCTATTACATGCCCTTATAAATGAGGAGGAAGGGAAGGACAGAGTTGCATTCTTTCTCCATACACTTTTGATATTAGTGCTGCACCTGCTGAGATTACCATGCAGACCGATGTATTGCTATTGACAATATGTTAAGATTTTACTTCCTGAATGAAAAAATCACAATTTCAATTTACATGTTATTCATAGTGAGCAACACTGTATTGTTATTGCTTTGGCTGCTTTTGTAATTTTTTCCATTCCCAGCAGAAGCAGAACGGATGCATTACTTAGGCAGCATGAATGATTCACCATTTCTTAGGTGTTATTACAAAACCTGAATTTTGTCAGCTTTTACTGAAGAGCTTTGTTCTTATTTTTCATGTTCAGAGAGCTTCAAAGATTTTTATTTTTTTTGTAATAAAAATAGAGGAAATGCAATAGTATTTTTCGAAATTTACATGGCTGTATATATATATATATACATTTAAAAATAACAATAATACAGAGACATGTAACAGATTCTGGTAATGTCTTACGATAATAGCTTTTGCTCTGTCCTGACTCAGGGACCTAAAGTGCTTTCGAACTGCAACAAACTCTTTATTTGCACCCATACATATCTTCACACACAGCACCATAGAAACTTCCACTGCTGCTGTAGCTCAGTGAAGCAGCTTTTCACAGCTTGCAACAGCACTATACAGTAGTTATGAGCACCAAATACAGAAGAATATATCCAGTGAAGCTGCAGGGGGATTTAAGGATGCAAAATATAAAGATATTATAAGCTGAACTGGTAGCAACACCCGCAATTAAGGTTATCTGACACTTTCCTTTATTAGGTGTTGGCTTTGCTTGCTTATAATTTTAATTTAACCATTTAGTTGGTTCAGTGGTTTTGAGGTTTTCTTTCCCAGATACCTGTCTCAAGTTGAATTTTCAGCTCATTTTTTTCCCCACTGTTCTCAGAATGAGGGTATTGCTGCTGGGGTGAGTGCCATTGGCATCAGGTGGTTTAAGTTGTATTGGGTTTACATGGTGAGGTTTTGGTAGTGGGAGGCTGCATGGGGTGACCTCTGTGAGAAGACTCCAGAAGATGCCCCATGTCAGATAAGGACCAGTTTCAGCAGGCTCCAAAGGGATCCACCGTTGGCCAGAGCCAAGCCAATTAATGATGCTGTTTGTGCCTCTGGGAAAGCAGATTTAAGAAAGGGAGGAAAAACTGCTGCATAGCAGCAGGTGGGAGAATGAGGAGCGAGAACCAGCCCTGCAGACCCCAAGGTCAGTGCAGAAGGAGGGCAGGAGGTGCTCCTGGCACTCAGCAGCAGTTCCCCTGCGGCCTGTGGAGAGGCCCCTGGCGGAGCAGGCTGTCCCCCTGCAGCCCATGGGTCCCACATGGAGCAGATCTCCACGCTGCAGCCCGTGGAGGAGCCCCCGGTGGAGCAGGTGGATGTGGCCTGGAGGAGGCTGCGGCCCATGGAGAGCCCCCGCAGGAGCAGGCCCCATGCCGGAGCTGCAGCCCGTGGAGAGGAGCCCACGCAGGAGCAGGGAGTCTGGGGGAGCTGCCACCCGTGGGGGACCCATGCTGGGGCAGTTTGCTCCTGGGGGATGGATCCCGTGCTACAGAGCCACGGTGGAGCAGTTCTTGAAGAGCTGCTGCCTGTGGGCAGCCCCTGCAGGCTCAGTTCGGGAAGGACGGCATCCCGGGAGGGACCCCACGGGGGAGCAGGGGCAGGGAGTGATCGTGAAGGAGCGGCAGAGACGAAGTGTCAGGGACTGACCACAGGCCCCATTCCCCTTTCCCCTACACTGTGTGGGGGAGGACGAAGAAGAGTGTGAATGGGGAGAAGGTGTTTTTAGTTTGTTTTGTTTTCTCACTTCTCTAGCTTGTTAGTAATAGGTAAACAAATTACTAACAAATTACTAACAAACAGGTAATAAATTTCTCTAATCTCCCTATGCTGAGTCTGTTTTGCCCCTGACGACAATTGTTTGATTGATCTCCCTGTCCTTATCTCAACCCTTGAGCCCTTTTCATCACATTTCTACCCCTTTCCCTTTGAGGAGGGGGAGTGAGAGGAGAGGTTCTGGTGGAGCTCAGCTGCCCAGCTGGGTAAAACCACCACTGAAGTCACCCATGCCAACAAGTCTCAGTGACCACTGATACAGCCAAAGAGCTCTCACACCGTTAGCTACTGCTGGGAAAGCTCACACAGACCTGAAAGGCAATAAAACCTCCAGCTTCACAGACCTGGACCATGAGAGTATTTCCATCAGTGCTGTGAGTGTGAGTAAAAAACATACTTGGGCCATAAATTATTCTCAGCTGCTTTGTTATGGCATGCTAATCCCCCTAAGGTCTGAATAAAATGTTTGAAAATTAGTGTGAAGGGGGTCACTGAGGTGTTAGAATTGATAATGTTCCTGTTAGAATGCAAAGCTTAACCAAAACTACAAGACTTCAGAGTAAACCTTATTTGGCATAAAATTATGGAGCCCCTGGGTAAAAGCTGGAGACAGCCTCAGAGGTGATCTGTCCAGGGAAGGAAGCAGCAAGGGCTCAGAATGCTGAGTTATGTCTGCTCTCTGCAGCCCCCGAACAGCTTTCCCTTTGAAGGAGGGGAAACCAACACCACGGACACAGAAAAATCCCTATGGGAACAGTGGAATTGGAAAGTAGCTGGAAATATATTATATTAGCAGTGTGGAAGAGAGCTTGAGGTGGGGGACTGGAGGCCAGGAGGGAGGGCCGGGGCTGGGCTTCAGGCAGGAACCTGCAAAGTGATGGGAGATGGGAGCAGAGCAGGGCATGGCAAGAGAAGGGAACAAGGAAAGGCTGGGGACACAAGCACAGGATGCTCCTCTGAAAGCCAGGACCAGAGGCAGTTGTTCTGAATTTCTGCATTCCTCTTCTGCTCTGTTTTTCCCAGTCAGCCTGGAAAAACAGAGTCTGTCGTACTTGCGCCATATGGGCCTATCCTGAGGGCCAGTCATTTGAAATCCGTCACATAATCATGAACTGAGCAAGTGACTGGGGCTGTGTTATGCGCTTCTGCCTTGTGAGGGGCTGCCATCACTGAGGCACACTGAAGTATTAATGGATTGTAACAACTGCTAGAGGACAAATGAGGATGCAGGCATTGGCAGACCTTGGGAATAAGTCCCTATATGTTTGTACAACTGAATTTCTGTGTTTTCAGGTTGGGTATTTTATTTGTTTGTTTTAGTTAGTTTAGTTGGTTAGGCATTAAAAACCTATTGCTATTGGAAGAAAGCCGAAAAGAAATATTTGGTAGTTATCCATACATGGAATGATCAAGGGCTCCTGTGGGAGAAAGGAGCACGTAGTTCATGGCAGCAACATGCTGCATAAATCCAAAGCTGCTGAATTTATTTGCAAAGAAAACCTTCAATCTAGCTTTTCCCAACTTTTCAAGTTTTACTTGTATTTTAGTATTTCCTTACCATGTAGTGGAATAAAGGAATTATGCAAACTGTTGTGCATAGGTTGCTGGCATCATCTCATCACCTCTCTTACCAAAGCACCCTGTTATATTTAACTAGGTGAAGTTATAAGGTCATTTTCAGACACAGGAACTAAGTGGTCTGCAAAGCCAGGCACCTCATCCCCAGCCTGGCAAGTCTTGCTTAAGAAGTGTCAATCTAAATGCTGGAGCAGACATAGAGTGGCTATTGCAGAACATGACAGGGCCCAAAGAGGCTCTCTAGTGTCACAGGAGACCACAGAGTAGAAAGCTATTTTTGGAACTACTACTTCTTGTGCAGCAAATAAGTACTTTTCTTCAACTCTTTTCATAAGCAATTTCTCACCAGCACATGGTTTGATCTGTCAAATAATATATTATGTCTACTGGTCTAGGTCCCATTTTTGTTGTTTTTCAGAGAAAAGAACCTCAGGGGATCTCTCCTGAGCTAGCAAAAAATCTTATTTCATTATAGAACTAATTTCAGTGGTGGGTGAAAAGCGAAGACACTTAGGATTTGGCATTTGGGACATACTTTGACATCTGTGGACAGGAGAGCTCAGAGAAGACACCAAGTGAAAAATGAATTAGAAAAAAAAAAAAAAGTAGCCAGGGATTTTTTTTTCCCTTGAAAATTATCTTTTTCCATGCCCATAAGCAAAATTCAGGAATGTAGTCAAACCTATGTGCACAACTCCCATTGAAGCTGCTAAGTTTCATAAACTTAGTGAAGGATAAATAATTTTTCTCTGAGCCTCTGAGTGTTTAGATAGAATCTATATGACCATCATGTACAACGATTATCCATTTTATTTCCCTTCAAATGCAAGTAGATTTGGAGAATTAAAATGGTGACAGAAGTTCATCGACAGCATTCTAATTTTTCATTCTTGTAACCCCAACATGACTGCTACAAAGACAGAATTGTGAACTGATGCATTTACAGACTGTGAGCTATGCCCTTTTGGCATTTGCAAAATGAATGTTTAAGATACTAGTATTTGAAAATGTGGCTACTGTACATGTCCAGCAATTTTCTTTTGGCTTTTTAAATCCATATTCCAGTATTAACATCATGATGACTCCAGACATGCTAGGAGTCAGGACCATCCAATATGCATCCTGGGTGTTAGTCTTTGGAGCATGTTCTTAACATGATAATGGTTTAATGATTGCTTAATACATGAAATGAATTGAACATTTTATAGTATCATCATGCCATCTAGAGGTGGGATGTCACTGAGGCTCCCACTTATCTTCATGGCAGAAAAAAAAATAAAAAAAAAAGCCATAGTTAGAGGTATAGTGGGATGGAAGCCTTTCAAGATAGACTTTCATTAGGGTGGAGATAATGGCATGTGGCATGGGTCCTGTGATGGGGAGTGTGTCTGGTGAGTCAGGTCCTGTATTATGGTAACACTGGAGAGTAAGCCTTTTAGAAGGTGGACTTCTGTGGCTCTGGTTCTGCGTAACTTCTGGCCCCAAGCAAATAACACCAACTTCTTTCTCACTCCTCATATCCCAAATGAGGCCATGATCAGAAATCAGGCTGCCCAACTGTAACTGATTGGAAATGAGGGACACCCAGCAGACAGCCCTGTACTTTGCATATGCCCGATACAGAGTTAAGGAGAGGAAAGGGAAGTCCGTTTTGGCAGCCTCAGTGCCAAGACACATGACAAAAGAGTGTCAAATATGCTTGTGATTATGGAGAAAACCCCTAATTTCAGTGAACCAGTTACAGACCCCATTACAGAGAAGAGTTAGGAGGAATGGAAAGCCCAGCACAGCAACTTGAAATATGCTGTTTTCAAGGAGCTGTTCATTGGGGGAGCACACAGTATGGACCTTCTACATCTGAGCAGTTCACCAGCTGTAGAAGCACTGCAGGCCCATTTCCTACAGTTTTGTGTCTGGTACTGAGAAATACATATAATACTCTGCCTGTGCTCACTCACAAGGCTCATATCTCACTGTACTTACCTTTCCTGTTCCCTGCAGACCTTCATCTCAGCTAGTGCCTAAGCTGACGGCAGAGACTGACAGAGTCCTTCTCCATTACCTACATTCTTTCTTTCATTAAATACATTGGAACACAACATTTGAGTCTACTCTATCAGATTTGGTTTCAGTTAGGCCATGGGTTCTGGCACAATTAGTAAAGAACGGCAAATGTTATTGTGTAAGCCTCATTAGGAAACAAATTAGGCTTTGAAAATAAATAAATAACTACAACAACCACTGCTTATTTACAAAAGAAAAATAAGCCCTGGTCAATCTGTTGCTTTTCTATCCAGCTCCAATAGAAATTGTGCTGCATCTGGCCTCCTTATTCACCTGCCTATGAAGTCCTACAGAAAAATAAACACTTTAGGGATCAATGCTGCTTGAAGCTGTAAGATGAGTCAGGTCCATTAGAAAAAGAAAAAAAAAAAAAAAAAAAGCCAGTCTTGCATTCGTCACGTTCCCCATCTGCCTTGGCCTTTCGATTCACCAGTACTTTTCCTACTTCCCTGAAGTAACAGGTCCCTGAACAGGAATCAAATGTTTCTCACAGAATCACAGAACCACGGGATAGTTGAGACTGGAAGAGGCCCTAGGAAGTCTCTGGTCTAACCTCCTGCTCAAGCATGGGCAAGGGTGAGATCAGACCAGCTTGCTCAGGGTGTTATCTAGTCAGGTCTTGAAAACCTGCAAGAACACAGACTGCACAACCTCTACAGTCAAACTGCACCACAGCCTGACTGTTCTCATGGGGAACAAGTTACTCATTATATCCAGTCAGTTCTTTCAATTTACCCTCTCTGTTTTTGCCCTCCCACCATGCATCTCTGTGAACAGCCTGGCTCTGTGTTTTTGATTACTTCCTTGTCACTAGTGGGGTCCCCCAAAGTCATCTCATCTCCAGACTGAACAAGTATCAGTCCCTCAGCCTCTCCCCATGGTAAAAGTGCTCCAGCCCCAGTCATCCTGGAGGCCCTCTGCTGAACTTCTTGATATTTCTCTTCTGTTGATTTATATTGATTCTATTTCTTCTTTCTCTTGATATTTGTTGATATTTCTGGCCAAGGGGCAGCCTTGCTCTCTGGCAAGCCAAATGACCCAGGGGAGTCAGCCCCAGAAAAGGGGCCCTCAGCCCCCCCAACCCTCCTCCTTCTTCCACGTGAGGGCATCTTCCAGGCCGGTCCCAACACAGACGCCTTTGGCCACACATGGACCACTCCATCACAGAGGCTTGGGGAGGTCACAGTGGCCACCACTGCCTTGCCTTTGCTCTGGACCCTATAAAACAGGACCCCTGCAGCTGGCCCACCATTCACCAAGCTTCTAGGCCCTCTGACAGCCAGCTTGTGCGGCAGGAAGAAGACCAGAAGCAGTTAGGCAAGCAGCAGGCCTACTTGGTGTGAGAGGACAGCAATGCAGTCCAAGGAAGCACTAAGAAGGAATGCACCTAAAAAGGAGATGTGTCATGGGCAGAGATAGCGCCCGCGGCACAACAGCCACCAGTGCCCGAGGGACCTCTGGCGCACAGCCCACAGACACATACAAGCTGTACCATTGGCACCACAACAACGCAGGGAACAGGCCGCCCCCTCAGCCATACAGCTACAGGAGGCCTGGGCCTAACCATTGGTGCAGTGGTGGCGTGGAGCAAAGGCAGGAGCATTAGCCACACAGCTGTGTGGAGCAGAGGCGTGCCTATCGTCCAGAATACAGCATGGGACCCAGCCATGGCCGTAAAACAGACGGCAGTGCCAAAACCATGCATGGAAATGAACCGGACAGTGGCATGGGACCTAGGCATAGAACTTGACGACCTCCTGGTTCGGCACCCTGGCCTGAAAACATTCCTGATGGAAGGCATCCAGTTTGGGCAGTCCCAGGCAAGGACTGGCTTATCCTTCTGCCAAACACCATGGAGCCCATGGAGCCGGATCCACCAGAAGAGGTGGAGGAACCAATGGAAGTGGATCCACCTCAGCCAGATCAGAACTATGACTACCCCGGCAAGTCTTTGCTCTCTGCCATTAGAGCACACCAACAGCATTGCAGGAGTGCCTGGCAAGCTCCCTACTTGTCGCTCAGGCTCCATCCCAAGCATTAGCTTGGAGCCACCAAATATCATGGACATCCTGCAGGCTCACCTGCAAGATGTCCCGGCAATAAAGAACTCTGTTGCCAATTCTCAGGGGTTGTGTGAATGCTTCTTTCCCATCCCCCAGCCCTTGTGCGAGAGGTGGCATCCCTTCTGCACAGAGCCTCGAGGAAGAGCACAAGAAAGGACCCAGCTTCCTTTCAGCTGCTATGTTGGGGTGACAGGAGGAGTCCCTGAGGGCCACCATGCACCTTTAACACTTGTGAAAATAGACTGAGGGGTGAGCAATTGACTGAGGGGTAAGCAGTTATGGGTGGCTAATTTCTTATATTAGGAGTTTCTATATGTGAGTAATTGGTAACGACAGACATGGAGAAGGTTGAGGTACTCAGCAACTTCTTTACCTTCGTCTGCACTGGTAGACGGGCTTCCCAAGTCTTTCATTTCCCTGAATCCATAGATGGAGACTGGGAGATCAAAGTCCCACCCATTGTAAGTGAAGAGCAGGTTCGAGACCACCTGATGAATCTAAACAGGTACAAGCCTATCGGACCTGATGACATGAATCCCAGGGTCCTGAGGAAACTGGCTGATGTAGTTGTCAAGCCTCTCTCCATCATCGTTGAAAAGTCCTGGCATTCGGGCGACGTCCCTGGTGAGTGGAAAAATGGAAACGTCATGCCCCTACTCTTCAACAATTAAAACAAAGAATTGAACAGAGAGCACTACCCTTCAACAATTAAAACAATTAGGAGACATCTCTTCTCAGAAAGAGCAGTCAGGCATTGGAACGGGTTGCCCAGGGAAGTGGTCGAGTCACCGTTCCTGGGGGTATTCAAGGAAAGGTTGGACCTGGTGCGCAGGGACATGGTTTAGTGGGTGACATTGGTACTAGGGTGATGGTTGGACCAGATGACCTTGAAGGTCTTTTCCAAGCTTAATTTTTCTATGATTCTATGATTCTCTTCTGTTGGGGCCCCCAGACCAGCCACAGTAATCCAGATGTGGTCTAATACTCACTGGAGAGAGGAGGTGATGACTTCTGCTGATGTTGTTCATCAGGAGCAGGCCCTGATCCTTCCAGGGCTAGTGGAGGCTGTCTCACGGCCTTGGCTGCAGAGCTGCCCCCAGGCAGTGGTCCCAAGCCTGTAGCACTGCAAGCTCATGCTGAGCAAGTCTTTGCACCTCCTTTGCACCTCTTTTTAGGATACATATATTCCTTCCTGTTTCAAAGATCCATAGTTTCTACCTCACTATATATCTTTTGTAAGTGAGCTTCTTATAGCCACGTCCTTTGAAATGACACGCCTACGCCTACCCTACCCATTCCTGTAGTTTTGCTCTTCACACCTACCCATAATACTTCCTTAGCTCGTTAGCAAACCTCAGCATTTGTGATAAATTTGTTATATTTGTTAGTGTTTTCTACAGGATTTCCTTTTATTATTTCATGATTTCATTTTCACTGTAGAGCAGAAGATAAATATATTTCATACTCACATACAAACACTCCTTGTCTTAATATGGGGAGCAAAAATGCAGGAGGAAGAAAAAGACTACAGACAAGGAGGCTGTTGTTAGAAACTGGCAAGAGAGTCATGATTATGTTTAGTTATGATTCTCAACTTCTTTTACCTTCAGGTGATTCTTGTCCTGTTTTTAAGGATACAAGAACAGTAAATTAAATAAGGGTATTGCATTGAAAACTACTGAGAAAAACAGAAATATATTTTCCCCATAGCAAAAATTCTATCGCTTGGTTTACTTTATGCCTCGTATTACATATAAAACCAATGGCTGAATTTGCTTTACTGTCTACCGTTATATTCCTACATCTAAAAGTACAGAACAAGCAAACGTCAGCATTCAAAAATAATGGAAAAGAAACTCTCAGCTCAGCGCCCTTGCAAAGTAGCATCAAAGGCATTCTAGAAACAACCCTCATCGCTAGAAATATATGTCAAAAGTAGTAATTAGTACTGTAATTACACTATAGGCTTGGCATCTGGTTTATATAAGCATTTAAGCCCCAAGGAAACAGGTCAGCATGACTTCAGTTGACACTTACAAATACACAAGATGAGAAGAGCCAACCAAAACTCAGAAGAATACCATGCTAACTATATTTGCTTTCATTTGGACAATACTGCATGGGACACTGATGCTTTCAGCAAACTCCCAACATCATCTGTGTGCTTCATCCAACAATTCCTCCAATGTAAAATTCATAAGCTGTTTTGAAAGCAAGAACTACTCCATTGCCAGCCAAGTCTTTAACAAAAACAGTCATTTCTGCTGTGCTTTGTGCTGCATTTGCTTTTGCTAGAGTGCTAAACACTCACCTTGGCTATGGCGGTAGCTGGGGCTGTTGTGGAGCCTCCATAGACCCCACCAAGGAGGTTCTCTGAACTCTGGCAGGTGTACCCATGCTACAGTAGACATCATGAAAGACATGCTGTAGCAGCTGAAAACCGTATTGCTGAAGCTATCTGCAACTGTGACTCACCATCTTTGAGATATATTGGTCCCCTCACCTGCAGACAACTATGTTAATGGGAAGCAATGACTGAAGGATCATAGTTTGCAGCCTGGCATCATAGGAGTAGATTGACTCTGTTTTGTGTTTACCTGGACTGTGGAGATCAGCAATCCCCATATCTGTGAGTGTGACAGAGTGAACCCAGCTGCCCCTCCTCACCTCTTGTTTGCCACAGTCTCAGAAGGTGAGAGGGATTTGGACTGAGCACTCATATCCCATTTTGGTTTTCCTTTACGGGTCCATGCACTTGTGTCTCTGAGTCACCACCCCGTTAGTTTCATCTAGCTAGGAGAACTGAAAATTCCTTTTGCCTTTATCTTTCTCTTCAGGAAAGTAATGAGATAAAAACAGTGCCAGATCTGATGCCAGAACAGATCTGCCTCCTTCCAGACCCTGAAATTTCCAGCCTTTTAAAACTGCAAACCAGATGCTTTAGAGGAGCAATAGCGATAATCATTTCATCTCTATTCATATAATTAAAGATACTATTCTTATTCATATTTTTTTCTAAAAACTTTGGAAATCTGCTGTAAAGTATTGTAGGTTGAAACTAGCTGCTTTAAGAAGAAAATTTCAGGCTTTAATCTGTATATATTTATTTAGAATGACTGAATACTCTTAATTTACTCCCTTTCAAGATTATCATATGCTCAGCTCCCAATATGGAGGTGAAAGTCTCCAAAAAACTAGGCACAAGACTGCTGAATTTGCTTTCTTTCCTAAAAATCAGCTGCTTCTTTTGAGGAACACTGAAAAGTCACAAGTGCTGACACCTCAAAATTGTCAGTGAAATTTGAGAGAGTTCTCATATATTTATTCTGGTATATATATATATATATATGTTAGAGAGAGATGATTTGTGTAAGTATGAATCATGATATATTTATTAGATAAATAATATATCTATTAGAATGTGAATGTGCGTTTCTCAAGACAGTTTGTGGTCCTTTTGGTTTGTAACAATAGAAGCTCATTTAATTTCATATTTTTTACAGGAAATTCAGCTACAGTATGAGGTTTTCAATTTCATGAGCTAATGCTAAGCTTCCCAGCAAGTGCCTGCCTTGTGAGTTAATCTTGCACTCATTATCTACACCAGCAAAAATATACCCTTGTGACTGAAAGAAATGGCACCTTAACAGAAAATAGAAAAGCAGCTGCCCACTGTGATGAGAGAAAACAACCTGAGCGCAATACTCCTTGAAGACCTGTTTGAATTGATACATAACGACAGCCATCATCAAAACAAAGATAACGTAATAGAGATCAAGGAAAAAAAAAAAAAAAAAAAGAAAAGAAAGAAAGAAGGAAAAACACAATAGTGAGAGGGTGTAGTAATAAAACTGTTTCTGGCAAAAGCATAAATAAAGACTGTACTAATACAACCATGGAAAGAATTAACAGGACTGGATTTCCTTCTAAACAGTCCAATGTTTTTGTGCTATAAAGATAAGTAATCAGTTGAAGGAGGAAAAAAAAAAAATTTACATTATTCCTTCCAGGGTGCATCAAAAGATTTATAAAAATAATTTGCATTCATAAAGCAAGAAAGGTAGTGAGAAACCCGGAGTGTTTTCATGCATACCACCTAACTCTCTTTCCAGTTAATGTGCTAACCTTTTATCCTTCATGATTCATCTTGCTGTGCATGTCATTCACATTAACCATCACTCAAATAGATTTGCAAGTGGGGAGGTCCAATGGAAATACAGCCCAGAGACTTCCAGGTCCATTCCACCTGCTCCATGCCGCTTGTCCTGGCCTAACCTGCCATCCTGTGCAGAAGGGCACTGTTGTACAGTACTGAAGAAAGGCAGGTTCTTCTACTTCTCAAAATGAAGAAATAAATAAAAAAATGCAGTAACAGGGCCCTCAGTACCCACCCACTTTTGCTGAAGGTACTACAGTGAATCTGTATTGTGCACCACTGTAAGACCAAGAGCCTGGACTTGGCTCTTTACTGAAGTCAGAAGCTATTTTGCTGTGGACCAGCAGAGGTGGCTTCCACGAGCCTCATTCATAGCTGAGATCTAGTTGCCTAATCTGCATCCAGAGGGATGGTGTGCATGGCCCTGAGCTCATCCCGAACCATGGCACTCCTCCGGAGTTGCTGCAGTCAGTCACACCCTGAACAGCAGGCTTGCTGCAGGGCAAATTCAGGGGTTAAGGTAATTAGGTGCTATTTCCTGCAAGCAGGACCAACACTTCTAAGCGTGTAGCGCTGTGAGTGCACAGAGACCCCTACACTGGAGTGGCCCACAGCCACGAGCATGGCACGAGCTGTCTGAGCAGGGATTTCAGCAGCAGTGCTATCATCCTGCCCGAAAGATCTACACTGACAGCAAACTCAAGGGATAACTGGTGCAAACAAGCATGACTCCAGACACCCCGTGGTACCCCTGCTGGTCTCAAAAACAGCCCCAGAATGAGAGCAGCACAGCAGCAGCAGCAAGTGGCACTCGGTCCCCCTCCGGCTGGCTTCACCTTAGCTCAGCTTACCACGTTCACAAGGTTCACCTGTGCTCACAAAGGTGAACCGAGACCTACGTGCTTGTCAAAACGTCACCTGCCAAGACATGCAAGCATTTTCTTTGACTCATTCCTGCTTTCCTGCACGCCGCCCTCCTCCTCAGCTGCTATCACAAGCTCCCGCGCGAGCCCTGCTGGCCAAGGGAAGGTTGATAGCACGTGTGAAGTGAGCTGCCGGGAGCGCTCGCAGGTTCACAGAAGGGAATCAATACAAACACAGTTTTCTGCTCCTCCGTTTACTGCTGACATGGTGGAATATTAAAGTCCAACTTTCGTGTATTGAGAGTGCTGCGCTAAACTTACATTTGCATTATCCACTGTTATGCATGCGTGAAACAAAAATTATCAGTACAAATAGAGTAGCCCCTGAAAGCATGTTGCACTCAGCTGACCTATTGCATTTCTCTGCAAACACAACTTTTACTCCTTTCTCATGTCTTATCTACATGATAATCTATTAATCTTTGACAGCACAATGCTTTTTGTAAGAGTTATATCCAGAAAAAATAACAAAACCTCTTTGCAGAGAGTGATACAGGTGGAAGAATAATACCAAAGACTGAAATAATGCAAGAGCACAAGAAATGTTGCCATATTTTGATGTTAGTAGTTGCTAAGCTCATGAATTGTGACCCCTCTAAAGTGTCAGGTCTATCACTTTCTGCAACCCTGATGCATGACTGAGCCTCAGAAAGAAAGAGCAACTTTGTGTGCTATGTGTGCTCAATGTGAGGTCTGTGTGCTTGCATATAAAGCCAAAAGACTTCAGGAAAAAGATCACCCTCATCTATAAATTTGGTTACATTTTTCAAAGAACCCTTTCATGCTGTGTACTCTGTCTTGCAAATCTGCCCATAGCTGTCCCCCTGGGAAGTGCTGAGTGCTGTCTCCCATAAAACAAGCTCTTCCATAGGCAGCAGACAAAGGAGACCTAGCTTCAGATGGCTGCTCTGTCCCTTACGGTCAGCAACAAGCCACATAACCCTACCCATTTGCTTTCTTCTGGCTCTTCATTTCAGCTACTGGTGTGACTTCTTCCTCCTCTTTTTGGTCTCTGGGCATTGGTCTGATCTCTGATGTCCAATTCAGTAATATCTGAGGTTTTTATTTTCTCCACACTGTTTTGGGGCCTTTCCTTTGACTGTCATTTGTCTATACAGTGGCCTTTTTTTTTTTTTTTTGTACATAGATGGAAGTGCAAAGGTCAACTTCTTAAGTCCAGAATTTGAATCTTTTAAGAATTTGAAATACTTAAATTATAATTTTGCACACTGGGCTGCACATATGTTCCTCCTACCTTTACAGTCAACTGCAGAAGAGGGTAAGGATTTCAAAATGAATGTATTCACTTGTTTTCTCCGCAGGAACCTTGAGGACTAGAGGTGGACTACCAGCAGTTAGAACAAGGGATGACCATCCATGGTGATCGTGCATTATTTCAAGCTAGAAAAGCCATGCCCAACTTTAAGCTGCCAGAGACTGCAGAACGGAAGTGGAATAGAAGGGCTGCATGTGATCTTGTCAGAAATGGGTCTCAGCCATCCAGAGGAGCCTTCGGGGTATACGACTCAGTGTTGTTTCTCGTGCTTATGCAATTAATGGAGGGTGAACAGGTAGCTGGGCTGGACTTTACAGGGCCTGGGGACTGTATCATGATGTACAGGACTCCATAAACACGGGGTCAGATACAGATACCTATAGCAGGGCACCCAGACAGGACAGCCGCTGTGCTGACCACATCCACAGCACCACAGCCACGCAGCTCCTGGGCTGGGCTGGGCTGGGCTTGGCAGGTATCAGCTCAGCAACATGTGGTACCACAGGAACCTCTCTGTCTTCATGCATGTCTTCCTGGGGGCTCCTGGTTTTTTAAGGGCTGATTGCCCACCATTTATCCAGTACAAATCTTACACAAAGAGCTGCGGTACATTCTGCAAAGAGGCAGGAAAATGAGGATGAAATTCCTACTTTCTTGCATGCTAGATTGCTGAATGAGAAGCATCACAGGAGAAGGTGAATTGGCTCTGTTTTTATTCTTTGATATCACATAAATAAAATTAACAAGTAGATTCTTTGTTCATTCCAAAGACGTATTTTACTTCAGATTTACTATCGTGTCACTACAGAGACAAATTTTGTTATGATGTTCTCCAGCACCAAGTTGAATAATTGAATTGTCAGCCAACCACCTAGATGAGATTTTTGAAATATATTTATGACTGTTGAGCACAGAAGCATTGTAGTGTTTTCAGTACACATTTGTTCCGTCTTTAAGGCTTTCAGATCATTCAAATGGAGTAAGTCATTATTATTTTAAAGGATGTTTCTAATATGTTATTATATTATCTCTACAGAAATTGAACATTCATCAGTCCAGGCAAGGTTGTCATGGCTAGCAGCAGCTTTTGGAACCACAGATATTTATGTTTTATGTATTGCTATCAATCACAGCGGAGGTATCAGCATTTTTCTTCTCAAAAGAAAACAGGTACACACAGATCCTTATTATTCTCTTCTCCTTTGATACTTCTTCTAACATAGAGCAACTGCTAGTTTTAAATCTTACATCTTAACAACTATTGGTATCTAGTATTCTAGACCAGAAAATTAGAGCAAAATTTCCAAACCGTGAGACAATGAGGTCATGAAAAAACTTCCTAAATGGAGAAGAGCAGACAGAAATCCAAAGCCAGGCAAAGATGAAGACTGAAAAGTTTACAAAGGCATTTGGTATGGCACTGCTGACTGCAATAGCATGCAGCAGGACACAGTGATGCAGAAAACCTTCTTCAGTGTTACAGTTATACTATGCATTGCTAAACCAGGTTGCAATATCACAGTGGTGCTACCTTCGTCCTCGAGGCTGTGTCTCCCTGCTCGGTGTTCCCATGTGTAGAAATGCTGATGGTGTGGACGTGCCACTCTGCACACCGACCTTGGGTGAAACCAGCAGCACCCCATGCCTCTGGGAGCAGCCTCTGTGCTGCCGTGCCTGTGTGCACACCCTGCCACCACCCCGTGTCCCTGCACCTGGCCACGGTGCCAGCAGAGGTGGCAGCGGGGTGACCTCCTGGCCCCAGGCTCCCCAGGCAGCCCCAGTGGCCGCGGGCTGCTCTTTGGAGCAGCTGGGAGTTCTCTGCAAATAGCCTTAATTAGTGACATCAGCACTGATAACCAGCATGGCCAGCTGGAGTTATATCCAGCTATCATGGTGCCATAAACAGAAATCAAACGCTTTCATATTAGCTCAATTAAGCTGTAGGTAATGAGAGTCTCTTAAGCCACCAGAGTGGCATTTTAAACAGATTACTGAAACTTGACATAGTCTTATTTGATGTGGGCTTTATCTTCCAACATAGGGTGTTGTCAAATCTTTGCACTCCTTGTAGAAGCACTGCCAAACCTAGTTACTATCAACACGAGCAGTGCTGCCAAAGCCAGGGGTAAGCAGAGAATTGTATCACAGCACGAAATGCAGGAGGCTGTGGGCAGCAGGAGAACGGGCAGCAGCCTTCAAGCAAGGAGCTGAGGAGGGAGAACGGAATAGCGTGAGCAAATAGAAAACAATCTACATTTTAAAACTGAGTGAACAAAAATGGCCAACCTCCCAAAAGAAATATGTAGCCTTTTTTTTCTAATGAATTAGTTATGAGCCTTCCTATTGAGTTTTTTTTTTGTTGTTGTTGTTAGTTTTGTTTTTGTTTTTGTTTTTGTTTTTTTTCACGCCAAATCTTTGGGTTACACCTAAATGTATTATACAATGAAATCTTTTCTATATTGATCACACTTTTTTTTTTTTCCCCAAATGAGCATTTTTTATTGCTGTTGAATAGATAAGAGATGCGGTTTCACCCCTAGACAGTGAAACTAGAATATCAGCATAATCCTTAATACTTTCTTTGCTACTTTAGCTGTGTAATCATTTCCAAAAATATCTGTGTGACTAGGGATCCAGGAGAGCTCAACAACAGCTCCAATCGATTTCAATTGTTCACACAGCTGTATGACTTAAGAAAATATCCTTTATCCTTATTTGGATTGCTAACAGAGACCCAGCAAAATCCTGTAGGATTTTATCTGTTTGTGTGAAACTGCCTCCTGAGTAATATTAACCTGCCAGTTTAAAGCTCGAATAATGCAATTACCTATGGCTAGATCTTGCAGCCCTGCTTACATCGTGAGCACGTAGAAATCTCAGGAAGTATTGAGTAACTCACAGGAAAAGAATTCCAGCCAGTGTGGTGAGGGGATACATATATTTGTGTTCCCTAATTTAAATGGCTGAAGCCAATGGGAACTTTCATGGATGCCTCTAGGCAATCTGCATCCTTGGCCAAAATTAAAAGATAAGTATTTCACCAATACATTAATGTTAATATCTCATATCCATATAATTAAAATTAAAGACAATTCTTACCCAGTAATTTTTAGAATATTACAAGGCACAAATGAAGGGGAAAAGCAATTTGCACTGACAGGTTACTGATTCAGGTCATTTTAACTATACCAACTTATACCAAAGCTTTTAAATATTAATGATACCATCACTAAGTCATCAGAGAAACGGGTACAATTAAAACACTGGGAGCCAAAAAGTTTAGTCCTATATTTGGCATGAAAAATGCATTTTTTTTAATTTTTTTTTTTTTTATCATTTTGAGCTTTGCTTTATCCTGAAATGCATATTGTGTTTGATTCTGTATTCAACCTCTCAGAAGACGTCTTTCTAAGAAGGAAATGAAGTCTTCCTAGTTGCCATGCTAATGAGTACCGTTAGGATCCCAGAGCAACATAAGGCCTGACTGAAAGCATTTTGCTAAGCCATGCCAAAATTTCAGTGCTTAAACACTTCCTATAAGAAATTGCATTGATGATGCCAAGAAAATGTGGCTAATATCAGCGCATTGCTTCAACTATGAAACAGATATTGAAAATATTTATTAATAGCAGGTTTAACTGTTTGGTCAGGCATTTGTCACATCTTGAAAACACTGGCACAAGGCTTCAAAAACAATGTAGATGTTGTATTTTATGTATTCCTATTGCTCTGAGGTAGTCTGTCTTGGTTGACATCATTTGAAACACAACTTTGAGATTTTCGTCCTACACTTCTGCTCACATGGTCAGTCAGCAGCAAAAAAAAAAAAAAAAAAGAAATCCAGCAGGAAAGAGTTGCAAAGATTCCCATGGTTTCAGAAGTGTTTCTGAATAGTCCTTGGAATTAACTCATTTTTTCTGAAGTTTCTAAACAAGTTCAGAAAGGAACTGAGTTCCAAAAACTCTTCCCCAGCCGTTGTGAAGTTCCCAGGAAAAGAATATGCTCTTACAACAGTGTGTTGCAACCTCAGACCACAGCAGGCTTCCACATTGCTCTTCTGTGAAAGGCTAAGACCAAGGTGATCTTTCAACTGCTTTCTCTGTTTGTTTGCATGATTTCCAAAGTGCTTTCTCCTGTTTTCCTAAGTGACCCAGCACTGAGGATTCCCTTTCAAAGAGTTTTCCAGGAAGTGTTTGATAGCGGTTATCAAAAACATGAAATGATATATTAGCAGCATAAAACCTTTGTAAGCAAGAAAATTCCACTGCATGGTGCATTCTTCCTATCTTTACAGAAAATGTCTCATCTGAGAGGTTTTGTCTTTCCTACAATAAATTTAACACAATGTTACACCTATGCAAACCTTCTCATATTATAACACATTTTTTGCAGGACCACATAGCAGTTCCATGAACTGTCCACATTGCCTCCTTTATGTATAAATTTGCATTTATGTTTGCCATTTTCTTTCCTTTGAAGACACTATTGTTTTTCTTCAGTGGCACTGCTGTCTCACACACCCACAGTTCCACTCCTGCACTATAGTTCTACATATGTTTTCTGCCTGTTTACAATAGCTTAAAGATTGTGGTGAGAGACCCACTCAATCTGACTCGCTTTCTCACAGTTTGAAAATATATTATGTATGATGTAAAGTCCATCAGACTCCAGCAGAATATAATTTAATAATCCATTTGCAAGAATTTTAGGTAGATAGGGGTGGGAACTAGATGATCTTTAAGGTCTCTTCATACCAAAATCAGACTCATTCTATGATTCTATGATTTTATTATTCAGATTTTTGTTCTATAATAGTTGGGACTGCTATGATAAAACCCTCTTTTTAGCAACAACAGTCTAAATATGTATCATAAAATAGGCTTCAGGTGCCACAGTTACAATAAAATGACCAACATAGACCAACATACCATTCATCGCATAGTGTATGCATTTGTAATTATTTACATATATGTCTATGAGTTTATTATAACTGATCGTTGCAAAATTAATTAGTCAATAATATAGAATACAATGCTTTTTTTATCTCCAATTCACTCAGTGTTACTCAAAAGTTACATTTCTTCTCTGTCTTATTTCTGAGCACACTTCAAATGAATGATATGTTTTGTGACAATAAATATTAACAACTTTTTGTGAATATTACATGTTCTAAAACCAACATCTTTTTGAACTTTTGCCACTGCACCTATATAAAATCTGCTTAGGTTATTTAACTTTTTACTCTTAATATTCCCAATTATTACTAAAACAAGTAGGAAACATTATTTTAGGAAAAAAGATCTTTCAACATTATTTCCTAATGGCGTTTGTGGAACAACTCTGCTTAATACAGTTCCATATCAAAAGAGATAATTGGGTATCAATTAAGTGTATGTGTGAGTAGATGGCTAAACTGAAATAACAAATCAGATTTTCCAAACAACCATAATGGATTTAATTTCAAACAACCACAGATTTGTCAATAAATGTTAGCAATTACATTCTACAAGACCAAAACACTAACTTTTTTTGTGGTTATCAGAAAGTTATATGAGGTAAGTGACTACATGGCATGCAAAGGATGAGAGTATCAAGCCCTTCATCTTTTTTAAAGAAGCCTATGTATCATCCTAATTACTTCAGTGCATTTTCCTTGATAATTTTATAATCCCAGATCCTATAAACAAAAAAATATATATATTTATATATTTTTTTATATTCTGGTTCTCATATAAAGCTACATGGGAATTGCATATTTAGTACACGTCTTCTTTAGTGGATATCTTCTATTTAGTAAAAATCATATTCAGTTCAGTAAGCATATTCAGTATATGCAGTTCTAATGATTTGAAATGGAATTTAAGAAACTGATTAAATCCAATTTCTCTTCTTGATGTGAGAAGCTTACATTAACCGTCACTGTAGAAGTAATTTAATATTTAATGGTTTTCTTCTGTTTTAGAGATGTTTTGAGAATTTCATTTTTCCTAGTGTCAGAGGAAACAGAAATAAATCCTATAAACTGGCTATAATAAACCAGCAAGAGTTTCCACTATGCCTGCAACATTTATCTGGGACAGTTACTTTCCTTACTGGCAGATGTTTTATTGTTCATGTCATTTATTACACCAGAATTTTATTGTGTAGTGCTATTGTCACCCATTCAGAGCACACGGGTGCTGCGGAAAAGGCCAGGATATACAACCAGAGAGAAGAAATCTGTCTGAGGATTCTCTGCCAGTGCTCTTAGCTCTCACTTCACTGTATCAAAAAGTGGGGGGTTCATTGCCATTGGGATAGTTTGGCAGCCTGCTCCCCAACTTAGAATATGCTCAGACAACCAGGGGATGCACAAATATAGCCAGTGTCTAGGCCTCCGTCTTGTCTGCTCCCTCTCTCCCCCAAACCTCTGATAAAGAATTTAAGACAGCACTGAGGGAGACCTCCTGGCCACAAACCCTGGGAAGTAGCATGAACTTTTTGAAATGATTTAAAGAAATGGCACTGAATTTGTCCTTGCTTTCTTTTGCAGTTGTTTCAAACGACTCATCTGGACAGGAGCCAATGAAAAGTCAATGGTGACAGAAGAGGATGGTCAGTGGTCTACCCCAGCATGTTCCCTCTTCATTTGAAACCTGACCTTCTCCCTTGCAGGGCAGGCCTGGCCCAGCCTGAGACCAAACTGGAACACAAAGCTCAAGTCTGGAAGGAATGCTTTCCCATAAAGCAGATTGTTAGAAAACCTAAGCGTGCCCTCATTTTTATGAGATGTGTTTTCACTTTTTAATGTGTCAGTGAGGTTCCTCAGAATAGATAAGCTACAGGACTCAGTAGGAAAGTGAAGTGTTCTGCAAGTTCTTTTAAACATTCACTTTTCACCTAGGAGATTTTACTTTGCCCTCTTGTCAGAACATGGCTTGGTCGATTGCATGTAGCATACAACAAAAGAACAAGTTCTTAGGCCATACACGCCAATCTAGAACACAGGAACCCCTCTCCTCACCTAAGTCTTTCCTAAGGTTGATGAAACCCTTGGCTAAGACTTCTTTGCTGCTTAGAAGTTGTAGCTGAGGCATGAAATTCCACTGGTCAGGGCCCTACAGCACCATGAATGTGTCATTGCCTTTGCTAGTAAGAGGTCACAACCTTTGCATTATGTCTGCAAAGCCGTAGAGCTAGGGCACATCAGGCTGGCTGTGTTTGGATTGTCTTGGCCTGCCTGGAGCTTTGTTTTAGCTAGATGAGTTATAACAGCAATTATTTACCTGCCAGGTGAATATTATCTAATTTCTTTAAGTTTTAGCTTAGCTTTGTAGGGTTGTGTATTAAAATGCCTATTGTTATAATACTTTTGAGATTTCAGTACATAATAGTAGAGGACTAGTAGTTATTTTGTGTAGAGGCAGCTATGAGCCTAGAATAAAACTAATGTAGAGGAGTACAAGAAACGGATGATAGCAGAGGTTTTGAAAGTGAGGAGACAGAATGGAAACAGAGGCTCATGGGCTATAAACAAATCACTAATGATCAATTATTGGTCATTAAGCCCTTTACGGGGAGGCCAGTAAAACTGGCTTTGAAGATAAAGGGAACAAAGAACAAATGTGCAAAATGTACTATATATAGTATATTTAGATATAAGGTGGAATTGCGGACCAATGAAAAAAGAGCAACGTGTAGTGCGTGCTAGGAAATGTATAAAAATAGCCCCAAGCAGATCCTGCAGTAGGGAGGAAGAAATCCTCAGCAACATCATACTTCTTCCAGTGGAGGACTCGGGACTCTAACAACTCACCATAACCCTTTCTCCTGCTTCTTGAAGAACAACGGAAGGGTGAGCATAATACTGGAGAAAGGGGTAGAGATGAGAAATTTGGTGTGTACCAGTTTCAATGGTATCATGACTGGAAGTAAGCTATAATAATTGGGAGTGTTGGTTTAATCGAAATGGAAACCAAAAAATAATAACACTTTGACTAGATTGCTAATACTTTAATTAATTTTTGGATTGATATATATGTGGTTTTTTAGCCCATGTAAATTGCATGTTGTGTTTTGTTTGGTACCCTGACCAAGAAGCTTAGCTGTAATTGTGGATGCAACACAAAAACACATTAAGAAAGTTGTTATTCCCAGGAGAATGTGGTCCACATGATGACAAAAAAATACCAAGTGCATGAGACAGAGGTTGAAGTATGAATTAGTACTAAACCAAGCATATTATCTACAGGAGACAGAGATTTCAGAGAAACAGTTCAGTTGTGCCTATTGCTTGGAAGAATAAATAAAGGCTCTTTCGTTTAGAGAAGATGAACACTTTTTATTCTGACAGCTCTGTTTTCCTATTAGTAGCTTCTCATGGCATCAGCATCAGACTGTTGACAGAAATGTGGTTTTGTAAGTATTAATTTCTAGAGGGGGTGGCTCTGTCCCTTAGGCCATAATTTTTGTCACAATAGAAGCAGCTTTTCACATTGCTAAAATTAGTCTTTTAGTTGACTTTGCTAGCAGAAGTACGACAAATGCTTCTGAAAATTCTTATTAAGCAAATTTCATGGAGATATTTATTGTAACTTCCTGACATTCTTAAAAAATAGAAAGCAAAACAGAGTACTCCTCTGGGGTATATGCACACATATTTAAATAACTTCTCACAAAAATAACAGGATGAGAGAGAATGGTCAAGATGACAATAGCTGTACCGTAATACATGCCAGTGTATCCAATTCCATTACTATCATCTCATACATTCTGCCTGAACTTTCTACCTTTTTACCTTTTGACTTTTCTAAATATAAGTGGGCTGGGGCGCTGGAGGACAGAAGGCTCAATAGAACTGGGAAGAAATTGTCCTTTTTTCTTACACATTCTCTTAAGGTCGCTGTCAGCGTATTTCCCGAGCACAAGTGCCTGTGAAATACTACTTGTGAAACCTGAAATTCTGCATCTTTACTTTTTCTGGGAGACCTCCAATTCCCCCTTCATTGGGTTATCTGTAAACATTACCTCCAGGAAAATAATCTTAATGTGTCTGGGATACCATCTGAGAGAGAAAAGCCCATAGTTAGTAGCAAGAGTACTTTTAAAAAGTTGAAAGGACAAACAAAAGAAGCTAGAAGAAAAAGGAGCAGAGCATGGTTAGAGCTGTGAGGTCAGTAAAAGGAAAGTGTTAAGGGAAAAGACTCTGAGGACGGAATATTTGTTCTTCTGCAAAGAAAAGCAAGACCCTTTGTAAGTATGGTATATAATAACAGCCCACAATCATTTCTGAAGAACTCAGACTCATCCTTTCCTGTGTTATTACTCTCTTAAAAAATAAATAAATAAATAAAAATGAAGACAGGTCAGAGGGCTTCATGTTCTCAATACACATGAAGACAGCTGAGCACCAGCCTTGCTGGCAGCCAAGGTACTCTGAGAGGAAAAAGATGGTGGGATGGGGGGATACTCACCCTTGGATCAATCTCATCTTTGAACCTAATCTCCAACTGATACCATTTGCACGGGCTAAATTTGCTCTGTATACAACTCACTTCACCACATAACCTTGCCATTGCAACCTGGTTTCTATAAAGAACTGGTTAATGACCTTACTTTCATTTAACTTGAGCCACACTGCTCAGGTCCTGCTCACTGAATGAGATAAGTTGTCCAAACAATGGTCTTACCTAGTGAAACTAGAGCCTTGCATTGTTCAATTGACTTTTTCTTCTGTCTTCTGCCTGGTGGCCAAGCATAGCAATGATGGCCAGATACAATAAGCACTTGAATAAAACTACTGAGGAGTCTCGGAAATCTGAAAACACTACAGACATTCAAGTCCTGTCTGCCAGTGCCAGGCTGGCACCAGAAGTTATTTACTTGCTTAAGTAACCAATTCATCTTCATGTCCACTTCTTATTGCTCTCTGTCACAACGCAGTACAAATACTTACTCCCTGATTAATTGTAATGTCATAAATGTATCATTGGACATGAAGTTCTACCCTTCTTAAGCTAGCATGTCTTCAGATATATCAAAGGAATTCCTCCTAGGTGAAATGTTTTTATTTTTGCCTGTGTCTGCTGGTTATTCCTCACATGATAATAAAGTTCCTATTTGCAAAAGGAAAACAGAAAAGGAAGGAAACAAAAATATATTCTGTATGTCTAACTAGCCTAGAAGAAAAGCTATGCTTTTCAAGCTCTTCCTGTGCTGGATGATACTGAGAAATACATATTAGGTTTATGTCTGGAAAATCTATCTTTACAAGTTGTCAGGAAGGATTAAAGCGGGGCACAAATACTGTGCACATGCAGTCAGAGCAAGCTTGATTGGGGATTTAGGCACTGCAGAGTTCATAGGAAAGGATTTAAACTAATGCGGTAGTATTCATCAGAATAAGTGAAGAGCATGGACATGAAGAGATAGTACAGTTCAGCTGATATGTGATAATTTGTTCAGCTTCTGTGACCTGGTTGTATGTTTGAGTATTTGGGCAGCGGGGGTGATTTTGTCAGCAACTAAACTCTGCAAAAACTCTGGCTATGCGAGTGGTGTGATTACCTAGCTGCTGGAGGGAGGTGCTCAAAATGCATTTGGGGCTTTTGAATTCTTTCTGAGTCCAGCACATTGACTGGTTGATCTCTTTACATTTTTCATGCTCTTATTTTTAGGGTTAATTTTCCTCACAGCTCATTTTTTCATTAGCTAGAGTATAGCTGCAAAGACACTAAATAAATAGGAAAAAATAGTCTGGCATGGTTATGGGCAGATGTTAAAAAGCTTGTTTCCTCTCTTGCTAGCAATTTCAAATTTCAGAATATGGTTTCGTCCCAAATATGGGAAATGAGATGAAATGCTATTTTTTTTTTCAAAACTGGAGTTAAAAAATAAATCATCATCCCTGATTCATGGATGTTCATACTAAACTTTTAAGAGAAACACTAGATGTAATGGAATGATTTAGTGGACACATATGACTTGTAGACCATGAGGATCTATTCAAAGTAGCCTAGGCAGATTTCAACTCAGAGGCATTACGGTCTGCAAATACATCTTTCTTATATTGGTTTTTCTTTTCCTAGTCCCTATTTGAAATTCTATCAAACATGAATACACGTCCCAAAATATGGCACCCACTGCTGTGAAGTTCAAAGTTTGTCTCCAGTTGTTGGGGACAGTCTACATAAATGAATTATTTCCAGTATGACACCATCACATTTGTGCAACTTTCATACGTCCCCACAACCCATTTCAAAATACACCTTTACAGCTCCAGAAATTGTCAGGTTCTCAGGCTCCAAGCTTTGCTTTGGACCACTGACTGAAACATCATGATAGTCTTTCCAAGACACTCTTGCTTAGACCATACCTGAATGTTATTCTCAGAATAATTCAATTGCAGGTATTTCGCTTTCTGTCCTACACAAAATCACAGTATAGTTTATCTGTGAAATGCTAGGAAGTTAAAATCCTGCATATTGCTCCACATCAGACAATTACCATATCAAAGACATCAGAGAATGTTTTGGCCTCCTGGTAGGCACTGCCATCATCAGACTATATTCCCAGAAATCAAGTGAACAATAGTGTCACATGTTTGTTGTATTTTAAGGAAAGACTAATTAGAAACAAAGCAACAAGCTTGAAGGCAACGGGAACCCATAGTAGCATTCACAAAGGCATGCACAAAAGCTATTTCTGGATACAAGGTAGCTTTATCTGCTGAAACAGCAAGGAAGGTTGATACCAAATGGTAGTATAATTTCAGAAATGGAATTCACTCTGTGAATAAATGACAAATGCCACCTGACCAAAACTTCTTTTATTTAGAATACAAAGACATGATATTTTTGCTGCATGTCTCTTGGGAAATCGCATACATATGCGTGAGACATCTCACGCATATGTATGTGAATGTAGCTTCTTTGCAGATATTAACTTTATAGGCAGGAATCCAAGAAAGCTTTGGCCAAGCAGGAAACAGCAAATGGAAAAAGCTTCAATCATTACCAGCTTCCAGCCCTCCCATGTGTCAATCTCACTTCTGACAACATGAAAAATGATTCCACTTCTCATTCTCCTCACTTCTTAAACACCTTCTCCAGAAGATGATCAAAATGAAGCATGTGTTGGTTATGTAGACAGGCTGGATGATGTTAGTGATTTTTATGGAAAGAAAGAAGCTCGAAATGGCTGTCTTCTCCAAAAACTCACCTATTCCCTAGCTTTGAACATCTGATTACACCACAGCTCATCTCTCTGTTTGTATATTTTTAGCTTGTGTTTTCACTTGTTGAGCACCTTACGAAATGCTGTTAATCTTGGTCTGCAACTTCAAGAGACCTGTGCTGCTCACCTGCTTGCATGCCCAGTGCTTCTCTCACAGTCTTGCAGATTAATCTCTCAGCAAGAAAGAAAACTAAAGCTGTCAAATGTGCTCCAGCTTATGTTTAGAAACACCCTGGATATCCCCACTCTGTAGAAATTGATAGCAAATATTTGCAGTTGACAGCTTCAGCCTGAGCACATGAAGAAAGCTAACCATCCCAGTAAAGATTATTAAGCAAAGTAAGAGAGTTTGTTGACTTTTTTTTTTTGAAAGGGAAACATAATCTAATTTGACTCCTAAATGTATATTTTCCAATCAAATTTCATAGAACAGATTCAGGGTAAAGGAGCATGAAGCTATCCCAAATTATTTCTAGCCAGTGATGATACCGTTGTGTGGAAACCCCATGAATTTAACAGTGAGACCTGCATCTGTGATTTTTGAAGGGTACAAGAATCATATTTTTACTGATTATGGGAAAGCTGATCTTAAACCAGCTACTCCTAAACACTAATGTCCCAATTTTTCATTCCCAAGAAACTATGTGCAGAAATGCCATGATATGGGGCAGAGAATACAGGACAAAGTTCATTTTTAAATCATGCTAATGCATGCCCTATTTTCAGGTAGAAATCCATCCTATTCCAGCATCACTGAGATTTGGGCTAACTAGTGCTTGATGGTGTTTTGTGATTTCTAATACATAAATCCTGAAAGGTATGTAGACTTCCACGGGAGGCAGATGTCTGAATACTTTTGCAATTTTGGACCTCAGAATAAGCACCTAGCAACAGATCTGTTTTATTATGTCCTTCGATCTGTGAAGGCTGCATATAACAAAGAAAGGCTTTACAATGCTATAGCCAGAACTTTTGTTTCAGATGCTAAAACTTTAAGGCACAATCCCAAGACTATACCTACCCTGCCAAGGAAAACATTAAAAAAAAGTATATTTCAAACAGTGATATAACAGAGACTTACAAATGTTTATCACCAACCTGGAGATTGCATTTATCAGTAAATTTCCATCAGCCTTTGAGGTGCCCTGGAGTGTCCTGCAGGCACGCTGCCTCCCCTAGGGCGCTGGAACTGCTTGTCCCAGGGGCAGCATTCCTGGCTGTATGTCCTGGGACTCCCCACTCAGTGTGTGTTTACTGTCTGATGGAGATTTTGCAGCACAAAATAACAGGCTCTGTGCCTCTTTTCTCTTTCTCTTCTGGTTTTTTGGTTTATGGGTGTTTTTTTTAGAAGGTTGTCATCTCTTCTTCCACAATGTCTCTGAGCCTGGGGAAACAACCTCCTACAAACAACACGCAGCTTTGTAACACCACTGCTCTTTTTTTTTTTTTTTTCCTAGAAAAAGGAGCACAGGCAACTGATGATAGGAGACAACAAATATATATATATAAGAGGGAAGGGAAGAGAAAGGAATGGAAGAAAAGGAAGAGAAGGTTGAGCACTCAAAAATATATCACGAGGACCCCAGAGTGAGGCACAGAGCAAAGCACACCACTCCCACTAGGGGGCTCTTGTCCTAAGTAGGGTGCCCTACCTGGCCACGGAAGAGTGAAGACAAATCCCACAGTCACAGATTTCCTTCTCTTGTGCTCCTTCTTGCTGGTGGCATGGATGGACAGTGTGGCCAGAGCCAGGAGCATATCAGCAAGGAGGTCCTGTGATTTACTGGGGCTTTGGGTGGAAGAGGCAAAAACGGAGAGGTGAAGGGAAAAGTGGAGCCAGAAAGGCAATGGGAGAGCCAGGGGAGGGAAAGCATCCCGGCACATTCATGTTCCTGTGCACCCACGTCCCCTGCTTGCCACACGCAGGCCACCCACAAAGCAGCCCAGACTGCAACATGGATGTGTGCCTGTCCTCTGCTCCATCACAGGAACAAGGTGAGTTTTCTCACAGGACAGAGATGTCCCACCAGTTGGTGTCCAGGCAGGGCACAAAAGTAAGGAAAAGAAGTCCAAGTGGAGCACAGGCATGCTGAGCACAGCATAGTTTGGAGGTGGACCAGGTGTCACTCGTGCTGAGAGGGACCTGCCACCTGCACACGGAGGTGGAAGTTCTACAGGAGGGGTAGCAAGGAGGTCCCACCTCGAGGTGGTGGCAGGGTCCTAGTTATTCCCAAGAGCTCTCAGGTGCAGAGGAGGTCCTGGCAGAAGACCCTCAGCCCAGACAAACCTCCCAAAGGCAGATTTCTGTAGGGAACGGTATAGGGCTGCAATTATAGCAAAACCCTTGGTGGTGACAGAGGAAAGCACACATCGGCACTCTGTATGCCAGACTGCCTGCTCTAAGCAAGGTCCCGGCAGGGCCTGGAGGAGAGAGGTTTGGACTAAGCTCTGTGTGTGGACTAAACCCTGCCCTCCTTCCTCCAGGGCCAGGAGGACCTGGCCCCAGCAGAAACCCATGCAGTCCGGCCGGAATCAGCCCAGCACTCCCCTCCTGAGCCTGGCCAGGGTGGTGGCAGGGTGCTGAGGCAGGAACTCAGCAGGGACAGGACTAACAGGTTGATTAACAGCACCCTTCCCTGAAGGGACAGGCCAGAGCGGCCCTGCCTGGCCCCATAACTGCTCTGACACCCCGGCCTGGGGCTCATTCCAATTCGAGGCCATTCCTGCCTCAGCATTGCGCAGCCCAGGAAGCACCAGCAGCTCCCAGGGCTTCACCTGATGCCTACGTGGGTGCAATTTGCCTGTCTTTTTATTTCTGTGTCTTTGCACCTGAGTCTGATGTCAACATGCAAATCCTTGTTTCCAGGTCTCTGCAAAATAGGTGCCAGCCCAGCCTGTCAAGTGCCTTCCTGCCACTGAGATGTGGTACATCCACTTCTGAGTTGGACTTGGACTCTGCAGTAAATTGTCTTGGTATTTTGATGTCTTTTTCCATTGCTTTATTGGACTGAGGAACTGGACAAGACCTCTCTAAAAGCTTAATTCCCTTCTTAAGCTTGTGTTTGCTGAACTTTTGCTTATCGTCGGGTATGCTATGTCAACAAAAATAAATTTGACACACACTATGTTTTTCTGTAGTATGCTTGTCAGGGACAAATAGTAAGAGATAGTAAGGCTATCTCAGGAAAAGAAGAATAATGGTTTGGAATACAAATGCATAGTAAGTGCAAATAAACACATCCTCTCAGGATTCAGTTATTTTCCTGTTTTTCTGTGTTCTGTAAACTCTTTCACTAGATATGGTCTTCATCACAGCCACACTATATAAGATTCACCTTATGCTATTTCTAAACACAATTACTGAACTCAGTGTACAAGATCCATGTACAGGATGTCCCTGGCCTTTTCCTTATACATTTGAATCCTGAAATTATCCACACGTATGCTCTGGAAGATCTTTCTCAGTAGTACATTCAAGTTCAGTGCCCTCATGCTTTCAGGCTAAATTTAATCTTGCATTAATGATACACATTGTTTTCTGAAGCATCTTATCCCCAGTAACTATTGTTACAGTAAGAGTGACAAATACAAATCTCTCTCTGGATTTGGTTCCATTGTCAAAAGCTCTGGAAATCCTGCTTGCAGTTTCAAGGTTATATTGAAGCTGTGAGTCACACTTCATATCTGAAAAAATAATGAAAAACAACCATTGGCCAGGCTCTATTTGGTAATTGCTTATCATATATAATCAGTTTCAAATATCACTGACCTTCAGCAAATTAAAATGTATGTATAATTTTGTTTCCATGCCTAAGATTAAATATTCTTATTTTTTTTCCTCTGAGTATATTCATACCTAAGTTTTGTTAACTCATAAACTACTGTGACTGTTTTATCCACAGAGTTTAAATGACTACATCAACATATGCCCCAAAATCCTCCATGGATGATTTCCTCCAAGGTCTGAAATGTCTAATTAATTCCTTCTATTTCTCTCTTTTTTCTTTTTTTTTTTTTTTAATAATTCCATCCCGTATCATTGGGAATCTTTGCCTGATGGCAGTTGGAAAATCTGCATTAGGTGTATGTTTCTCTACAAAATTCAGCATCCAAATATTACTGGAGCAGTCAAATTGCTGCATATTTTTGGATGATTGACTTGTTAGTTTTTTTTGTTCTAACTTTTCTTCTTGTATATTATTATTTGTGTTACATGGCATTTACAGTGCTGTTTGTCCAGCTTCAGCCCAGAAGCACAGTATTGTTCCATGGCTGCTCTGAGCAAGTGTTTTTCATCAGATCTAAATGTCATCTGTATAAATCTCACTAACCTGAATGGCATGAAAAATTTATCACTTTTTTTTCTCAGGTGCCCAATGCAGCCTAAATAGACATCTGAGAAAACAGTGCAGCTCACAAAGGTTTTATGGAAGTTCAGAAACACCTGCTCTTTTCTTTTTCCAAATATGAACACCTGCCAGGAGCCCAGTGATGTACTAAAGACAGAGAGGTATTTGTCACTGACCATATCTCTGCTTGGCACTGTAACAGTCTTGTTTTGTTCCTTCAGGTCTATCTATGGACAAACAAGAGGTTTCATATGTCTTTTCTATAACTACAAGAACTACTCTATCAGTTCCTCCAGCCATCTCAGAGCAATGCGCATATCTTGCTCCTTCTTTAAGCATGGTCTTGCAGTGTGAAGAACTTGTGCACATGTGCGAACTGTTGGACAATTCAACTCTTTCATACATTATCTAATATTCATGAGATCTTGATCCATAAGGAAATGGCTTCAAATTCTTTCTCAGCTTTTTATACTCATATCGTTAATAGACTTTAAAAGCTTAGATCACCTTAACTGTCTCTTCTCTTTTTCCATCTATTATATATTTATTTATTTCATATATATCTTCCAAGGGGTTGGCCTTGTGATTTTAAGCTCTCTGAGTCAACTGTCTTCCTTTGTGTTCCCTTAAGATTTCTTTTCAAGTGCATTAACACTTTGTTGGCAGCATGTTAGTTGATGGATGTGCTGAAAATGAACACTACTCTGATTAACCCCAGATATGTCCACCGTCTCAGTGCCTTTTGCTCCTAGAAGAAATTCTGAGCCACTGAGCCACTTTGCCATGTGCACCTTGCTGACTTTTGCAAGCTCTTCCAAAGTGATATCATCTTTTTCAGTTCCTGAATCTTTTCCAGTGGTCCAGGCATCACATGGGCTTGTGCTCTTGGTCACAGTGCACAACCGATGCTCAAACATGATCTGATCATCTGATCATAAGAGCTGAAACACAATCTAATCTCTTCTCTAGAACTCAAACTCTCAAATACAGTTTCTACATCTTTAGTGTGATCATGGATTCTTCTGATTTTAACTTATTCTTGTCATTTTTTTTTTAGGTTACTTCTATGTTTTATGTTTTCTATGACTTCTCCTTCTTTTTATGTTTTTCTAGTTAGTTTCCTGTAAGTCTTCCAAAATCAAGCTGCTGTAAAAAAATATTTATTTAGTTATTTTTACTTTCTTTCTCTTTACTGGCAAGCATTGCTTGCAGATCTTGAGTGCAATATTATTTAAACTCCCTTCAATTTGTTTTCCAAATTTCTCATTTATATAAGAAATCTCAGTGCTAGTGTGACTCTCTGGGCCCCTTTCTACTATTTGCACTATGGTCCTGTCCTGCCGATCTCTTGATGCTTAAGGCATCTATTTTGAATTATATCCCATTCCAAACAGATGTGTAACATCTAGACCTTTGCATCCTACCAGAGGCTTATGCCTTAAAGACACATTTCTCATTAGGTGTCCATCACAGGCTCTGACTCTACAGGATCATTGTAGCTGCCAAAAATATCTAGAGAATCTCAGTGATCAGGTACTTTCAGCCTTCCTCATGCCAAATTCCTTTCATCCCGATGTGACATTCTTACTCTCCCTACCCTAAGCTGTAATGGCTCAGGAGAGCTCTCACACAAAACAGCAGCTCTCCTTCCAGGCAAATAATTGCTGTTGTGCTTCTACAACATTCCTGCCTTCTGCAGTTCTCAGGGTAGTCCTCCAAGAGCAGGGGAACGCAGCCAAACCTTTGTGCTGGCCGATAGCCAAGGGGCAAGTCAGTGCCTGCATGAAAAAAAAAGCAACCACGGCTTCACCTCAGCTGTAAATAAGCAGGCTGGGACTTTCCCGGCAACTTTGACGGGAAGTTCTTTCACGCCGCACAGACAGGGCTTGCAACATCTCCTGATCTCTCCCACCCTCGTATGCTCACCCTGGCTTCCACTAGATAAATGCCAGTGAGGCTGTCAGGGTTTCTGCACTCTGCTCTGGGCAATAGGACCTCTCTGCAGCTCCTCAGGCCAGCTCTTGCTCCAGCACCAACAGCATCTCACCAGCTGGAAGGCACTGGTCTGCCTAAGGGGAGAGCAAAAGGTTGAGTGCACAGGTGAGTTTTAAAGAGATGATCTGCAAGTTTCTCTCACTTCTGCAGGTGGGATCAGGGCGCAGAATGTCTGGACTGGCACCCTAAGAAGTTTAGGTGGGCTTGAACTCAACTATCAGTGTACTGGTAAAATTTTACCTCAGCTTCTCCCTGCTAGACAAAAAAACAAAAAAACAAACAAAAAAAAAAAAAAAAAGAAGCCAGGGCTTTGTGTTGACATTACACAACCTCACTATGAGATGATGTAAGGAAGCACTGAGACATAGGGAAGGATTTGTGTCAGTAAAGTTAGGGCAACCAGAATTTTGCATTAGCCAATTGGTAGTCAGAGAGATTACATATCTGACAAGTTTATTGAATCTTTCAGACGTGTTTGCTAAAGTTAAGGAAGTAGAGAAAGCTTCTGTAAATAAGCTTTGGTCAGTGGGTTTTAAATGATGAATCTGAAGAGAGGATTTTCTTTCTTTTCAGAGCTAAAATTCTGGTTTGAATTTTAGTAACAAGTGGAGGTACTCCAAGCATATTTGATTTACCCCAGATCATAAAATACCCGTAATAATAGTTGGAGCTAAGAGTTCTTTTCACTTTTGGGTTCACATCTGGATTTCATGTTTTCTCTTCCTGTTCAAGCAGCATACTAATTTTAATCCTGTTTAATATTTTATAAGCAAGGGGCTTCAGTGCTGCAGAAAGAAATGGATTTTTCTTAAACATTGTCTTATGCCAGCACCACGTTATTAATTCAAAGAACATTTGCAGCTGTCAGAACTGTTAGTCAGCTTTGATATAAGAAAATTTCATATCCCCTCTAAATCTGCAAGTATTAACTGTCACTCACAGGATAGGCCTTTTTTTTTTTTTTTCAGATCGTTGAGGAGACTTTATAAAATGATGAAATTAGTGGAAGATGTAAATTCTTTTTTAGATGCAGCTTCCTGCAGCTCCTAGATTTGTTAATAGCAATGATTTTGACTAGCAAGAGGTTGTAATAGCAGAGGTAGTGCCGCAACTAAATACCAAAATATTCCAATAGTCATTGAAAAGTCAACATCCCTATACTTTACTCATCCATATTGGAATTTGTTTACACAAATTAAGCATTTTTCATATTTGTACACTTTTAGTCAGGTGGCATTTTAAAATTATTTCCCTTAGTTAAAGGCAGAAAGCATAACTGGATAAGCAGTCTATTTTGTGTTACAAAATTATTAACAAAGTGTGTTGCCTATATTAGCGTTTTATTTCAGAGCAGAAGCTCACTTCAGAAGTGACTCTCCTGCCCTCCATACCACACCTTGTGTCACATTGTGGGGCAGCCTGGGGATGCTCTCAGATGCTCATGGGTGAAACAAAATAATCCCCCCACTAAGCAATTCAACTCGCAGGGCCACACCACAGCTAGTTCAATGAAAACACAGGCAATATGCCGGGCATGGATGTGAGGGGCTCATCCATTCCTGTTGGGCCTCAAATCCATGCCTTTTGGGCCTCAAAAATACAGATAGCAGCTGAGGCCTTCAGGAAGGGTACTTCAAATCTGCATATTTTAAAGCCTCTCTCACTACTTCCCAGACTGCTTTTATTAAAACCTGTTTATTTGGTAACTTCAAGCTTTGAGCCAATTTCTCCCATTCTGTTCTCACTTACAGGGCTAGCAGAGAAGGCTAGCAACATTTTATATTTTGTATGTTCTGCAGTATACTTGATAGATGTTGGTGTTTTGACATCTGTTTTCTATTTGGGGTTTTTATGTATATTAACTCATTTATATTAACTTTTTATGTATATTAACTTTTTATGTATATTATTAGTTTTTGAAAGCTGTTTTGGGGGGAAGGTGGGGAGAGGTATTTGAATGTCACCTTTACACATACTTATTGCAGATCAAACATTTACTTTTTTGTTCATGCATGCTCAAAAATAAAAAAGGGATGGTTTTTCTTGTTTTAGTTCACTTTTTAGACCCACCTACTCTCTTCTTTTTCAAAATTTCCCCAACATCTGTTCCTCTTAGTGAGAGCACAGCCAACAAAACAGTAAGTTCAATTACTTGATGTTGTAGACTGGGTGGTGAGGAATGGTTCAGAATAGAAATACACAAATTCATATTCCCAGCACTTTGTCTCTTCTCCCCCTCTGGGACCCCTTTCCTGTTGAGGCCTGTCAGCTTCCAGCAACAGGTCTTGGCCTGGTCGGAAACAAGCTCGGTAGACCCGTTCATGTAACATCATTTAGGTCTCCGGTTTTCCTCTTCCTTTTCATTTTGGTTTTTACTCCTTTCCCTGTGGAACATTTTTCTGGGCAGCCAACTACAGCTCTCCTAACTGCTGTGGCCTGGGCACTGTGCTGCGGCCGGGCTGTGGCAGGCCGTGGGCGGTAGCCGGGGTGAGCGCTGGTTGTGTCGGTGCTGCAGGGAAATGGGGCAGTGGGAACAGCTGCCAGCCAAAGTGTTAATTAAAGGGCTGATGAAGCTGCCTCCTAAACTCATAGTGACTACTAAACATAGCCCTGCAGACAGAATTGCAAAGGTGTCATTAAGCTGTTTTTTTTTTTACCATTGATATGACACTCTTTTGGCCCTGAGGAAAGCACTGGTGGTGGGCTAGAGGCAGCCCCAGCACTGCTGGCAGGGATCCTCCTGGCTCAGCAAGGCATAAAACTCCTCTGGGAGATGCAGAGCCCATTACTTGCATTCGTATAGGTGAGACTAAGATTAAATCAGGAGTGAGCACTGTTCTCAGGTCTGGGTGATTTACCTCAATGTGTCTTCCCCAGGTGGAGCAGCCTTACTAGGACAAATCTAAATGTGGAAAGAAGCCATTTCCATAAGTGGCACGATATCCTATAAAAATGAGAATATTAATAAATCTAATACTAATAAATCTCATTTGAATTCTACAACCTGAGCCGTGCCAGAGCTTCATGTAACTTGGCACTTCAAAGGTGCTTAATTATAATAATCTGCTACAAACTGCTTGATCAATGGTGAAAACGGCTCAGCCATCCACCTCTGACAAGCTACAGTACCTGAGGACTGGGATGAAAGTCTTCCACTGCTGCCTGTCACCAATCCAGTAGCGATACCAACTATGTGAGCAGGCTTCTGTAGGCCTGTAGATAAACAAGCCTAAAGTGCTAAGAAATGTAGTGGAGAGGTTGATTGCCAAAGAGCAAAACACTTTCTGGCATCGTTAGAGCACCAGGAGTGTTTGACGAAGGATGTCTCTGGGGTGGTCCCATGCTACAAGGGGTGTGAGAGCAAGAAATATGTAAAAGAGGACATGAGTACTCCCAACAAGTGAGTAATTATGCAATAACCGTAACAGCATAAAATGGTAATACAATAAAGACAATGGGTTAATTTAGAAAACCCAGTTCCTCATTTTGTATTGCAATTCCTTGCAGGAGCTGCAAGAGAGGGTCACCCTGCGGGAGGGAATTATTTTGTCCAATTAGGCAATTACAAAAGCAGCGTGACACTTTGTTTTGTACCTCCTGGCACACATTCAGCTCACTTTTACCCCAAATTATACTGAGTAGATCTCAGTGACTTCTGGCAGTGTTAGGATCGGTGTATTTTTGTTGATCTCAGAAGTGACTGCATAGATATTTAAGGAGAAAAAAAAATCATAAAAAGCACCTAGTGGATCTAAATTCTTTTGAACGCAAAATTTGTGGAAGATCTATACAAGGAGAGCAGAAGCTCAATACTTCCCCGATGTAGATATAAAAGAATTTTTTTTTCATAGATAGCTGGATTAGAAATTGAATTCAAACCTCTGGGTCACCAACCTGCAGCACTATCAAGTGCAGTCGTAGAGGCTTTTTAACAGAAAAGAACCCTTAACAGTTGCTATGTTGTAATATTCTTGCTGTAATACACAATTAGAAAAGTTTACTTAAGGAATTATTTGTTTAAATAAGTCATTGTAAAATTAACACTGAAGGGTTTTGAGCCAAATTCCCTATCAGCCTAAAAATAAGTTATTTCCTCTGGCCTGGCCTTTGCTTTTCTTTATTTTTTGTTTGCAAAGTGAAGGACTTGTGGTATCTAAGTGACCTCTTTGTTACCTCTTCTTTCCTCTTCAACTAAGTTTAATAAGAATGCATAAACTTTTCATTTGCCTGCACTCCATATTGTGTCCCAAATAGCAACCTTTGCCTTCACTGCAATTGCACAGATAGGGCCTGGTGCTACTTAACTGCATATTAAATGGTCTTGGTGTGCAGAACCAAAAGCATAACTTCTGCCTTGACCCCACATATTTCATAGGGATAGGAACAAGAGATACCCAGAGACCATGAGTGAGACCCAGGATCACATAGATGACAGAAACCAAGGTGACCTCTCTGAAGACAGAAGCCTGCTTAACAGGCTGAGATCGTAGGTAAGGTTTGCTGTGCCCCTGTGCAGCAGACTGTGGCACAGGGTAACTCTGTCCCGTGCTGTACTGCAAGCAATTATGTGGCAGTGCTGCACTCCCAGATCAGTAGCTGACATGCAGTACTCTGGCAGAGAGGTTGCAATGCCTGGGTGAGGAGCAGAGGCAATGACCCACATCTTTGCAAATTCTTACCCACTTGCCAGGACAGGGAATTAGGAGCTCAGCCATGTGCAAAACCTGAGATGAACTCAAACAGAACTTTGGTAAAAAAAGAAAAAGAAAAACAAGAAAAAAAAAATTAGATCTTTTCATTTCTCAGTAGAGGACACTGCCATCAACAGCTGTGTAAATTTTTGACAAATATCACTCCTGTTGGTTTTTTTATTTACTTATTTTCAAAGCATATTTTTAAGTTCAGGCTCCTCAGCAATTAATTTTCAAAGGCTGTTGTTTAAGGTTGTTGTTTAAAGACTCCTAAAATCATAGCCTGAGTAAGAAGAGGAATTTCTGTGTTGGGAAAGAACTAGTTTTTTTTTTAAATCTTGATAATTTTTCCTTACTGAAAAATGCAACAGCATATAAAACTGTCATTTTTGTGTGTGTGAGGAACATCATTTCTTTCTTTCTGAAAATATCAGTGTTCATTTTTTCTTAAGGCAGGCATGTCTCTGCAGATGCCACTTGACTGCAGTCAAGTAACACAAAAAAAAAAAAATTGAAGTCCATGTAAAAGAAAGAAAGGAAACTAAAAAGGCAAGTAAATACATTTAATTACTTCATATCAAGTGAGTAAGGGTGCTGATGAAGCTATCCACTGTTAAATGGAGTATCTTTAAACACTTTTTTATAACAGCATTTTAGTGTATGGGCTTATGTAAGCAAGAATGCAGATTAATGAACTTTCTGTAAGAAAATCTGCTTGGCCCCATTCCAGACATGCTGCAAATCCACATATATTTGTTTTGGCAAGAAAACTTAACATTCATGCCACTTTTTCTTAAATCTTTCATCGTACACTCCCTCCTACTCCTCAGACTTCTAAGAGTACAATACAGCCAAGACCATCACCACAGAGGCCTTTGTGCTGCAGCAGCCACCTCTCTTGATTTTATCACAGGTATTGTGGAGCAATTGGGCTGCAGTTGGGCTTTGTTTTCTTTCTGCTTATGCCAATCCAATCCAAAAGCAAGTTAAATGAAAATCAACAATTCCGTTAGTGTAACTGGGAAGACTGTAGGGTTTATCACGTACTCCTAGAGCTCGTAATAAGTATACGGTTTGAACTCTTACATTTTTAGCGTGGTCAGTTGCTTGGTGTATCCTACTGATGGACTGCTAGTAAAAGCTTTCCAAAGAACCTACCCCTGCTTAGTCCTCTGTGCCTTTTGACAGACCACAGTGACATAGGATCACAGCTGAAAATGGAGTGTGTGTGTCTGTTAGGAAGTTGGTTGTTTTAGCCTGATTTCTGTAGGAAGTCAGATTACTCTGATTTCTCTGATCATGCTGAGGGATATGAGTGTATGTATGTTTATATGTGTCCCTCAATCACTTTTTTACTGATGATTTCAAACAAATATACCAGAAGAAGAGAGGACTCTGTTTTCCTTATGTGTCATGAAAAAGACAGCTGAAGACCCCACAGAAGAGTCCTGAAAAATGAAAGACTATGCTGTGACTATATACACTGAAAGACCTGAAAATCCACATGAGAAGAAATGTTACAGGAGTGATCTCCTGCGATTGAAAACAGCTTCAATCAGTGCTTGTAATCAGCCAAGAAACACAAATCCCTAGGAAGCCGGGCTTCATTATTTCTAGTGTTACTTCTCTGTGAGACAGAGCTATTTGTTAATGTCTCTAAATAGCAGACAAAAGATGCTCAGAAGAATAACTTCACTGTGAGGGAAGACAGCTTCCGAGGACACAGCAGGGATCCAGAAGGTGCTTATCATGTGCGGTGGGTCTGCCAATATGCCTTTCGAGGTCTCAGGACATCTCCTGGGCATTACAGCTGGGATAAATCCAGTGCCCCTGCCCTGCACTGCAGGCAGGTCTGCCTCTCCTTGCCCTCTCTCACCTTCAGGTGTTTTATGAAATCTTTTCTTTCTCCTTGCAGTTGGATTAAAGCTTAATTCCTACACCCCTCAAAACAGTACAATGGCCCTAAACAGGCTGAGGAAATTACTCAGCTTATAGCCGGGTCTTATGTGTTTATGGGAGCAGTTGGAGGTGGTGAAATTTCCAGCTCTCTCAGTACTTTGCTATGATTTAGACAACATTAAGCACATCTATTTAGGCCTATACTTCATCTGTTTGAAGAGCCTCCAGGCAGCTTTAGTGTTCTCCTGATAAAAAGTGAAGATGTGGGAAATGCAATGTCCTCTGTAGGAGGATTTATTGTCTCAAACAATTATTTTTTATCAGCTTTGTCAAAACTTGGAGCTTAGGACTTTCTGCTGCGAAGAACAGCAGATATTCATTTGCTTGAAAGAAAATTCATGAATAATTTTCTGTGATATGTTTGTGAGGAGCGATTCTGCTATTTTCTTTATGTCTTTAAGTACTGGATTAATCACAGGAGAGTAGTTTAGCCACATGTCTTTGAGTTTCAGGTGTTATCAAACAGCAGAACATGCAGTTTATAATTTAGGGCAGATTTGGTTCTACAACTGTCAGCTTATAAGAAGCAATATTTGTTATAGAGTGCATTCCCTCTCTGTGGGAGTAGTAAGATGAAATTTTAAGTAAATGAAATTGCCTCAGAGTAGTGTACATGTCTTTCCAAGGAGAGTTTTTAAATCACATTTCATTTGTTTTCCAAGTTACACCAGAATTACTGGATATTATGCATGTGTGAAATACTTCAGAAAGATACGTCCAAAGCTGTGATACTACTTATGCAAGAAAGAAGTATTAATCATTCTCCTTTTTTCTGCCATATTTAATAGGTCAGTCTATTTAATTTTAGTGTATTAGGGCACTTTTGATCATAGATGACTCAGGTCTCAGGCTTTTGAGACAAGGCAGGATTCTCATTTACCAGAAAAAGACAAATGGGAATTACTTCTACTTGTTAGTACATGCAATAAACAGCGAAGACAATAATGAGAATTAACTCCATTCCTGGGAGAAATTGTTTAACTGTGGAGAACTTGGCAACACTGGAAATAAAGGACCTAAAAATTACCCACCAAAAATTGTAATTCCAAAGAGAAAAAAGTGCTCATTTACTTATTTGGTTGAAGTTCACCGTGCCCATCTACAGGTACACAAGGATTTGAAGGAAACAGTGAAAAAGACTTGATACAAAAAATGGCCAATTCTGCTACCTTTGATACTCTTTGTTGTAGGCATTTTTCTTCATCACCACCAGCATGAATACATGCTCTTAGCATGGTGTGAACATGCTGTGGTTAGTGCTAATGCAGCCTGCCATTGTTTGAGAAGAAGGTACATTTATCAGTGCTAGGGAAGGATCAGGTGTACCTGGAGGCATCAGGGAAGCAAACCTGATTGAACCTGCTTAGTCTGCTCAAGGAGGTCTGCAGAGCAGGTCTGCAGGGCACAGGACAACTACAAAGGGTTTATTTTAACTGGTTCTGTCATAAATGCAATTAGCCGACTCAAGATCAGCTCATAGTTGCACATCAAGATTAAGATGTGTAATCACATCAAGTCTGATGGTGTGCTGGCTCTTCTCTCCGTACTGCTGGTGCAAATGTGGTTTCAAAGTGTTTTGGGGGAGACAATCTCTGAATCTCCTGGTGAAATGAGTTTCAACACACTCAGCCTCACCTGTGTGGTTCAAAATATCTAAGTAAGTTCTTGAAACCATGTAGTGAACTCAATGTTTTCAAGTTCCTCATCATCAGGTAAATAGAGAGATTTGGCTGAAAAAGACCTTTAGCAAAGGCCTGAGGACTTAAATACATGGATGCTGTGTGAGAAATTCAACTGATCTTTGCGCTAATGAGACACATGGAAAAAAAAAAAAAAAAAAGAAAGAAAATAAAACAGAAACAGACAAATCCTCACTGTTAAAAGAACAGTGAAGTCAAGACAAGATGTAAGAAGTCAGGCCAGCAGCTTAAAACAAGTTCTACAGGAGGGCAATGTGTGAATCCAAGCTCTTTATCCCAGATGTCCTGGTTTCACAACTGGATAAGAAGAGTTAAACACCAAAGGTTAGGAAACCCAAAGGAAGAATTAACTTGTTTTTGCAGCAGAATACTGTTGGAGTTCAGCTGTTCAACAAAGAAGCTGTGAAAGCTTCTAATAAGCTCCAGAGTGTCTCCCAATAGTTATAGGGAAAAAAAAAAGAAGAAGAAGAAAAAAAAAAAAAAAGGAGGAAAAAAAAGACTTTGAAGTCTGGAGAAACAAGCTTTTTCTAGAAAAGTGAACCTTGAAAACAGAATCATCACACTGATACTCTAGTACACGAGTCACTGGACTCGTTGATACTGTTATCATGACTCATGTATAACTGTATATGAATGCATACAGATGAATCTACCCCCAGCATATTATATAATTAGATAGATGTGTTACATCAAGACCTTTATTTGTCTCCAAAATTTTGTACTAGAACAACAGGCAAGCTGCTCCAGAGAGGCCATTCTCAAGACTGCTACTATAAATTATTTGTGTAGTGTAACAGAGTCCCTGCTGTTATTTACAAGGAAACAGCAGTCAAAATATTTAATTTACATATAAAGAAAACCTTTGATTCTTTGCTTTTTAAAGTTACACTCCCATAATATTTGTTTCATATATAATCTTCATGACCTGTTTTGACCCTTCATGGGCTGTTTTTTACAATGAGCTTAGAAAGAAAAGCAAACATAAAAAAATAAAATAAAAATAAAAATAAAAAAGATAAATGGATCAGTGTTGTACATCTTGAGACTAGATCCTCTGGTGGACAACACCATAACCTTCCTCCATCACAGCTGTGCTGGTCATTAACTTTCTTCTTACTCTACTTATTAACCTTCCTTTTGTACAGCTATGGATCAAACTCCTGGCAATACTTTGGCCATTTATCCTCA
Source organism: Cygnus olor (assembly GCF_009769625.2). Taxonomy (NCBI): domain Eukaryota; kingdom Metazoa; phylum Chordata; class Aves; order Anseriformes; family Anatidae; genus Cygnus; species Cygnus olor. The sequence goes on along the minus strand of NC_049170.1, from coordinate 23,285,636 downwards.
TAGTCTTTATATCCCACTTGATTATCTAAACTTTTGCCCTGAATCAAAAGATAAAAGAATATAGGCCTAGTAAAAGACTTTGGAAAATTATAGAGGGGAAAATAAAGAGGTTCTGTCACAGCTGAGAGCTACAATGGGCCACTAGACAAGATCAATTGCTCAAAAACAGACTCGTTCACCTAACAGAATAATAAGTAGATAATACTAATTCAGAAGGTGGGCAGGTGATGTTCCATGAGAAGTAGAATCTGAGAGGGAAAATGAGGTCTGAATGTTTGACACCTGCCTAAAGATACTGCATTAAAAGCAGAGACAAATGTTTGCAATGCAGAGGAAGGATTACAGGAAGACAGCCACATAGCTGAAGCTGTGAGCTCTTCAGAAACGTAAAACACACACACACACACACACAAAAAAATACAGAAATCAATATCTGTGTACAAACATAGAACTACTGATATGTTGATAAGATTTGAAAAAACACAGCACAAAATGAGAAGTAATTAGAAAGGTACTAGGTATTAGAACACTAAAATCAAAAGGTGTCAAAGGAAAATCAAGGAAAGGATTTATCCAACTGAGAACAAGCTATTAACTAATGACTCCAGGAAAGCCAACTCTGCAATGCCTCTTTTGCTCTACATCAGCAGTAAAGAGATGGGAATTCAAGAGATGAGGGGGAAAAAAAAAAAAAAAAAAAGATTAGACCATGTTTAGGTGAGGTAAATGGTTTGTGATCGGTGAGGCTGATGGAATTCACCTTAAATTGTTCCAGGAATAACTGAAGCATTTCCACAGCCATTAATAACTATCCTTAAGACCTGTATGGAAGAGGTAAAGTTTTGAAAGACGGGAAAGGCACGAATAACTGCTGTCCTGAGAAGTAAGAAGAAAGAGGAGGTGCAGAATTATGGCCCGATCCATTTAAGTACAATTCTCAAACAAATAGAGAAAGCAAATAGAAGATAAGAAAGAAGTGGTTTTTAGGCACACGGATTAATCGAGAAGAAATCATTCCAAACCCACCCACCCACCTTTTATAACAGGATAATAGGTATTGTGAATCACAAAGGCTATACAGCTTGATGTGATTGAAGCTTTTAGTATGGTAAATGTAAGAGAACATTTTCATAAGCATACTAGGGAAATGCAGCCTTGACTAAACTAATATAAGGTAAGGTTCTGCAGAACTAGCAAAAGCAACGTTTTCAGTCTTTCAGTTAATCATCTTCAAAATGGAAGCCTACATTTGCTGCAGTTATACGGGGGGTCTCTCCTGGATAAAGTCCTGTTCTGGAATTTCATTAAATAGCACAGATGTTGGAATAGACAGTATGCTTATTAAAGCTGACAATCTGACAAAGTTGAAAAGGCCTGCAAGCACATGAGAGGATAGGCTTAGAAATCAAAATGATCCTGACAAATTGAAGCTACAGTCTGAAAAAAAATATGGTGCTGTCTAACAGGGCCAAGTGCACAATACAGCACTGAGTCAGGAAAAAAAATAATATATATACATATATATATATATATACACAAATTGAGGATGAGCAATTGGCTTGGTAGCAGCCCTGCATTACAGGGTTGGATGTTACAGGATGCATTACATTAGTATTTCAGTTCTGATCAGAAGTGCGCTGTTGAAGAAAATCATTAATTATCAAGCTTTGTTTTACACCACAGAGAGTTCCTGGACTGTAGGAAATACGATTCCTTTCCACAAAAACTGAACCAGAAGATATGCTTTAGGTGCATCCCAATGTGCTGCAGCTGCTGATGGGTATTCAGGATGCAGTGATGGACCAAAGCTAGTCCAAGGTGGAAGTCTGTGACATATGGACAGAGCAAACATCAGGTGCTCAGCACCAGCTGTTTCACCACGTCTTGCTTCCTCTTGCCACACCCTACACACTGAAGCACACATAGCCATCACCAGCTGACTGTGAATCAGCTATGTCTTGTGAATAAGACAAATGTGACAGTGGGACAATGTGTTGTCTGGGAGGCAAGCGAAGCAATCCTTTCCAACTGGTGAGATCCCAGCAAGAGCACTGCGTTCAGTTTCAGCACCGTACTTTTAATTACCAGTCGGAGCAGTTTAGCCCAGGGAGATCAGAAGAAAGCCAGGAGAAAGATCACCACTCTCAGAAGCATGAGGTGCAGGGAAGGATCTGGGGTTGTTTTATCTCAAGAAGAACAGGGTGAAATGGTAACAGCTTTTGTGTCCAACAAAGGCTGCTGCAAAGAGGAGAGGGATAAATTGACACCTCTGTCGACTGTGGAGGAGGCAATATAGATTGCACATAGGAAAATCTGCCGAGTAGTACGGCCAGTGAGACAGCAAAAAGCAACAGAGACTGCCAGAGCCACAACATGGGAAGGTTTTACAAACAGGTTAGACAAGCATCTGTCAGACTTGGTTTAAACGTAGTTTATGCTGCCTTAGGAAGGGAGATGGGCTAGATAATCTCTTGAAATCACTCCCAGAGATATTTGTTTTGCTTCTTTTCTAAATGTAAATAGTAAAATTTCTCTTTCCTGCTCCTTTCACCTTGTCACTCTACCTTTTGAATCATTCCACTGATCTCCTGTCTGCCATTTCATGCTACATCTGTCTGATCTTTCCATTCTCCATCCCAGTCTGCCTCAGTCCCATCTCTGCCTTTCCACTTTGGGCATTGTTTTTCATCTGTGGCAGTGAGTGCTTCTGATAGGAAATCCCTCTATTTTCTCACACACAAAGCAACATGCCTGTCTTCACTCAAATTCCTACATAAACAAAGTATTCATATATAATTGCTGAACTAAATGTTGTAACTCCATTCAGTTCCTCTAGTGTTTTTGCAGCAAGTATTTAATGACAGCATTGCATGGTTAGCTTCTTTTGTTCTTTCAGTACCTCCTTCTGCCATTACTGACCAAGTGGCAATCAGCTCAGACATCACCACAATTTTCCTTAAAAATAGGATAATTCCCTGTATAGAAATACAGCAATGGAGAAGAGAAAGGGCACAGTTATCATTAAGAAGTTTACTTGAATTATCTTTGAAATTACAGAAAGCACCACTAGCTGCCTAATGTTAGGAGAAAGTACAAAAGCAAAAATATTATGTATGGATACAAAGCTCCGTGGCTTTTTCTGAGGTAATATATGGGTACATATATGAAACAACAGAGAATGATTGTTATTTTTTTCTTTGCTGGTATTTCTATTTTCCCCTGGCACTTTGAGAGTGCCCAGCACATGGGCACAGAGCAGACCCTGCTGCCATCAGCTCCTTAATGAGACCCCAGGATCAGCCTTCAGGCTGAGCTCTCAGGCACCAGACTAACATTGTGTCCATTATGATGTACTTTTTCACCACATCTTTCACACTGATGTAGGACGATAACACACTTTTTTCTATAGCAAATGAATACCTTCTCTCATTGCAGCTATCACTGTCATGGACTCTGTGAGGCCATTTTCCTTGTTTTCAGCTTTACCTACCAAGTTGCCATCAGAGGCTGCATTTTGTTCAAATACACACAGCAAAGCCAAAATTTATCTGCACACTATGTACTCATAACCTACTGCCTAAATTAACCTCCAGAAGTCCACTGCAAAGCCCACAGCCCTTTCAGTTCAACAGCAGCCATCTGGCACAAAGGCATGTTCAAGACAGTTAAAAAAAAAAAAAATTCAATGGAGAAAATTGATTCAATTCTGATCCAGACAGCCTGGGATTTAAAAGCAATATTCCCTTGTCTTACATGTCATTTTCAGATGTAGCAGATGCACTATTCAATTAATATCTACTTCACAATATACTTTATTTGTTAAGCAAATCATTCATGACCACTTATTTCTGGTACATAATGTGTACTATCATAACAGCTATAGGCATCCCTATAATAAGTAATTCTTAATAAGAAAAGAAGGAAACTCTGCTTACTTTATTCAAGCAAACTGTCTCTCTTGTTAAAAATAGTATTAAGCTAAATTAGGCCACCAGCATTAAAGGCAGCTTTAACTCTCTTCAGCTTTTTATAGATTAATATTCACTGCCTTGTACAAGTCCCTTCATATTGTAGATAGTGCTCCAAGAAAATGTATTTCTACCAAAAAAAGAAAAAAAAATCTTTTCATCTCTCTATTTTTCCTAGTAAGATGAGTTCAGTGTTCACTAGCAAATGAGATGTTCATATTACCATACAACAGAAACACTTATAACAATATATTTATTATTATAACAATATATTTATTATTACAACAATATATGTTTTTCTGCTGATGAATATTCCAAATATATTACCCAATTATATTCATTTGAGTTTTGTTTATTTTTTTCAGTCTTTGGAGAGGGAAATGGTCTGCATATTTCATTTAGCAATAACTTAATGATTTCTTGAGAGCAAAGAAGCTTTTGGCTGGACGACCATGTTTTACAAAGTTTTATTTTTCATTTTAGATAGGGGCCTACTTTATTAAAAGGAAATTTTGAGGTAGGAAAGTTGAGTCTCATTAGGTCCTCAGCTGGAATATTTATTAATATTACTTATGCAACTCTTTTCTTCTTTTTTGAAACATAGATTATCCATAAAAAGCAATTGCACAGCTTTACTCCCATTAGAGCCTCATGGGACAATAATAAAGCCCTCAGAGAACTATTTTTAATTGTGTCAAAGGACCTTTCATTTGTATGCATGTGTCAGAGCATACATATGTGGAAGATGCATTCAGGTGGGTCCCTCTGAGGATCTATTTTCACACTGGGTGTGTTGCTTGATGAAGTATACAGAGTGCAGCCAGCTAGGTGGGATTGCAGCTTCAGGAGAGCTGGGGTTAGCGCCTTGCTGCACTGCAAAGCCTCCCATGGGACCTGAAGGAGCCACAGAGGCCAGGAGCACACAGATTCTCCTGCCTGAACTGATGCCTGCCCCTACTGACCAGAGCAAAACTCCCTGGGCAGCTCTCTCAATCCCAGGGCTGGGCTGCTGCAGCTCAGTGCCAGAATGGTGCTGAGCAAGCACAGATGCCAGCTGGGGGCTAGCAAGCTACGTCCAGAGCTAATTAAAGCCCAGATCTTCAGATATGATTCTCAGAATAAGCATTTCTCTCTCTTGCTACTGGAGCACATATCCTACTGCGTGGGTCAAAAAGACGTGTGCTTCTCCCACCTACAGCCCTCAGCTGTAGGTCACAGCAGGGCAGGGGGAAGTTCACGTGTTTTTTGTTTTTTTCTTCACCAAACAAGTGCAAGTTTGGGGTGAAACTATTTAAAATCATGCCGTGTTTTTGAAAAGCAAAAAATTCTCTGGCTAGAAAACATATATATATATATATATATATATATATATATAAAAGAAACCAGAGAGTATCTTCTCCATATTTTTAAATGGCAGTTTCGTTCTGACCAGTGGTTCGCAGCAGAATGTGAGCAAAGGGTTAATAAACAGCAGTAGTAAAGCAATCCTTTTAGGTCAAGCTAACCACTTCATGCAATTCCATTCTGCAAATTGGAAAATTATTCCCACAGCTTTAATTAAGACACTTACAGGAGATGCTGTGAAAGACTTGAATCAGGGCCCTGGCAAATGACATGGCTACTCTAAGGACTGAATTAGCAGCTGTTTGGAGAGCAGGGTCTCTCAAGATCTCCTGTTGGAGACCTTTCTTAGGGCCTCAGATTTTCTGTCCTCGGGTCACCTTTTGAAAATCGAGGACAACGGCATGTGGATCTGCTGCAAGATCTTTGGATCAGCCCCTTTTGATTCTGCATTTGTATCGTGGGTCTCCCTCTGTAAAGTACAGAGCGTATATACTGCTATGGCATGGATAATACATTAAAGACTTCGAAGCTTCCAGGTGCTATGATAAAGGAGGCTAGATAAAAACCTCAAAGAGAATTTTAGTATGAGTAATATATAAATATCAAAAATAAATGTTCAACATGAAATACTCCAATTCCACTGTCCAAATGCTTCACAGGACATTCTTCAGGAAATTGAAGAACAATAATAAAACAAACTGGCACTGACTAGTCATATTAAGGAAATATTGCAGACAACAGATTTTGTAGCTAGCTTGTAGATCATTTCTTCAAGTATTTTACAAAAAGACCTTCCAGGTTCCAATCTGGTTAGTACCACACTTCTCTGTAATGTTTTTCTATAGCATAAGTAAGCAGAAATTGTCTTGAGATGTGTGCAACCCTTGCTTGTAGTGCTCCTGTACCTTTTCCTCCTGCTTTCTTTTTGAGAGAGGAAAGCTGCAAAGGCTCAGCCGAATGTTAAAATCTGTAAGATGGATGGAAAGGAGGGTGCTGTAAGAGATGGAGAGCTGAATATCCAGAACTTGTTTTTAAAAAACTGTACAGAAGTGTGTGCATCCAAATGAGTGTGCAGGAAGCATATTAATAAGCAAGAAACTCTCAGATATTTATTATGTGTAACCAGAACAAATGTTAACCTTTCATTTTCAAGAGATCGATGTTTTGCTTAGCTTGTTCCTTTTTTTTTTTAATAGATGAATAAAAATTCTTCCAACATAATGGCTTTGGCTCCTAACACATCTAACAAAAGAGAGACAGTGTGCATATTTGGAACTGGAGATTTTGGAAGAGCTCTGGGGCAGAAAATGATTCAGTCTGGCTACCCTGTTGTGTTTGGAAGCCGAAGCCTGCGGACATCCAGCCTGATTCCCAAAGAAGCAGAGGTGCTGAGCCACGCCGAGGCAGCACAGAAAGCTGCCATCATCATTATAGCGATCCAGAGGCAACACTACGACTTCCTTACACCATTAGCAGAAATACTCCATGGAAAAGTGCTGGTGGACATAAGCAACAACTTAAAAATAAACCAGTATCCTGAATCCAATGCAGAGTACCTCGCTCAGCTGGTACCTGGCGCTAAGGTTGTGAAAGCCTTTAACACCGTGTCTGCCTGGGCTTTGCAGTCAGGCACGCTGGATGCAAGCCGGCAGGTAAGACTGAACCACAGGAGCTTCCTATTTCATAGAGGTATGATATATCATACAGGCTTTTAACAGTTAGACAAAACACACACATGGGACATATGAATCAGATAAGGCTGGGATGGAATTTTCACTGTAATTGCCCATCTCAAATTAAATGTGTGCTGAAATTTACTTTGGGACGCTAATATGACATGACAAGGAATATTGATAGCTTGCCTCAGAAAGCAGGAAGGTGTTAGGAGACATTACAGGAGCAAGGAAAGAAAGAAAGCAGAGCCACAAAGACAGAGAGACAGCAAATCAGGAGGAAATGAGGGCTGCATCGGTTGTTCACCTGGAAAGTGAAGTTAAACAGAAAGGAGATAGAAGGAACATACCAATGCAAGAATAAAATGAAGGGAGAAGAGAAAAAAAAAAAAAAAAGGATGTGAGGGATATGACAGGGCAATAGAATGATTATGAGCAATGGGAGAAATAAGCTGGAAGGTGAAGAAATTAATAAAGTTTTCTAAGTCAGAATCCATCACCATGGAAGTCACACAACAATAGCACATACAAACCATGTGAACTCTTTCCTTAATCACAGGCAAGCTGATCATAGGAAGCAACATAGCATCCTCCCTCAAACAAATCATTTATTATTGCCCTGTTTTCTGCCACTCCGAGGGACATTACCTTTGCATGATGCATGGCCAACTACTCAAAGCATTGCTAGCTTTCTTTTCTGCTGACAGAAATGGTTTTGTCTAAACTAAATACTAAGGACAATCAAATCTATACTGTAAAAGCCTTCATCATAGTAAGAAAAATGAGAGCAGAAATTACCCCCTTTTTCTCAGTTTCAAAAAAAGTTTTCTTGTGAGACCCCACCCATAGTGCTGCATTCAGCTCTGGGGTCCCCAGCACAAGAAGGACAAGGACCTCTTAAGACGAGTCCAGAGGAGGGCCACAAAGATGATCAGAGGCCTGGAGAAGAGAAGGCTCCAGGGAGACCTTATAGCGGCCCTCCAGTACCTAAAGAGGGCCTACAGGAAAGCTGGGGAGGGACTCTGTCAAGGGGTGTAGTGATAGGACGGGAAGCAATGGTTTTAAAGTAAAAAAAAAAAAAAAAAAAAAAAAAAAAAAAAGGTAAATTTAGATTAGATAGAAGGAGGAAATTATTCGCTCAGGGCAGTGAGGCACTGGCACAAGGCTGCCCAGAGAAGCTGTGGATGCCCCATCCCTGGAGGTGTCCAAGGCCAGGCTGGATGGGGCTTTGAGCAACCTGGTCTGGTGGGAGGTGTCCCTGCCCATGGCAGGGCGTTGGAACTGGGTGATCTCTAAGGTCCCTTCCAACCCAAATCATTCTGTGATTCTATGATTCTGAGTATTATTTTGCACACTTATAGAACAGTTTCTTCCCACTTTTAATAGACACGAGAAGAAATACTATTTACTTTCATGGCAGAGCAACTATATTTGAAAGATCCCTGTCCCCGGTTCCCTGGAGTCCTTATGGACCATTGTAGTGGCAGTGTTGCTCCTACTTATTATTACAAAATCTCGTGCTTACAAACTGCATGCAGGGTCTTCAGAAGAGTGGTGAAATTCAAGTGCTCTAGGCAAAGATTTGTACTGTATGATACTCTGTTCTTTCCACATGCAGAATTTTGCCTCTTGAAATGATGTCCTTCCCCAAAGAAAAGATTCATGTTCTTAGTTCTTGGGCCTCTTGGTCAAGAAATTACCTATAGGATGTTTTTTACTTACATGAAGTAAGACTAGCATTGAAGCCAGCGAGTAGCCTAGGAAGCTTGTGCTCACTGTCCATATCCAAGCAGGACAGCAGTAGAAAATGTTACAAAATTCTGTCAAAATAAAACTTCTGTTTGTTTTTGGCTGCAGGTGTTTGTTTGTGGAGATGACATGGAAGCTAAACAAATGGTAATGGATATTGTTCGTGCACTGGGTCTCACACCATTAGATCAGGGATCCCTCTTGGCTGCTCAGGAAATTGAAAATTATCCTCTGCAACTGTTTCCAATGTGGAAGTTTCCCATCTTTTTGTCCCTTGGCCTAACTGCATTTTTCTTCTTCTACTGTTTGATTCGTGATGTAATTTACTCTTATGTTTATGAAAACAAAGATTTTTCATTTTTTATTGCAATTTCCATTCCAAATCGGATCTGCCCTGTGGTGGCACTCATCCTTCTTGGCTTGGTTTATCTTCCTGGTGTACTTGCTGCAATCATCCAGTTATACAGAGGTACCAAATACAAGCGTTTCCCAGACTGGCTGGACAAATGGATGCTGTGTAGGAAACAACTTGGACTAGTAGCCTTGGCATTTGCTTTTCTGCATGTTTTTTACACTCTCATCATCCCAATTCGCTACTATGTAAGATGGAGAACTGAGGATAGAATTATCTCCAAGGTAAGTTTTGTTCCTTGTTATGTCTTCCCTTCCTCCAGCTCTTTTACAAGTACTACCCGGTATGTTGAGCTTCACAAGTTCATGTGGACAGTCTAATATTCTTTACATTAGGGTTATTTTCCTCATTTCTATGTTCCTTTTAACCACTAATAAATCCAAAGGTTGTTGATATTATGTTGAGTTAATGGAATTTCTGGCCTCAGTCTGGCCTAAGTAGTTTAAATACTCATAACACAAACAGGAAAAAATGAACATTAAGAGTAATTTAAAGAAACATATTTCCTTATTTCTCCATATAACTTTAAGAATGGCACATATTTTGACTTTCTGACTTTATTTAACAACAAATGATCACAAACCTGTTCTCAACAGTAGATCTATTGCAGATAAGACAAGTACCACGATTATAGACATAATGCCTCTTTTGCTTTTTGAGTAGCCAAAAAAAAAAGTAAAAAGTAAATCTCCAATCATTTTCAGATAGTTAATGTATCACATTTGTCACCTAGTTAACTTAAAGCACATATTTTTCTGTATATTGATCCTAAAAACACTATCACTAATGTATATATGGTCTTCTTTTCTTCAGGCACTGAACAATAAAACAGATCCATTTAACAACACTAATGGCTGGCTTAGCGACTCTTATTTGGCTTTGGGGATTTTAGGATTCTTTTTCTTTGTTCTTCTGGGAATAACCTCCTTGCCTTCCGTCAGCAACAGTGTCAACTGGCGAGAATTTCGATTTGTACAGGTAAGAGAAAGACTTTCTCTAAAAATACTACTTTCCTCTCAGATGGAAAATTCCCTGTTTCCTTATAAACTATGACTAGAGAGAGGTTTACTAGAGACTTAGGAGTTTCCTCCACTCATATCTCCAAATGTGATGTGTGTATTATTCACCATCGCATGATAAAAAAAATAAAAAAAAAATTTACATTGCTATACAGCTCACCAGTGAAAGAAAACACAGCTTCTCTGGTGGCTGCTTATGGAACAGACAGGATTATTACACTAACAATAGAAAATCGGGAAGACCTGAGCTCCTAAATTACAAATGGAAAGCTGGCATTGTGGAATTATCAACTGCTAAATTATACCAAATCATAAAATATCTTAGCCATTTATTGGTCTAATTTTGTTAGTTCACAAGATAACTCAGTTAACATGAATCTGAAAAATGACTTTATCACTCCAACTCTCTCAATGGCAAGCATCTGAAGAGAATCTGCAGTTTCTGCAGGCTTTAAAATTTGCTGCCCTTGGTAACACCACCATCTTGGCTCCTCATCAGGAGGAAGGTTGGTGCAGGCTGCAGTGCCTCTGCAGGAGCCGGGCTAGCAGGGGAAGGTAGAAAATGGAAATTACAATCAGTGAATGTTTTATTCAGGCCAAAAACTTGCACAGTATAGTTCTGGGTGGATTAGCACTAGAGCATATAAAAGGCTTGGAACTCTCAACTGAATTTCAGCCTTTTCTCTGCATTTTAACAAATATGACAACCACTAGGCAGTGTGTGTGAACTAGCAAAAATTATCAGGGTTGTTAATGGGAAAAAAAAATGTTCCGCTTAGATCCATTTGAACGATTCTTTATTAAAACACAATTAAGAGCCTTTATAATATACAAAGCAGTTTAATTTCAGTAGTCATCAATGAATACCAAACTTGGCATATTCCACGTAGCTTGCTGTGTACAGTAAATTGTATTTGTTCTGGTTTAATTTACTATTTCAACCTTTACTTCTTTCTTTCTTTTCTTTGTTCTCTCCTAGTCCAAACTGGGATATCTGACGTTGATTTTATGCACTGCACACACACTGGTATATGGTGGAAAACGGTTCCTGAGTCCATCATCATACAGATGGTATCTTCCGAACGTCTATATGCTCTCCCTCATTGTTCCGTGCATTGTACTGGTTCTCAAATTTGTGCTTATATTTCCTTGTCTAGACAAACAGCTCACACAAATTCGGCAGGGCTGGGAGAGGAATCCCCGATACTCAGAACAGTCAAACTACATTATCAACAAGTCTGCTGTATAATTAGCCTAAGCTGTATTGTTTAGAAGAAACAAACAAACAAAAGATTATGAAGGCATATCAAAATGAAGTCCTGATTCTCCTTTATCTGGAGAGTGAGAGAAAAAGTGAAAAGCTTAAGCAGGCCCTAAGTAAAATAAACTCATCCTAGTGGCAAGCTTAAAATCCAAATCAAACGAGGTCATTGAGGTCCTGCACTCCAGGCATTCTTTCACGCAGGCCTAGGCCCTCTCGTTTGCTCAATGTATTCCCCTTTTCCTATTCACCTTCCATTCTTAATGAGTATGAGAGAAGTAATGGTGCTTAGTGTCCCTCTGTCACTCCAAATCTCCTCCGGGACTGGCCAGAACCAGAGCAACCTCTTGTGTCAGCTGGTGTCTGCTCCTCTTCACTGTTCTGCCCCTGGGGCTCAGGTCTCCGTGCTCCTACACAGACACAGGCATGCACACCTATACACACGAGCACCCACCCTGCTTCCACCTCCAGAAGCCACCAGCCCGTAGAATGGACACAGGACGGATGCTGGATGAGGAAGGGCTGTCATCTTCCCAACGTTAGTTTATCCTCCATTAATATCTGATCTGAAAGAGACCTATATTCATGCCTTAGAGATAGTTGAGTAAGATTTGCTTGGTTTGTGTACAGGAACTCTAGTGTTCATAGTGTATCTGCCAAGGATTACTGAATCCTTGCTGTACTGCAGAAACTCACATGGGAAGGGGATGGAAGAGAGACCAAAATGTCAGGAAGGTGTGAGATGTTCTCACAAGCCTAAGCTTCTCTACAAGTACGGTGATTTTTTGTGTAAGCAGTGAGTTGTAAGGAAAGGAACTGAAGGAAAATCCTATTTTATCAGGGGTTTTATATTACATGTCATGATTGTATCTCATGATGATAAGGTTGTTGATTTTTCTAAAAACAAATTTTGGATGCAATATTATAGATATTTGATGAAAATACATACATTTTAACCATAATAAAGGAAATTATTTACAGTTCTGTATTCTGGTTTTATTTCTGGAACCTCTTTTGCTATGATTCATCTGCTGGTATGTTTAGTTGCACAGTGGTGTTGGAAGGCAGGAAATTTCAGACAGCTGCCAGGGCTCACCTTCCACCATCTTTGCTTGCTCCTTGGATGTTCACATAAATAGATATTTGCTTAGGCATCAAAGTGGACTGAGGATATTGTGGAAAAACGGGATACAGCTGGGATGGTGACCTCACTGTTAAACTGGAAACCGAAAATCTGACAGCCTTCTTCACATTGGAGAGTAAAGAAAAGCTTGTTTCTATAGGGCAAGAATTGCTTGCTATCTTTTCTCTCTGTGTTGTTCTCATCCCAGTCCATTGAGAGGATAAATACAAATATGAAGGTATGAGCATGCTAAGTAGTATACTAGCTAGCATGACAGCATAGCTAACTATACTTTCAAACAAGCCTTATCAATAAAATTATATATATATATATATATTTACATATATATATATATATATGAATGATACTTCTCAAACAAATTCTCAACAATGGAACTTTTTTTAGTTCTGGACCTACACCCTTATTCAGCTCATCCTCTGGCCCAAAAAGAACACGTCCTTAGTCCCTGAAACAATGGTGAAGGAGTCTCTTTTATCAGCAGCTGATGGAGCCAGGTTTCTTGTAAATAATTCTGGCACCAAGTGCTCTTACTAAGCAGCACTTGTGCATGCTTTATACTCTACATGACATAAGATGATATATGCATGTTGACGTGTGTCTGTATCATTACAGAAGTTTTCCTAGACCTGTCAAATGATGGAGAAGTACTCCATTTCAAGCTTCCTTTAAAGATTTTCTATGTTAATCTTAGGGAACTGGTTACTGCAGAAGGGATCGTGTATGCATTCTAAGGGCCTGAAGAGGTTGTGGGAATACCTGTAACACCTCTTTACAGCTCCCTGAAAATGAGGAGACAGAAGCAGAGAGAGCAATTTTAAAAGACAGAAAAAGAAAAAGAGAGTGTGTCTGTGTGTGTGTGTGTAGGTAGAAGAGAAAGGGAGAGAGAGAGAGGGAAGAAGAAAATTCGTAGCCTGAATGAATATGTAGACTTGTCATTGTGGAGCCATATTCTGCTCTGTATTACAGAATTACTCCAGATTTGTGTGAAGAACAGTAACAGTTCCAAGACACACAGTTTGCTTTTGTGATTACTTGTTAGAGGATTTACAGTCAGGGTTTCTGCCTATGCAGATGCAGATCTAAAAAATGCCCTTTTCTCTCTCTCACAGCTGAACCTGTGGGCTGGAGTTTAAATTGCAACAGCCATGGTGAATAACACCCATCTGAAAGCCATGGTCTATGACATACAAACACTGCCAAGGCTCTGCCTCCTTTCCTATCAGAGAGTATGGTCCTTTGTATTTCTGAGTGCCCTGTGTTAAGAGGAGAGCCCAAGTCAGGCCTGCTTTACCCTCACTGACATTCAGGGCAAAGTAACCGTGGCCCGACTGAACACCACCTGCATGTTCACTCGCTGCTAAGTCAGTCTCAGATGGGCACAGAGCTGCAGCTCACGCAGGAAATACAATAGGACTTCTTCAAGGACTGATAGCAGGCTGATTTGTGAAGCTAAAACCTAGACCCAGGTTTACAGAAAACGCCAAGCCGTGAGGTACAATTTGCAATTTGCTGTTTACTCCAAGAATAAAATGCCAATATCTGCTGTGTACAAACCAAGCAGACAATGCTATTTGTTTGCCTGGACGCATGAGGCAGCTCTCAGGAGCCCATCCAAAGCCCTCTCATTTGAAGGCAGCAGTGGGCTTTTTGTTGACTTCGGTAGATAATAATAGGTCAGATCTCCAGCAGCACTTGTTTTTCCAGTCTAAGTGAGGGATTTTGTGTCCTCTTATTCTTAGGCATCTGGAGAGTATTTACTTCATAAATTTACATACTTATTCCTTGAACATTGTAGAGAAAGATCTCTTTAGCACTTTTTACATAATAGTTAAACTAAAATAATTCAATGGCAGTATTTTGAAAACAATAGCAAATGTTAAGAAAAGTGTTAGCATCCTGCGTACATTTTTTTGGCTGAGCTCTCCGTATATTATTTGTTTATTTTTACTGACAAAGCCTGGTTAGAAAGGACATTAGAAGGCTGTGGAATAAAATTTAGAAAGGGTGTTTTCTATATGGTTCCCAGAAGAAAAGAAGAGCCTTTAAGTGCATATGGACATAAGAATTCCTGCACGAATAAACCATTGACTCTCAACTCTACTTCTAAATGACAGTCAACATTTAGAAAATATAAACTGCAGCTTTTTAAACAAATAGCCACATGGATATTGTTGTGCTAGCTGAACTTGGATTTCATCGTGCAAGATTTGTTTTGATGCAGAGTGCTTAGGTATAATGTGACTTTTAGACATCTACATACAGCATAATGTCACCAATGTAACTTCAACTTTTTGTTTCAATATCCATTTCAACCCCCAAAATGCACTTATTAGTGAAAAGAAAGTATTTTAATTAATTACATTTACTTCAGTCTAAAGACAGTAATGGGATGTCAGACACACACTGGCCCCAGGGGGATGCAGCTGACACCACTGATATTGCTGATCTTGAACCACAGGGACCCGAGCAATTCTCTTTAGTTCCACCACACTGCACCATGAGACCTGAGGTCTGCAATTTTTATTTGCTCTGCATCCTTCTGCCAGCCTCTGCTGCCTTATCTAAGTTACTCTCACTCCAAGATTTGACTGTTTGTGATCCAGTCCAGAAAGCCCCTTTTTTTCATGCATGTCAGGTTTGGGGGGGTTTTGTTACCTGCTAACAGACAGAAGATTTTAGAAGAGCCTCTCTTGTCTCAAACACTGGTGAGCCTTTTTGATCCACTACTCCAAATAATGAACTGGTGAATGGTATGAATACTAACAGGAACTGTGTAACCTACGCTCTGCTGCTCTTCCGTACTATGATTAACATATTTAATAAGTCTTTGGTGTTTTCTATTTAGTAATAGCCTAAATATGGCATCTCTTCCACAGACTGTGAAAAATTTTCTTTCCTACAGAGTAAGCTTTTCTTTCTATAGAGACTCTTCCTTTCCTCTGCATTATGCATGCTTCTGTTGCAGATCTCCAATTGCATCTCCCTGATGTTAATCTGAATGCTTGGCTCCCTGGAGAAAGCTGGCATTTCTCAAGATCTTTTAGATAGCATTGTGACAAGAAAAATAGCGTCTCTCTTATTGTTGCATATTGCCTTAATTTGATGTTCCTGAATCTGGGAATCCAGAATTGACATAAATATTAGCTCTGACACGACTAGATCCTAGACATATTGATTTCTTATAAGGAACATCAGTGTTAGAAAAACATACACTACAGAGCCTTGAGAGAACTTTCACAGAGCTTAGAGAATTGAATGAAACCTAGCTAATTTCTCCAAACACTGCAAAACAGAAGTGGTATTTTTTGTCCATACATCTTCACACACATCCTCTGTTTTGGTTTCCACATTCACTTTGGCGCATAATTTGGGATTCATTCAAATGCAGCCCCTTCGCTGTGCTTGCTTCTCTTCACAGTTGCTCAGATTTCATCTAAGAAAAGCTTCACACAAGTGGCTGAATAATGTTAGACCAAAACAGGATGTCCCAAAACAAGCATGTTTGGGACAAATGATCTATGACCGAGTGCAGCCATAGAGGAAAGGAAGTATTTTCAAAGAATCATTCTGGAGAAAAGTATATGGAAAGAAAGTAAAGAAATGATTAGAATAGGGAGGGAGGGAGGGAGAAGACAGAGCAGCGTCCCCCTCCCCATTTGGCTAGCAATGAACCAGAGCTGCAGGAGCCCCAGGACGGGACAGACCCAGCACCCCTATCCCTCAGAGCTGGCTGAGGCTATCAGGGAGGATGGGTGCAGAAGTAATTAGAGGGAATTATGTTAAATGCATATAGGATTACAGTTTGTTTGTTTTGCCTGTAGCTTTTGTTTTCCAATCCCATAAGCAGAGACTGGAAACCAAATCCCATCCTTAATTGGATTGGTCTAAAGGTCAAACGTTAAGTCCCACTGCAGAAACTTTGGTCTTGTTTTACTATCAAGCCTTCTTAGCTTTGTCAAGATGAATAAATACAATAATTGAAGGTACCCAATTGTGCCAGGGCCTTGCAGATACCTTCCGTCCAGCCACAAAAATCTGAGAGAGATCAAGGGACTTATGCAGGTCTACCCTGACTATTGGGACAGTACCAGACACCTAAGGATCACTGAATACCCCACTGAATGCCTTCTAGCATCTCTTCTTCAAACAACCAGACAAACACCATGTTTCCTGGCAAACTCAAGACTTCCCTGTCTTTTACAAAGTAGCAGATTGTTAAATTCACACCCTACTGTCATCACAGACGTATCCGAAGTTTCTTTAATGATCCTTGTGTCAGTGACAAACACAAAATCACATGGGAAGTCAGAGGCAAGGAGAGGAATTGGACACAGGTTTCCTAAAGCAGAGGGTAGTTCTCTAATTACGAGGAGCTTTGCAGATTAGAGAGCCAGAAGGCAAACTTGTGATCAGCTATTCTCTCTTCCTGCAGAACATGGGCTATAAACACTGCCTGAATTAATTCCTCTCTGAATTATCAGGAGTTCTCGTATTTTTCAGTTCACAGACCCCTACAAATTTTCCAACAGTAAAGCAGATTACTGTAAAGTTTAAGCTTCCCGACAACAGGCAGTTTTATCCTAGTTTCCATTTGTTATTGCTGGCAGGTAATCCATTAAAACCGGCTGAAAACTCCCAAACTAAAGGTATTCTGAGCAATTGCTGAACTTGATTTAAACATCAGAAAACTCACCACAACTTTTGGCAAATAATTTTGACAGCCGCTTACCCTCACATCTATATATATTACGTGTTTACAGACATAGACTGGTTTTGGTTTTAGTGGTAGAATTCAGGCATCACAATTTATGATTTTCATGCCTTACCTGAAGTGTCCAGAATAGTGGTTATGTATAGAACATATATTTTACCCCTCAGGAAGAAGAAACTCAGGTTTTGTGATTTTATATCACTCAGGTTTTGTGAAAAGTGTGATTTTATATATAATTATGGAGAAATATAAATCATATCTGGTCCTACTGCACACGTGGAAATACAACCATATACTAAAGTATCTTGATAAGGACAATGAAAGTTTCAAGGTATTCCCAACCACTAATTTTTAATGTTAAAAATAAAAAAATAAAATTAAAAAACTAAAAACATTAACAGTCACTGTAGATACTCTAAGCTTTAACACAGTTTCACAAAAAAAAAAAAGTAATAAAAAATGATTGATAACATTGTGAAAACAGTTAGCAGATTACCTGCAGGACTGCAGTTTTTGTCACCTGTGCTGGTAAATTCAGATGGAGAACTCCATCAGATACGGTGGTTTCTAGGGAGCTTCTCAGGAATTAGTTGCAGGTCCACCCTTTTTTTTTATAGCACGTCACATAAAACACAAAATCATTGCTGAGGAAATCCTTATGAGCGATGAGGACGGATACACACAGAAGAGAGTTGATGAACCGTGGGTTTTAGGTCCGGTGCCATCAAACCCAGTCCTACAGAAGGTCACTGCGCAGGAACGATGAAGGCATGCCAGTGCTTCAGACACAAGCAGATGTACCCTGGAAAGCACTGCCTGAAAACAATTCCCAGACGGGCTGTTAGGAAGGGCTATGAACCATGCTCAAATGGTTCATGGGGGGACTCGCAGTACAGGAGAACAGGGGTAACATCTAACAAGGTCTCGTGATTTTCAGAGGTGCAGAGAAGGGAAGTTACTCAATACCTGCGGACGGCACCAGCCATGGATTTCTTCACATGGTGAAAAGGACACTGAGGACTCTGGAGAAGACTCCATTACACCAAAACGAGAGTAAGAATGCAGAAACATTCTTTACATGTATGGACTACAGAAATTGAATTCATTCAGCTAAAAAAATGTTAAGGGTGAATGCAATCCGACACACCCAGGTCATTATTGTAACGCTGAAATTTCATAATCCAATATCTGGAGAAGTGGGAAAAAGCAGCTTGTCTCTTATGAAACTCCCACAAAAGCTACTAACCATACAAACATACACGACTCTGGGATTGTTTAAAAGAGCAGCAGGGGTGAGAGAAGCATACAGGGAGTATCACATAAGCTTCAGATAAAACCACAAGCATACTTAGGCAGCCTTGACTTGGTTTAAAGCTGCAACTCAATTTAAAGCACTCTACCCAGAGGCTGAGAGTAAAGAAACTTGTTTAATTCCTCTCAGGTGTAGGTGTTTGACATTTGATGCTGTTGCACTTATTTTCAAGGAACACACATAAGGAAATATGGCTCCATTACAACTTTCCAAACAAAGGACCATGAAGACTAAGAAGTTTTAAATGCTCAGATTAGGAAAAGTAATAGGACCATTAGAGAGACAAAGCATCAGTATCAAATATCATTATCCCAGCATGAGAAAGATACAACAAAAATGCTTGGAGTTAAAGCTCTAGGAATTTAGATTAAAAACCTTCTGGTTGTGCCTTGAAGATAAAAATAGTGAGGATAATTATTTTAATGTTATCAGGTGAGTGTTCTTTAGCATGGGTGAATTCACTGTCTCTTGCAACCATTTGATCAAAAGTGGATCCTTTAGTCAAGCCCAAGTCACTGAGTTTGGAACAGGGGCTCCAGCATCAGATGAAATGTGATTGCCTGTGCAATGCAAAAGGTTACACTGCATCACTTAATGTTTGTTTCTTTTTTACAACATCAGAATGAGCATGTAAGCACTGCCACTTGCACACCTTTTGCTTATTCTTCTGAGAGGTCCTGAAAACAGATAAATGAAAAGCTGATCATGTTGTTTCATCATCTCCTTCTTTCCCCACACAGTTACAAGAAAAATAAAATAAAATAAAAATGGAACAGTCTCTTAAGTAGGTCACTCTGGCAAAAGCGCAGAGTATGTGTAAATAGAGTCAGGGATTTTCCCATTAGATATTTGGGAAAAAGTTTCAGTGATCAGTCCAAACACCGTTTCTGTCAGAAATGTGCCAGGAAAAACAGTAAAAGTAAATTCAGTATAAAAAACAGTAGAAACAACTCCTGAAGCAGAGAAGTTTATCTTCTAATAAATACATCATGAGAAAATAAACTAATTGAATTCAATCTCTGACCTATGGCAGAAGAAGAAAGCTAAAGGGATCACAGTGCAAGAGCTGGGTGTCACGCTAATGCACTGTGAATGTGCCTTAAATCCCAAACCTGAAAGTAATAAATGCTTAAATGAGATTACTTCTGCTGAATATTCATGCTGTAATTAGTTGAGCTATGGAAGTTCTACACAAAGATTTGACAAATTAAATAAGTAGACAGAGCCGGGGTGGGGGGTGGGGGAATCTTGATATCTCTGTTTACAAGGACCTAAAGAGGTAAGAAATTTTCAAAGCAAGACAAAATCAGAGGCATCAAACCACTGTTGACAACCTGAGCTCTCATTTCTGCATCAGGAGAAAATTAACTCCCTCTCTTTCAGTACAAAGTGCTCATGCTTAATTTGATTCTACATCGAAGACAATTTTTAAAATTTAAAGTTAAACAGCTGTGACCCACTCTCCCAAGCAGGTTTTCAGCAGAGAGCTTCACAAGACTGGTCACTGCTTCAGTCTTCACATCATCGCAAGTTCCTGTGCAAAACAGGACTGTTTGGGGTATCTCACAGTGCCCACTGCCAGGGAAAAATTGGAACCTCTTAAATCCAAGATAGAGTCACCAGCTCTCAGGTAACCATCCCGTATGTCAGAACTGCTGTGGAGTTGGCTTTGCCCTGAACATTTGTGTGGTTTTATTTGATCGTGGCTGTTAGGTTTTTACTCACTCTTTTATTTTTCCATCAGCCTCCACTCTAGATCATGATGAAAACACTCATTTTGATGGAGCCAAGTATGCATGTGAAGGGCTGACAAGGCAATTTAGAGGTGTTGTGCTTAAGCTAAATCCTCAGAAAGTCACACTGGATCTTAGCTAACATGAAAGGTGATTAAAATAAATAAATAAAATCAGTGGATAAAAGCAGAAAGGGAAGAGGAGGGGAACATCCTTAAAGAGTTAGATAAATATCCCAGTCCAGAGGAGTTTGGAGATGACTGTGATTACCCACAGCTTTGTTGGCTTCACCAGGGCTTTAGCCAGCCATGGGAGCCTATCTGTGGACATTGCCCAGCCTGGGTTCCTACATCTGGGAGCAGCTCCAAACTTCAAAGACACTTTTCTTTTTTAGTGTCTGCTGCCACCAACTGATTGATCTTTTACTTAAAGAAATTTCAAAGGAAATCAGAAAGCTTTGCGGCATACTTGGAAAAGAGTGCTCTTGGATGGGTCAAGGCCACTTCATTCCTGGCTGTAACACATTAAGCATGCAAAAGACAAATGCAAAAAAGCAAGTGATTAGCATCTGTAAAGTTTCCTGGAGCAGGTAGATTATATAAAAATATGTATCGTTGTTAGTGGCAATATACACAGTTGTCAGAACAGAAAAGAAAAAAAATAATAATAATTCTTGCAGCTTTTTTAATTAAAGGGCCTCAATTTTCTGAAGCACAGAGTACAGCAACTGACAATCCAGATGGTCTCTTCACCCCTTTGCTTTCTCACAAGCCCTATTCATACTTTCAAACAACATATGTGGATTTTTTTGTTAAGAGGTAGGACTCTGATTTTATTTCCCTGAAAATTCTAATCATTTTACTCGTGTGCTTCTAGCAGATAAAAGGAAAAGAAACAGTAATCTATAAAATACATATTAACAAAGTATTAAAGGATTCAGCTGCAGAAGAACTGGACAAGAGAGAAACATCAATATGACAACAAAGAAAACTGTGCAAGATATGTGGCAAACGCAGAATAAGAATAATCTGTATGCTATCAGCTGTCCTGATAGCCATGGTACCATGCCCTCGGGCTCAATGACTCAAATACTAGTATGTTTTGATATAATACATGCTATAGCATATACAGCTGGCTAATGATTACTGACTATTTGATTAATCTTGACCTCATTTGTAGATAGCACTCACTCTCTGTAGGTGGATAGAAAGAATTTTCCCAAATAACATTTTCTTACTCCCAACAGAGGGAAAAGTTCCCTGCAATCTAGTTTATTTAAAATATGGCAAAATGAAACACTTTGTGCCAGACTTCCCCCTCTTCTGTGGACATCATAACGTTTTTCATAAAGACAAAATTTATCTCCAAAACTACAGCTAATTTTAGAAATTACAGTGATTAACTATTCTAGTTATTTAAAACTATCATACCCAAATGTTTATATATTAGCCAAAAAATTCAGATCAGCTTTTCAAATATATATGCATGAATGAACCTATGCTAAGGTTGTTTTTTGTTTGTTTGTTTGTTTTCCTGGTATACAAGCCTACATATAAACTCCTAAACCACTGTTTACAAAGGGAGTTTGGCACGAAGAATGGCTCAGGGCTCATTTTACGGATCAGAACTGAGACCCAAGCAGAAGTATCTGACATCGGTCAAGGTGGATTCTGTTCCTGCTGAAGCTTCTTTTTGTACATGTATATGGCTGAGCTTCTTTTTGTATCTGGTAAAAACCGGTCTAGGTTAAAAAGCCACCAAGCATGGGCTGATGTGCCCGTATTGGCAGTACCAGTGTGACACCTCGTGGGCGATCTCCGCGACAGCAACAGGCTGAGTCCTTAAATGGAAAGGCAGTTAAAAAAAAAAAAAAAAAAAAAAAAAAGAAAGGAGAGAGAGAACAGAAAAAAGCTAATATGAGGAACAGAGAAAATAGGGAATTATATGTTTGAGGAAAAATATTTACAGAAGCCACAGAAGGAGGAAGAACAGTTGTGTTTTACAAGTGTACTCAAGGTATGATAAAACTTTGTGACAGGAACTGCAAATACATCATATGCTGGCCGCCTGGGTATGTGTGTTGCAATACTTAAGGAATTTTCGACACACACCCCGCATAGTAACAGAAGTAGTCACCAGCACATGCACCAAGAGGAGACACCATGAGCAGGAATGGGGCTTTTTTCCGCAGGGTGTGGCACAACTCTTTCGCTCCGGTCACGCTGAAAATTGTAATTTCCCCCAGTCTGTCACATCACTCGTGGTAGTGGGGCACTGCATTTGTGCCGTTACCTTAAATAAAGAAAGAAATTCATTTAACATAATAAGCTTTACTTTCCCA
Source organism: Cygnus olor (assembly GCF_009769625.2). Lineage (NCBI taxonomy): Eukaryota > Metazoa > Chordata > Aves > Anseriformes > Anatidae > Cygnus > Cygnus olor. Next base: position 23,262,969 of record NC_049170.1, on the reverse strand, counting down.
AAGTCAGCTATTTGCATGCCACTACTAGCGTGTGAGTGCCACATTAGTGCTGCAGCAAACCAGCCCAAGACATTTCCCCAATAATTCAGCCAGTCTCATCAATTATGGAAATTACAGATCAGCAAATGAAGGTGAATTCTGGTAACGCTGCAGTGGTGTCAACTCTTTTGAAGCAGTAGACACAGAGCGAATAAACACATCTGCCCAAATTGCCAAGAAACTTGAGAGGTAAAAATGAGAGCCCAAACGGACATCAGGGACCTAACAGGTGACAACCATGCAATTTAGACACCTGAAACTCCATTTCTATGTTCTGTATGCTGGGTTTGAGTCCAGAAGTACTGCTCCATGGCTGACTAACCGATATGAGCTTGTTTCCCACCTAACACCATATTGGAACTCAAGATGACCGTAATTCCTAAAGCCTCGGATGGGAACACTTGGCAGAACTGAGCTCAGTGCGAAACATGGCAGGGAGAACAGCACTGCGCCAATTATTTGCATAACTAATGCACAGCTAAGCCTTAATGCTTAGGGTTTATACCCATAAAGTGGCAGAAATGAGTTTTAGGCTTCCTCAGAGCAAGCCTGTGCTCTAAATTCCTGGCTACAGGGAATTTTGCAAAACAATATGCTTCAGCTCATGTATTAAAATCAAGCCACTGTGCAGCCAGAACGGAAACTTTAATGAAGAGAAGAAACACATGGGACTCTTCTCTTTAGCCCACAGATTATACATTTCAGGCTTTGCCTCCTGGACTATTTGTCCATTTTTCACCAGATAGCCACAGTGGGTTTTGTTTTGTTTTGTTTTGCTTTATTTGAAGAAATCATTCAGAAAATAGCGAGTGGTACGAGAAATACCCTCTTGTAGCTGAATACCTGTGACATTGCTTCACAGGAAAAGGGGTTCTTAGGGCTTGCTTTCCATCTGGACCTAGGAGCTTCACAAGCTAATGCCAATCTTCTAGTCATTACACCTGAGTTCCACCCAAATGGAAGTAAAATACCAGAATATATATTCTGGTATATATCAGAACTTATATGACGATACTTATGACTGTAGCAAGTGTTGTATAAGAGGGAATCAGTTGTCTTATTGATGAACTTTGTTGTGCTGCAATCCTTTATACACAGTTCAATTGCTAAGTGATATGCAAAGAAAGCAGAAGTTTAAATGTCTTTTCCAAGTCACAGGCATGTATCACTGCTGTTCTCAGATATCTTAATGCCTTAATTACAACTTTAGCTAAAGACCATCTTGGGAATCATCCAACTGCAAGCCGTAAAATAGAAATAATGTTGCCACTGCAAAACTACATTTTAGCTTTAATTCAGTAAAGATCTCCTGCCTTGGGAATGCACAAACTGCAATATTTATAATGAAATGAATGTGCTAGGTTGTGTTATTAGGTTGCGTTATTGTACTGCGCCATCCACAATTAAGATTACCTTGCTTTAGGCCTTCAGTGATAAACTTGCTGATGCTCAGTGAGTGATGAAGAAGACCCACCATGCTGAATGCAGAGGAACCAAAGAAGGGAAGGAGTAGGGAGTAAGGAAGTTTATCACTGAGACGTCTGTTAAAGGGGTTGGAGTTGGGAGGGAAAACTAAGGTTTGAAGTCATATGGGCTTGGAGAAAATTCAAGTAGGTCAAAATGGACAATCAACATTTATAGAAACCTTTCATCTCCATAACTCTCTTCTAATATACCTTCCCCACCCCCGCCCTTGCAAGCACATTATTTGATGATACCTGCAAAATACTTGGCTATCATAGCGATGAGTGCAGCAGAAAATCCTTGTACAAAATAACTAGCTGCAGAACTGAGTATAAATACTGTACAGTAAACAGGAGAAAAAAAAGAAAAAAAAAGGGCTGGTGTCAAAAAAGACAAAACAGACAAACAATGAAGCACTATCCATTGGAGGCACTGAGCAAGGCATTATATTGAGGCCTCTGGTCTGTCCTATATTTACCTTTCCACTGTCTGAATTTATGCCTCTTGTCAAGTTATGGCAATTAAAAGGGTAATTGGATCATTTTTTGTCCCTCCTTAAGTAATATAAACTTATTCTCAAGCTTTTAATGCTTCTGAAGTGCTAAGTAAACATTTCAGGAAATTTGAGCTTTACCCTTTAATTCCCTTTTTCCTCCATAGCTTCTTTTATTGCAGTTCTGGAAAGGACAAATTCCATACCCAGTTTGCCAGGAAAGCCTGTAGCCTCAGCACGCAGCCCCTGATCTTGCAGCCACTGGACCAGATGGCAAGGATGGGGCAACACTGAGGATCTTAAGGCTTCCAGTTCAGGGTGGCTGAATTCCCACATCATGCGTGAGCTCACGTCAGACTTGAATACACACAAACTTAGTTCAATGGTGGGGCAAGCAGGAAGGAAGACAGGCAAGCAGGTATGTGACCAGCGGTAGATTTATGCTTGCCTCTCATCCACTGTGAGGAAGCATAGTAAATACAGCAATCAGGTTTCAAGGTACTAACGCTATTACTGTAGCTCAGTTTTGAACCACTTAAAATCTCATCATGAAGAATCCAGAAAAAGCTATGGAATGGAAGCTGTACACCAAGTTTTCATTTTCTAGACAAAATTATTTTACTTAGGCCTTTTCTTGGGAAAATGTAATTAGTTATCTCAGAAGGGCAACAGTACTAGCATTCTGTGTTTCTTGTCTTTGGTATTTCCACCAGAGGGCTTACATATTCTCTGAGATCTGCGAAATCAGTAGTCATACACAAATTTCTTACTGGTGTATTCCTAGTGCTCTAATTTCTAATTTCTTGTAACTTAAACAGCTACCACAGATCAGGAGCCCTGCAGAAGGCAGATATGTACTGGTTAATCTCGCTCTGCCTTCCTTTTGCCTTGATAAAAACTAAATAAAAGCTAAATGCACCAGTGCAAACAAAACACCTACCCAACAAACCACATAGAATACACTGCTTTGTTCTAGCTGTCTCCCAGCTCTTTTTCTTAGGTGTGGCTGAATTTAGACAATCACACAAATATTAATCAGAGAAAGCAGTGCTCATTGCCAATAGTCTCGGAAGAAGTACTGTAAATGGAAGATGTCTAAATAGTCATGCTGAATACACAAAACAAACAATAAACCCCTTATGAAACAGGTTTATCTATACAGCTATTGCAGTTTTAGCACCTTCATCTACCACCAGGCCTGCATCTTATCTGTTTTTTCTTACTAATGCAGTTAAAAAATCCTTCCGATTATCTTTAATCTATTGGCCACACATACAAATGATTTGACATTTTGCTTATCAGTGTATACCTCTTCAAATCTTATCACTTATATTATTTGCAACTTATTTTCAATCTTTCCAAACTTTCATTTTTTATCACTATAACTCTTGATTATGATTATAAATCTTGATTAAGAATGATTAAAAACGATTAAGAATCTTGATTAAAAACGATTATAATCTTGATTATAAATCTTGATTACGAAGGCCTCTCGCCCAAATATTATTATATATACCGTAACAAGGTTCAGCACAGTGTCTCTCATAACCTATACCACACATAAATTAATTCTGGTAAATAAAACTGACTGCTGCACAGTTTAATATCAACAGATGTGTTCACAAATACTCTTGTGTGACAGGTATTTCTTAAGCCGAAAAGCTAGCCAGATTCACTGCGTTTCTTCTCAGCTGCCCTGGAAAGGTGGAATTCATATATGATACCCTGTGTGATGAAGGTACTAAATAATGATTTCCCTCTTTGAGTTGGCAACCCTATTGAATGCTGAATTTCACAGAACACCCCAGCACTTGGTTTCACATTAGTGGCAGCTGTTAACAGTATCAGTGTAACTGGTGCTGAAATAATAAAAAATATGCTATATAGATATTGTCTGAAGGACGTGTTTACTGAATGACTTGGAATCTGAGAAGGGTGATTCACTCAATGAAAAGTTTACTATAACTTAAAGGGATTAAATTAATAAGGTCCTACTCAGATTTAATCAAGTTCTTCAGAAATTATGCTAACAGACAATAAAATGCTATGCTTTTAGATTTCTGACAGTAAATCATTTACCCTGAGAAGCCTTAATGAGTAGATTTGTTTCAGTCATACAGACTGTAGCAAATAACTTCTCATCTTAATTAAACACCTCTCAATATGAGGACATTCTAATACTTTGGAAACAAACATCCCAGCTCAGACCAAGCCATGGTCACTTCAGCTGTTGCTGCCTGGGCTACAGCAGCAAAAAGGGGTCAGCAGGGATAAGACAGAGGCGATAGCAGTGGGTTCCTCCAGGCAGGAGAAGGCTGTTGCATCAAAACTTTGCTTGGTGTTGGCTAAATCTCCCCTAGCTGATCGCCAAAACCTGAGCGGATGCAGACCAAGGGCTACTGATGGGACCCAGCCCTTTGTAAGTCCTGCAGAACAGTTCCTCCCTCTCCCTTGCTCCAAAAGGATTTAGATCTACTGGCCCAAGGCAAAGTTGTACAGTTTGTGTATTCCCTTGTTCAGTTTTGGGCCCCTCACTACAAGAAAGACATCGAGGTGCCTGAGCGAGTCCAGAGAAGGGCAACGAAGCTGGTGAGGGGTCTGGAGAACAAGTCTTATGAGGAGCGGCTGAGGGAGCTGGGGTTGTTCAGCCTGGAGAAGAGGAGGCTCAGGGGCGACCTTATCGCTCTCTACAGGTACCTTAAAGGAGGCTGTAGTGAGGTGGGGGTTGGTCTATTCTCCCACGTGCCTGGTGACAGGACGAGGGGGAATGGGCTAAAGTTGCGCCAGGGGAGGTTTAGGTTGGATATTAGGAAGAACTTTACTGAAAGGGTTGTTAGGCATTGGAATGGGCTGCCCAGGGAAGTGGTTGAGTCACCATCCCTGGAGGTCTTTAAAAGATGTTTAGATGTAGAGCTTAGTGATATGGTTTAGTGGAGGACTTGTTAGTGTTAGGTCAGAGGTTGGACTGGGTGATCTTGGAGGTCTCTTCCAACCTAGGTGATTCCGTGATTCTGTTATTTGGGACCAGGGTTAGATGTTGACTTTTAAGAGAAAGCTACAGCATCATAAAAGAGAAGAACGTGTTTGACATAACGATGCATTCTGTGACATGCATGATGTATATGCACAAAAGATAAAAACCATGGAGCCTACAGCCTTTATGGGCATTTCAAAAATCACAGACAGGTGACTTAAAAACAACCTGCCATCAGCACAGGTGATTCTCCGGTGAATACTTCCAGTGCTCTCCAAATGACTTTGCAGATAACGGCACGATAGGGACGACTACTTTAGCCCAAAACGAAACGAGTCACCCACCAGGGTGCCCACCAGGCGGCACAAAGCCGATGGAAGGGGCTGAGGGCAGGGGAGGAAAAGGGAAGGGGCCGGTGCCCTCCCGGCCGCGGGCAGCCCGGAGGCAGCGCCATGCCCGCCCCCCCGGCTGTGGGGCGGAAAAGCCTGCTGCGGGCCGGCGGCCTGTACCACCCGGAACAGAGGGGAGTTTTTGGGGTCTCCCTCAGCTCCCAACAACACCACCTTGAGCTGCCCGGCTGCCCCGCTGGCAGGAGGCAGCCGGCTTCCCCGCACGGCTGGCAGAGCTTCGAGCCGCCTGTAGGCGGCTCTTCCCGGAGCCCGCGGCCCTACGTGATTTCCTCCCTCCCCCCTCGGGGCGGGCCCTGTGGTTGCTGCGGGGCGCGGCCGGGCCGGGCGGGGAAGGGGCGAGCAGAAGATGGCGTATCCCGGGCAGCCTGCGCCCGGCGGCGGCTTCTACCAGGGAGGGGTGAGCGGGGCGGGGGCCGGGTGGCTGGGTCGGGGGCTGCCTGCGGGGCTGCCTGCGGGGCTGCCTGGTCTGCGGCGGGGGGACGGGGCTGCGGTGGGGCACTCCCGTCCCGTCGCGTCCCGTCCCGTCCCGTCCCGTCCCGTCCCGTCCCGTCCCTTTCCTGCTTCCCCATCGGGGGTCCCGGGGCCGCCTTTGGGGGCTCTCAGGCCGCCTCTGGAGAGGCTCCGGCGGCGCTTTCCTGTCAGCGCAGCGGCTGACGGAAAAGCTGCTGCTGCGGGTAGCAGCCCGCGGGCGAGGGGCTTACAGTGTCGTTTGTGGTTATCAGCCCTTCAACACGAACAAAATTAAGTCACATCATGGTGTTTCAGTTAAGAATCAGTTATGTTAAAGAGCAGTCTCCAAGCTGAATGTTAATGCATGTTTTCTTCCCAGCGTTTTCCCTCGAGGTCTGTCTTGCACAACGTTTTTTTTTGAAGCGGAAAGAAAAGTCAGAGGTGCATTGCTAGTCTTAATCTTCAGGATCGTGTTTTTACTAGTATTAGACTTTAAAATTTAAGCTCGATGGGATATGTGATACTGCATCCAGATGAGTGACTAGTCCCTGTGCAAGGTTTTACCCTGATGTGCTTAAATTGTACTAAATGAGCGTACCAGGCCCAGGACTGTGTGCTTTCTTTTCTAAAGGAACTGTGGGTTTTTTTTTTTCATTGTTCAGACTTTTTAATATGCTTTGTATATAAAAACACATGTTGATTCTTAAGTACAGACAGTACAATTACTTACACTGAAGCATTAATTTAAAACTAATCATTTTTCTTCTTGATTTATAAGTATGGCGGAGCCCCAGGAGGACCAGCATTCCCTGGACAAGCTCAGGATCCTTTGTATGGTTATTTTTCTGCAGTAGCAGGGCAGGTAGGCTTAAATGTTACTCATTTGTTGGAAATACTTTTCTGGAGAGTCATTTCTACGTGAGGTTTTAGAAAGAGGGATGCCGAATGTTTGCAGTAGGGAGAGCTCTGTAGTTTCAAGTTTTTGAAAAAAAAATAGCTGATTGGTCTTACTTAGCCTGGCTGCTAGAATGCCTTAGCACGGTTGAAGAGCTAGTTAGCATTATTCAAACTGTGTAGTTACTGCCTAGGTATATACAGCTGTACTACATGCTGTATAGCTGTGCTATGTACAGTATAGCTGCATTCATGTACAGACTATAGTTCCTGTATAAATATTCAGTGACTATATATTACAGGAAACGTTGGAACTGAATTGTGGTATAGCCATTCGTTGGGGAATGCTGTTTCTGGAGAAGGAAGCCAGAAATGATGGGGAACATCAGCTGTGGAGATGTTTGTGTTAAGAGTGGGAAATGCTAACAAGAAATATATTATGTGATAAAGTGGCTTAATGGATTCACAAATGGAATAGCAGTCTTTATCTGTGCCAACATCAGGGTGTGTTTGTAGGATAGAGTGATTACTCTTTCAGGGGAAAGGGCATTCACAACTTTTATTTTAGGTCTCTTTTTTTTCCCCTTTGTCATTCTGCACTGCATTTTTTTATTTCTTTTTTTTTGTAATTTCATGGCATACATAATTTTTGTGTAATTATGGATGTTACTAGAGATACATAGTTCCTGAAATGGGTTGCAAAGGTTAGGAGCATGTGAGTTAGATTTATTGAGCTAGAAGTTCTGTCTTTGCTGACAATACAAATAACAAAGCTATTTATTGTACACATAGGGTGTGTGGAAATCTGAAACTCTGCTACTCTGCTTCTGGATCTGATATCCACAGGTGCACGTAACCACAACGTGGAAGTTTAAATCCAGCAGACTAGTTGATGTTTAAATTCCCAGGTTAAGACTGTAATTTGGCTCACTGCTTTTTGTTCTCTGTTACTCATTTGGATTAATAATGCATCTTACAGTCTGTGTGTTACTTCTGTAACATTGCTTATGCATACATAAACTGCATGTTTTTGTAATAAAGGTGAATGCCTGTCCAGTAAGGCGTAGCCCAATCTAAATTCTGCTGAATGTGTGCTTACAATTTCCTGCCAGCTCAGATGCTTCTGCATCTGGTGCCACCAGGTAACGTGCTAGGTAGAGCCTGTAACTAGTGCTGGAAAAATGAGTACGCTCCTATTGTACAGAGGAAAAAGGGTGATAACAGCAAGCAGGATGCAGCGCTGTGGAGAACAGGTGACAAGAGCTGGACCTCAGCAAAGCACAGACCGCTGCCAGACTACTCAAGTGCAGCGTGGTCACCAAAAGCTGGTGACCCAGTGAGCTAATGGGTGTGGTCAAGTTAGTACTTAAAGTATTTAAGTTAGTACTCTAAATACCTTTTATATGGCAGAGTCATTCCTTATTTGAGTAAACAGGGTAGCTTTTGAAATGTTACCCTTGGAATCAGCAGTCTGTTTCAGGGAGCAGTGGTTGTCTGGTAAGAATCCTGCAAGGAGACAGTAAAATCAAACAGATGACTTACCAGTGGTTTTTATAGCCATCCATGTAAGTCTGCAAAAAGCCACATCTCACAGTTTTCTGTAAGAACTTAACTATAGAATTAGTAAAGTTTTTCATCTTGGTTTGCTGCTGTGTTGTTTTTATGCCTAAACAATATATAATGTTATCTGTGAGCTTTCTTTGGAGTAGTTTACAACAGAAATCTTGTTTTACGTTTGAGGAATTAATTGCCTTTGTTTATTGAAAAAAGTCAGACATTTATTAAATGAATTGACTCTATCTTTGTAGGAACTAATAATCTTTCTTTTCAATCTGTTTGCAAAGCCTCCGTGCCTTTTATAGTTTCCTTAAGTTCTACCTGAGAAAAATAAATAGAAGGCCAAGTACCTTTACAGTAATGCTAATCATGATAAAAATAAAAACCATGCTTTTCTGTCTTGCTTTCTGTTACGAAGTTATACAGATCCTGCCTTTCTTTCAGAATACTCAAGGCCTTTGAAAATATTTGTTTCTTACAATGCACGGCTAATTTATTGCTTTTATTTATTTATTTATTTTCTCTTGAGTGTAATGCTTCTGTTACATCTGTGTAGTTAGAGTGATGGAGTAGATCAGAAGAAATTCTGGTTTTTTCACCTGTCGATGTTACATAGAATCAAAATGTTGTTGCTCTTTTTCCAGACCTTGTAAAACGTCACTTAGTATATTAACTACTACTTTTTCCTATAAATGTTACTTCATTTCTGAAAGTTAGCTGCCTGCATCATTTTAACCAGGCCATTTAGTAGCATATCTCTGTGCAGTGGTTTTAAAAATCTTAGGAAAATGCCGAGGCAAATAAATTTCTCTTAAATGCAAAGCAACTCTTTATTCCCCGTTTTAATGCTTTACACTAAAGTTGTTGGTATCTGCAGATGTAACATTCCATCCTTGAATCAGATTAAATTATACTCAAAACTCTCTGTGAACAAAACTTTATGGTGGGTGTGTGAGGAATGTGGCCTAGCGTTGCACTTCCACTTTTGACAGCTCATTGCTTTCCATGACTTAGCTGTTGTTTTATTTGGCTTGAGAAGGATGCTTGGGAGGGGAGTCACTTTTCAGATCTTTTCGGTGTCTTTTTCTCTTTTTCTTTCCAAATTCTTTGCTTTCTGCTTTTGTTTGCTTTGCTTATTATTCCCAAGCAAGCAAACTTTTTTTTTTTTAAAGATTTCTAAGTCTTAAGGCTGTCTCGAGAGGAGGGTATGTATGAGCTGGGTTCCAGGTTTCCTGTGTAGCCATGAGATCATAAGTCTCTAAGTTAAAGTGAAAAAGATACCAGTTAAATACCAGAAAAAAATATCAGTTTCATTTTTTGAGATCACTAGATGTGAAAGCTTGTTTGTGTTGCAAAAATATCAACTAAAGAAACATCGTTAGAGATATGGGTTATCAAAGGCAGTTTGTCACGTAGCAGAAAGAGAGGGGTAATCAGTTGTTTCTTGAAAGGGTAAATTAATGCCACTGAAAAGGGAGCGGGAACTGGGAGAAACTAAACTGGGAGAGGGAACTAAAGCAATAGCTGATACATCTTCTGTTATCGAAAGGATGGACAAATAGATGCTGATGAGCTACAGAGATGTCTCACCCAGTCAGGGATTGCAGGAGCGTATAAACGTAAGTTAACAATTTGAACAAACAAACAAACAAACGCGCTTGAGTGCACTAATTCTTATGCCATCTACCAGAAAATGCTTGTAGTCGTGCTTCCTGCAGTTTCTTTTATTTGCATGGTTTTCTTTCCATACAGACTACTTTGAAATGTAAATTCGCTGTATTTCTGTGTGGATAGGATTTCCCTTCTCAACTGCCTTCCTTCCTGCTGCTGAGCTGGGAGTTGCAGAAGTGTTGCGTTTTGTAATAGAAAGACAATTCTTAAAAGGTGTTTGGTTTTGAAGGCGAACTTGGATATCGACTAAAACATTCTGTGGCAGAACACCTCTGTCAGGGTGCATAGTGCTCGGTTCATAAAGTTGAGCAAAGTACCTCGCTAAAGTGGTTTCTATGCTAAAATATAAATGACCGCTTTGATTGAAACCCAAAACCTTTATGGATTGAGATAAGAGCAAATTAATTTTATATAGAATTTGAAGTGTCTCCACATTGTCTGCTGTCACTGTTTCTAACAAGTAATGATTAAAAGCCCTTACTTGGATCAAAACATAGCATGGCTGCGTACAGTGGAAGAAATCATAACATTTTAGACATTGTATATTACAATAAGCAATTGAAAATGTTATGTTTAGATGAACAAAACTGAAAATCATTCTTGTAATACAACTTATTTTCATTTTTCTAATTTACACAGCTTTCAACGTAGAGACTTGCAGGCTCATGATCTCAATGCTGGATGTATCCTTTCTTATGAAATATAAACGTTTTTGCGTTATGTAAGCAAAGATAAGAGGGTGCACAAAATTTGGGAAATGCTTTGTAATTTCCCTCCAGCCTGCACTTGATATATGTTATGATCATTATGATTGGGGACACAAAAAAATCCATTCTTACTCATTTTGGAAGATGAAATAATTCTAACAAATCAGTCTGTCAGTGACTGGTCTTTTTTATCACAAGGGGGGGTCTCTAAGTCTAGGGGACCGTTTCCCCACTGCATGTATGAAGAGTCAGATCTGACAGCCCAGAACGGAGGTTTGTTCAAATAGCTCATTGTGCTTTTGAAACTAGACAGCATCATAGATGTCCTAATGAATTAAGCATCTGTACTACGCAGCCCGACGGTATTTGAGGGCCCCCTAAATCCTGTTCCTTGAATTATCAAATTCAAGTATCTAATGGGAGGGTACATGGCATTCAGCCATACAACCTGTGGAAAATTATTGTATGCTGTGCAAGGATGGATTGGAATCTTTAGAGTTTAATAGTTAAAAGTTAGGCTCTCATGTTCAAATGTTTTGCTGTTTAAAAAGAAAAAAAAAAAAAAAGCAGAAATTAAACTGGAAGGACTGATAGGTCACCTGGAACAAACTGCTATGGATACCAGAGATCTGATATTATTCTTACTTTTTTTTATTTGGCATGTAATTTTATTTCAGATATGTATTTCATCAGTAACAATTGCACTGCAGCAGATAAAAGAGGAATTTGTTAATTCGGTTACATTCACAAAGAGCAAATATTTTATCAGGCTTCACTGAGAAGTGTGGATGGCAAGTTCGCTGGCATTTGGTTTTGGCCGGTGCTATTATCTCTGTCAGTGCTGTGGGATGCTCTAGTTAGTTTGCTGTCAGAAGTAGTAGTCAAAATACCGTTAATATTGACCGTCAAAGAAAGAGTTTTTAACTACAGATGATAAAAATACCGATTTCCATTTAACAGAGGACTTTTTTAATTTTGGAAGTCAAGGAAACTTTTTCTTAGCTTTGGAATCAGAGGGATATGTCTGGCACACTGGGATTTAATGAATTTAAAGAACTGTGGGCTGTGGTCAATGGCTGGAAGCAACACTTCGTAAGTTTTGACAGCGATAGAAGTGGCACAGTGGATCGTGAAGAACTGGAGAAAGCTTTGACAAATATGGGTAAGTGCTGAAATTTCCTTGCATCTGATGCTGAGTTCCAACATTCCCCAGTACCAATTATCCTGTAATAACTGATACGTGGTATTTCTAATAAAAACGTTGGATTGTGTTAACCTACCTGTCTTCAGTCCAGTCTTTCTATTTTCAAATAGGATTTAGATTGAGCCCGCAGGCAGTGACCGCAATCACAAGGCGATACAGCACTCGTGGAAAGATTACATTTGACGATTACATTGCCTGCTGTGTGAAGCTCAGAGCTCTTACCGGTGTGTTGGATTATAGCCTTGTTACTTTCATCTCTGTAATATGTTTTTATTTCATAAAATCTGATTACTTAGGTATCTCAAGTTCAACTTTAACTTTTACGTAACGCAAAATAGGTTTCTTTCAATAGAATTTACTGGCAGAACTATAACAATTATAAATTGATTATTTCGATCCCCGTTGAAAAATGGACTTGTGTGAGCTTTATGCAAGAGACTAGGAAAGTTGTGTTATCAAAATGGGGAAACTGTATTTAATAGTGGAACACAAAGCATTGTATATGGTAAATATGAAGGTCCATTAAGTCTTGGAATGAATTGCTGTGTTCTTCGTGAGTTGTCATTTATGTGGCTTGGGGATTTTTATTTTTTCCTTGCCTTTGTTTTGCTCTGCTGTCATTTCCCAGTTTGTTCCATCTTGCAAACTTGAACCTTGTGTTTTGCTTTAGAATAAAATTCAGGAAGGTGAGAAATTTACATAAAATGTTTGCTTGTAGTATGAGGAGTAGTATAAGCTATGGGCTAGTCTTCTGTTATTACAAACAAGCATTTTCAATTAGGCATTTGGCCAAAATAAAATCTTAGGTAGAATGCATTTTAAAAAATAACTATTTCTTACTTAACTTTTGTTTTTGTCTTTTTAATATATTTTTTTGCAGAATGTTTTAGAAGAAGGGATGTGTCTCAGCAGGGTTTTGTGAATTTCCAGTATGATGACGTAAGTGAACTTCAATGAATCAGTTAAATTTATGGTGTAAAACTAAGGAAAAACTTAAAACTGAAGGTGAACAGCAATAATTTCAGTTTGTGCCTGTCTTCGTTACATTAATGGGAAGTGACCGCAAAGGTGTGCGTAGGGGGGTGTTTTATTCAGTTCTTCTTTTGGAGTTCAGCTAGGTTAAAGAGTTGGAATTGGGTACTCTGTTAACAAGTTTGTATGCCTTTGAAATTGTAGAAATCTACACGTTACGCATTTTATATGGATTCCTTACTAGTGTGGTTCAAGCAGACCTTAGAGTCTGTCACTTGCTACCATCACTTCCTTTGACTTTTTGTTTTGTTTTAAGGTTTGGTAGGTATTTAGGGAGGGTGGTGGAATGTACACAGAAATCATACTTAGTCAGGCTTGTGGGTTTTGCCTTCCTGACTGTATCTATGCAAGATGAGGAGAACAGTAGATTCAAGTAGTCCTGTTGTTGTTAAGGAGATTTTTTTTGTTTTAATTTACATATGAAAACTAGCAAATAGTTATTTCAAAGCTTTGTTGGTCATGGACTGAATATGTTTACAGAAAAAAACAGGAGAAAAAGGAAGAAGAAACTTGTACTCTACTGTACTTCTAATAAATGGTTGTTCTTTTTTTTTAGTTCATACAGTGTGTTATGAGCATCTAAATCAAAAAGGAAGTTGTGGATGATCACAATTATCATTCCAGTTTGTGTTTTGCTTTGCCAAACGTTTCCATGATTGTGTATCTCAATATCGGAAATGGAATATTTTATGAAGGTATTGCTTTACGCACTTTTTTAGTTTTGATAATGAATATCAAGTAATCATGTACTGTCATCTTTAACTTTCACCCTGTAATTATTAAAGATTTTTTTTATTTTCATAAAATTGTAAGGCACTGTGTATAATAACCACCATTATGGAGATACTGAGTTTTTCTGTAATGAGTTTACTTCTTTCCTATAATTCAATAAAAAAAGTTCCTGGAGTGTAACCTACCATTTTTTGTCTTAACAATACCATGCAGATGGCAGAAGATAAAACACATTCTTTTGTCTTTGGCAGCGTAGGACAGATGTACAAACTGAAAGCGTTAGCTTTTGGAATGATCATTTTACTCTTGTCTGTTGGAACATCAGTAAAATTTAAGTTGCTTGTTTTGAGAGCTAGGTATTTTCAAGATGAAGTCTGTGACACCATGCATCGAGTGGATGACTGCCTGTTAGAACGTCTTATAAGCAGGGATGAGATAAAACATACCAGTGAACTCTTTCAGCATTGTGCTCTTATATATGGGGCTTTTGTTCTAGTAACTTCTTGCTCTGTTTATGTCCCTATATACAACGTTTTTAAACATATAAGAACTGTGCTGTGTCAGTTTATACATTAACTGTCCTTTAAACTTTAAGCTATCAGACTTCAGTGATGTCAGTTAACATTTTTTATCTCCTCTTTATACCCTAGCACCTATCCTTCCTGCCTTTATACGCCAACTAATGTACAAGGGTCAAAACCCTTCCCACCTGCCTGTGATGGAGTTTGTTCTCCTTATAACAGCCCACAGGGTGGCATGTTTTAGATTTGGGACTAAAACAATGGTGATAGCACACCAGTGGTTCAGCTGTTGCACGGCTTCAGGCCCTTCTCTTTCTCACTCCGTGACCCCAGTAGGTAGGCTGGGGGTCAGCAAGAGGCTGGGGAGGGGCTCAGCCAGGAGCACTGCCCCAGACTGACCCGAGGAATATTCCATGCCATGTAACATCATGTTTGGCAATAAACTGTGGTAAGTCTCTCCGAAGTAGCTGTCACTTGGAGAGTGGCTGGGTCTTTGTCTGCTGGAGGGAACTGGTGAATTGGTGAGTGATTGCTCCCTCCTTTTTTCCCTTTCATTTATTAAACTGACCTGCAAGGATTTATTGTTTTTCCTTTTACAATTCTCTCCCCCATTCTGTTGGGCAGGGCAGACAGTGAGCTAGAAGCTGGCATGTGCTTAGCTGCTGGCTGGGGTCACCCTACCACAGGCCTGAAACTACTCATGAAAGAAAACACTAGCCAAAAATGAATACAACATTCTTCTTCTAGATAAACGTTATTTATTAATTTGTCTGAGACCCCCAAAAAATTCATTATAGGTATGAAGTTATGCCATAAAACATGAGAATGAATGATGAAATAATATGTGGGATTAAAATGCACCTACACATAAAAGCTTGGCTTGAAAAATGCATTTAGCTGAACTGCACCATACAAAAACAGTACAGTTTGGTAAAACAGTTATTGCGTAAACAGACAAGTTACTTGCTTTTGAAAAGTACCAAGGTAGGATGTGGTTTTGTGGTTTTATTTGTTGTTTTTCAGGGAACAGGGGGGTGGTATTTTGTGTGTGGTTTTGGTGGAGGGTGGTGGTGCTAATACCACACCTCTCTAGCGCAATGAGGGAAGAGGACCAATAACAAGACTCCAAGTTTTCTTCCTCACTTTATTTATTTCCCCAGATTGAACTAATCAGTTCATCAGCTACTGGGCTGCAAAATGGCACAAGAACAATGTGAACAAATAGGATTATCTTCATGGATCTTGTTGAAAACACAAAACAGAGAAACCTGTAAAATGAAGAATTCCAGAACCAGGAAGAAATTCTAGTTAACCTGAGAAAACATTGCTTTTTGTTCTCCATAAGCATTTCAAAAACCCAATGTGTTCACAGGTACTGATGGAATAAGCATCTTTCACTTTTAGATTCAAACTAAGATAATCGATAAGGTTACTAAGAAGTGACCTCAGTATTTGCTGTCATCTAACTAAAAAAGAAAAAGCAACAACGTAAAAGTTACTTCCCCATTAACGTAGTTTCAGTAAGCAGTTTGAAGATGTAAGTTACCTGCTTTACAGAGACACGTCTGTAACTCAAAATTAAGGTTCTTCTCTTTCCCAGATGGCATCCTGGGAAGGATGCTTTTATGGTATTAAATGGGGTGATTGTTCTTGATCTTAATGCAAACAGTTGGGAATGGTTTAAAACGTAAATATTTTTTCTAGGTTGCTTTCAGACATGCATAACTAAGGAACAGTAATTTTAGATTTGTGTTGAGAACAGTGGGACATTAAGGCAAAGATCAGGAGGCTCACAGGATCAGTATCAAACCTGTAGTTTGACAAGCAGCACCTGCATTTTATTATTAGCCAATAGCCTTTTTTTCCTCATGCATTCAGCATCTTTTTTTTTTTTTGAGAGACCTTTGACACAGGATATAGATGTGCTAAATGTAAGAACTTAAATATAAGAAGAATAAATACCACAGTCCTTGTCATTGAAAGTCACTTTACTGATGTTACAATATGTTAGTAACATTGAAAACCACAGGCATTTGTATTAAATACTCTCATAGAAGTGGATACTGTGATGCTGTTATTAAAAGTGAGCAGGAATTTAGAACCAAATTACAATGATCTTATTTTATAAAAAGCAACAATTTTTTTTAGCTACATGAAAGCCAGATTCATTCACTTCAACAGCCCAATGCCTGTAATGTTGATGACAAAAATAGCACACTCAAAGCTAGAAAGTTGTAAATTGCAATGCTTCTTTTGGTGTTTGTCAAAATCCTATGTTTCTATTACATCATGTACAATTTTTAAAGGATTTTAATTAGCGAAGACAACAATATGACATAGATTGGTTGGTTTTGCAAACATTAGTCCAGCCCCAGTGGCGAAACACAAGTCTCCTTGCCTCTCTGAATGTTTTACCAGTCAGGGCTAGCGTGAGTGAAAAAATAGCTTTTTCTTACAGCAATGCCCAAGATAAACGTTAGCACAAAATGAAGCTGGCCAAGCCAATTGGTATATACCACCCCCAAAGCTTTGCTGAAAGAACATCATACTGTAAATAGTGTTTTCTCCAGCAGATTAAAAATTCTGTAATGCTTTGCTATTCCGAAAAAAATATTTTGCTTTTATGCAACAATAAAAATAAGTACTGTATTCTATATAAAACACTACCTATTGTAATACATCTTTACCCTTAAGAAAAGAAAAATCAGGTTATATATTCACAGTTTGAATATGTTCTGGACTGTATTTCCAAGCATAAAATATTTAGATTCTCTACACAGGCAGTGAGCAGGAGTCCTTGTACCAATAGTCAAAATAAATCAGCATTTACTGTTATACAGAGCCTTACGATATTGCATGATTAGCTGCTAGCACCACTATACTTAAATGGTCAGTCAGGCCTATATACAGAATTCCTAATGTGGTTGTAAAAATAGACTCTCCATGCTAAAGTTAGAATATATAAGGTCTTAAGGCCTCAAGTTAAGATTTTTTTTAACCAAAACTCTTCATTTTTTTTTTAATCAGAGGATACATAAACATTAAAAAAAAAAAAAAAAGCTTGTTGCTTTGACATTTTATGCCTCTGTAATTAAAAATAGTGTGACACCTCTGCTTCTCCCTTTAGAGAATGTTTCTTTTTAATTGCTCTGTACTTCTTTTCACCAATCTTCCTCATCTCATGCTGAGTTATATTGCAGTTACAGCCTGTCTATGTAACCAAAGTTTTCAACCAGTTTAGAGTTGGCTTAACTAAAGTATTTTTAAATGGGTGTAGGCTGTATTTTAGAGAACTAAAAATGCCAGCCCCAGACAGGTGAGCCGATTTGAAAGTCAGGGACAGAGTTTCTTGAGTCTGAGCAACCAAACACATTTCTGTGTTCTGAAGTTACTTTTACTGCTCGTTTTGGTTACTCATCTGAGATAACAACCTATTTGTGTTGATTGTTGTAGTGCATTTCTAATCAATTGCAGGAAACTGCTCTGGAATGACAACACACCACCTGCTGGCTGTAGGAGCTACTGTTTCCAAAGCTTTAGTCTACATCAGCATCCATACCTGAGGTACCGAAATATTTTTCATAAGCCAACTTGGAAAATATTTGGGTCAAAGGAGTTTTTAGTGTCAATGGTAGACACTTCATTTCTTGTTTCAGGTGGTCACACCTAAGAGTCCTATCTATACTGCAACTGTATCTACACAATCAGCTTCACTGTCCTCCTTTTCTTCTTGCTCTATTATAGCTCCATGATAGCTATTTATTTGCACATAGGAACTTCACCCCACCATGCAGTCACAGGATGACAAGCTGTACAAACGTGCAATTTATTTACATTTGTCTTCAGGAAATTTGATTGAAGTCAAATCCCATATTGCTGTTCAATGCTGTATGGTTTGGAAGCCAGGCAAATAGTGGGGTCAGACTGGCAGCAGAGGAGACCAGAATGCTCAAGCTCTTAAAAATGAGGTAAATCAACTTTACATTGTGGTTGATATAAGTAACACATTGTGGTAATGATACAGATATTCAGACGACTTAGAGGAAGAAGTGGATACTTTTGAGAGTTGGAGGAAGAAAATTAGGATGTAGTATGACTTTTAGGTTCACAGTGATAAAAGAGATTTATCCTTCCAAAATGCTAGAGGATGAGAAAGACACCGGATGACAGCCACCAAATGGTTTTACCAGTGCAAATTGCAAATGAGACATGAGGCTCTTTCACCTGTACTGCAGCAAGTGCAAAAGATGTAATAACAGCACTGGAAAGACCTTATCTTGTGTGGAAAGGCAACTCACTTGGCAACATTTTGATCTTAGTCAATCAACACAAGAGGTTGCTAGTGAATGAAATTATCATTCATGGGAATGCTTTTCAGTAGGAGCAAAAAGGGGATAGAAGAGAAGGGAACAGCAGCTTGCTCAGGTTTACACCGGAATTTGGTAAGTTTGGCTACAACAGCTCTGTATGGGATTTGATGACAGAGCAAATGCTAAGAGCTAACCTATTATCCCACAGAATTACGGAATCATCGTGTCACATTACATCCTGATGTATTCGCCTCTTCTCACATGCCAAGAGTCTTTATCATGTTGAGCGTGTCCATGATACTAATGTCCATGATACTAATGAAACGAATGTAAATTTGGTCTGAATTTGTAGTACGTGCATGCCTGTAATAGTGTATGTACCTACTCATAGCCCTGGTTTTGAAAACAGTTGTCACATTGATGTTGACAAGACCGCTCAGTTCATTTAAAACCAGCAACAGTGATTCAGGTAAGAGGACTTCAGCACACTAGCTATTGACATATTTTTTTTCTCTTTTTAATTCAGGCTAAAGCCCAAAGTTCCATTTGTTCATTTGCATAATCAAAATTATCTAATGAGTACATCAGCTTAGCAGGGTCAGCATCATAAATCAGGAACAAAACTTATAAACCATTTGGAAGTGGCTGTCTTCAAAGATACATGTCATACTTAAATCAGGTAACAAAATTATATGTGAATTATCAGTCCAAACCATTTCTGATATACTGCCTATGTTCACCAAAAGGCAATAGCATGGATTAATCAAATTCTTAACAAATCCAGAACTAGCAGGTATATTTTTAGTTATTAAATTGCAGCATCACTGTGCAACATTATTATCTGGATACGGTCTGTAACTTTCAGTCGCCATCAGTTAGTGATATTAATTTTGTTTTAAATTATACAAGGTTTTTCTCCCACATGTTAAAATAGATAACGCTAAGTATAGCTCATCCTGCTGGTTGTATGCTCTTATGGACAAATACTTGTAATGTATTAGACATTACACACCACCACCACCCACTTCAACAGGTTTCTACAGCATAGCTGGCAAAAACTAGTTAATTTACTAAAAGAAAAATAAAAGTTTGAGTCTCAATGAGTCAAAATGACTGAGTTATCTTATTGACAATATGAGTGCTCTATTGTAGACTGGATGAGGTATTATGCGGCAATTTATATTGCTATTGCCAGTGTAACCAACTACTATTGATAAAAATATATGCAGTCTTCAAGGTTACAAATCTGGCAGCTTTCAACACACTGCATTTTAAACCACAGAAATGCAAGCAAGCAACTTCTTCTTTGACCTCCGTTGGCTTAAGAGGTTCTCACAGCCCAGTTTCCTGGGCTGAACCTGAAAACAGTTCAGGTTTTGTGCCATGACAAGATCTCCAAGCTACAAAGTTAATGCAAAATTCTCTGCTGAAGAATTTTGCAAAAATGAAAGGTTTGTGATATTCTCACTGTAGACCATCAAAGTGAAAGTCAATGTTTATTTAACTTAAACTTAGAGCTCATAACTAGACTTCCAGTCACGACATAGCCCCAAATGTAAAGGTGACTGTTAAAGTTACGCTACAGACACAACTGTATCATCATATGCTATGAATGAGTTATACCAAAACACGTGAGAAGCTGTAAGTACATAGTACGTTGAAAATACAGTCAGGAGAGCCATTTGTTTTCAAAACAATAAGCTATGAATATTACACAAACAGCCAATATGGTACATCCAGTTCTGTTTGCCAAATCTTGCTGCTTCTTGATAAGGCAAAATGGAAAGGGAAGAGTAAAGGGTGGTAAACAGGAAATACGCACAGAAATCTAACAGG
Source organism: Cygnus olor (assembly GCF_009769625.2). NCBI lineage: Eukaryota > Metazoa > Chordata > Aves > Anseriformes > Anatidae > Cygnus > Cygnus olor. Next base: position 23,242,675 of record NC_049170.1, on the reverse strand, counting down.
ATTATTCAAATTACATGCTAGATTGTAACCAAACAAAATATCATAAAAGGCACATGATGAAGAGTCCAGTTACTAGAGACAAGATACTAACGTGGAAGGGGAAAACAGCTTCCAGGCAACAGAGTAACACAAGAGCTGTGAGGCTAGCATAATTTCCTAATTAGGGTGAACTTGAGGGTCCCACTCAAAGTCCAGCGAGATCAATAGAAGACTTCTATTGATTTCAAGTGATTATGGCTCAGGCCCTTATTTCATGAGCTATACACTACCAACTACCTTCAATCCAGTTACCTACACTCAAAGTAAATCTTTGCAAAAAAATATTCTTCTGTGCTACCAACTATTTACTGTTCAAAAAAGTGCAGAATCATTTCCTAAAGCAATTACAAGTGACTGGCTCCTTCCAGCTGTTCTGTCTTGTACTTGTACTCGCTCTTATTTGCCTTTCTCCAAAATACTTACCAGAACTTGTCGACTGTGAAGGAAATCATTTGAACTCCAAGGTCAATATTTTGTTATAATCCAACACACAGCCTAATCATAAAATATAGTGCTTCTAAAAATCTTGCTTACTTTATAGCTGCTGACATTTCTTAATTTAATCTTACATATATGTGACTTTATTGACTTACTTAAAAGTTAAAAAAATATATTAAAAGGCTGAAAGTGTTGGGTTCACTTTTTAAAGGAAATACATGAAAGAGGTAGAAGATTCAGAAACACTGCAGATGTTCCCATCACAATGATATCTAATTGATCGCTCGGTCATTGGGCAAGGTATTCAACTGCTCCGTACAGAATCGTGTGTTATTCTGTAATGGCACTACCTGAAGCTAAGAATCTGTCATTTTTGGCGAGCTGGAGAATTATAAATTGAATTGATGTGGTCCGGTTTTCTTATTGAATGAAAATTTCCAGTCAGATTACCACATTTGTTTTTACAACACCCTTTAAAAATCTCAAGTACTAGAAATCTCACCATCCGTTTATTCGGGAAACCAACATCTCCATGGTAAAGGTGTTGGGCTTTTTGTTGTTTTTTTTTGTTTGTTGGTTTGTTTTATAGGCTAAACTCACTTGTACTCAGTTCATAGCCCCAAAAAATTGTCAAGGGGACTTCAGGGGCAGCAAGCAGAGCATCCTAGCACATGGTAAAGGAGATTCCAGAAACAAATAAAAAGACAGCAATGAAACTGGCCACTTGCCCAGCATTGTTATTATCTAGTGCAGTGAAATTGTTAGGTTTCTCATAAGATACACTTTGCCATCCAAAACAGCATCTGAAATGCTCTGTCAGAAATATACGGCGAGTCTCACCAGAAGGCCTTCGCACCACCACATCCTGAATTGACAATGTCAAAGTGTTCCCAAATTTTCAGGAAGTTTGTACTGCAGGTTAGTTCAAGACTCTGTTGTCTAGAAGATCATTCTTGATCGCACCGGTGTGAGAATACTCTGGTCATCTCACTGGACAGCATATGTTGGCTGGTTCCCCTTACGATGATTTAAGACAAAGTATACAGTACTGATTTCTGTGTTCCACCGTGTAATTGAGATTGTCGGTTACTTAGAAGATAGTACAGATTTTGGTCAAACACCAGTTTCTGAGAGACATGGTTTTACAGTACTGTACTTTCTGTATTTCCACAGTTGTCTGCTCATAATATTAGAAAAATTGAAGTGTGATGATGTTAGTCATGACTGTTTCTTTAGGCATTTGGCAAAATACACGTATGTATAACAGCTATTTTTGACATTATCAAATGTTTACATATATACAATCTGTATACTGAGATTATAAACATGTAAGGTAAAAAAAAAAAAAAAAGAAAAAAAAAGATATAATCCTTGTTTGTTTGTTTGACGTTTAGGTTCAAAGAGTTGCCTTTCAAAGCTTGAAATCCTGTCACAAAAAAAAAAAAAAATCCTATATTTCTTACTCCTGCATGCTAATTGCTACTACGGTATGTTGTTTATCCCTTACATGTGGAAAGTAAAGAACACAAGGTTCATGCACACAGCGTACAAGTTTACATTGGCCGGGTTCTCCTGAACACGCTTTCCCAAGCCCCGTCTGGTCTGACTTGGAACTGCATTAAACCCAAGAAAAACCTCTCTTGGGTGGGACTTGCAACCTGACTGCAGCTGGGATGCTAGGTAAGTGTATCTCTCATCATGTGGAACAGCCTCGATATGTCCAGTCTAATACTCCCCTGTTAATTGGTGTAATTTTGGTTGTTCTTTACATCAAATATCAAATCCATAAAATTCTGGTTGACAAAAAAAAAAAAAAAAAAAAGACTGCTTTTTCCCTTCCAAATAAGAGGAGGTTCCCATTGTGATCACGGGCATCTGTGTTGATCTTTCCCATTGTCTGAAGAACAGATGAATGTGCAAGGACTCAGCAATGCTGAGTTTCTATAAAATCTGAAGTAAACAGTTCTTGACGTCACCCCAGGAAAACGGAGCAGCTAAATGGAAGTCTCCCATAGCTGGAGAGGGAAAAAAGGAACACAAACACACATTATACACTGAGATAAAGCAGTGCGAATTTGTCTGGGGAAATGCATCTCCATTGCCTGGGTCACCGAGGTTGTGCTTGTTGTTCTCTCCTACCTCTGGTGAGCTGTTCAGGCCACAAGCAGGCAGCCCTGGCCATTTCGGCACAACTCGCAGTCAGCAGAGTAACGCTCCACAGGAGCAGACGGTTTGAAGGAAATATATCGGTGTTACATCAGATTTCTACTAGCAAGCTTTTACCTTACAGTTACGGTAATTAATATTGGTGTAGAGATTATTTCCCACCGTCTTCTGCCTAACCCTGCCCAGGGCATCTTTGATCTCTGCTGTGGGGCTGAGACACACCAGCACAGCCCTGCCTCCCAGCTCCACACGCGTCTGCAAGACTCTGTGCTGCCCCTCACACGCCTCCTGCCCACAGCAGGATGTGGGGCAGCAGCTTTCAGGCCCCAGCAGCAGTGCTCCGGTCCTTTATTCTTGCATAAAAGGGTGGCGAACAGTGCTGGGAATCGCACCTGCTTCAGCAACATGAACTAAAGCTATCACAAGTATAACACCTAAAGTAAATTTTAGGGGGAAGGGGAGTTGCTTGTTTAAATGCCTGCTGTGCCTGAGTAGACACAAAGGAAGCAATGGCTAGCACTGCCTTCTGGCAGCAGCCGGAAATCTCATTCCAGAGGTTTCTGCCCACCCTGGGCAACCAGAGGGCTTGGTGTTAGCCCTTCATGTCCTCAACTGCCGCTCATTTGCCTTTCCATAATGCTGGAAAGTAGCTATCCCCCAGCCCAGATGCACATCTCTGACTGCTTCAGATCCCTGGAAGGGGTAAGGGAGGAAAGCTAGGCCGCTCTGGGGCTGCCTGTCCTCCTCCACAGCCCAAAGGCTGCCCAGGCATGCTCCCAGTTTGAACTAGGAAAAGTAGTGAGATCTGGGCTTCAGGTGGGAGAGCAACCCGAATGGGTTATCTGTAAACACAGCCACTGAGGCTGCTCTGACCTGTGCCAGAGGCTCAGCCTGTAGCAGCTTCCAGAGCTATGGATACGAAGTTAATGCTCTCACTGTTGCTCAAAAATCTGCCACCCTTCCCTTTTGCAAAACTACCAGTAAATTACATCACCGACAAACATGCACAGAACATAATAGGTACACATACCCTGGCACTTTGCCTGTTAGCTTTTTTCTCCTCATCGGGAAGTGGTGGCATCGGGTAAGGGTATTTTCTGCTGGAAGCAATAGACCCAGTGGATGAAGATGGAGACTTTGCAGGAGACAGTGTCCTGAGGTGTTGAAACACACAAAATAAATGTCATGTCTTCGGGTCCCAGCACTGCAACAGCAACTGCCATTACTCTGAAGCGTGGTTCAGAACCAAGTATTATTAGCTCAATATTGGGGGGATAAAGTTGTTTGGTCAGTAGTCTAATAATTTCATGCCTATAAATAAAGGTATTTATAGCTTTCAGGAACACTGGAGGAAAAAAATAAAATTTCCTACTTACTAGAATTGTATTCCATAATAAAAATGATTTCTTAAACTGATTTATATGGTATTGTAATTAACATTTTTAAAATTAACAAAACAAATCTTTAATTGAGTAAATACAGGACTAAAAGATAGACGTGGCATTATGAAGCCTAAATAGAAACAATAATAGTATAAATACAAGCTGAACAGTGTTTTCTGCCAGTGGATGGAAAAATGGCAATTATCAGTGTCTTTATATATATATATATATATCTTACACATCTCCTGTGTTGATAAAAACATAGCAAATAAATCTATTATTTTATAACAACACATTAATTTACACATATGCATGCACTCGGAGGCCAAACTGTTAGTTGTGAAGGAACAAAGGCATATACAAAGTGCTAATAACAAATTATTCGACATGCAAGCATCATACAGTGCATATTGTTCCAGCCAAAGAAAGAGTCTGATGAGAATATACAAAAATGGACTGATTAGTCAATGGCAATCAGCATTTCTGTACAAGGTGAGTAGAGTAAGCAGGAGCAAGTAAATGTTTGAATCACATGAAAGGCGTTCTTTTCAAGTCAATAAGGCAGCAGCACATTATTGACTGAAATTTTATACCCAAGAAAAACTCTTGTATGCTTCTGTTTTGAGATTCTGCACTTTTCCCACTTGAGAGGTTCCTATCAGGCTCTAGTTCTGGGCAGAATAAAAGGGGAAAAAAGATCTCCAAGTAGAAAGCGTAGGCTACCATGGCCTTTTTGTCTTTTTGTTCTCTTTTTCAGACTGAGGGCATTTTCCTAAGGAGGCCTCCCACTAGTGCAGGCACATCACCCAGAGCCTCCCTGAGCACTGTTACCTATTATTTTCTGAGCTTAACGTGTCCCTGAAGATGGAATTTGTCCCTCAGTCTCTACACAGGTCCTCCAAGCCCCTCACACAGAGCAAGGGCTGGCGTGTTGAGCAGCTGTAGGCCCAGTGATGAGCACCATTAGCAACACCACGGACACCAAGGAGCCACAGGGCCCAGGCCTGACAGCCAGCCTCACACCCCTTGCTCTGGGATTTGTAGGATCAGCTTCTTCTGTCTAGAGAGAATTACAGACAGGTCAGTGACTCTTTAGTGTCTGGAATTGTTTTGTGTATCTATTATTTGAGTGAAATTCATTTACCTTTAAGTAATTATTCTTTTATTTTGGACTAGTGCTTCATTTGCTTGTGTCTGTAGCTCCCTACAACAGCACACTCATGTCTCCCATACAAACAATGACTGATGGTAGCCACGAGCAACACGGTGTCAATGGAAATCACATGGTGACAGCTCTCCAGCCTGCCTTATGATGCTCTAATGCCCCATTCTGTAGCCTCTAAGATCAACAGCACTTAAAAAACTGGGGTTGGTATGTTATCCAAACATTGAAAAGTACATCTGCAGTGCGTGCACTTTGATTACCCATTAGGATGAACTGGGCACACGAACGTTTTCAGGAAGAAAATTTTAAACAGGTACTGTAGTGTAAAACAAGGCATTCGTATGTCCAGCATCACAGATCTGGACACCAAAATGCACAAGCAGAAAAAAAAAAATAATAATAATAATAATTTTTTTTTAAAGAAATCCAGAGAAAGGTTCTCAGCAGTGCCCTGCTCAGTGCTCTGCTCTTCACTACCCCTGAGTCCTCTCATCTGGGCCCAAACTTGGACAGATAAGGATCACAAAACAAATATTAATGGATATAGAATCAAAAGTAATAATAATAAAAAGCAGAGGAGGAAGGAGGAAAGACAAGAATAGTAGATTTTACAGATTATTGGTAATCTGATTATTCATGAACTTTGCCTAACAGCTGCAGTAGGATTTAAAATCTTGATGGGTAAATTTATAATGATTGGCACAGAACCAAGGGTGTTAGATCTGGCTTGGTAATCCCTATGAGAAAGCTGTGTATTTATGCAGGTACCATGGTTGCCTCCTGCACACCACTGGCTCTTCCCATGGGTTATTTTTGGCAGTGCAAGAGAAGGTTGTGGTGACGAGGAAAGCCACAGCCAATCTACCTGGCCATCAGCCTTAGCAGATGATGCTGGAAGGAGCAATATCCTCCCAAGAATGGAGCATCCTGAACACCTTCCCTGCTCAGCAGGTCCTCTGAGCAGGAAGACCCCTAGCAGCCAGGTAGATCTGCACTTTTACCCAAAACCTAAGCAGCAACTTCTGGCCTCCATTTTTCAGAAAAGAGGAGGAAATTGGAATGGCAGTCAGAGTTTGAAGGAAGTCTCTGTGCCACAATACTTAAAAAGAGGTTGCACAGAAGAAGCATGGGGGCAGCCATCTCACTTGAAATAGATTTATGATTAGCTAACCAGAGAAGTTAAATAGCTGCTTCTCACTGAAGATGAGCTGCACAGAGAACTGGGAGGAGTCCACAAGTGAGCACCAGCAGAAAGCAGAGCTGGCCGGCTGAATCCATATTGCTGGATTCACCCTGTGTGGTACCTAAAGCTTTCCATTGCAGTTAGCAGAGGCCTCCTCAGTGACAAACTTAAACTTGCAACTTTTAGAGCAGTATGCTGGTGGTGGGAGAGAAGAATCCTCCTTCTTGATGCGGTAGTGGAATTTTATCCTATGCTATAGGGAAGTATTTTTTTAAGATTTGGAGGAAAGAGAAAAAAAATTGTTCCCAATTGAAGTGCTTGTTAAAAAAATAATTCAAATCCTATGGAGACAAAACACTGCCTTTTTGAAAGATTTTGAAGCTCAGACCTTCAGCATAGCTGCCTAAATTTCCTACCTCTCCCCTCCGCACATGTTGCCTGCTCACCTGCGTTTTGCACACATAACTGATGTGCACGTCGCTGCTCACCTGCACGTGCAAAGCCACAGCTGCTTTGGGAGCAGCACGTGCATCCTCCTCGGGTGCTTTTCAGTTCAAACACATTGAGAATGCAGTTGCACACTTAAATAACCTTGCCCGCCCCTCGCAGGCTCTCGCCCCTTATTTCTGCTACACAGTCAGGTGCTGGTTTTTGTCATCTTTAGTCCCATCTACTGAGACTGGGAAAATATATTACTGCTCAAGTGGATGCTCACAGAGCTGATGATGCATCTTGTGTGGTAAGCACAGTTGTTTGGGTTTTTTGGTCACTTTTCAGGTTCTGCCCTGCAATAGTGTATGTGCTGTGTATCCCAGATTTACATGTACTTTAAATGAGAAAGAGACAGAAATGTCCTTTCTCATTTACAGGATGGAAGAAACAGCATTCAAGGACACTTGCAGGTAATGCCAGGGTTAAAGGTAGGTAAAACTTTGCAGTTTGGGGCAAGGGTGGGATCCATTTAGCTTTCACTGGGGTTTTAGTTCTCCTGCTATCACATCCATTAGCTTTCATGCCAAATGTTGCTTCCAGCTGAACCTGTACAAGATATTAGGAAAGCAGTCTGATCTACAGCAGTGTTTCAGAGATTTTACCACCAACACAAAATGAAGCCATGCACCTCAACACATCGTAAGGACTTTCATTTCTGACCAGGAAGCAAGATGTAGTGGCTGCTTTGTGTCTCTTTCTGTTCTAGAAGCTGAAACTAATGGTGTGGGGAGATCGTGCTGGGACCCAGAAGATGCTCCAGCAGCTGGAGGATACCTGCATACAGACGTCTGCCTGCTCTGCCTTCTCTTCTAAACAGGGAGAATCCTGGCCCACACAAGGCATTGCAAAACATGTTCCCTGGTCACACAACTAGATGTCTTGTGACCTCTTCAAGTGTCACTTCAGCCAAGCTCATAGCAGGTGGCCGTGACAGATCTGCAATGTTCAAGAACTTTGTTTCACCCTGTTTTGTGGACTGAAATAACTTAATGAAATTCACTTAAAAGTCAACTCAGTGAAAGCACTTCAAGTGTGGATACGTCAGCCTGACCTGACATCTGCTTACATGGTTGATCTCTGTGAAGGATGTTATCGGCATAAATGAGCCCCTGTTAGGAAGCTGCAGTCTTCTAAAACACTGATGTGGCTAAGCATTTTAGCATTTTAATGCAGTTCCTTCTGGGAAACAGCCACATGCACAGGTTTCCTCAGGAGGAGAAGCAGAGGAAGGGGAGGTTTGGCTCTGGGGGAGCTCCAGCAGAGGCGAAGGCTGGGGCTGGAGCCCCTCACTCCAAGCACTGCCCAGCAATGAATGCTCCAGAAGTGAGCACTCACACACTTTAATGAACTATTTTGCCTAATTCTTGAAATGAAATCCTGACCCTACTGATGTCATTTTTTTTTCAGTGGCTGCCAACAAGGCCAATATTTTGCTTTGGTGGTAATCAGGAAAAGTCCCTCCTGAAGGGGCAGAGCTTCCTAAGAAAAGGGTCTCTCCCAATGGCAGAGCAGGGAGGTTCTGCTATAGCTACGCAATCCTGTAGGGAGACAAAGTCATCCTCACCAAGGAGCCAGGGTGCCCTGTGGCCACGATGACTCTGAACTGCCTGCTGCCATTGCTGCTGAGGGCTTCACACTGACAGAGCTTTCCAGTAACTGCAGCTCACTGCAGCGACTAGAAGATCAGCGGAGGCCAGTTTAAAAAGTTGAAAATATTATTGAGAGAAAGGAATAGAGAAACAGAAAGGGGGTTATTTTGTTTGTTTTTCACTTAAATGCAGCCTGAAGTTCCCTCAGAAAGAGCTGGGAGATAATGGTCGGTCCTGGCTCTGGCCTCTGCTGCATGCTCAGAGCAGAAGGCAATGGACACGGCAGGGAAGCAGAGCCAGCCCAGGCCTAGTCATCAGCTGAGAAGGAGTGGAGACAAACATGAGGAAGAAGGAAACAAGAACGCCAAAGCACAGGAAAAAAAAATATGGGGGAAATGCCTGTTGTTTCCTGCCCTCCATGCCCCTTGCCCGTGCCTTTCTGATTTGGGATGGACATTTTCCCTCTGGGGATGCATCCTCGGTCTCCAAATAAATTAATGTTTTCTTCATAAATTTATCTTAAACACTCCCAAAGATTTTAAGTTACTGTAAATATTTGCATTAATTCAAATATAAGCAGCTCTGTGCTTCAGAGGGCACCTTCCAGTCTCCTTTGTCTATAATTATCTATAGAAATGCTGCGTTTGGGTATTCTGATGGTTTATTTTCTGACACTAGCATGGTTCCTCAGTCCTTTAAGATGCAGAGAGAATTTCTAGTAATCCTTAACCATATTTCCTAAGGTCAAGCTGTGCAGTAACCACTGTAATTGACAATAACAAAAATATACAGTAGTATCACAACGGTAAAACAGTGAATTTACCTGAGCAATAGCTGATGTGCCTCAGCAACCTACCCTCTCCCCCTGAACCTCCACAAGAAATATACATTTAGGGCAAAGCTATTTAACCTTCGCAAAGTAAATGAAGGCAAAATATGTCTTTGCTGTTTGTGCAGACAGCCCTCACTGATCTCAGGGGATGAAGGTGATGCTAACACAGCACTTGCCCCTTGCTGCAATGCTGAAATTTCCCACCTGGGTTCACTGCTGGGGTTATGCAGCTATGACCTAGCATGTAAAATTAAAATCTAGCCTAGCCTTTGGGCAGGAAAATGAGATTTTTCTTTACAGCTCCTATTTTTCTATAGAAAGGAATCCCACAGCTGGGAGCTTTCTGGTATGAGAGCTACTGCTATTATTATTAATAATAAAAAGTAATTATATGGAGATTCCCACTAGACCTGAAAAAAAAATATATAAACTATTTAAATTTAATAACTAGGACACCAGGTGTCAGGGTGGCAAATTTAGACATTTTTTTTTAAGCTCATGGAGTAAGCCTCTGTGATACCTAATATCTCTATTTTCTGAAAATCTGCAGATTTCCCAGGAATTGCAGGAAGACCTTTTATTTTTTCCTGACTCTACTTCAACTCTACCTGCAACAGCATTAGTCATCAAGACATGATTCCTAAAATTATAGGGAAACAAACAAAACAGCAATATTACTTTCATCCATCTTTAAATGAAAAAAAAAAAAATCAAATATTTGCAACAACAACAAAAAAAACCTACTCAGCTACTTAGCTGGTGTTAATGTACTTAGCTGGTGTTAATGCCTTGGGCTGTGATTCCTAAAATGAAGTATCAGCTGGACGGTCTGACTTCAGCCTGACTTTCTGAACTTATTTCTGAACTGACTTTATTTGGTTTTCTTTGTGAATTGCTCCAAAGCTCAAAACCCAGCCGTGTGATGTACAGACACACAGCTTTTAGGAACACTATTTTTCCTCCACTGACAGATTAACCAAAATTGTGCCTGATTTCTGGAGAGAAACATGCAGTGTAACCTCTCATAAGCCCACAGCAACTCATCCCAGGAGAAGATTTGATCCTTTGCCTTCCATAATATGCCTGCAGAATAGTTCCCTAAGGTTACCTCAGTTAATTAGGACACACAGGCTTCTAAATTTATCCTGATTTCTCTCCTGTTTCTAAAGCTACTGCTGCGGGCAGTCATTAGTAATCTTCTGTAGAGTAAAAATGTTCATTTAGGTTTCATCTCTGCTGATACCAAGCCCTAAAAACTCACATGGGTCAGCTTAATCCTCATCTACATACAAAAAATGTTTGGTTTATCTCAAATGCAATTAGAAATGTGACTCATTCACTGCAACAGTGAAAACCCTCAGGAGCAGGGTGTGCTCCCATCAATTTAATCCAGTCACTAAATCAAGATATACTGATGCTAAAAGATTAAAACCACATTAAGAGTATGCATTGAGGAATCTGAACCTGTTTAACTAAACCAATTAAAGTAACATATTTTAAAACAGTGCTATCTTCATTGTTCATCAACACCTTTGCTTATTGCAGCTAGAGGGCTTCGGCTACAAGCACCCTGAGAGCCAGCTGTGAGGTTAGGTCACAGCGGGAGGCAGATTGCCTTGCCTGAACAACAGAGGTCCAGAGGACATTTTTAGGAAAAGGTTCCGTTTCCCTTGCTAATAAAACACACCTCCTTCCTAGTGTGAGTTTGCTGAATTTCCCCTTCCAGTTAATTTTGGTTGCTCTCCGTCTTGGTCTGCCCCTAAATTTTTTGCTCCATGTGCAGATACATGGATTTTATGATCAGGTAAGCACTTAACTTCTCCATTAAACTTCTGAATAGCTTGAAGTCCTGAAGGCTTTTCTAAGGTTTCTCTGGGCTATGTACTTAAACCTCCCTGGTTCTTGAACATGCTGCCCCAACACCAGTGGTTAAACTACAGCCCCCTACCAACAACAATACCTGGCAGATTCTGATGGGCACAATCACAAAATCCCCCCTTAAACCTGGGATTCCTGTGTCAGGGATTATTACTACTTGCTCAGGACTGGCAGGCTTAAATTTACCTCTTTTGACCTGTTAGATCTTTGGAATGATTCTCTGCAATTAAAGAACTCTTGAAAACAAACATAAATGATATTTTTAAAAAAAAAAAAAAAAAAAAGTACCTATTTTAAGCCCTTACAAGACTTTTGCAGATTTTTAGTTCTAAAAATGACTAAACTCCCAAGCTGCTATTCAATATCTTCCAGTGTTACTACCAGAATAAGTGTTTCATTAGCATCTTGTGATATAACTTCAACACATTTTTTCCCCCAAATACACACCGGACATATTTAGTGAACATTTCTGCCCTTTTGCACTATTATTAGGTCTGCTACTGTGTCAAAATTATTGTTAAATTTCTGTTTATTCATTCTTACCAGCCTTCACTGTTTTGGCTAAAGATTCGACTTTGTATTCTTTTTGTTTGTGTATCTATAATCTTGTTTCAGCTTCCTATTTAATATGTCAGTTTACAGCTTCATTGGTTTATTTTGTTTCACATTATTTGTCACAAATTGTCTTCCATTCTCCCCTATGCTAGCTGATTGTCTGTTTGTTTCAGCTGATATAAACTCTCTCAGCGACAAGATTGTGTCTTTTGGGAATCTACCAAAACATTCTCAGACTCATAATTATGTGCAACAGGGAGGCCAGCCTCATGCATGCCTCTTCTCTTTAACCTGGAATGTAACAAGTACACACTTTTCCCTTTCAAAAACAAGGGATTTTTTTGGTAGAACCCTACACTCACTTGTAACAGATTCATCAGTGGTTTGATAAATACAGCATGGAGTATATTCTCATACATTTAATTATCCAATTATGATATGTTAATAAAGTAATTTACAATATGTTAATCATTTCATTGTATGCTTAGGGTAAAATACCACTACTATTTTTTTTCTTTTTTTTGTTTAAATTTTAGTATGCACTATATAAGACAGTGTGTAGAGTAAATGTGTTATGAAACCACTTGCTTCAGTAAATTACATTTTGTTTAAGTTAATACTACTTTATTAGTGATAAATACGTCTCATGCCCATAAACACTACTTGGCATAAAATGATGAGAAAGCTACTACAAGCTATAGATGATGGTGGGAACGCATGCACTACACACACCCTTTTCAATGGCTTCATTAAAACATTCAGTAAAAAAAACTGTAAATTGCACATGAAGCCAAAACCAGACATCAAAATGCAGCAAAAGAAGAGGGGCCCTTTGCACCTACAGTAACTTGTATTGATTTATACAAGGTAGGAGTCCCAACATATTTGTATATGCTGGAACAGCTTTTAAAAAAGATATAGAATTAATTTACAAAATACCTAAAGTATGGTCCTTCAGTGTTTTTATTCACATCTTCTACCCACTTAGCTACATTATATTCTCTTTTGAACCATGGGTTTAAATACCTGCGGAAAGCAATGGAAGGAACAGAGAAAGCAGAAGAACAAGAATAGAAAATCTGAGAACACACAGCACAAGCTTAGCAAGGATGTCTTCATCCCCAAAATGCAAGTGAATATGGCAAATAAATCAGTATGGATGTTGGGTGAGGACTAGGCAACGTGTACAACTGCATGAGAAAATCTGAACTACAACAAGACTTGCATGTTTGGTTTATATGGAAATTATTTGGGATACATCATTCATTTAATACCTTAAGGGTAAAATTCACTCCTATGCAGAGGGCCAGCATTAAGCTCATGGTTTGAACTCCTCTCATGATCTCAAAATAAGGCTGAAGGGGGGGCTTTTTGGCTCCGTCCTGCAGTCTGCTTGTTGCAGAGACAGGTTTGCACCCATCTAGAGTAAATCGCAAGACAATGGCTAAGTGAGCACAGAAACCTGGGCTGGGCCCCTTCTACAGGAATGAATTTAGGCCTCAGTGTGTTAAAAGGCTTGAATTGCTTGCCACTGCAGTGGCAATTTTAACACTTATGTGCAAATAAACCCCTAATTTTATAATGATCATTTCACGTGGCAGGATCACAAGAAGCTTTCAAGGAGGTGGGCTGTGGGGATATCTCACATTTTACAGAAGCAATCTTGACACCAAAACCACACTTTTTAGAAAAAAAAAAAAAAAAGTCTGTGCTACACACTTGTATTAGTTACATGAAAACTGGGACATAAAAATGGTGTTTAATTAGTTGACAGTAATGTTACCAGAGAAGGAGAAAATGTTTTGCTAACTGGTATCCCTTAGCCCCCAGTACCAAGGTTAGGTAATTCCTCCCCCTCCATCACATGAAGGAAAAAAGGGCAACATAGAAGCAGCAACCTCTCTGGTCTGATTTAAATCTGTTTTTGTAGTATAAGAATAGCAAGTTTAACAATTATTTGTAACCACCACCTTTATATAACAGAGACTAACACATGTTGAAATAGGAAATAGCTTGTAACCAAGGGGAAATGGAAATAATACTCCTTTTTTAAGATATTTTCAGTATTTCTGGACCAGTTCTTACCACCCTCATTTATGAAAGGGACTCCAATGACCTGGCACTGGGGAACAGGCCTGGCAAGGGACTGCTCAGGTGAGTAAAGTGGGGCCAGTCCATGTCAGTTAACCCTGACCATCTTTCAGAGCATGTCGAAGACAAAAGCAGCAGCACTTTTTTGACAGCTTAGGCCTCCTTTTTTGTTCTGGAACTTCTCCCCGCCCCGCGCAAGCACAGCCACAGCTTTGGGAAAGTACTCGCCCTCAGCCACAAGTGCTCGCTTCTCAGTAGCTTCCTCAGCTCGCTTACTTATCAGGGATCAGGAGTGCTTTATGCTTTCCAGCTCAGGCTCTTAGAGAAAGAAAACGCCAAAAGTGGTAGCACAGCAACAGAGGAGCCGCAAGTGAAGCCACGGGCTGATGCCAGCATTGCCAGGAACTAATTAACTTTAGGCTTTAGCATTAATTGTAGGTGCAACTACATGTTTTCGGACATGGCTGCAGTACTTTTGACTTGCTTTTTTTTCACTTGGAAGTGTGTTTTGGTAACCATGAAACACTCCTGGTCTGGCTTCCTGTATGAGAAAACAACGTGTCGGGAGGTATCTGAGCATGCAGCTGTGGCACAGCCGTGTGGCCGGCCTTCCTGGGTCTGGCTGCACTACAGAGCACCGCTCACCGCCCCGGGCCCTCTGGTACAGAAAGGCCGAACTCGGGTCACTGCAGACCATAAGTGATACCATCAGAAAGCTCTCATGCTGATCTCCATGGCCGCATACGTAATCATTAACGATGGCCAGAATCCGCATTTTCTTTGAGTGAGAAATTCCCCTTTAGAACCAAGGTGTCCCTACATAGAAGCCTCCAGCTCAACCGACGGCTCGATTTGGCTTGCAGCGCGACATGCAACCGTGCGAAAGACCTGGGCTCAAGGGTCCTGGTCCTCCTCAGGCTGGCGAGGAGGAAGGCTAGCTAGCGCTGCGTCAGCAGGAGCACCTCCAAGCAGTCACGGTGTTTCGCCACAGTGAAAACTATGGGATACTGAGGGGAAGGGGCTTGTCACGGGATCAAACGGCAGCCCAGAACGCAGGGGCAGGTGAGACTGACCTGTGATCCTGGCTCCCTGTTTGGGGGGGGGTCAGAGCCCTCTGGGCTTATGCCTTGGGCTGGGGTTTGGTGGCCGAGAGAAAGCCCAGGCTCAGATGCATGGGTTACCCTGCTGCAAAAACACAATATATAATAGAAAGTCTAAGCCAAAGATGTTCGTATCAGTTACAACAACGAGGAAGATAAATGCTTATAGGAAAAGCAGTACAAATTAACAACTATCAGAACTGCTGTTTGGCAAAACACATGCTCCCTGGGACCTGTTTTAACACAAGCTCCCAATTAAACTTCAGCTTATTCAGAAAACCCTCATTGTCTTCCTGGATAGCTCTAATTGATTTTAATAGAAAACTTGTTTTATCAGGGCATTTCATCAACCCTGTTTGTGAAAAAGCTGCAGAAATGCTGGGTCTGTTGGCATTCCTTCTGTGTGAACTGAACCATCTGCCTTTAATAAAGAAGAATTTTGTTTTGAAACATCTAGAAACAATTTAAAATATCCCAAAAGAGTTTTAGCAGTCCCTGCAGAGTGATACTCTCAGCAGAAGCCTCGTATCATGAATCTGCTAAGTAGGAGGGGTTGCACAGAGGCATGTGCAACCATGTACATTTCCAGGACATTTTTCCAGGACATTTTTCAGGAACTGCCCAATGCAACCCTCCTGTCAGTGCTGCTCACAAGGGCTGCACAGCTCAAATCTTGTTCAGTGCTTAAGAAATTTCATTTAAATGACTAATGGCAAGATTCTCCATCTGGTCCTTGCCTGTACGCAAAAAAACATAAAAAAAAATACTTGTGCATAACGTGCAGTTACTGCAGACCAATGAATATACCAGATACTTTTATAGGCAAGCGTATTACTGTGCAACTGCTGGTAAAAAAAAAAAAAAAAAAAAAAAAAAAAAAAAAAAAAAAACAATTGAATTCTGCACAAGGTATGGCACAACTGAACACAGTCTTTTAGCAGGCAATCTATCTGTCTCTGTTATCCACAAGAAACCAACAGTGCTACCCTCTTTTTCTGTCTCAACAAATATTCTTCATTGGATTTATGGGGGTCACATAGGTTGGTTGGCTTTCCATTTCAGAACAGATTTTAAGATTATTCTGTGTTTTCCAGAGAAAGTAAGAAGGTAAATTTGTCTGGGAAAAGCCTCCATTTATTCTAAGGCATCCTCAAAGGCAGTGCTTCTTGTTTGGCTAAAAAAGTTGGCCATGGTTAGACCATTCTCTGTCTTTCTCTTCTCCCAGAGCATGTTATCTCTCTGAGCAGACCCGCTGTGTGCCCTGGGCCGTTCTCTCCGTTCCCACTGAATCTCACAGTATGTGGTTCATGCAGTGACAGCTCTCTCTCCACAGGCTGACCGGCTTGCCAAGGAGACTCAGACAAGCCATGCAGTCCCATGCAACCCAAGATATTCCCAATCAGGAGAAGGGCAGAGAATTAGGTGGAAATTCAGGGGCACCTTTGAAAGAGAAAAATTTTACAGGGAAAAAATTTTCTAACTCTCACGCTCCCTGTTTACCCACTGATTTACAACTCTAAACATCTTGGAGTAAATGTATTACAGCTGAGCAGCATAGATTAAAAAAAAAAATGTGTCCATTAGGGTTGTTGGGGTTTTTTTTGCCTTTTTTTTTCTTTTATTGCAAACAATACTCTTCCCAACAATTATGTTCACTCTGAGATTAAAAAAAAAGCTGATCTGTTTTCATTTTTTACAGACCAAATCCAGCCCCAATTTGCGCCTGTGCTGAAGGATAGAATAACAATAAAATTAATTTAACTAGATTGTTTTTATAAATCTTATTTGAGAAACACAACTGGAAATGAAGAAAAGCACAGGACGAGTTTCTAAAGAACTTGCAATCTCATTTGTACTCTTTAATAGTTTGGCCAGACTACTTTTACTTTTATCAAATTGTCACATGCAAGGAGAAAGAAAACCAGCAAATAACGTTCCATTAAGAGTTTATCAGCACTAAGACCAAGAGCACAGGGGTACTTGAAGAATAAACTCCCCCGAGGGATCTGGGGATAATATTTCTGGTTCCATATTAGCATTTTGGCTGCACAATGTTAAAATTACTATGTAGATCAAACTATTATTTATGTAATTGGAAGAAGAGGGTCTTCTCCATGTACCTTTCTAAGCCTACTTGCCTCAAGACAGTTCACTGCAGGTGGAAGAAAAGTTTCAGAACAAACTTAAATCCCCAAACTGGAGAAAGCAGGACTCAGAGAGGAGTTAGCATGATTAGTTTCCAGCAGGCTTGGTATCAAGCCCACCTGCCCATACAGGTGCAAAGTTATTACTAATGGTTTAGGGAAAGGTCACCATCCTTGCCATCACGGTCAACAAGACGTCACTCCTATGTGGTGTAAGTGCTGTAAGAGCAAGCCAGTGTTTGACAAGCCCAGAGGTTTTAAATCCAGCCATTCCCTATTCCTTCATGAAAGGAGCCTGAACGAGCAGGAATAAGCACATAGGAAATGCTCTTTCCCAACGGGGAGCACTGCACACGTGGTCTCTTCAGTGAATGTAACCACCACATCAATATAGACAGCAACTCTAAGCTGTGCTGTAGAGGTCTGGGGATCAGTCACTTGGTAAGGACTGTCATTACCCATTTATTTCAGGGCTTACTCAAGACTGGCTGTTTCAGGCTTTGCTGGCTTACAGCTGTAAACTTCAGGGTACTCTGAGAGCAGACAGACACCTCTTCTAAAACCTGCAGGCAGGCACACAGAGATACACAGTGCTAACTCTGCAATGACCCAACCCAAGGTGAAGGCAAGGGGAGGAAACAGGTTATCAGAAACTCAATATTGAACCAGGATACACTCAGCAATGGCAGTTTACTGTAGACAAAAGCCTGTAGTGATGGTGCAGGCTGCCACCATCATTGGGAATTGCTATGGGAATGACTGAGGAAGCCTACATAAAAAAGAAAATCGATAGTTAATTTTTTAAAGAATACATAAAAAGAGGTTGAAATACATTAGCCAAACTATTACCAGATTATCAGTCAGCAGTCAGAATGGGCCAGAGGGCAAAAAATGCAGCTGTCTACTTTTCAGTACTCTTAATCTCGATCTACAAAACACAAGTATGAAAACTCTACTTTTTGGCTTTGCTGTTGTAAATTCAGACTTACTCAGTTGAATTAGACCGTGGCCTAAATCTTTTGCCTCTGACTTTCTTTCTGTTTCCTCCTATATTACCTGAAAGAAATCACAGGATAAAGACAGATGGTAAAACATCATGAAACTCACCAGCGTTCCACTCCAAACTGTACATTCTCCTTTCATCCCCAGCAAAAGCCACTGGCTATGACCATTTAAAAGCCATAGGTCAGTCCCTTTTGATTTACCTCAGACCAGGTAAACTTGGCACTTAGGTGATCTTTCACTACCTTTTGCAGCAACTGTGCAGAGCAAAAAACTATTTAGTTTCAGCATTCACTTGAGAAAATCACTGCTTCAAGAAAAACACTAAATACTGCATGGTAAAATCACAAAAGTTGGCAAGAGTGAATGGACTTCCTCTTTTTCATGTTGGCTCACACTGGAAGAATGGGAGAAATTAGATCTAACTTCTATGTGTAAAGCATTGTGAAACAAAAAAGGTTCTTGTGCAGGCCACTGTTAAATCCTAGCTCCAGGTTAACAACAGGCACAATGGTAAGGACTCATTACCTAAACTTTCAGAGAGCAGCAGTGACACAGGTTGGTTTCCACTGTGACCAGCACAAAGGTTCGCACTTACCTTGCCAAGAATTACTCCTAGGCCTCCCATTTTCACAAATGTCTGAAATATGTTTTGTGTCTGGGATCCTTTCACTCCAGGAATGAGATAATCCATTTGACCTGGAACAGGAGGGCTCAGATGCGGTTATTGTTATGGCTATTGTCTAACATAAATGCTAGCTCAACTGTTCAGAGACAGTCACATTCCCCAAGTCAGTGCCTTGACACGGCCTAAGGTCTGTCTGCACTAGCAAAGCATCCACTTTTTTTGGCTAATTATGCTCTGCCAGCCGTCCCTGCAGCAGTTTGGTGTGTCCACGTTCAAGAGCCAGGCTTCAGCACCATTTTCTCATGTGTCTGCTGCTGAAAGCACAAACATGAGCACATACCAGATTTCCTTAGGTATTTCCAGCCCTGCCCTGGTTCTTAGTTGGAAGATGCTCCTCTAGCTGTGCTTATGATTTTTTACTGCATCCTTCCTGCAGGCTGCCCACCCCATCCTCGTGCTGCTGCAGTAAAGCCAGGACTGCTTCCCTCTCCCCACTGCCACCGGTCTCAGGATTCTGTGATGAGCAGCCTCCCAGCCACAGCTGGGAGCTCCAGTGGAGGGGTAACTGTCTCATTTTTGCTAATTTCAAATTTTTATTGTATTCTGTCAGCTAGTCATTGCAGCTTATACTTTTAATGCCTTTATATCTAGGTGCTTGGTGCAAACTAAAGTTTTTCCTTCCTCTTTTATTCCCTCCAAAAGCCAGAGATGTGTGTGGCAATGTCCAACAAGGAGAGGAGAGAGTGGGATTTTGCAGCAGGCTCCCTCCTGTTGAACTATAGCTGCTGCTCAGCCATTTGTCACAAAATCCACAATTATTTCCAAAACAAGAGGAAGTTGAAAACTGGTCAGAATAGATAGCTTATTTATTAGAAAGATGTTTTGCTTAAAGGATGTGTTTCTGTATTTTGTAACAGTCTGAATACTCCTGTGGTTTTCAAAATCTGCTCTGCTTGCAGGGCAGGCATCTGTCAGATGCTCTTCAGTTTCCAGAAGACCAGGCTAATCACAGCCACACTGAAGTAAGCCCAGAGTTTTATTCAAACTTATTTGAGGTATGAAAGGTCTGAGAACTGACAGATTGACAGATTTTGTAATCATTTTCTCCTCGTTATAGCCTATTTTTATGTTCAGGAGTGTCTTGCAATATAGGAGAAAATGATTACAAAATCTGTCAATCTGTCAGTTCTCAGACCTTTCATACCTCAAATAAGTTTGAATAAAACTTAAGTAATAAGTAAAAACTAATAATAGACTACTGTCTTTGGTGTTTGCAATTTCACAATAACAAAATTTATCATGAAGTTATGTTTTAATCTTGGAACACCCTCTGTGAATACTAACACTTCGTAGCATTTTCCAGCAAGGAGAAGCCCAGGTGGCTAATGGCCCAGTCACTTGAATGTCTGCCAAGAGCTGCCATTGATATCTGCACCCAGAGCAAATCAAAACTAGCTTGAAAGGTAGGAAACAGTGCCCTGGGCATCAAAACGGGAGGACAATGACAGTTCCACCACAATGTTAATGGAGCATTTGTCAGACTTACTTGTCCAGACTTGACAGTGGCACAACATAGCTGAACTGGTGGTGGGGCAACAACAAAACTCTCTAGTACAGACAGACCTTAGAAATCATTTGCTTTTTGGAACAAGCAATAAACAGAGACACATGAAAGAAATGAAATATGAAAAGAAACACAGGTACAGAAAAAAAGAAAAAGAAGAAACACATTAAATGACATTCATTTAAAAACAAACATTTTTTCTTAACTGAAATATGAACCTATGAACTGGCTTGCTCTTACAGCACACCAACCTATGAAAACTTGCTTCTCCAAGACTTTTTCAAAATTTTATCCAAATGAGAAAAGTTTCTCCAACACAAACACTATGTCATTTAAGATTAATGTTTCCTCCCCAAAACAAAATAACTTATCCACGCACGAATCTAAAAAGCTGAATTTAAAAATTGGAAGTTGATAATTAATTATATAGTACTACAGTTTTTCTTAATAACCTTTTTATTAGACCAGATTTAATGAAGTTGCATATAAGATCAAGCTGGTATACCCAAATGCACTACAAATGTATCCCTTCAATATAGTTCTCTTTACTTTATTCAAAATAGCAACTATAAAGAGAATAGTTTTGTCAACTGCACAGCTACAGACTGCTCCATGAGACAAGAACTGAGAATTGCAGCTTTGTAATAAAATACTTCATGAGTGTCTAACCCCACCCACTGAACATTTACAGCTTCTTGTAAATTGTTTTGAAATGCTAGCTGAAGATTTTTGTAATTAAAGGATCTCTGATTGCAGCAGGACTTTGATGATCATGACCTAAAGACCTTGACGATTGCAAACTCCTTTCAAAGTTTTTCAATTATTTTTCCATTTTAAAATGTTGATTTTTTTTTTTTTTTAAGTAACTGGAGAAACAGCAGAATAAGTGAATTCTGAACAAGGGCAAAATCGAATGCCCTCCTTGGCTACTCATAACAGGAAGCACAAAACTACAGAAAGTCTTTGCAGAATTATTTTCTAAGATAGCACTCAGTGACATTTAGGACACTAGTCTAACAAGTAAAAGTGGAATCAAATGCAAGCACCATCATCTTTACTGTGAGACAGAAAGAATATTATCCAGAAGTCTAGGTCAACTCACTGAATTAATGACACCGACAAAGATATAAAAATATTTATATTAAACAGTTTATAATTATTATTGAAGCAAGACAGTGTTCCTCATCTTTGATTACATGACTATGATAGTTTTTGTTTTGCTTTGTTTTGTTTTTTTGAGCAAGCAGTTATCGTTACAGTCTACTTGAAAGCAATTCTCAAGCAGGAAAATGATGAAAACTGGATTACTCCAATTTTGGCTTACAATGGCAAACGTGCTTATTCTGGCCTGGTTGTATAAATTATTAGCTCAGGGCATGCAAGAAAAATCAGTAATCAAAGAACAAAGGATGCTAATTGTAACATTCCACAAAGAAAGAAGAAAGGATCAAACCTGCTGCAAAACAATGAAATGTTCTGACTAATGGAATAATGGGTGATGGAACAGGTAGAAATCTGAAAATGCGACAGAAAAGCAGACCTCTTCTTAGAACTAGATGCAGAGTTTGTGCTGACTCCAGGAGGCATGTCGCTATAAAAAGAGTCGGCCTCTCCAGGCTTTTTTACATAATCTCCCTGGGGTATTTGTCTGAAGTATAACAAACAGCGTAGAGTCAGAAAACATGACAGGCAAGAGCGCACACACAAACATAAACAAATTTTAGTCTTAAAGAAAGAGGCGAGGATGATGATCCTTGAGGAAACCGGTTGAGCACACAATAAACCTATTAGTAAGTAATTCAACCACCCAAAAGAAAACTCCCATCTATTTTTGATAGCTCAGGAAAGAGGGTTATGTGGGTTTGGTAGGGGAAAACAAGGATGATTTCACTGATAAACTCTGATCACAGTTTTTAAAGTGAATAGTTGGTGGTTCTTGACTGATTTGATAACTAAGTTCAGCCATTTCAAATGGCTCACCATGCGGGTTGTGAAAGCATTCCCGGCTGCAGTATTAGCACCGCAGTCTGTGCTGAGTGCATGCCTGCATCAAAAAGGAGTTGAGGAAAAGCAAATGCTTTTTTCCCTCTGGATGATTACTGCTTCTGTGCCTTCTGTTCAATTTTTGTGATTGTTACTGAACTCAAATTGAACAACCTGTTGAGTTGTTTAAACTTCAGGAGGAGAAACACCTCCAGTTTATTTATTAACTGTTCTCTTGTACAGGGAACTAGTACCAGTGTCAGAGCTTCTCAGCTGTTAATCCTTGTCACCACACTAGACTCTGTCTGCCAAGACACATAAAAATAATGCCAAACGTATCTGAGAATAGTTCATCCTTTTCTAGTACTAGTAGCATGGTTTTGGTGCATAAAACTATCTATGCACTAGGAAGTCCTAATCAAGTTATGCCATTTTTGTTCAGGTGGTAAATTCATCGCCAGCAGAAAATCTGCAGCACAAATATCCCAGTTACAGTTCCACCAAGCCAAAAACTCTCCCTAATACAAATAGCTCATTTGAAAGTTGGCTATACCATAATGCCAGCTGTTTAATTATCCATTCAGCCCTGCACTGTCCAAGGCCTTTTGGCTTCAGTTTTCCCCATATTAACATGCATATTTATCAGAAGATTGATTCACGTTCAGATTATGCCCAACTACAGAGCAGAACTGGGCTGTCTCCATTCTGTGTTTGAATTTCTAATGCTCCTCAAGGATTTTAAATGTGCAATTACATGACGTATAAATCATAAGTATAGCACAGTACCTCCACACTATTTCCTCAGTTCTCAAGTCTCAGTCCCCATTTGTCAGCCACTACATTGGTATTTTCAGAATCAACTCAATTCATGCAGCTCTGCTCCTCGGGGCTCCTCTAGCAAACTGGACTCTTGCTGCTCAGTTAGAAATTACTTCTCCCATACAGTCGTGCCCTCTAAGCCACATTATACCAGTTGACAGAATCTTTGCTCATTTACTCTTTTTATGATTTTCAGTTTACATGTTTCAGTCACTTGGTATTACCAAATATCATTCCTTATGTAATGCTTAAAAATATCTCCATGGCTTGTTTCCATCTTTATTTAAGGACTAATCACAAGCAATTAAAAAAAAAAAAAAAAAAAAAAAAAGGACACTGTGGTGGATATTTGTTTTTTTTGCTTACGGGATACTCCTTGTACATATCCAAAATTATTCTATTTAGAAGTCAGTCTATAGAATTTCATCTTCTGCATGAGGGAGACTTAGTTACTAAAGATGTCCAGCCCTCCATCATATTCAAATGTCTCAGCTGATGCTGGTTTCTGCTCTGTCCATGCTCACTGATGCAGCTGCAGACTGACCACATCCTCACATATATTAATTTATGGAGATAAGGGAATTTGAAAAACATTAGATTCTCTCATACTCCAACACTATTGTGCATGGGGTGGTCTCTCTGTATTTTGAGGTTCTGACTACTCTGTCCTCTGCCAGCACTGTGTCCAGGATAGTGACTCAATGGCCATGTTTGCCTGTTTATGTAGAGCCAACATCCACCATTGAGCACCACCAAACCCCCATATTCTGCCTTCCCTGTGCCAGGTGACATTTCATACCCACCAACCACTCCATAGTGCTTGACTTCAAGAGCTTTGCCTTCTTCTAGTTACTGTTCCCGTCACCTATCTGACCTTGCTGTGCACAACATAAATTAACTAGCACTTGGCAGAGCTTTTCTGCTTTTCGCAAGTATTTTGAGCCTGGCAGAGAAAGCACTACATGGGCAGAGGAAATGGAGAACAAGCGCAACAGGTAGCAGCAACACACAAAGCGGCAGCTTGGATCGGGGCTGGTAATGCAGGCAGAAAACAGGAGAATTTGAGAAGTTGTCTTATCTGCAGGGGACTGGGAGAAGAAGGAGACACCTCCTTCCCAAAGGTCGATCTGCCAGGCAGATAATGGCGGTCTTCCAGGAGGTGAACCCAAATCACTAAAAACTGTTTGTTTTTTGGCCACCAGTTCAAAAGTGTGAAAGCTCAGGCCTCTGCTGAAGACGGTGCCATAATTTGGCTACAAATAATTCAGCAGGGCAGCTGTAAGGAATGGGCTTTCCATTCACACATCAATTTAATTGCTTTGTATTTTTAACTGCAAGGAAGCTTCAAAAATGAATTTGTCTCAGAAGGATCCTGAACATCATGTGAATAGTAATTATTCAATTCTCAGCCTCCCAAAGACATTTTCATCTCTAATAGCCAATTTTCAGCCTCTTCCTGGAAATATTCTCCTGTTTTCCTAAATAAAATATCCTATCTAAGAAGTAATTATTATTTTTTCTAATGAGTCCAATGAAATTAGGATTTCAAGCAATGTGTATAGAATAAATATTATTTTTTATATTCAAGCAGATATTCTTTAAAATATGATAATTCATCACCACTATATTTTCTTTATAGCATGTAAATGAGCAAGAGAGAGAAGAAAAGCTATTTTCAGAGTTTTCCAGACATACATTCTGTTCCTTTTATCACATACCTCTGCCTTCTGTAGTTTCTTTCCATAAAAAGAGAAGAGAAAGAAATACAATTAAATTATCAGTATGCAGGTATACATGGTTAATAACACCAAAAAAAAAAAAAAAAAAAAAAAGGAAAAATATATACCTATTAACTTTTTTTATTAAATTTTTTCTCAATATTTTTTTTCTACAAAAACCATTTTGAAATAAACATTCATAAAGCACTAAAGCAGAATAAATGAGGAAAACACATGTTGATGGCTGAAGTCAGTGCTCAGTTGGAGGTGCAGTTCATGATGAGTTTAACTCTATTTATTGTGACGTTGCTAATGAAAGGTTCACTTTTGCCCTCTACCTCCAAAAACTAATCCCTCTGGCTAGATTTGATTCCCAAACTAGCCCTTAACTTCTGGAGCTATACTCAAAATATAAGCCCAGATTTTCAGATACTGCCAGAAGTTGAGCAATGCCATACCTTGGGGGACCATGTACTGGCTAGAGCACTGCCCGCAGCTGAACCTGCTCCACGTACCCACGGAAGGATTTTGAAAGCCAGTCTCACCCAAACACAGGTGATAAAGTACCTTAAATCTTTTTTTTTTTTTTTTTTTTAATACATGCTAAAGAACTAAAACCTTCTGGTTTTAGATGAAATTCACAAAAGGAGAAAAACTGGAAAAGAGTAATCAGATTAAAATAATCCATTTTGACCTTCAGTGAGCAGAAGACTTGCAGCTCTACACCAGGCAAGAACTTGAACCTTTTTTGCAAATTACAGATCTCTCTCTTTCACCAAAAAACGTACTTGAATTAATTTGGAATTAAGCTGACTGAATACAAATATCTGCTTAAGGAAACCTATGGTTAAATACTTTACTGACTGAAGGCCAATCTTTCTAAATTTATATTGTCAGTATGACAGATTTGTGATTGAATCAGACTGTACTCTTGCATTTCCTTTGTCAGATACAATAAAATCATAATCTAACCACCTACAAAAAGAAATAAAAGAAATAGCTAAACATATTCCAAACCTGGATCAAGCCCTCCAAAAGCAAATCCACATATGCATGTAAGAATTGTTTGAGAAATTAGCATTTGTAATACTTTTGAATATTATAAAAGGGTCACTGTACAAATATAATCACATTTTGATTTTTTAGGATATGTTTGAATTGTTGCTTTCATAATGTAACCTGCTATCAGATGAAATAAACATATTTTAACTGCATTAAGAAGAACACAATTTACTTACTTGTAACCCCAAGCAGTTATTCCTAAAACGAGAGCCAACACTAAAATGGTGCCAGCAATAGCCCCTATTATTATATTTGTGCTAACAACACCTGGAAACACAAGAAAGGGGAAAAATATATAGGGTTTTAGGAGAAATATATACAAAAAACAGTAAATGCTCTGTCTTTCAAAAACCTGCTTGGACAACTTGCACTAGGTAGACTAACTGTAAACAGTGATACACTTGTGAAGTATAGCACGGACATAAAAAGACCATTTTTATATCCAACTTTGACCTCTGTGTCTGTTTCCCATAACTGAACACTTGCTACTTGGGAAAGTTGTGCCACATATACCAATATAATGTTATCAATATTAAACTGCTGTAGTTTACAATCATATAACCTCTCTGGTAAATACATGTTTATATTGGAATAAAAAGGACTTTGTATTTTTATTTAAATATTTTCCATGGCTGAATAACCTACAAAAGACCAAAACTGGTATTCTGGAAGATGGTAAAACTGCCCCACAAAGGGATTTATAATGACTAAAGAAAAAATTTACACCTTCATTTTTCCCCAATACATCTTCCTCTTTTATGCAAGCCTGAAGAGGAATAAAAACTTTCACTCAAAAAAATGTAAAGGACTAAAATTTGTGTGTTAACATTCTACATAGTAGCCATGCAATAAAAAATGACTCTACAAATAAAAATTAAACATGTTAGTAACTTCACCTAGATACAAGAACTAGTAAATTTTTGCCTATCCTAATTTATCAATAACACTTAATAAGGCCACTCAAATGCAAGCAAGGTACAACCAGATGCACTGGTGCCAGTCCTGAGAGCTGTTCCAAATGCTCATGAGTGGCACTGCTCACATGCCTGAAACCTCATTCACAGACACTGCGTGCATCTGCTGAGCCAGGAAGGAAGAGAATAAGGCTCCTAACAGTACATCATGTTGCATGCTAGCTGAAAGAGCAGGGGATTTAGTTTTTGCTTAATGAACCTTCTTCAAATCCAAGTTTTTCCAGTTATTGGTTAAAATTATAACTTCATACCTTTGTTGATGGCATCTTTATCAAAAAACATATCATCCTTGATGCGAGAACTGCAGTCATCTCCTCCCCAGAATCGGTCACAAACACATTTTATTTCATTGCTACAAACCTGTAGCCAAAAGTGCAGCTCAGAATAAAATCATAAAATTCATCTATTCCCATAATTAAACTACAGTACAGGTACAGTGAAACAGCACTGACTTTAACTACCTGCAAAATTTTGCAAAACATTTTTAATATATAGCAATTTTTAATTTACACATTAGATATAAATATATTAAATGTATCATTATACATTATATATGAATATATGTAATTTATTGTAACCTGTTATGAAGTGTATCACATGATGGAATACATTAAGTACATTGATATATCGCTCAGCGTAATATAGAATTAATAGAGCCATTTATAACTGCTTTGGGAGACTGAACATCAATTTTTTTTTTTTAAATATGATGAAGTGGTTAATTTCAGATGATAAAGGGAGTTTTCATGCAGTGTAGAAGACAAAAGATGTTATGAGAGAAGGACTCCTTTGACCTCAGCTCAGCCATGGGGACCTGGACACTGTTTCAAACTTTGTAAGGCACAAAGGGACTTGCCAGGGCCACAATAAAGCCATAGGTTCTGCACTGAGCAGAAGAGCTGCCCTGCTAGCATGGTGCCAGCTCGCTGTTTTCTTCTCTGGAGGGAAGTAACCCTCAGACAACAAAATCCAATGACTTTATGGCTGTTGACACAATAAGGAGGGAATTAAAAATAGCATTTGTAAGAACAGAGCCCCAGGTTCCTCAGAAATGGGCAATAAAATCTTTATATGCTCCAGAACGTTGCTCGAGGAAATATCATTAAGTTAGCCAAAGCAATGGCAAAAGCAATGGTTGGTAAGATTTTTATAAAATTAATGCATGCGATTCATTGTTTAGGATGCCTGGACTGCAAGGCATTATGTTTACTTATATGTCTCCTCCCCCTTGCCTTTTCAAGTTTCTTCAGTATTAAGACTTGTAGGGTCATGCTGCTGGCTTCCCACAAGGCCTAGCTAGTCAACTACACAGCACTGGGTACTCATCAAGAATGGATAAAAGGAGTAAAGAGTATGAGAACATACACCATGTCCTGAGCAAATTTGGTTGTCTGTGGTGCCTGGGCAGGTGCTGAAGTTGAAGGACTCAGTGGGGAGGCAGCGATGCTCAAGGCACACCATATTCGGCCCACACGGCGTCCCATTCTCCACGTAGCCCAGGTCTGTCTCCTCATCGAGCTTCACATGACCGCCACTGCAAGACAAGAAGAGCACCCCAGAGACTTGTGCTGTTACCAGACGGGACTGCTTGAGAAACTTGTCTCTGGGCTGCTACCTTCATTTCTGTCTGCTTTGTATAATGCCCAGGACCAGGGAAGAGTAAGCACTGGCTTATTCACCTCACCAGCCTTAACGTAAAACAAACTACAATGGAGTATATCTACATCAAACAAATATAATGGTGAAAACAAAGACCATTTTTCTTGTATAAGAGCTTGTGTTGTATAAAACATCGAATTTAGATGTGTAGGACTTTATTTCATCTTACAGCTGTGAGAAGCTATGAGAACACACCACGTCTATAATTGGGATTCAGTTAACATATGGCAATGTATTAAGCTGCCAGTTAGTTTTGGCAATGCAACACATGTCTAAGTATTTTCAGTACATTAAGTACTCTACAAACATTAAAGAATGTAGTATGAAGAGGCCAGAGAAGAGCATTATGTCTCTACAGGCAAAATTGACTACTATACAGAGGGGTCTGCAAAACAGCTGTGCTCCCCCATACACAGTCAAGTTCCTGAAGGTTACCAAAGCTTGAGCTGGAAAAATGATTATTTGTTAACAGGACTTTTTTTTTTTTTTAATCAAAACATTTGTTCTCAACTTAGGAATGAGAAAGCTGCTTTTCCATGCAAGATGGATATTAATTGTTCTATTTTCAGGATTTCCAATTACCTGCAATTGTAGACTTTTCCAAACTGCAAGACAGACGATGTGATTTCACCATCAAGTTCTCCAAGTCTGGGCACACTAGATATATTCGAGCACAGAAGGTATCCACAAAGCACATCCCTGCATTGAGAGAATAAACAGATGCTCACCAAAAAAGAGAATTAAATTAAAATGCATGATCAAAAGACGTGTTTTTCTTCACTTGCTTTGTAACATGTTTGTTATTCTTTGCTTTTCTCTCACTGACAGTAACTCCCATAAATAATGTCCTGTTTCCCACAAAAATTATTCTCCTCAGAGCTTATACTGGGAAAAGAAGCTTTTTTATGAAGCATTATCAAAAATGCTCTGCAAATGGGGAACTGTCAAGAACAAATCACATCAAACTGATTTAATATCCTATAAAGATACAGTAACTGCCCCACAGAGAAGTGGTACCTGCTGTTTTTAGACAAACATATGACATACGTAAGGGAACTAGAGATAGATGCTGAAGGGACTTTACAACTTGTGTGCAGAGCCTGGTGCATTGTCAAAATAGAAGGGTCAGGTCTTTTCCATATTACGACGTGTTTTAGTCAATGAGTTTGTAATGGAACAAAATTAAGGTTATCAAATCTGTACAGAGAGCTGGGAAAGACCATTAGTTCACCTGTAGGCAGGATTAGAATTTATATGGCATTGACAAAATAAAATACTGAAAAAAACAGGATGCGGTTTGGTGAGGCCTGGAGAAAGGTTTACAAGTGGGAAGAAATAATCAGCTGCATAAATACAGAATGTGAAATACCAGCTTAGGCAGCAACTTGCAAGAAAAGATGTGGCGGGTTACAATACAATGAAAACTGAATAAAATTCAGCTATGCAAAGGCACAGCAGAAAAAGCAAACGTTCTGGGATGTGAAACAACAGGCTACCTCTAAGGCACACTGAATAACCCCTCTGCTCCCCTCTGCCCTGCTAGCCCCACCAAGAGTACAAGGACCACTTTTTGTCCAAGTGTTCCCAAAGCTCAGATGGTGCTCTCTTGCTTGATATCATCTTATTTTGGCATTCCACTCCCTCAAGACTTTCCTGCAGTATGGTTTGCAGAAGATGACCTCAGGTCAGGAAAAGTCTGTTCAGTACAGAGGCTTTTTGAACCTCTTCGTGACATCTAAAGAACTGGAGCAGGGATAAAAATCCCATACCAGCTGTTTCCTAAATGGATCAACTTACTGTTTATTGCACTGTATCCAAGAGTCCTTGTCTCTCCCACAGTTTCCTTTCTCAGTCCCTTCAATATTCAGCTTCTCATAGCAGTACCTGTCAGCAGCTGTCACTTCTGAAAATAGAAACAAATCTCTTCTAAGATGACGAAGACTTTGAAAAGCCAAGTCCTGGGAAATGGGGATGCACAACAAAAGTGAGCAGAGCTTCCCAATCTGTCAACTGCAGTATCATGGTCTGCAGGTGGGTGGTGAAACTCTGCACAGTAAGCTCAATGAGAAGTTTTATGCTGGCACCACAGGATTGTTTTAAGATTTTGTTCAGATTGATCAGGTTTGTTGGTCCAAAATGGCCAAAAGTTGCTGAAATAAATCAACAAATATGAGTACAGGCTCCCTAGGTGGTTGTTAATGAGGAGTTAAACATAAGACTTATAATGCCAGTAATTAATCAACACTAAAGAGAGCTGGAAAAGAGAAGGAAAAGACAGAAGGCAGGGGCATAGAGGGAGTTATGTTTCTCTTTTCATCAAAGCTAATCAGCACCAAAGCATGCTCTGGAAGCACCCCATTAACCATGAAGCCCACGTAACCTCATATCCGTACAGGAGGTGCCAGGTACTCAGGTGAATTGCTCACATGAGACCTCCATGCGTTACCATTCAAGTAATCCTGCTGATATGAATAAGCTTTCAAAAGGCAACAATCTGTTTGAGTCAGACTCCAGACTAAATTTAAACTCCCGTCTTTCTGTGACTTGCATGAGGAACTCATCTTAAGCATTGGCTGCATTCCTATGATTTCCCAACATAATGAATTAATTCAACATGCTTTTCATCTACCAAAGGTCCTGTGTAAACATATCACCAAAACTGTTGTAGTCTGCATGCTATTTATATAACTGTGTAACACATCTGGTATCCAATAGTGGTATTTCATGGGACCATACAGAAATTCCTGCGTACTTTCAACACAGGTAAGGACATAAATGACACCTTTTCGTACTGCAATGCAACTTAATTCATATTTTCCAGTCATGGAAAATGATTAAAGCTCTCCTATAGCTAGAGCCATTGTCAATCAAACATAAAGCAGTAGAAAGTACAAACAAATTAGAAAAATAACTACAGATATGATGTGCTTGATAAGATGATTTAATTTATCATCCAGATCAAAAGAATCACTTACTTTTACCTACTGGTGAGCGTGGTTCTCGTACATATGCAAGTTCTTTTGAAATTCCAGTTTTAGCTGAATGATGGCAAAGTACATATTGTGCCCCATAAAAATATTTTCAGCACCCAACAAGCATCATTCCAGAAAGCCTTGTCTTTGAACAGGGATATGCAGCCTATGTGCTGGACTGAGAGATATCTTTATTGAGCGTCCAGTACAATTTCTTTGATCTTCCTTACATTCCAAAATAGGCTGCATGTCTGGCTAATGAATAGCTTATGCCAAAAAAAGGTAGCAATGGACTTGCTCTCTAGTGAACTAGGTGATGTAGTCAGTACTAAAACATCTACAATCAGTCATGCAAGAAACAAACAAATGAACAGCATAAATTGAGAGAATTTAATTTAAAGTTTGGGGACTCCAATAATTGCTCCAAAAAACAAAACAAAACAACAAAAGAAAAAACCTCAAGGGCAAAGTTCAAAATAGAGCATAATTCTGGTTCACAGCCAATATGTTTCATAACATGCAGTACTGGATGGTTTTAATAGTTCTGAATATGCCTCTTTCCATAATTCTTCTTAGGTAAGATAATTTTTCAAGCAACCAATTTAGAAATATTAATATTTACTCACTTTCACCCCAGATATATTTACACTGACGGTCTCTGGTTTTACATCTTCCCCCAAAACAAATGCCCTAAAAAGAAAGAAAAGATACAGAATAAACTTCAAATAAGCTGCTTTTCAAAAAAGGATGTTTAACATATAGACTTGCCACCTTTTCTAGTGAGGCAGCTAATGCATGACTCTACTTTCTGTTCATTTAAATGCTTAGCTCCAAAATTTGACCAGCACCTCAAATTCTGGAAAATCGATAGCACTGTCTCAAGTGACTTACAAAGATCTCAGGCCATATTCTATAAAAAGTAATCCATAAAAGCAGTAAGAACGTAAAAGGAATTGAAATTGTATTTACCTGCTTGTTATCACATGAATATCCATCCATTTTATGAATATTGGGAGAACACTATAGAAAGAGAAAATAACTAATAGATCATTCAGACAAGCTTGGAAATAAAGTGTACAACAAATGGCATATGGAAAATTATTTCATTTTCATGTTTTGTTCTGAGCTTACACCAGATTTAATACATTTTTTATACACCTTACTATAGAAAACAGTAACATTCATAGTTACTGAGAGACTACAGGGTTGTTTTTTTGTTGTTTTTGTTTGTTTGGTTGGTTGGTTGGTTTGGTTTGTGGTTTTTTTTTTCATCTCTATGATGTAAGATATAAAAATCACCTGACTGGAGTTTCCTGTGCAGTTCTCTGCAATATCACAATCATTCACTGCTTCTCGGCACAAAACTCCTTTAGGTTCGAACTGGAAAAAAAGGACAGAAAATCATTGTCTTGGTTTCTCCATTGCCTTAAATGCAATACTTTCTTTGTGTCTTAACTAAAATAAAAAATAGAAAATTTTCAGGTGCTGACTGAATTGGGAAGATTTTCCTTTCCCCAGTAGGGATGTTGCACCACTCAAGCCATAGGCTGTTTGCTGGTGCATCAAGCTCAGGGACAAGCAGGATGAGTGCTGTCCTGGGGCCCAGGACCCTGGGACCTATCACACCAACACTGCAGTCGCTTTTGGCATTATCCTGACCAGGCCATTCCACCTTTTTGTGATTCTTTCACTCTTCTTTTTAAACAGAGTGATCTTGATCTTTGTGAGTTCATTTAAGATCTAGGGATCAAGAACACTATAAAGCTCTTCGAATAATCATTATGATTATTACAAAGTCCCATTCCTGTTGTAGAACAGAAACTATTCATAAATACATTGAATTCCATGTGACTTGACACCAACTTCTAAGTCACCAGATATTTAACAATGAAAAATGTACCAATGAGCATGTATGCATTCACAATCTTGTTAAAGACTGCCACTGTAAAGCCTCAAGACCTGTAAAAGCAGGAAGACATCCCACTAGGGGCAGCTGTTAGTGCCTCTGGTCATGGGCATACTCCAGAGCCCTCACTTTTCCTGGAAGGTTTCTTAAGCCCGTGCTACCCAGGTCATCCTGCAGCTGTGTGACTTTTTGCTGGATCTGCATGCACTGGGGTGTTGTTTGGGACAACTGCTATCTCTGCAGCTGGTGTGAGCAAGTACATGTCAGTGGAAGAGCAAGACCCTGGTACTTTCTCAACCTTCAGCTTATCTTCTCCCTACCTGTCTGGAAAAATGCAGACAACATCAGAGATGCTACAAGATGCTGGGATGTGCACTCACCAAGTTTTGCTTGCAAGCCCTTTTTCACTCTTGTTTTCAGGCAGGGTACATACAGCAGGGGGAAGATAATGTCAAGTATGGGAACTGCTAGTATAAGGGCTTTTGAGTTGTCCTGCTTAATATCTCCTAGGGACATGTGTTTTACAAAAATCTGTCCTTCTCCTCATCTGCTCACCTTCACCATTCTGTACGTAGACAAG
The DNA here is from genome assembly GCF_009769625.2 of Cygnus olor. NCBI lineage: Eukaryota > Metazoa > Chordata > Aves > Anseriformes > Anatidae > Cygnus > Cygnus olor. Next base: position 23,208,754 of record NC_049170.1, on the reverse strand, counting down.
CCCTTGTCTCATTTGCAAAGAAAAAAAAAAAAAAAAGCTTATTTTTTTCTGAGAGTCTTTAATATGATGCCCATGTGACAAATACTTGAACAAAATTCACCCACACTAGCAATTTGATATTTTTTTATGTTACATTAAAAAAAGGAATGCGCTTAGGCAACTGTGATCAGTTCCAGCATAATCTGTGCTTTTTCTTTTTTTAACATTTGGATGAGCACAGTTGAGAATGTGATCTGCAGTTATTATTAATGTTCCTCCCAAGGAAATGAAACCCTCAAATGGTGAAGATAAAAATATCACACATAGTACACCATCACCATGCTAACACCATTAATAATAATTAACATTATTATTAAATGAGCATCAACAATTATTTGAAGCCATATTAAGCTGGACTCCCTCACGGCCTAGATCTCTTTTACTGTTTACTGATGTATCAGGAAGAATATCTTATGGTTTACACAGGGCTTGATTCCCTTTATTCGGTGGGATTTCAGTCAGTGCAAACATAAGGAGACACAGGCAGACCTAACTGAAAATGAAGTCAGGTGTCTTTTAGATGAATATTTCTGAATGCTTCTGCTAGCTTTTTTTTTTTCCTTTCTTTCTTTCTTTCTTTCTTTCTTTCTTTGTTTCTTTCTTTCTTTCTTTCTTTCTTTTTAATCACATCCTTTTCTCAGGCTCTTTGTGGTATGATTTTCCCATTCAGCCTCACAGGGACAAATCCAGAGCTACGCATCAGGAATTAAGGGAGTGACATAAAGCACAGACATGTTTGAACAATGATGTCTAATGAAATCTCACAGGACTTCTTCATCCTGATCTGAAACTGGAAGGCTTAGATTCTCCTCTGTGTTTGACCACAGTCCCTGCCCCAAAAAGCCAAATCTAAAAGGCAGAGAACTGCCCCAGAACAAAACAGTTTTCAGACAATTTTAAAAGGCAAACTTTCGGAAAAGGAAACACAAGGTCTGAGATGAAAAACACACATGCTGTGGTGCCTGCAGTCAGCTGGCTGTGTTGCTGCCTGGAGGCTGCACTTACCCGACACTTCCGACAGCAAAGCCCATTGCTGCACTGGGAGCCTGCCGTCAGGGTGCACGTGTTGCAGCACTCTCCTCCCTCACTGGCACACTCCTGAGGAACACAGACAGAATTGTAGCAGAATACACGAGAAAAGCAGATAAGCCCAACACCTCTTGTATCCCATCTTGTCTTAGTGTGTTACCCAAACACATTTTTAAGCAGGCTTCTAGGCACCTGGAGGCAGAAAAAAGCATGTACTGTGGGGCATGAAGATGCTGCACAGCTGTTTGCTGTGCAATATAAGAAATATTTTTCCTAACTTCACAACATCAACCATTAAATACTGACATTTGAACACTGACCAGAGAGATATGTTTCCATCAAGTATATACTTTATAATTTTTAAGGCCTGATTTTGCATAGGTAGCTATTGCTATTACTCTTTAAAATTGATGTGGTGATAAAATATAAAAGTGCTAAACATGTTTGAAAAAGGTGAGAAATGATGAATCCTTTGCTCCAGAACCTTAGCACGGCCTGTCTTCCTCCACTTAACATTAAGAGCAGTGATGGGCAGCTCCTGCAGAATCGAGTTGCTAATTTCAAACACATTGCACTTACTGATATCGACCCACAGTCACACTCTTCTCCATCTTCCACAAAGCCATTGCCACATTCTGGAGGATCCAGAAGCTGCAGGGCAAAATCAGAAATCAAAGGGCATGTCTCTCCTAAGGAAATCAGTGTCACACTTTTTCCATACAACAGGTTTTATATGGCTAGCACTACAAATGGCTTGACTGAAACACAGTACCAAACCCAGGGAGAAGCAGATTATAAACAAAACAGATGAAATGTGCAGAGACCAAACAACACCTAACTCAGCAGTTGTGCAGTTACATGGAGTATTCTGCATTGGAGTGACATTTTCACAGCAGATTCAGTTTGAGCAGAAGCCACAATCAAAAAGAAAAGGTGTGACAGTAAAACAACATCACATTTTCATTATTGTCACAGTTGTTGTAGTTGTTCTGGAATTCACGTGATGAGGGCTGTGTCACAGTTTGAATCCTGCATTATGCCTTCAGAAAGAATAACTGTAAAAAATGTCCCTTGGGACCACACCACATGGCTCAGAAGTGCAGGGAGAGTGAAGAGGCTGGGACTTTTTCTCAGTTTTTGGTACAGTCAGGTGCTATTTCCTTCTCTTTTTCCTTTACCACGGTCACGAACTTGCAGCAGTTTTCCATAAGCTTGTGTCTCAGGCACAAAAATGTGTAGCCAGTGAGGCTTCTTCCCTTCTCTTTCCCTTCAGTCTCCCCACTAAACCGTAACTTAAAATGTCTAATTCATAGAATCATAGAATATCTGAGTTGGAAGGGACCCAGGAGGATCACCAAATCCAACTCCGGGGTCCCCAAAGGACCACCCAAAATAAAAATAAAAATAAAAATCAGATCATGTGTCTGAGAGCACTGTCTGTCCAATCCATATATTTGTAGTAGTACTTTTCTTTCCCAGAGGCTAGATTCATTCACTGTACTTTACACAGGACCCATGCCATGCTCTTTTAAGGGACACTTATAGTCTGTTCTTTCCAGTTTCATTTCCCTTTCCTAAGATTTCTAAAGGTAATTCTTCGAATAGATTTTTTTTTCCTTTGGGCATAAGAAAACATAATTGTTGCTTTTAATATGTAAATGAGAAGGTATAGAAGTGCATCACCAAGACAGCCTGAACTCAGAGCTCTCCAAATTAAACTAGGATCATTCCACAAACCTCTCTGCTTACGAGCCATCTGCACAAGTACTTCAGTCGTGGTGTAGAGTGGCTCTCTCTGGCTGCTGCCTTTCTACCAGTAGCCCACAGGATGGAGCATCATCCCGCTTACTCTGTGACACAAACCAGCCCAAGGCTTGTGGCACAGACTGATCGCTATTATTGGATCCCCCAGCTGAAATGGAAATTCGACTGCAGCATGCAAAGCATGTGTAGAATGTTACATTAAATATAAGCAAGCAATTATCTGTCAGAGTTATTAAAAAGTTGCTAAAACTGCTTGTTTCCTAAATATTTTGCCAGAAAGCTTAACTTCTTCAGTATCTCTAGGTGTGCTGCACAATGCAGACAAGTAGATGGACATAACAGAGGGTAATTACTTAAAACATTGGGCCAATTTGCTGCAGTATGCAGGTGCAACTAAATAGGAAATGAAAGAAAAAAAAATTACATAGCTTAACCCCAGAAGTTATTATATAATTCATCTATTCATGTGAAAAGACCTTATGCTCAGTCTGCTTCAGGAGTCATTAATGTAATTTTGGGGATCACAGCTGATGTTACAGTGGAGCACTGTCAACCATTGCACCTTGACACATCGGTTTCATCTCATATTTCTTGGAAAGTGGAAGTAAGTTGTTGTTTCACCGCCCTTTCTAGAAAACACTTGTATTTGACAGCCTTGTGAATTAGACAGACATCCATTGTTAATCACTTCAACACAAACTGAACAGCAGTACATAGAAGAGTATCAATCACCCTGGCTTCCACATCTGACTTTCATATTTTCATATGCCATTAGAAAAAAAATTCAAATGCCACTAATCTAAATTGAGATTAGAGTAATTGTGTTTTTCAGAGTGACAGATGTGTAAATGAACATAATCACAAAAGCAAGCCCTAGTGAAACAGCATTACATTATGGAAACTATTCACTCAGCAAAGAAATAAAACCATCAACATCTCTCTCTCTGTCTGTAATGAGATGAGAAAAAGCAAACTTCTAAAATGAAGGAACATTTCAAAGAGTGAGAAACCTTACATCTTATTAATGTATCACAGTGCTTTCTCTCCACTTTTAATATGTTCTTCCATGAAAAGGAGGCAAAACTTTGAGAAATAAGCAGACACAGCTTATCCAGATGCCATGCATTTTCTTCCTCTCTTTAATATTTATTGAAAATCTGTGGCTGACAGAAGATATGCTTTTCCTCAGCCACACCAGGAGGAACATGCTTGCACCAGAACTGACTTTGTGTTTTATATTATGACCATCTCGGCTACCAACTCATTTTTCCATGTTGGACTGTCTGCCTTAGCCTCTTTCCTTCACTTTTTTGAACGAAAGCCATTAAACAGAGGATATTTAATGATGTTTATGTAGAAAAGACTCAAGATCATTATCCTGATTACTGTATGTTTTAACATATGCTTCAGTAAATGGAGCAGGAATATACTGAAACTCTGCTGCAAATACTCCAGTGTAGTAAGCATATCTTAGCTGGAGTTTCTTTAGCCCTGCTTTGTATTTATTTCTCTGAAATATCTCAGTTCATCATTTCATACTCTTTGCATCCTTCACATTAATATAGCTCTTTAGCTGTCAAAATTCAGACATGTGAAGCAAAGAAAAGGAGAATACTTTCAAGAGATTTTCCCCACTTCTCTTGATTCCAAGATTCATGCAGCAAGAACTCTGATTTCATCCTTTAAGACAAATTTGGAGGGGATGTGCCAGTCATTCAGGTGGTCCTGATGCTTTTGTAGCTCTCCTTCCTCCCAGCAGCTCCATTGCATCTGTCCCCTGCTTCTCAGGGCTTTCCCTCCTGCTCTGTCTCTTTCAGCATCAGAAACATAAGGCCAAGTTCTCAAAATCTCTTCTGAAAGCCACAAAAACTTTGCTTTCTTCAAGAGGCAGTCTACTAAAACCACTTGTACCTAATGGTGGCTGAAAAGCCACTTGGCTGCACAGCTGGTGCACACCCTGTTGCAGTATCTTCAACTTGAGACAAATGTGAAATAAAACCGATCTTACTTCAACTTCCAGAGGTTCACAGCCAAAGACATCAGTCCAAGAAAATGAGAATTAAAGTTGTGCAAAAATTTACCAAGACACTTGAAGTCTCAGCTAATAAATTCAGCAGTATGTTGTATTTGCAATATTCAGAACAAAATTGCATGAGGGATCAAAGCCTGTGAGAACTCTCTTGGATATGAAACTACTTATTAAAACGGATTTAAATATAATTTCCTAAATAGTACAGACTAAAATCAGCTACTTCACTCAGATGTCACCAGGAAGTTGGGAATGTAAAGAGAAAACAAAATCTCAAAATGTATTTGTCTGTTTTTTCCATAATATTATCACTTTAATTTTTCTTGGTTTTATTTAATACCTTGGTTGGTTTATTGAAAAGGCAGGATCCACCTCCATTATTTAAAAATTCATGATACTCTTCAATATCACACTTGGAGAACTTCCTTGGAAGATAATACCTGCAAAGAAATAAGGTAGCAGCATTATCTTCTCTAGTGCTTTTTATAGTACATTTTGTTTCTTCAAAGTAGTTGTAAAGAAATATAACGTTATACATTAGAAAAGGTGCTAAAAATACACTGTTCAGCATCAGAGTGAAGATATTTGCTTGAAATTATTTTATATTTAAATCATTTTTAGTAAATGGCAAACATCTTTTAAATGACACAGAGCTCATGTAAAGTGAGAAGTATAAAAGATTTCCCCAAGTTATTTTATGCCAAATATCACAAATCCTATTACTCAAGGTGTAGTTCTCACAGACATGAACAGTTCCACTAAAGGGCCTGATCTCAGAAATACATTTATTTCTTCCTGTACTTACCACAGGAGACAACAGCTGCCTTTCCCACACAGCATCCTTTTAAAGATTGCTCATGGTTCATTTCTCTCTTAGATGAAATTGCTCTCTTGGCCCACAGAATTTTTTATAATAGAGTTATACCATTTTAAGATGTGTTTCTAATGAACATCAGCTAACATTTCAGCTTCCCTCTCTCTTGTGCCCCACTGAATGAAATTCGTTTGAGCACAGATTGCCAATCTGAGGTGCACTTAAAAGCAATATGAGCCTTAACAGATGTGAAGAATCTTTGCATGGATCCTTTCCACAGGGAAAGAGGTCTTCCCAAAGTAACTTAAGTGATCTTTGTATTTAGGCCCTTAGTCATGACTTATGCTTCAAACAGATTTTGGAGTCTCAAGGGCTTTCCTGTATCAGCTCATCACTGGATAAAAAAAAAAAAATGTTAGCAGAAATACTACACAAAATAATCCTACACTACCAGGAATGATGGTTTGCAAAACATAATCTCTAGTGTTTAGACTTAGGTCTAAGAACTGAAGAGACTGTGGAATTCAATCCTTCAATAATAACCTATATATAATGCATACTTTTTTTCGAGTGCCTAATTATTTAAAGGTTTGGACTTCAGATAAAGATTTAAAGGATGTTAGATGAGGATCACTTTTTACAAGATGAAGAATGACTACCACATTGACTTTTTAACATAATAAAAATCAGAACAATCTTAACTAGCTTGCTTTTAGTTAAACAAGGTAAAAAAGGCACAACAGATTCTTCCAAAGAGCTTTCAATTAAATGAGGGGTTTTTTTGTTTGTTTTGTTGTTTAAAATTGTTCTGTCCAAAAAGCTATTGTGAAAATTTGCAAGTCAATTGAAATTCTTTTAAAAAATTGGAGTACTGTTTGGATCTAAAACTAGACTATAGTTCAATTCATATGCGTGAAGACTGTCTGTAATATGAAGAATTAAGGTCTGAACACACCCACACACACGAAAGCATCATCAAAATCTCTCCAGTGATATTATATGTGGGTATAAGCATACTAAACTTCCAGTTGGCAGCAGTTTTTCTAGTGTTATCACACAAATTAGAGGATAAAAAATGAAACCTGTAGATGAAAGATTGCAATAGCACCTCTGAAAATGTAACGTACATAGAAATTTGATCCCACTATTTGTACAGATTGGGATGTGTCATTGTTTGTTTCCACAACTCAGCAGCAAATTCACAGAAGAGAAGAAGTGAAACATGGTTCTGCTTCTTTGCAATAACCCTGCTTGGTTGTTGAGCTTCTGTGCTCAGTGAGTTAAACCAGTGGTTACTAATGATCCTCATATCCTCTTATTGACTCCCTCATGCATTTCTTTGAAGTGTCTATTATAAGTATGTTTACATGTAATACTTTACTTTCTTGAAAATTAATCCACACAAATTAGTCCACTGAAATGCAAAAGGCAAACATTTTCATGCTTTTCCTTTATGTCATTGTATGCAAGACTTGACTTTCCTCTAATGAATGCCTTACCCGGTGTCTCCCATTATGCATCCTGACCACGTGTCCTCACACTTACACTCACCTGACAACAACAAAAAAGTAAAATTTACATCTTAAGTCTCGTGAGTACAAAATACCATTTCTTGTCACTAAAATCACACGGTATGAACTCACTTTCAGATTTAAATACAAATTGAAAGAATCAGTTACTCCTTTATGCACGCCTTAAGTATATCAGTGCACAATGACAAGCCTTCTTTCAAAAACTATACATGATTCTGTGCATTCCTAGCTTTGAAAATATGTTGTTTTTCTTTCTTCCCTTAAATGAAGTCAGACGAATTGCAATGTCAGCCTCTGGCCCTTGCAAATCATGAGTCTGCTCTCCTGACTTCTCCCATGCCATGATATTTGATCCCCAAATTTTCAGAGTTAAAAAAAAAAAATCAGTTTAATCATCTTCTAAGTTTTTAGTTCTCTTCTACTCCTATGCTGATGTGACTGGGGAAATTTTAGCTTGAAGAAAAAGCAAACAGTAATGCACACAAAAATGCATAATACAGTCTGTAAACATGACATAGTACAGATGGATGTAGCAGCTTTTTTCCCTCCCTTCTTTACATGCTCCCAAGCCTGCCAGAGTGCAGCCCTCCCCTCTGCTTTCAGAACTGTCTTTTGTGCCTCTTTCTATGTATATGCTCTGCACGTATGCTTTTTACCCTTCTGTTTCTGCAATTTGCTATACTGTACCACAGAACAACAGTTTGCTGCTTCCATTTTAATAGTGCGATTAGAAAGGAACTGAGGCTCTGCCCAACAATTATGTCTCCGCCTTCCCTACCCAAAGACTTGGCCTTCCCCTGTGATCAACCATAAAAAAGGGGAGCCACCTCTACCACTATTTTCACTTTCTCCCTGTCCTGATATCAGGTTAATTATATGCAGCTGGAAAATGAGTACTGAACATGTAGGTAGCACAGAGCATCCGTCCCACATTTCAAATGTTTTTCAAAATAAAAATATGTGAACTGCAAAAACCTTTGCAAGCAGATGTATCTCTCCATTATATGCTGTTTTTACAATGGCTGAAACAAATTCATCTAAGCAGATATCTGTTACTCAATATCGCAATTATATTTTAAAATGTAAATTTAATACACTTTCAATATACTGAATTCTTGCATACCCACTAAAAAAAAAAAAAGCAGTACTAATCTTGTTTATTCATCAGCTACAAAAGTATGCATGATCGAATAACTAAGCACTCCAATTCATTCATTGAAATAGTTTCAAAACTGTGTTATCATTCTAATCGTCCATTGCTGCCCATGTGCTGGGTCTTTATCCCATGTGAAGCAGGGAATATGAGGTACTTGTGGGAGGGGAAGATCTGAATTAAGGCAATAAGACAAACAGGGGTTACTAAGAAGTTAAATACTGAGGTTACAGTAGACAAACGGTAGCAGCATGGTGGCAAATACAGGATATTTGGGTCATACAGAAGAGGATTTCATTCAAGGCAAACAGTGAAAAAAGCTTTGTTGATGTGTCACATCCATTCTGCATAACAGGATTGACGGTGGCTTATCTTAATCCATAGGTTTAATAATGTCTGTCTCTCTACCTTTGTGTTGTAGGATGGCAAACATTCAGTTTGGGTGTGACATCAATCTCCCTGGAATGAATGTTGACAGACACCTTCATGATTTATTTTAATGAAATGAAGACACCAGAGATACCAGCAATATGAGCAGGGGGAAAATCACAGCATTTAAACAGAAAAAAACAATGGTATGTCAGTGTCTCATGTTATTACGTGAAAAATAATGTATTCCAACACAGAATCATAGAACCATAGAATGGCTTGGGTTGGAAGGGACCTTAAAGACCATCCAGTTCCAACCCCCTGCCATGGGCAGGGATGCCACCAACTAGATCAGGTTGCTCAGGGCCTCATCTAACCTGGTCTTGAACATCCCCAGGGATGGGACATCCACAACCTCTCTGGGCAAACAGTGTGAGAAACATTTTTAACATATAAAAGAACACTGTTAAGATTCTCCCAAGATTTTCTCCAAGATTTCTCTAGAGACGGGGTGAAAAAGCAAACCAACTTACCACTTATTAGTTTTCTTCTGTCTGAGAAAATGCCAATGTTTTGGGCCAAGGTTTGTGCCAGGGTAACTGCCATTAAGTCTGTCTTTCCAAACTGAAAGAAAGTAGCAAGGTAGGAAGAGTAATCAGATAGGTACAAGTATCTCAGACACAGGTGAAGCTTTTCTCATTTAAAGGCAACAAAAGGTGAAATAAGATGCACAATGGTATAGTTCTTACTTCAGATCAGCTAGAATATGGACAAGTGAGGAAGACCAAACACTGGCTTATGAACAAGTTAAGTAAGAGAAAGTCTGCCTGTTTCTTGCTGTTGTATGAATGGCAAGAATATTACAGTGTGAATGACAGAATATTGCAGAATCTGCTGAAAAGTGTATTTGAACCCATATCCAAATTTACTCAAGCATCATTCTTCATTTAGACATTCCTTTTATAGAGCTGTACTAAAACTCTGCAGCAGCAAAGCAGCAGCAAGATATTTCGAGGAACTGCACTGATAAATTCTGTGCAGACAATTTTCCACCACTTTTTCCTCATACCAATACCCACACCTACCTCATTCACACCTCCGCCTTTAAGCAAGGAGCAGATTCCACCAGTGTGGGCTACACCACTCCGACTGCTCTGGAATCGACTCCCCCTTTGACAAAAAGGAAAGAAAAGGAAGTTTACCCCACTCAGCCTGTGAGTTCTGCATCTACCCATCCCAGTATTTACCTTTCTCATTTCCAAATGAGAAACCGACATTTGCAAATGCCGGATGTCACCACTATGCTGCTAACTATGCAAAAACAAAATGGGAAGAACAGATAACCACTCACAAACCTCACATGACAGATTACCCCCTGAAAAGTTCTACTATCTTCCCTGTTTCTTCCCTCCCCCTTCTCATATTGCCTAACATAAAAGAAAATAAGAAGGGGACTACTTTCTATCTCACCACCCTTTTGTTCATTGACATACTCCTTCAGCAAGTGACTTCCAAAACCTACCCTGGCACATGCTACAGGCAGAGCACAATACAGGCCACCATGCCGCAGTGCACGGAGGCCTGGTAAAAAAGGCATGTGTCTAGTTGGGCAATGCAGACGTGGCAAAAATGAAAGGGAGATGTGTCAGTGGCCCCCGATGGAGAGGTAGGTGGAAACTCCCCAGACTGGCCTCATCCAGGGGACAACCACACTGTGAGCCTAAATTTAATTATGCCTCTGATGCTGACCACATCGGCAGGAATGATTGCCAGTTACCAGAGACAGAATATCCTCTATACCACTTCAGCTTACTGATCCAGCCAAGCTGATGCAAATCAGTTTTCTCAAAGGAAAACAGAAACACCAAGAAACAGAATGCAATGGGCTCATTGTGCTAAAGGGGAACGTTCATTTGTTACCAGCGTGCTGTCATACTTCTACTCCCAATTCAGCCATGTCTTACTCAGGGACCCAATTTTAGAATTGGATATTTCCAAGCAATCTAAGAATGCAATACCTCAAATACCAGTGGAGATGGTGTTACAGACAGCACTGGAATTAACATTGCAGTGGTATCCAGAGTCCAATCACAGGGAGAAATAGGGCCCACTTTGTTCTAGCCAAGCCACTAACATTCATGAGAACGCTCCCCTCAAAGACCTTACAAGATCACCAGAAAAGATACATGAAAGATCGAAAGATAAAAAAAAATAATAATAAAAAAAAAAATCCCATTTTACAGATACAGAACTGAGACACAGACAAACCAAAATCTGCAGGCAGCACTTGCAGATCTCACTAGTTCTCTTCACATAGGAAGGCAATGACAGTAATTAAGCATGTGTAAAAAAGCCTGAGTGGCTGGATACTGGGGCTGGATAACCTGGCACCCTACTGAAGTCATGTGAAAGTGAGGAGTTTAGGCTAAAATTATTCATATGGGTTCCTAAAACAGTCAGCAAATAGGGATGAGAACTCAACGGAGCAATTCACCTGGCTCGTCTCCTGCGGATCAAAAATATCATGAACCTCTCTTTTATTTGTGTAGATGTATTTTGCTATATCAATCTTCCTACCAAAACAATTTAGAAATTTGGAGGAAATAAAATCCCTCCCAGATCTTGTAGTGCATGTCTCTCTGGAAGACAAACTGGTTTGAAGATCTCAAACACTCACATCAGTAATCCTGCAGCATGCAGGTCATTCAGTGGAGAAAAGCAGGCCATAGTGCTTTTTAAGCAGGAAATGTCATGGGTTTCAAAGCCAACGTTCTGCTTTTAAATAGTCCAGCAGGGCTGTCTGTGCTCTACTGCTGAAGAAGCAAACCTACGAGGTGGAACCATGCATCACCTTGCAGGCTGCTGTTTGCAGAGTAGGTGATTGCACATAACAACCAAGAATTAATTACAGCACATGCAGCTAGAGCTTCATACATTAAAACTAAAAGGAGAGGAAAACCTCTAGCTGCACTGGCAGGCAGGTTGTGCATTGGTTTAGCTTTTTCCCAGCTCCCCGTCAGAAACATCATTTTCTGAATTATGGCAGATTGCACACACAACACAAAGGAGATGCATCAGCCACTCAGGATAAGCAGCCCCCAAGAAAGGAAATAAAAATAAAAATAAAAATAAAAAGTAAGAAAACATCACACAAGGTTACGTACGAAAAAAGGTGAACTGCGTCACTTTTCTCTGATAAAATCCCTCCTATATTTCATAAACTCACGTAGGGTCACCAAGGGGTTTTCAGATATGGTGAACTTGTTATCAGTAGCCCAGGTTTCCATGGCAACCAACACTATCCTGGTGTTAAGTTGTTCTTTATAAATCTAGTACAGTAACAGAACGAACAAAGATATTATGTCAAATAGAGTAAAGGTGAGGGTTACCCCTTCTGTTGTACCACGTTGCATTTTTACGTAACTGAATATTCAGCTTGTTCTAACATACGTTAGGTTCTCCCAGGTGGTTTTGTCTCCCTTAAAAGCAGCAAAGGAACATGAAAACAAAGCAATATCTAGGTTTTAGGCCTAATTCTTCAATCATCCCTCCAAGCCCATGCACAGATCCCTTGCAGGTCCTGCTCAGGCAGAGGTTCATCGGTGGAATTTTAACAAATTGCTACAGAAGAGTTTCAAACAGGTCAAAGACTTGGCACGAAAGGGTCTTTCACAGTGCCCAGCTCACCCCAGTGACACAAGAGGTATCTCTTATACCAAACAGTGATCTACAAAATCCCTGTTTTCACTGCTATAAACCTCTACAGGAGTATTTAACCCCTTGTTGGCAGCTGTTCAATGCTGGGAGTTAATCCACACCAAATGCTTTCCAGAGTGGGAACTGCATTTTTCTTTTTCTAGTATTGCTTCTCAGTAGTGAGATGTAAAAGCCAGCACCTCATCCTCCTATTGAGCATCACAAATATAATCCACATAATCCATTTGTATGTCCCTATTCTAACTCATTTACTCAAATGTTGCTTCTTCTTTTTTTTTCTTTTTGAGAAATTTTAGTGCATTCAAATTTCAGATGATTTTTTAGGTCTCAGTCAACAAATGAACCAGTGTTAAAACCATCCTGTCTAAGGTTCTCTTAGAACTCAAACTCAAGGTTTTGATCTGATTAAAGGATACTTAAATGTTTGCAGCCACAAAAATATCTCTAATGCTTTATGCTAGACAAAGTCTTTATACATAGCTGACTTTGTTTCTAGATGAAAATTTGTGAACATTGCATATGTTGTTATTAAGTATACCATGAAATGACAACTGCTACATTTATTGGCAGGAGAATCCTATGATTCATCTCACGCGTAAAAGAACATTCAGCCAAGTGATACTTACTAAATCTGCCATGTTCACAACTGACTTAGCATAGCTGTTTGTATGGCCGACTGATAAGCGGTGCTTTTTACACTGTGAAACAAACACAGATAAGTTATAAGCACAGATCTAGAAAAACGAGCTCCATTTCTGGAAAAAAAAAAAAAAGTAAAAAGTAATCATACCGACAGCAGAACCTCCATGCATGTTTTGGTCTCCTGTGCTGAATGTAATGCTAGTATGTGATAGTAGAAAATTGCTCAGAAAAGCACGTTACTGATATGCCTCATGACAACTGTCGTGAGGATCTGTTAATTCCTGTTTGGAAGCACTATTAGATTTTTACTGAAAAAATGCTATAGGAACAGGAACCCATTGTTACTCTCTTCATTAGCTTCATTATTTGCAATTTTAAAGGCAATTTCCAAATGCCAATACAGAAATTAGCAACACAACTTCCATAGCTGAGTTTTGTTTAGAGGTGTTACCACGCCAATGCTTGTATCTGTGTGTTAACCTATCAGATTTCTTTTTTTTTTTCCAGCTCTCTCTCTTAGACTGTCTTCTGCATTTCTTAATTTATAATATCACACTGCATAATGCCACAGTAACTGGTTCAAATCACAATCAGACTGCAATGGCACCTTTACTGCAACCTGTATTACAGCGCAATAAAGATGATCTGTAACACTGAAGATACTTTTCCAGGTTCTCTTGTCTGCTGAAACACCGTTATAAATGAGCAACATGAGTATGCAAGTCATAAGTATCTTAGAAGAATTCAGGACTTAAAGGCAAAAATTTTCAGAAATGTTTGACTATCTTGTGCCTAAAGACACTTCACTTTGGATGGAGTGTGCTCCCTATTTTCTGGAAGTTTGGATCTTTTAGTGTTCAAGAAGTGTCAAGCAGCTGGGTGGTGGGAAAGGCAGGTTTATGACCAGAAATGTAGGGGGAAAAAAATTAAAAAAAAAAAAAAAAAAAAAAAAGGGAAGTTATACTTACTAAAATAACAGAAGGACAGGACTGCAAAGCTAAAAATGGGACAAAGGATGAAATGGAAAAGGCACAAAATAATAGAAAATAAAGAAGGGAAACAAGAATACGACTTGAGTTTATTTTTGCAAATAGAACCTCAGACTTCAGGCCTCCAGCTTCTCCAAGCATCCGACAGAAGGGTTTTCAGTATACTAATTTATAAGTCTGTTCTAAGATTTTAAGAGCTTTGTTCCCAGGGTAGATGCAATGGAGGAGCAGCCAAAGGGGCAGCTGGGAGGACACAGCACCCTTGCAGCAGTGAGTGGCGGATGGGGGCTGGCAGGATGCAGCTCCCAGGGCTAGGTAGGATGCAGCAGCTTGGCACTTGCATAGGCCGGTGGACAAACCATGAGGCTAATCACTCCCTTTGGGAGTATCCGAGGAAGGTGAAACAGCCCCATTGGGGCAACCTCTGGATGGCCCACGAAAGTGTCCCCTGGACCTGGCGGCTGGCAGTTGAGTCCACCTGGAGCACCACACCTACTGCATGCACACAGAAAAAGCAAAACACATGTGCATGCCATAGGGCAAGGATGAGTCCAGAGTACATAACCCTTCCTCCTCATAAAACAAAATTATTCATAGAATCATAGAATCATTAAGGGTGGAAAAGATCTCCAAGGTCAATTCAAGATTCAACTTATCTGGCCATGGATGTTAAGAGACATTTGTTTCAGAGAAGAAACTTCCAAGTCGACTGACTCTTGTATTAGCTATAATTAACCAAAATTAGGAAACATTGTTCTTGGGGTTATTAGCCCAGACAGATGAGGTCCCAATGGGAAAGCTGCAGCTTCAGATCTTCAGGACAAACACAAAACACCAGTTAAGGGAAACTTGCATCCAGTATTGTTTGGTTTAATTCAAGAATTTATTGCTACGCTTAGCAAACTGAGATGATGGGAGTACACTGGTATCACTAAAATTGTCCAAGGACAGTGACATATTCCTTTTAGATTCTGATGTCTGCTTTTGGCAGTTTGAGTATTGCTTGGGAGACACTGTACATTTAGAAAGGATAGATATGGATACACTGATTTTAAAGCCATAAAAGACCAGCCTGAGAGCTATTAACAAAATATTTTTTTCTACATTTATTTGGATGTATCAAAAAATCTAGTCACTATTAATCTCCCCACTGCCAACAGCAGCTGCACAACCGCAATAATTACATTATTGATTGCTGAGCTGCTGTAACTAAGACATGTGCTCAAGAAAGCCCAAAAGAAAGCCATCAGCTTAAGTCCACTGTCATCAGTCACCTTCTTGACACAAAGTTTTAATTTATGATGCTTTCTGTGATACTCAAGCCTGGTTTGCCTGAATTCTTGGTGAAATTACCTTGCTAAAATTCAGACACATTTTCGTCAATGGCTAACAAGACCATAAGCTCTTTTCTTAAGGATATAGTGAATTTATTCTGGCCATACGTTGTTTTTTATTGCTTATCCTTTATAGGACAATTAAGACAATTTTATGTTACTGATAAATATAAGATATTAAGGTACGCCAGTCTTACCATTAGATGATCATTTACAATCATTAACTCGATGTATTTTGTTTCTTCGTCAACTTTACGTGGAATTTGACGAACCTACAGAGAGAATATAACCATAAGAGAGTCTATGACAGAGTACACAGAAAGCGTAACTGATAACTGGAAACAGCTTCAGAAAACTTCTCACACATAATTTTTTCATTGTCTTAATTCTGTTCTCAGATACTGATGATACTTCTGGTGCTTGGTTACATCACGTCAAAAAATTCTTAAATGTACACTATGTATTGTATGACCAATTCTATGTGTACACGTTTGGTCAATTACCTGGATTAACAGGTAGTAAAAATGAGTAAACGTATTTACTGTGCAACTGATTGGGATATTTTGTGGAGGGTGAAAAGGAATGGACTGCATTATTTTTTTCAAATATATAGTCCCCATATTTCACCTCCTCCAGAACATTTATATGACTTTAAACAATGAAATTAAGTCTTATAACCCAACTAAGTCCAAGTTTCGTTTTTTTATAGACAATCCCCAGTGGGGCCCACATCTCTAAAAATGGTTTGTATGACCTATAAACTTTTTTTTCACTAAGAAAGGAATCCCTCCTGAGTTTCTTATGAAAAAATCTCTGTGTATTATTTATTCGCACACTGCTTGATTGACACAGTGAATGCAGTACCCGCCTCTGTCTTACACACTTCTCATTTAGAAACATTTATTGCAGTGCTTCTCCATGGTGTCCTTGTTTTCTGATTTTTTTTTCCAGGAGAGTTATTATATCATTATGAGTTGAAAATGCCGAGTAATGGCTAGTTTATAGAAAGGTAGCAAACAACCTGATGTAAAGTAAGACCCACTAGAATGATTTCTGGAATTTCTCAAATGTATTTTTCACTTCTCTTTTGACTCTGAGATGCTTACGTTAGTCAGAGAAGTTATCTTCTCCTCCCACTGCTGTCAGTATTTCATCTTTTCCTGCACTGTTCAGACCCCTGACCCAACTCTATTTTGACCTGTGCCATCATTTCAGCTCTATTCCTAAAATAGGAACTGTTGCTGTCTTTGCAGAGCACAGGTACAAAGTTAACGTCTCCTCCCCTTTGACAAATGGGGATTGAAATCTCAGTTCAGAATATTTATTTTAAATCAAAGTGACATAAAGTAGCTACTTGTCATCACTGCAACATAAAAAATTTGTAAATGTTTCATTAATTTGGAGTTTCTGTGTCCAAATTGGGAGAAAATATTTTAGATATTATTTTTTTCATTTGCAATTTAGCAGTGTTTAACAATTTTATAACATTGACAGAAATGTTATTTTTGAGATTCAGCAGCAGGTTAAATGGAGCCTAGAGGAGGAACTGCCTTGTGGGTTTATAAATATAATGGAATGGGGGTGCTGTGCTTGGCCACACATGCATGACATGGGCTATCTAGTGAATCTCTTGAAACTGACATTTTGGTGGCACCTCATCAAAGGTGACAGCAGAAGTGCTCAACTTTTCAGGTGGGCAATGTCCAAGAGAACCCAGAAATGCTTTGTCAACATTAGATACTTCTTTTTGTTACATCTCTATTAGTATATAGAGACCTCACACCAGTCCAGAAGCAGCAGCAGGACTCCATCTGGATGAATTAATCCAGTAGACACAAACAAACTTGATGGCCTATTACTTATGAATGAGCATATTGGCACATACCTGCCTTCTACTTCTTTTGTGTCTTGGCTTTACAACAAACTTCTGCGATGTAGCATTCATTGCCAGAACTCTAAGCAGAAAACACAGGCAAATACACTGAGTGTTTACAGAAATACAGCCCAACAGTTAGTGACCCTGATGCATCATGACAGTAGTATGGCATTCCTCCATGCATCAGATGCGATAACAACTCCTTTTTGCAAGGTTCCAGCTAGAAAGGAGGCAACAGTACAGCTGCTTCCCAGTAACAGGGTTCTTATTTAAAAACCCTACTAGTGATAATCTGGGTCTGCTGAAACAGATGATCTGGGGTGTCGCGCTTCAGAAAGCACAGCAGCTGTTCTGTGCCAAAACTTCACCAATACCGGGGATGTAATATTATTAGCACAACCCTTCCATGGAGTGAATCACATTTTGGGGAATTCAGCAGACATTCACAGAGCTCTCACAACAGCTACCTAAATTAATAAGAAGAGCATGGAAGGCAGAATTAACACTTTAAGAAGATTATATTCACAAAGTAAAACATGTTAAAGTTGGGAGAAATGTTATAGGATTTTGGCCATGCTCCTTGTCAATACAATATTCTTCCCTTCTAATCCCACTGTCTTAAATTTGTTAAACCTCTAATCATAAGCACCAAGATTATTCTTTTGCCAAATCCCTTTTGCCAAATCCATTACTAGCCACTCATGGCAAGGGACACATTATAAGCTAAAAGGAAGATGACACTTGATCTCACCCTTTTAAATGTCCAAGAAGTATTTTTCCATCTTTGCTTTTAGATTGATAGTCTCTCCTTCACTTTTCCCTATACAATAGCAACCCTTATCTCATATAAATCCTTATCTTGTATAAATCCTTATCTCTTATAAATATATTTACTATTCACATACCCCCACAAAGGTCTTTTTTTGAAACATAAATTGTTTTCAGTTGCTTATTTTGTAATCTGACTTCTTCCTTTGCCTTGTTTCCCTCCTTTGTATTTTAGCTATCATTGGACGTTCTTTTAGCCCAGTTGGGGTTGAAACCTGCAATATTCCCTGGTAACTTACCAGTCCTGCAGAGAAGTAGACGGTACTATAGGAGTTGTGTAAAACAAGGGACTTCCAGTTCACATACCTTTGTACACAACTTTTGATTGTGTTCTAAAATCCTAAATAATTCAGTTCCACTGGTGAGTACAGGAGGTTTCTTACAGCTCCACCTCCCATCCTACAGCAAATTAACTGCACTTTTTATATGAGGTCCAAATAATAGGATTGAATACAGTAACGACTGGGACTTGATAGGGCTGCCTGTCAGCAAAAGCTTAAGATGTGAAGTTGAATTGCTCATCTGACAAATGAATACCAGGGATAAGTACTAATCTTAACCTGGAGTGGCTATTTACTTATAATAAAAATAATGAAAGCAAAGCTCGACTAACTGTTATAGTCTTGGCAAAGTCTTTTTTGGTGTTTGAAGTTTGCAGATACCCTTCTATGAAGGGGGCTTGACGATCATAGGCCCATTGCTTAATAATGTTTTCATGGTTACACTGGTGCACTTGAAGATTTTCTTTACAAAAAAAGACCTAAAATAAATTAAATCATATCCAAGGGTCCCTGTATATTGCTTATACACCTGGAGTCTCTTGAGCTCAGAATGATGAAAAAAACAAAACTTTTTTTTTCCCAACAAATTCTTACTTGATTGTGCTTTAGATATATTGATTAATTCAGTCTGTGTTCTAGTGCCACACAACTGACTCTCAACCTTTCGTTTTCAATTTTATATCATCATTAATGAAACTGGTAAAAATACAACTTCTTAATCAATAAAATAGTAATTTACAACATGTGTATGGGATCTCAGATAACTTGACCAGCAAATGTGATCATTTTCCCTACCATCGGAAGTCACCCGTCTCTGGAGAGGAAAGATGCAGCCGTTAACGTTAACACATTAACACCCATTAACACTATGCTATAATTCAGAAGCTGGATGAATTCACGCAGAGTGCATTTCCAGCCAGGGACCCTCAGGCAAAAGATCATGACCAGCAAAATCACACAGGAAATGCAGATAGCTGAGAAAGCCTAGCAGAAATTTTGACAGGAACATATTACCTTGAAAAAACATAAAGAGAATTCAAGCGACCCCAGAAGAAAAGGACATCTGCTCAACAGTATTTGAAAAACAACACCTTCGATAACAGAGCGTTGCCTAAGATAATGCCAGGGCACTAAATATCTCAACACAGATTGGGAGAAAAATCACAGTCTACTTAATTATGAATTCAAAGGCTCTAAGCATCCAAAGTTGTCGGATGAGCTTTCCTTATTTAAAGTCCTCATTACCTTTACATGCTACAGCAAAGTACAGTACAATCTATTATTTTCTGCAATACCTCTTTTCTTCTTCCTTTTTTTTTTTTTTAATTCCCAAGGAGCAAAAGAATGTAAAAAGCACATTTCTATCAAACTGTGGTATAACAGTTTGTGTTTTCACTATTACTGATATTGAGTAATCCCTATTACTTGATTTTTCCCTTCTAACATCAATATTGAATCTCACGATACATCCAATCCATTCTTAATGCAGTGCTGAGAAGAAATCTTAGCTTATTCACAGACTGTTTTGAAGATAAGGAAACTCCTGACATCAAGGAACGGCTGCTTAGGCTGAGCAAATTGATAAATTAGGAGAGTATTAAGGAATACAAGAAGTACTGATGACATAGCCTAGCACATTGCTTGCTACTAACAATAATGGTTCTGCTGTAGTACTTAAAAAAAAATCAAATCCAACTATACCATTAGCAATTAATTGCAGATATTTTATAGAACAACAACAACGAAACACGAGTTGAGATAGTAGTCCTCACTCTCCAGACAGGTGGGAAAGACACGGTGGTGCCAAGCAGTGATCCTGGTGGGGCAGCATGTGCTAGGAGTAAAGAAGATCTGGCAGGGTGTACTGCACGTATGGGGACAAACTCTGGTGCTCATGTGGGCATGGGGGAAAGGGGTGAAGAAGCAGGTGGTGGTGGGAACAGCTCCCATCCTCTGGAGCTGTGGCTATGTACATTGGATGACTTAAAGACAGTCTTAAGCTGAACAACCAACGACAAATAAAAGTGTTGGGATTCCTAGTGAGGATATCATCTATTACATCTACTGAAATGTTCAAAACAGACCTCAGAAACTGTCCTCCAAACAGTCTTACAAAAACAAGCATGGGGATGTGGAAGAGCAAACTGTAAGTTAAATTTTATTTCTCTGTGTATGGAACAAAGAGATAGATTAGCAACTTGTACCACATTATAAATATTTGTGTAATTAACACTACTAGCTTTCTACAGTTAAATCTTTTCAACCTTTTCAACCTAAATTATTCTGCAATCTTATGATTTTAATTCAATCTAATAGAAACAGCTTACATTATACCACGTGCTGGATTTTTTACAGCAAAGCCAGTAATTATTTATTTGGTATCTACAGTAAAATTAAAACTGTACAAGCATATCTGGATTTGTGAAAAAGTCTGAAGCATTATTTTGACAGGTTTTTTGAAAATCAAGACGCTTTGGTGGAGGTGAAACAGGTGGATTCTGCTTGCAATTAATTCCTTTTCAAAATGCTTAAAACAGAAAATAATTGTTTACTTCACAATCTTGAAAACATAAAACTTAACTATTAGGAAATCTTACATGACTGCTGACAGATATCTACTAAGTGCCCAGCTCTAGCAGTCTCCTACTTCCAAATGATTCTGCTTTGTTTAACCAACTAACAAAGCTGCACACGCCATGCTCCAGGACAAGACCCATCTATGTGCAATGCCTAGCATGGTAGCATCCCAGATCCAGCTGTTATCATAGGACAAATATATCCCATGCAAATATCTCATATGTTTTGTAGCGAGACGACTGGACATCTGCAACTCCTTCTAAGAACAAAGTAGTCCAGAAGTCGTTTCTACTAAAATGAGTGTCTATGAAGGACAGTTTCACTTGTCTAGGAGATACTTTGTAGAGTAGGAAAAAGCATCTGTAAAACTAGCAGGTCCTTGATAGAATGGGGGTATGCCACACATACTGCAATTTTAGCTTCAAATAACAAGCCAGCTTCGCAGATGAAAACTCATTTTTAAAAATCTCTTATCCCTCCATATACAATATCGAGTGTTTGCGGGGATTCATCACTACAAGCACATGAAACCACTTCTACCTCCAAAGTCATTTGTACCTAAATACACGACCCGCACTACAGCCAACATTGTGAAAGGTGTTGAATGGACTGGAGACAAGAGGATCACAGAACTGCAACAATATTTACCAAGTAACTGTCCCTCAGACTTTTGCTCACACCTGGTATTCACCCTCTATCTCAAAATAGGAAAAACCCATGAAAAGTTATCAACCATTGGCAACGTGGGGTTTGTTTTCATCATCTTTAGGCTACCTCAGTCCTTTTTTTTCTACAACTCCTAGCAGATAACATAGTCCACAGACCACAAGACTTGTTATGAGAAACACACAGCATAATGTGAAGGTCTAGGAGAGGTTGATTCATTGGATTCAGGTTTTTTTAGCACTTTACGTTCTTTTCCAGTACTTTCAGTGTTTCAGATTCATTTTTTTTCTTTTTTTTTTCATTTAATAGAGAAAAAGAAGAGATATGCAAATAAGCAATGCCATGTCAGAAGATTATCTATCAAATACGATTAACAAATCTGGCCTTAGACTAAAACACGTCAATAGTCATGAATATTAAAAAAAAATCATACCAGATGGCAGGTCATCCAAAGGAAACTCAAACAACTTGGATTTGTAAACAGAGTGCAAATGGAAGTCATCCTGAAATTGTAAACAATTGCATGTATTAAAATTCAATAATTAATCCACCTCATGAGCCTTAAAAAGAGAGTTCTAAAAGGGTCCTTGCTATCCAACATCTACATTAGGAAAGAGCAAGGTACAAGGCATCATTTCTACACTGTGTTGCTCAGAGCTGCTGAACTGGAGTCAAGGCCGAACCGGGAGGAGAGTGATGTGTTGAACCCAGAGTGGGAAGTGCCAGAGAAGGGGACAGGACACTCACAGGCTTCTCCTGCTGGCTCCAAGGGACCTTCATCCTCTGGTGCTGTACTGCTCTTCTTCCAAGTGTTACAGACCATACACATATACGCACATAAGCATACACATACCACTACCTAATTTTTGGAGGACTACCTCTGTCTGTGATGATGAGGGCTCAGACACCAGGTTAATGAGTTGGGAATGAGGGGATCATCCTTTGGCCACAGAGCCTGCCCTGTAACCTCGTCTGTATTCCACAAACAACACATTAGGACTACTACAAGTTTACTTATTCTACTTACATCTGAAGAGTTTTTCATCTGGTTCAATAAGGTATGTATGATTTCCATCATAGAACATCCCACTGTCAAGAGCAGGAAATGTAAACTGATTTAAAAACAAATATTAGTACAACATTGAAGTTTAAGAACTTCACATATTTAAAAAATATATTTTTTTTCTGAAAGGAAGCAGTTAAAAATGGTTTCAGGAACTGAACATTATTCTGAGTCTTTTTTTGGTTTCTTTGCTTCAAAAAGAAAGACATTCTCTCCCATAGTGATACAGACTTTACTTTTTTCTATAAGTCTTCCTACAACACACAAAAATACCACGGAAGTTTGGCTAATGTAAACAGCTCAAAATCCAGTTCAGATCCATTCCCAAACAAGACTGATCTACCTGCAATAAAGGATCTGTCTTCAGAAATATGCATACTGAGGTTTTGGAATATGCCCACGGCTTTCCCACAAATAAAAATACAAATAAAAATATTATTAAATTGAATTGATTTTTAGGTTTTAATGGTTTTGATTAACTCTCTCCTCAGTAACCTTGCATAGTACCAAGTACAAGGGTATAAGGGGCTGTTTTGGGCATTGCAGTAATAGCAGTTATGACAGATAGTCTTTTTCATCTTAAATTGTGTCAGTTTAAGTTCATATTTCTAGAAAAAGTTAATGGCTATACACAGTACTACATCAGTATGGACATTACACGATACTCATGATAAGAAATACAAGCATATACTACACTTGTGAGCTATTGCATCCATTGAAGAGCATGTCTGTCTTAGCATCGTTCATTTAGAGGGTTAACCATTTAACATTCACAGATGTAGCCTGGGTTGCTGAGTCTACAGAGTACATCAGAAGTGGTCAGGAGTCCATGTACAATTTAAAGCTGTTTCCCCTTTCAAACTATCTGTGCTTAGTCTCCAGAAACAACTACTGTCCCCACTTCTTTAAAATTAATACTCTAGCACTGCTGAAGTTTCTGCCTGGGAAAAATATGAGATTTTGGAACGTCCTTCAGCTTTTAATCAGGCAAACTTCCTTTCTTCTTATTGCAATTTAACTTAAGCACAATCTGCAAAACTAAGTGCTATTAGTAAATGACTTCTTGTGCAAATGTTGCACCAGCAGCACTGACCTCAGATCAAGTCACTCATAAGAATAATAGTTACGTCTGACCTACAGATCTGACTTGCCCGCTCAGAGCATTCACTGCTCTTTTCCAAGTGACTTCAGGAGTGCCATGCTCTTTGAAGGTATCACACATTCATTGGTGTGCTAGAGAGAAAGCAATAGCAAAACATGGGCCACTTCAAAAACCCAAATTTTGGATTATGTAAAGTCTTCAGACAAGCAAATTTGTAGTCATAAAAGTCTAACTTGCAGTTACAACAGCAGTTTAGGCATTTACCACCAGTGGGCAGCAAAATCAAAGAACAACCTGGTATTTTGTGCCTGGTCTTGAAACACAGAACTGTGAGTCGTGCCTGACTATAGCTTATTATATCCCAGCAACCAATGTGTTTTGTATTCAAAGTTTTTAGTGTTAACTCATAGGAAGCTGTGGTTACTCCTTATCCCACAGGAAAAAGAAAAATACCAGCTAGCTTGGAGTTAAGGTTGTAGAGAGACGTTTTTCATTAGCAAAGTAATTGAGAAGAAGTTCATAATTTTAAGCACTCCATCAGTCAGTAACTCTATTAATTTAACTAATAAAATGAAGACCACAACATAGACATTACCAAGAGAAGAACTCACAATTCATGATTAGTTAAACAAATACAACATTATCTCTACAGAGACATGTCTGAAAAAAAAAAAGACATGGCCAAGATTACTGGCCAAGATCTAGGGGTACTACTAGATCTTACTCATACTTAGCATGGTCTCACACTTAGCATGAACCTTGTGAATATGAAGCTTGTTATTCTATTAAAGGAATCTGTTCTTTATTATGCACTTCCTAAAATTTGGGAAAGCAGAGCTCCTGCCCTGCAGACCTTTTTAAAAGACAGCTCTCCCTAGCTTCCATTATACCACTGAGAACTCCAAACTGTGTTGCAGCTCTGATTGCCAGTGTGAGGTTGCAGTACTTACTTAGCATTGAAATCGACTGTGGGGAGCTAGCTGTAAAGATGAAGATGCAGTGTCACAGAATGTGAGGTTAATACAGCTCAGGAAAACAATACTTTCTCGTAGCAGATGCTGGAGTTACCAGCCTGCTGTAGTAAGCTTCTGAAACTCTATTGCACTTAAAAAAAAAAAAGACACTTCACAAGGGAGAGCTGAATTATACAGGAAAAAAAAATGTTTCATCATATTACTGTGTTAGAAGAGCTTGATTTGAATATTATTCAATTTAAGAATACCGAGTAGCAGGAGGGTCAGTCTTAAAAACCAACCAGCCAAAGAGGCCAGGAAAGGACGTGCACAGCCTCTCCTTGCTTTGCTGCATTTTCTCCTAGGAGCTGGCAGGGACCAAGACCTAATGGATCACTGCTAATGGAAGCCATGAAGCTAAACCCCCTCAGGATGCATTAGGATGCTACTATTTTTAGGCTCACTGACACTACCAAACCTGAGGTCAGGTTTATTGAGCTGTTCAACCTTGACTGTAAAGGGAGAAACACATCTCTAAGTCAGACAATGAGTGCAAGAATGACAAAGTATAAAATACAAATATATAAAATATATAAAAAAAAAAGAAGGAAACTAGTCAAACACATGTACATATGCATCTGATACTAAAACTACAGAATAGCTGGAGACGGAAAATAAGCTGAAGAGATTTTGATCAGCTAAACTGCATCCTTGGAAAAAAGCAAAGCTCAGGTAATCTCCACACTCAGTCTCTCTTGCTCCCATGACCTTTCAAGCTGATATTAGTATCAAAAGTGCTGAGGACCTGAAATTCCCAGGGTCAATAGACACTGAAGTTACTTGGCTGCTCTGAAAACCTCACTAGCTTCTTTCAATAGTGCCAAAAGTAGACAGGTCCAAAAGCTGTACAATCAACACACAGCTCCATGTAACCTTCAGATGACAGATGCTTTAACTACATTATCACTAAATTATGTACTTTAAAACAAATTTGTACAATTCATCCTTTATTCCAGATTTTGAGAGAGAGATTTGACTTTATCAGAGGTATTACCCCAAGCACAGAGCTTAAGATGAGCACTGCTGTGAAGAACATGGATGGGACTAAAGAAACTCTACATTGACACTTCCTTTGAAAGAGAGTGGGAAAGAAAAATAAACACGTCATTCTAACAAGGAAACAACATGGACAAATTTCAAATGGTTCATATCAATATTGGTAGTGTTTTTATTCATATTAATTGGTTATTTTCAGCTACTTTTACTCGTGTCCCTATAGTAAATTATTTCAAAGCAATATTTGCTCAAAGTCACTATAATAGCCCTTAGTTAAAAAAAAAAAAAAAAAAGAGAGAAGAGAAACGTGCACTTTGGCATCAGTGAGTTCTGAAAACAAACAAGGCTTTTACAAAGTTCAAGTTAAAACTTTTTTTCTAAAGGTTGTTAAGCTTCATAATAGTTGTTGCAAACCAGTTAATAAATAAATAGCACTTACTTTTCTATAAACAGCTTTATTTTATTTAACAGACTAAGTAAAGCTCAGTAAAAACAAAACAGCAGACTTACTGTAGTCCATGGCATGTTGACAAGGCAACAAATGATACTGGATTTCCTCGAATTTTTCCCTGATAATAGCAATGTTCTCCTCCCTGAAATCATAAATTGAGACTGTAAATCCACAGGAAGTTCCACAGTATCACACTCTGTCCTGTCCAATACTGCTATTTAGTAATTGCATTGCCAACCCTGTGACACAGTACCAAGAATTGAGTGTCATTCAAAGGGGGTTCATCCCATCTCTGTTCAGCCGTGAGTTTGGTACCTAGTCAAACATCATCATTTGGACTCTCTCTACACCGAATGGAGGTGGATATCTTCAGTGCAAAATCCTGGCATCCTGAGGCAGATTTCAGAAGCAAATGACTTCAGAAGTGCCCATCTTTCTTCACTGAAGAGAGCTGGAAATGAGAGGCTTAGACTCGACACCTGTTCTGCACATGGCTGTGTTGGATAAGATGAACTCTGCCCTGAGGGCCAGGCAATTTCCTACTTCTAAGGAGAAAGGTATGCTTGTCAATAATAATATTGATTAAGAAGTGAACAAATCCAAAGTGCTCCCTAGTGCTCCAAAGATAATGGAAACTTCAGTTTATATTTGCCTCTTCTCTTCCAGAGAAACATATACACTTTCCGAATCGAACCCAGGAGACCTGACTCAGCATATCCCCATTTTCACTGAAGTCACACTGATAGTGAAGTAAGCCCTACGGTGTGTGTACCCAATGCATTCAGTATAGCACAGTGTCATATTTGAATGCCAAATTAAAATAAATAAATAAAAAAAAAAATTGAAGGTCCCTCCAGTTCTCACTGCCACTTTACCTTGCAGAAGTAAATTTAACTATTAGTTATGTCATGTTATTGCACTACTGTTGAGTAGAGAACTAATTAGAAGGTGAAGACTTTAAATGCAATGTTTTGTTTGTTTGATTCTTTCTTTCTTTCTTTCTCTCTCTCTTCCTTTCTTTCTTTCCTTCCTTCTTGCTTCCTTCTTTCCTTCTTTCTTTCATAACAACACTTTACTATTTCTATTTCCTACCAGCAAATGCTAGCCCACAGGTATGAATAATCTACCTAACCTAATGTGCCCAGCCCTGTGAACATTTACATACATTTACTGCAGGGAGGGAAAGGCATTACAATTACTGCTTTTGCAGAAGCTGGCAGTCACTTGCATGACTGAACAATGCATAGCACAATCATTTTAGACCTCTGACGTTAAATGCTGTTGCATTTTATTTTTCAGTTATGGAAAATAATTAATCAGGATCAGACAAAAGGCAAGAAAACACATAGAATATGTTGGTAGTTTTGTTTTTTTATCAAGAAAACTTATTCTTTTTTCTATGAGGCATGCAAAGTATTTCTGAAAGCAACTACTAAGCACAGGTGCCTGTGTTTTGAGGTCCTCCCTGAGCACATGTAGGAGACTGTTTCTCAGAGCATGGCCATCAGCAGGGAAAGAGACCTGCCCCAGCGGGTCACTGGAAATCATTCATCCCTTCTCAAAATCTTCTCTGGAGCATTTGTTCTTGGGTGATACGGAGTGCTGGACTTCTGTTGGATGCCAAGGCAGTCAGCACAGCATACCTGGGAGGCTCATGGCTGCAGTGATCACCACAGCAGTGTAACAGGGAATCACAGAATCATTAAGGTTGGAAAGACCTCTAAGATCATCTGGTCCAACCATCCCCCCACCACCACTAAACCATGACTCTACCACCTCCCTGACAAACCGTTCCAATGCCTGACTACATGCACCACCTGATCAAACGAAGGGTCTGACACTATTTGCAGGCCTGTTGCTTCACTCTGGAAGAAGCCACCTACATCCTGTTACATGTGATTCAGACAGACTGTGTCTTATTTTGGCTTATTCTCTCTATTTCATTCTCCTTTTATACACCTACTTACTTCCTATATCTTAGCTATTTAAAGCTCTCCTTGTGTGACCTCTTATTTTTTTCAGTCTAAAAGATGTCCACTGCTACAGGGCCACAGTATTGCTTAGGGCTTTCCAGAACTCATGAATGAAAACTACAAAAAGAGGCATTCCAGCAGGTTAGCAACAAAATTGACAATCAAACCATATGGATGAGCTGAAACCTTATACGTAACAAAACGCTCTCTAAAATAACCTTTGCAGTAACATTCCTGTAAAAGATATAACTGGTGTAAGCACATGAATATGGGAACAACGTTGAATAAAACTATTAGTGGGAGTTGTCCAGGGTTATGACTGTGGAAGGAATTTGAAATAATTAGACAAATTGGTTTCTTCTCAGAAAATGTATTTAATATGTACCAGAAGTAGAATCTCAGGCTCCATTAGTTTGCAAAACCATGTTTGTAACCAGGAGGAACATTTTTTAATACTATGAATCCAAGTCTGTGGCTGAAAATGTGTTTTGATCTTCTTAATGAGAATCAAATAAATGCCCCATGATAGTACCTCCACATTAACTTATTCCATATAAATTAATGAATAAAATTTTATGCTTACAAATTCTGAAAAGAAAAATAAGAAAAACAGCTTTAAATTCTTACCTAGGAAAAATGCAACTCAGACAAATTCTATTCTACCTAATCAATCAAATCAGTTCAATTCATTGATCTATTGAAGTTCACACTAATTGTGGCAGAGACAGAAATATAACTGATCTTCTCAGTCTCAGGGGCCCATTCTTACCACTGCAAAACATTCATTTCTATGCACTAATATCTGGGGGATATTTTTACACATGGACTTACATGTTCCTATTAAGATAAGTCACCCCTAACTGATTATTAAAATTTAAGTGTTTTTAATAGCTATTTTCAAGCATTTGATTAACTTTTTTTTATTAAAAAATATTTTCACTGTAAAAATCCTGATATCAGGATACTCTAAATGAAGTTTTGAGGTTGTGTAAGAACATCACCTAATTATAATCTCAGCAAAGAAATAAGAGGTGATACTGTGAAAGCAGGTAGCGCTAACACTGGGTGGCTCTGGGAAAAGTGATTGCTTAGCACTGCTAACAGCATCTCAAGAGGATAAAACATACCAATAACGTGGAACTTGGTGGGGGGGTGCAAAATGTATATTGTAGCCTGGGGAGATTCCATTTCAGCAGTTCACAAAATGTGAAGAGCACTTACAGCTATGAAGTTTGGGATTGGTTCTGCAATGAGAGTCAGGACAACTGCAGATTGTTAAACTATAGATAATAATTTCTTTGGAGAATATGTAATTTCAGACAGCAAGTTTTCTGTTTTGCCTCCCTGTAGTGCTGAGGTTGATATCTTCTTGGTTTTGACATGTACGAAAGCTCCTTTACAGCAGGTGCTGTAAAAAAATGTATGCTGTGGTACAGGAAGAATTGCAGTAAGATGTAAGACCACAAAAAGATTAAACAAAATCATCACGTATATCCACTTTTTCTCTGACCTTGGAAATATGCACTGAAGGACCAGGGTTGTTTCTTTTCTCTGTCGATGTCTGTGGAAGTGTGATAGGAGCTGTAAAAAGTCTTGCAATTTCAGTTTTTCCCAAAAATGTTCTGGTGCCAGAATATTAAGACTTCTCCCAATAGCTGAAATTAGCAGCATTACCAAGAACAGCTCAGTCAACAGCATTGAGGCCTTTTTGTGAGGAAAGAGCAATTGGCTTCCTGTCGCTATTACGGCCCCTTTCTGCTCTCTGAAAAGCAGACAATAATTGCCCATCTCAGCAAATCAAACCTCCATGCCGGCCTTTGTCAGCTACTGGGAAATGGCTCGGCATTCAGATGAAGAGGAAATAATGCCATTCTTCCGACAAACGTCAGCCAGAGATGCAGAGATCCCTTTCTGCTCTAAAATTGAAACTGACCAGATAAGGTCTGGGAGAAAATTCAGCTAAGTATCTTCTAACCATGAGACAATGCCATCCCGGTGACAGTCCTCCTAGCTACACACATGGACACGCCCACATGGTATCCACCCAATGACCATCTTATGCTACTGCAGAGAGAAGTTGAACTGCTTTGATTCCACAAGATGCACAGCCATTCTTCTTGCTGCAGTTAGCATGAGGCAAAACAAATTCTTTGCCAGTGCCCTTCGGACTTGGTCATCCGTTGGTGATTTCCAAGAGCAATATGGAAAATACAGATATTTAATAAGAACTGCATCGGTTTGGGAAGCTAAAAATGGAATAGCATTCTACCAAAAAAATGAAATAAAATTTGAATGACCCCATAGCAGGATCAATTAAAACAAATGAATCATTATGACAGTGGTCAGTTTATGACTTAATCTTGATCTTCATGCTTAAATTGGATAATTACAGGAAAATCCTGAATTAGAGTTATATTGTCTTGTGAACTGCTACAGCTCGCTGCCAACCAGCTTGCAGCCTTTATGTCCATGTCAGTCTGAGTTTCCCTGCACCTATTTGAGGAGTTAGAGTGGCAAAGACACTGAAAACTTGGAAAGGCAAAGATGTTAGCAATGCAAGTAAAGTCTGTCCCCATTTTTATCCTTTAAGATAGCTTGTCCCTTCCAAAAAAGGCACCAGCTGTTGAGTAAACACCAAAGAGACTGAAAAAAGGCTTAACGAATATTCACAAAAAAATGATGGAAATAAGTAAAGAACCGCCACTGCAGTCAGTGATGGCAGAGGTTCACTCTTGTCTGCAGTTTCAGTGAAGAAAGTATTTGCTGACCATACACTGACAGCACTTGTTATTCACCGCAGAGACACTATGACCTTCCCGGGGGCAGAAAATTACGGATGCTCGTTCATCTGCTTTCAAATAACACCTGACATCAGATCTTCAAAGTAAGCATTTTTTTCCTGCAATTAGGAGAGGTGCTTGCCATTAAAACTCATGCTACACTCAGACACTGACCCTAAAATTAATAACTTCCTCCTTCCAGTATTTTCCTATTTTAATACCCATTAATCCAAAGGAAAGGAGACTGCTGGTCTAGATCAGATCCTACTAACGCAGCTCCCTCTGCCTTTGCAGCAGAAAGCTCCCAAAAGGCCAGCTAACGACTATGGTGCTCTTCTGTGAAGTGCCAGATAACGATTAACTTTTTAAAGAGCTACCCGTTGTGGGGTACAAGTTTTAAAACTGCTTCCTTAGTCATCACTTAGATCTATTTACAAATTATTGATGCTTGTACAAGTTTTAACCCGGTAATAACTAAGACAGTGCATGGGAAACAGCAACGGGAGAAGAAATTGCACACCTTTATGGCTGATCTCTATGACCAAAAACGACTTGTTATGGGTAGGTTTCTATCTGTACAAAGAAGAGGCAACATGGCACACTGGCCTGTGTTGTTCCAATGGGCAGTGTAACTGTATGGAGAGAAAAATCTCTTTTAATTGTCATGTTTTGCAGCAAAGGATGGGGCCTGCTGGCATGGCCGTGCTGTCCTGCGGCACGTCTCCCTCACAGAGTAGGTCTCTGGATTCAGCTAAGTGCGCTGTAGACTCTGGAAAGCCAACTGTTCTGAAAATGTAAACGGTGTCCTTCCTTTGTAGGAAAACAGCTACCAGGTGTATCTACACAACGCAGAAGCAACATGTAGCAGTGACATTAGGTTATAACTCTATTTCCAGTTTTGAAATCAAAAATATGAATTCTAAAATTAGAGATAAAGCATCACCACTTCCAAGGCTTCTCCACAAAATGCCCATGCCTAAAGAATGCTGGCAGCATCTCGAACGCACACACGGGTACATGATGGGGTACTGCACACAGGCAGCTCACTCCAGCTACTGCTGGTGACTCACGGTGGGCACCCTCAGCAGATGGCACACGCTATCAGCCCAGCATTCTGGCTCTGAGGCCAAATGAGGCTCGTGTTTACTGCCCAGTAGCTATGTGAGAAGATGCTCCACGAATGTAGCTGCAGGGTGTGGATGGAGAGCTCGTGTCAGCGCAATGCCATCTGGTCAGGGAGCTGCCTTGGCATCTGCTTGGGAAACAGCCTCTTGACTTGCCTTGCCTCAGTATAAGAAAAAATGTTTTTAATTAACACCTGCTGCATGCAGATGAGACAAAGGAGAACAGGGCTGGTTACCTCTTCCTCCCTACTCTGTTGTCTTTAAGTCAGTTCTTGTAGCAGTGCCCAGTTTCTCTAAGTTATGGCATGTAAATCCTTTTAATGACAGCCACTTTACCCCATTTCTGTGTTCGTATACTGGGGAAAAGGGAACAAACACTCAAAGGGACTATATAAAAATCTTTATAATCTACCAATACTAATCTTTCTCAATAGTTCAATAGCCAATGTTGTGTCTGAGGCCAAATTATACGCACGTGATATGCAAGGTTACTATAAACACAACACAGCAGATGAAAAGATGAGATGCTGGTATGCACCTACATGGATACCTATCAGTCAGAATAAGGTGAAGTCATGAGTAAAATGGAGAAAATATTAATCAGATTTCCTTACTGGCCCTTCATTTTTCCTGAAAGACAGAAATTTATCTTTAAGTGAGAATCCACAGAGCTCAAAACTGCCTAGAAACATTAATCCTGAGTATATAATACAGTGCTGGTTCAGGATCTATAGGGAAAAACAGATGTGTCTAAATAGGACTATACAAAGAAGTCAAAATCAAGTAAGTAAAGACATAAAGCTAAAGCACACTGAAGTATTGCATGGAAGTGCTCTTTCAGAAGTACAGCAGCTTCAGTTTGCTCCCTTAATTTCCCCTCAAGGGGATTAACTTAAACCCAAAAAGATACTTTTTTTTTTTTTTTTCAGAAGAGCATCTACAAAAGGATTTAATGTTCTTTAATGCTATAGCAGTAGTTAATTTCCCTTAGCTAAATTCAGTCTTTGCATGGATTGAGTTTACAGAACACTTGGTTCATGTTGCTCTGCCTCTGTATGCTGTACGTTGTAACTAGAAAAAAAATAAATCTTGAGGTACAAAAAGTCTGGCAGGACTTTTTTGTGATTTCAAGCACTGGACTGCTCCCTTCCCTCTAAGGTGTGTGAAAACCGCAGTGGAGAGCACTCACAAAATCACAGAATGGTTTTGGGTTGGAAGGGACCTTAAAGACCACCCAGTTCCAACCCCCTGCCATGGGCATGGACACCTCCCACCAGACCAGGTTGCTCAAAGCCCCATTCAGCCTGGCCTTGAACACCTCCAGGGATGGGGCATCCACAGCTTCTCTGGACAGCCTGTGCCACTGCCTCACCACCCTCATAGTCAAGAATTTCTTCCTTATATTTAATCTAAACCTGCCCATTTTTAGTTCAAAGACGTTACTCTTTGTCCTATCACTACACTCCCTGACAAAGAGTTCCTCCCCAGCTTTCCTGTAGGCCCTCTTTAGGTACTGGAAGGCCACTATGACTCCCCGGAGCCTTCTCTTCTGGCTGAACAACCCCAATTCCCTCAGCCTGTCTTCATAGGAGAGGTGCTTCAGCCCCTTGTATCCTTGTGGCCCTCCTCTGGACTCACTCCAACAGCTCCAAGTCCTTCTTTTGCTGGGGGCCCCAGAGCTGAACGCAACATTCCCGGTGGGGTCTCACAAGAGCAGAGCAGAGGGGGAGAATCACCTCCTTCAACCTGCTGGCCACGCTGCTTTTGATGCAGCCCAGGATATGGTTGGCTTTCTGGGCTGACAGGGTTGGCTTTCTGGGCACTCAAGAGGTGTCTTTGTGGTCACAAAGTCAGACCAGTTTCTTACTTCACAGAAGCCAGGACTCATTCACTGGGGGTCTGCTCTGCAATGGGATGTTCAGTTTAAGCTCTTGAGGCTTTGACCTTCTGACATTTTTTTCCCCTCGCAGAATTGGCTTAAATACTGGATTTATTTTTTTATGTCATAAAGGAAGGAAGACAATATAATTAACCTGTAAGATTGTACATGAGTCATGATCTGAGATTCATTCCAGTGTAGTATATTGAAAAACATGGCCTGAGAAGGGCTCCTAATATTGAAAGCTGTTACTTTAATTTCCCTCCTTCACAGTAGCAGGATGTATTACTAGCAAAAAGTGAGCTAGTAATAGCAAGGAGATAAATGTATAGATATAAGACAAATGTTAATGCCAATGTACATTAAAAGCACCAGCCTTCAGAACCATTAGGTCAGGCA
This sequence comes from Cygnus olor, assembly GCF_009769625.2. NCBI lineage: Eukaryota > Metazoa > Chordata > Aves > Anseriformes > Anatidae > Cygnus > Cygnus olor. Next base: position 23,174,335 of record NC_049170.1, on the reverse strand, counting down.
AATGCATTATATAAGATGACTGATTATCTTGCCCTGGTATCCCACAGGGGATACTGTGTTTACTGAAACCCAAAGGAATTGTCTCCATAATTCAAATAATGCTAAAACAGGAAAGTGAGATGCTCCTTAATGCCTCTTGATTCACTGTGGCAGCATGACACTGCTGGGAAAAAAATATATATATATATGTCCAGAGTAACTGAAAATGCACAGACATTTTAAAAGTTTGTCAACTCTTCATCATGGCACACATGATAGCATTAATTCTATCCAAAATCTACTGGAAGTAATTTGACTCTGTAATAGGAAAGTAATACATTCTGGGATCACAGTTCACTTTGCCATGGCAGCATCCTTTAAGGCATAAACCATGCAGTCATTCTGTGCTCCGCTGTTCACAATCTTCCATCTTACAGCAAAAAATCCTATGATTAATCCCTAAGTGAAAGAAGTTGCCATTTGTTCTATCAAATTTCATCCTGTTTTTATTTACCTCCTTTGGTCAAAGACAGCCAAGTTCTCCAGCTGATCCTTCTGTGTATCGTAGTGCTTCCCAATTTTGTACTACTAGCAATTTCATTAGCATGCACACACCATTTTTGCCTAACTCATTATGAAAATCTTCAATGAGAGCAGTATGGAGATCGACCTTGCAGGAACCCCTTACTAAACTGTGTCAGACTCCTAGACTCCCCATCAGCTCTTCTTTGGCTTGTTTATTGCTATCACTAAAAAGTAGATTATGGCCTAGATTTATTAATAATTAGCCATGAAGCAAGCAGAGCTCTGTAGAGGGAATGAGGGAGAGAGGAGCTATGGGAACCTTTATTCAAAATCTTCTATCAAGTGACTTTTTGGTTACTAACAGCTTCCTTAGTCTCTGGACACAGCCAAAAAAGCCCTGCCAGAAACAGGCATATATAATTCCTGCATTATTACGATTTGTTCCTTTTTAGATTCTTTTCTCCCCCAGGGCTGCATCACCAGGTTGTGCAAGTACGGGGTGTGCACACAGCTCCCCGCTAGCCCCGTGCTGCAAGGCTCCTGGGGCAGAGCTTCACCACGTTTCCCTCCTCTCACACAAACTGGATTGACACTCAGGTTTTCAGGAACATCATGGAATCTCTGCCAGGAAAGCCTGCTTAGCATACAGACTTTTCTGCTGAGTTGAAACTCCTTCCTCTCTGGCTAGGAAATGGTGAGTTATCAAAAGCTGAAGAAAATTACCAGATTCCTCTGCAGAGCTCAGACAGTGGATGCCCCTAAATCTGGAAAGTGCTGGTGGAAGAGCTTTGCTATAAAAGTTGGAAACAGAGTAGTTGATAATAAAACTTACCTGCTCACAGACTAGGAGTATATTCTGGCTGCACTGTTTGCAATAATGTATTATTGTGACCTTATGATCAGGCAGTGCCTGTGGTGATACAGTGAAATGTCTGAATGGTATTTAGGATAAGATCTCCCAAAACGCACATGTTGAGATGTGACAGCACAGCTGCTGCCCTTGGCCAATGGACTGCACCTCAACACCTCCTCTACCAGAGCAGGTTTGAAGGAAAGAGTTCAAAATAAAAAGTCATGTCAAGGGTCCCCAGCCTTCTCTGGCCTTTCTAGATTTTAATATTTTGCTCCCTTCTGGATTGTTTTCCTTAAAAAGTGCATTTAAATAGCCTTTCGAATATATATCATGGCACACTGAAGCTGAGACTTTAATCACAGCAAGTCAGCCAAAAGCAATAATTTTCCCCTCTTGTTCACGTTAAAATAGCTACAGGAACAGGCATCATGCGTGTGCTAGGAACCAAACACACACACAAACAAACAAAAAAAAAAAGGAAAGAAAGAATGGGTATTTCCACAAAGTAAGGGCTCTGGCTTGCTGTGACACATCAAAATGCCTTTACCCCCCAAGCCTCATTCCTCAGACTACAGCAGAGGACACCTCCACTGAGGCCAGCTCGGGAGCACACCCAAGCAGGCTGGAGGATGGCACCGGGCAGCATCCAGCACCATGGGCACAGCCAAATGGGATGCTGAAATCCTAAGTCATAAGGCAAGTTTGTCCAAAGCCTCTCTGTCAAGACTACCATGAAGAAAAATAGTACCTGCACTTAATATCACTCCGTTACGTTGTTCAGCACTATCGTGATCATGAACTTGCTGTGAAGTAGAAGCAAAAGGCAATGTTGTTTTATGCTTTGGGCACTCCTGCTATAATTTTGTGCCTGGGACACACAGCCTGTGTTTATACCACTACATTTATGAATTTTAGGATTACCTATGACATATAGTTCCTTGTGGTTGTATTGAAACGTCATCAAAAGTACATGGCGTTTATCTATTACAACTCTACCCGTGCAAGTGCTCTTACTGGGATCTGAATTATTTTCATTCCTTAATTGTTTCAGGAAAAAAATTTCCAAGAATTGTTATAGAATTGTCCGATGTTATAACCTCCAAAGAAGAAAACTGAAACATTTTATATGAGAAAATGTCACAGAAGAGATACCAGTTGTTCCTTCTCAGGGGAAAACATCCAGCAGTGTGAGTTACTCAGCACTATAGCTGTTTTCTGCCTTTCATCTCACTGACAGCATCAGCGACAGAATGATAACCCAAAAACAGAGAGAGACAGAGATAAAAGGACACAGAGATATACTGCAGCAACATAAAGCATACACGAGTTGAGTATTTATGTGTTGTGAGCATAGGATGATCTGGACTGACACAATCAGGAAAAAGACAATGCGTGAAGGGTTTTTCTCTTTCTTATTGATTATTCTCTTTGCTACCAAAAGGAATTTAGGACAATACTGCTGCTTTCCTAAGAAGCTAGAGAAATGATATAAAGTAAAAAGGGGGGAAACACTGAAATAATTCAAAGATCTAGTTCCTTTTGTTTTTCTTAAGCATTGCATCTTGTTACTGGTTCAATAAGAATGTCTTAGGTGCTGCCAAACTGTGCCAAATCAACAAGGACATCTCACAGAGAAGCCTCTCTTCTGCAGCTGATAAATACTGTCACCCTGCAAAAACATGTACATGTTCCACCTTCACAGTGACCCAATTTATTAGTGAATTATATGGCAATCAAATGTAATTCAACTTTCTCTTATAAATAAAAAGGTGCCTTAAACTGAGAACTCTCCTCCTTATAAAAATCCCTTTGCTCATTCAAAGTGGCATTTTAAATTTTTATGAATGTTTCTTCCTTTCTCTGCTCTCCTCTCCTCTCTGAAGCACCCTAAGTAAAGGCAGAAGATCTGTACGTATTCTGCCACACAGGAACTTTTACTGGAGGGTTGAAGAGGGGGAGGAGTGGTAAAAGTAGTTATCAGTGCTACATGTCGTATGAGCCAAGGCAGGCATCTGCTTCCTGGAGACCTCCATGCTTGTAGCATTCCCAAAGTGCTGCGTGTACGTACGGCTGCCTTCCCCCGCCATCCAAAGCTCCTGGCTTTTCCCATATTTCCCAGACCGAAGAGCAGCCCCTTGAAGCAATGATAGAAACCTGGCTCCCTTTTGAAATACCTCTTCTCCTGCTTCTGCTAAAGAATAGGCTGCAGGGCAGGCTGCCTTTTCTTTCTGTGACTTAATTATGTTTCACTCTTTCACTGGCTATTTTTAAGTAAGTATCTAAGCAATCTGCACCATCCCTAAGATTTAGTATAATAATTACTTACGTTTTGCCTGGTGTGTATTATAAGTACCAATTTAAAGTTTGTTTTACATGTTACTGTAAACAGTTGCCAGAGAAATTGAGTGTGCTAAATCATGAGCATGAAAAATCCTTGTATTTGCAGGAGGATTTTCAAAACATTTGATCTAAAACCAGAGGTCAGTTTCTCAAACGCCAAAGAGAAACTGCTGGAATTTTTGACTTTGTTCAAAGGACCAACAGAGCCCTCCAGAGCACTTACAGGTGCTTTAAAAAGTACTGGCTAGTCAGAGGCAGACAGATTCATTTTTTAACAGCTATTGGGTACTGAGCTTAGTCTCACTTGGTGTCAGACATCAAAATGTACTTAGCAGCCTGCGCTCTTGTGAAAATCTTCTGATACCTGCACTTTTCTGAAGATTTGGCACTGATTATGGCCAGCAGGTTCTTCTGGACATTTTGACACACAGCGGCTGCTTTCCTCTCCTCTGTTCCTGGATGTTCAATTGTAGCAAAATGAGAAAAAAATAAAATAAAAATATATATATTTTAAAATGATGCCCTCCTTCTTGCACTACTTCCTGACGAACTCCTGGTGCAGTGGGCAAGGGGACAAGGGGACAGCAAAGCCCCCTTGCATGTCCCTGCCCACAATGCACAAGGCACAGGCAGAGTGTGGGGCGGAATGTGCCACCAATTGGAAATGACACCCCTTAATTAAACCGACCCCTCATTTAATTAAATGTATTAAAAGAAAGTTTAATAGCACTAAGCAAGGTGGTGAAAAGCTGAAGTTAGGTGGTGACACTGCCCAGTGGCTAACTGAAGGGGAGACAATTTCTGGGACCCTGGAGATTGGGAGGTGCTTTGCCCAGACCATTTTTATGACCTTTCTCTGAAAGGCCTGACCCTGCCTCCCTTCCCCATGCAACTAAACAGTGCTTAAATGAGAGGAGCCACTGATTTCAAATATTTCATTGCTTGAATCATCAGAAGCAGATTTGTCCTAATTCAGTGATGGCACTTGGAAAGTTTAACTTTGCTAACTTCCACATATACCTTAGCGCAGACAAATGGATTGTTCTGTTCGTATAAATACCAGCTATTACCTTTATTTCTGCTTTGACTCATATTCTGAATTTGAGTCAAGACTTCTTGATTGCTCAACACAACTGACTGAGAAATTATTCTTTGTAAATTAATGAAACACGTATGCGTGTGCCTCAGTCTGAAAATGTATTCAGGCTATTATCAGAGTGCAAAAAGTAAGCAGATTACAGGCTTACAAACATTAGCAAGGGACAAACCAAAGGAAATATATCTTCAGCTATTCAGTGTTTAAAGGATTTAGACACTTCGTCTGATTTCACTTCTGCTTTCTCATTATAAAGGTTAGCTCATTTGTTTTAGGGTACTTAAGTGATCTCAGAGTCAGTGAAAAAAAAAAAAAAAGAAGTTTTCTAAATAAAATGTAAACTTTGAATTAAATTGACTTGATAGGCAAACTCAAAGAGCTTTAATTATGCACAGTATGTATTACTTTCATATACATTTTATGTAATCTACAGCAATTTTATATCTTGCTTCTACATAGTGCTGTCATAACAATTAGAAGATCCTCGGGGAAAATCTCCCATGTTGTATTCAGATAACAAAAGCATTCTTGCAAAGGCAGAGGGACATTTTGTAGAAGACAACTGCAAGCAACAGGATCTTGTAGCCACCATCTACAAACGTCCAGAGAAAGAAACCCACAATTTCGGACTGTGATTAGCTATTTGGAAATTCTACACAATAAATCTTGCTAGTCCCAAAATTATGAAGAAACTCATTATAAACAACAAACCCTAGTTTTTCACTAGTATAATGAGGAAACGCTAGTTAATGAAATAGAGGAATTTTCTTCAAGAGGTATCAGAAGCAAATTATATTTACTAGCAAAAAGAACTACCATGTACACATTTTTCATGGGTACCTTTTTATATAAATATTAACGTACTAAATTTTTAATATTTAAAAAAGCTGAAAACTTGGAAGACGTGAAATGTGCTTGCCTCAGAAGAGGCAAACAAAATGCCTGAAAAAACAAATTTCTCTCCTTTTAAGAAAATACGTGAGTTTACATTAACATCAAGGGCAAAGCAAATAAAAAATGCAAACCATAAAAAGGAAATTCTTACTTTAACTTCCACTGCCTTTCCACCTTGCTCGATATGCCTCTCAAGATATTCAGAAGACAGCAGATCACTGCAAGAATAAGAAAAAAGAACCATAAACCTCATGAATGTGTTCTTGCACAGTCTCTCAGCAAGCACTGATTAAACATTTACATTTGAAAAGGGCAAAAACTGCGGGATACTCCTCCTCAAATGTTCATAAAAATCACGGAAACAACCACCTCCAATGGAGTTACACAGTGCATGGTATATACATTGATTTTTAATACCAGAAGGCAGGACAAGGAAATTGAGGGTATTTTCCTTTATGGAATGTTCAAAACCAGCAGCACCTGACAATGGTTTTAATTCAAGAGACTTTTCTACTTGCTGCTTAAAGAGAATAGTAAGGAAATTAAATAATGGGGGAGGGGAAAAAAAAAAAAGCACAGAAGGGTGAGAAACCATTTGCAGTTACTACTACAGCAGGCTGCATCTGAGGAAAAATGGCAGCTGCCTCCAGCAGACTCCAAAGAACACAACAGTCCAACAATAAAATGACCTTGTAATACCAAAAAGCCTCCTAAAAGTGCAGACAGGATCACACAAAATGGGTAGATGAAGCCACCAGCCGCAGATGCACAGCAGCGCAGGCTCACGGCCAGCTGAGCTCAGCGGTAAGTGCTAAGGTGGGCGGCTGGTGCCAGGCTGTCCTGCACGGCACCCGCTCCTTCATGCCCGCTCTCTCGGGGAACCCTGCGGCTTTCACGACACCAGAGGAAAATGAGCTGGGCAACGACAAACCCAGCCGCAAAAGTACACAAGGCTTTGGAATAATAAAGTGAAAAAATAATTAGACCTGAGGCAAAAGTACATAAGCAAAATGCACACGGTATTTACCAAGACACTTCATGCTACACCAGTCAGATCCCCTCCCTCATCAATTATTTCTCCCTCATCAATTATTTTTCTACATCAGAATTCCACTGAACACTTTCAGAAACTTCAGGATTTTACCTAGATGAAGTTTACATAATGACCCACATAAGAGGTGACTGAACTGGAAAACACGAAGAACTGGTAAAGAAAGCACGACGACGGGGGGGGATGTCCCATAGGGACACGTCCCTATGGGACATGAGGCAAGGAGCACAAATGTTCTCTAAAAAAAGAGGCAAATTTGCATGTTGCTCTTTCAAACAAAAAAACACCTGGGGTGAACCAATCTGCTGCAGGATATAATAACATAACAGGATATAATATATAGGATAACAGGATATAATAACATAACAGGATATAATAACAATAATAACCTAGGCACAAAAACCAGGAGGGCTCTAATGAAACATGCTGATAACGCCAAGTTGGAAAGAAGAAGATGACTGAAAAAAACTCCCACAGGAAAGAGCTGGATGATGTTTGGGACTGGATGTTAGAGGTAGGATCAAATTCAATTGAACAAACAGCAAATTTATGCACTTAAGGGCTAGAGGGAATTTCTATTACGTTGCTTTGGAGGGCCTGGTTTATAAAGGAGGAGAGACATGACTGCACTTGTCTCTGGCAAAATGGTTTGCCAGATCAATAGGATGTCTTCCTGCAAAACACAACTGTCATCCCAGAATACATGAAAGAAGACGTATTTCCAGTCAAACTGAGGTAAGATTAATATTACTGATTCTTTCAAATACTGTGGGCAGGTTCTGGACAGCTTTGCTCAGAAAGCTCAGTTACGTGGAAGCAAATAAAGGCTCCTGAGGTAACTGGGGAACAGAAAGCTGCTGAAGTCTAGCAAAAACTTGGATTGTGAGGGGATCCAAATGCACCAGAATTTATAAACTGATGTGTGAAAGTAGATAATTAAGCTCTAGAAAAGGCTGGCACAAACTCAAATGGACATAGACTATCAGTGCGTAAATGGAGGGTGGCTGTTGAAATAAAGGCTTTGTATCTGAGTGCAAGCAACAGAGGCAACAAAAAGAGGGATGCTAATAAATTTCTGAATGGGAACATGCATGGGATAACTGTCCATGGAGATGTGGTCCCTCAGTCACAGTGGGTGAGTTCACAGCTGGCTGCTGCTTGAGAGCAGGAGGTCTCAGGGCCCCCTCAGCAGCAAGGATTGGACCCACCTTGTGTCAGCACAAGCACTCATCAAAGTACTCAGTGTCAGAACTAACGCTCATCAAAATACTCTTGGTGTCAGTACTGGCATTCATCAAAGTACATTTGGGAGGGTTCAACAACCCCGTGTTTTTGCTGCACTAGGTAATTCATGCCCTTGTGAAGAGGTACGATGAGCCCCAGAGCTTATGCAGGGGAGGGAAAGCACCTGAGCAGCTGTAAATAGGGGAGGAAGAAAGGGTGGGTGAATGACTCCTCTAGCTACTGCAGAACCAGCACAGACAGCTGCCCCCAGATTTGCCCCCCAAGACCCCCTTAATTCTGGCCAGGCCCATACACCTCTATTGAACCTTTAAACAGCAGCTGGTGAGTGACCCATTATTGAGGAACAGAGATGCGGTTGTTTGAGTTACTGATTACAATCGTTTGGATTACATTCACTCTCAGAAGTGAATGTTAAATATATATATTTTTTAAAAGATATTGCTATCAATGTTGTAATCTTGTATAAGAAGCAGCGTGGCCAGCAGGTCTAGGGAAGCGATTGTCCCCCTGTACTCGGCTCTGGTGAGGCCACACCTCGAGTACTGTGTTCAGTTTTGGGCCCCTCGCTACAAGAAGGACATCGAGGTGCTCGAGAGAGTCCAGAGAAGGGCGACGAGGCTGGTGAGGGGTCTGGAGAACAAGTCTTACGAGGAGCGGCTGAGGGAGCTGGGATTGTTCAGCCTGGAGAAGAGGAGGCTCAGGGGTGACCTTATCGCTCTCTACAAGTACCTTAAAGGAAGCTGTAGCGAGGTGGGGGTTGGTCTATTCTCCCACGTGCCTGGTGACAGGACGAGGGGGAATGGGCTAAAGTTGCGCCAGGGGAGGTTTAGGTTGGATATCAGGAAGAACTTTACTGAAAGGGTTGTTAGGCATTGGAATGGGCTGCCCAGGGAAGTGGTTGAGTCACCATCCATGGAGGTCTTTAAGAGACGTTTAGATGTCGAGCTTAGTGATATGGTTTAGTGGAGGACTTGTTAGTATTAGGTAAGAGGTTGGACTGGGTGATCTTGGAGGTCTCTTCCAACCTAGACGATTCTGTGATTCTGTTTTTATGTTCTTGAGGATCATGTGTTATGCTCTTGAAGATCTGGAAATTATGTTTAGCATGAGAAAACAAACAGTGATCATTCTCTGACTTGTGCAATGCAAGAATGAGGAGGCAACAGAAGAGGTCAGCAAGTTCAAAACTAGTGAAAGGAGACCTTTTTAAGTACAGTCCCTGGTTACAACGTGGAACCTCTTGCCACAGGAAGCCATGAAGTCTGTACTGGTTCAAGGTCGGAATGGACAAGTCAATGGAAGCAACTGGGGGCTGCTAAACACAGAAGTTGTGTCTGACTTGGAGAGTCTTTGAGTCCTGGAAAAGTGCTTTGGAGAAGCTTCTGCCTCAGCATTTGACTTAGGCCACTGTGCCAGGACAGCTGGCCCCTCTGGCCTGGGCTGCTCTGCCTGTGTCCCAGCAGGGCCCCGTTTCTCCTCAGGCCTGTGTAGGGTCCCCCAGTGTCCAGCTCCAGGGTCACCAGCAGTCATAGCTCTTCTCCCAGCCACTATGCCTTGGATGGACATACACAGGTCATTCAAGCTGTCTTTAGTTTCAAAGTAGGCCAAGAGTTTGATACCTAAAGAGGTCCATCCATTTCATCCTCATGCACAGTCAACTTTGGGGCAGAAGTGAAAGAGGGACAAAAGCCTGGGAATGGCTGGGGACCCACTGGCAGCCCTCCCCCCCTCCCCCCCCCCCCCCCCCCCCCCTTCTCGAGGTTCATCACGAGTGCCTTGGTTCCCAAAATGAGACAGGCTGGAGAGGAAATGCCATCAGGTCACCAGTCGGCACAGCTCCGGGGAACCAAACCCTGAGCTTACAGACAGATGACAGGTCTGAAATTTAAGACATTTTTAAAGCATACCCTAAAAAACATGGCAGGCAAGATACATCCAGGAATATGCTATTAGTAGGAAAAGCCACAGATTATGGCATGCTATGCTTTTTTATTATTATTATGACTCACTACATGGAAAGTAGCATGAAAAAAACACAACACTCTCAGATCCAACAATGCAATCTATGCTATTGCAAACTAAGATACAATCTAACAATTATACACAATCTTAAAAATTTATGCCAGAAGATATGCTTCTCTCATGAAATCACCTCATATATGGAGTAATGTTTTGTCTTCAGTAACAGTGAAGTGTGTAACCGTACAATTTCGGTAAAAGCCACTACTTCAAAACAAATAAAAAATGCTATAGGGAAACACTTGATTGAAATACGATGAAAACTAAGTAACATAAGACATTGAGCATTCAGCAATAAGATATAGTGCATTTCAACACAGAATCCTACAACACTTTCCTACAGTGGAGATGAAATCAGAATAGGTTAACTTGCCTGCCAGTCTATCCTAAAAGCTATCACTGTCACTTTAAGTATTAGCTTTTGTATTAGTTTTAAAGAAAATCTGCACGTGAGAAAGTAACAGATTGTGAAAAAAAAAATCTTAGAAATACTAGAGACATAGAATATTGTGAAAAAACATCTACACTACAAAAGAAAATACTACGGAATGAGACTTTCAGAAGCATATACTGAGGCATTGAGACAAATTCTTTGAAAAGGAATGGCAAAACCTGCATATGTTAAGATCTAAAAATAAAACATTTCACAGGAAAGAAGCACATGTGATCCGTGCCTTTTACAAGGAAAAAAACAGTTATGCTAATAATAGAATAATAACAATTCTGCTTTTAGAGTTCTGATATTTTAAAAATGTACACAAGTATTGTAGCTAGTTTTGTTTACAGCAGCAACATTTTTGGAGCATTATCCTAAGTCACAACCATATCAATCCCCCACACACAGATCCAACAGTATGAGGGCCAGAACATCACCAAAAAAAAAAGAGCAAGCTCCTCCGTGCTCTTCCAACTCTCTAAAATTGTCACAATAACAGTACACAAGAGGAGGCAGCCTGGGGGATGTTCTTAAAGAGAATGGGCCCAATTAAGGAAAGTATCCTTATCCATGACCACGCATACACACGTGCTTAAATTCTACTTTGAATTAACTTGAATTAACTACAACATTTGGATACAAGGCTTACCAAACCAAAGCCAGGATTGGAATTCTTGAAAAACAGACAACTTTGGAAATATACGAGTTGGCCAGCAGAAAGAGGCTGTTCCAGGCATAAGAAAAAGAGGGAAAAAAACCTGATGGCAAGAGAATAGAGGACAGAAAAAGGCAAGTGTTTAAAGAAATAGGAAGAAAAAGCAGGGTAATATAAAGCAGTTCAACTTGAAAGAAGAAGAAAGAGGTCATAAAAGACTTTGGAAAAGGCAACAGGTTTGTGTTTGAATACAGACTGGATTAACAAACTGGGAATTATCCCTGGAAATGAATCAGAAACTTTCATCTTCAAGAAGAGGATGAAAAAGGCAATTGCCGGCTTTTGAACAAAAATTAACTCTCCATATTTAAGAGACTATGAAGATGGAGTGCCTAAATTTTATGGGGGAGAAAGGAGAGAGCAGAAATGATGGGGAACTCTTTAGAGACCACAGGAAGAATTACAAACTTAAGAAAGGTAGAAATAAGGGAATTCAAAATCACAGTACTAAAATACAACTTTGTTGGCACATCAGTGTTATAAATGAGAGGAATGACTGCCTTCGTGATATCTGATACTGTTGCTGTGTCTCCTGAGACATTTGGGGAATTCTTTATTTTTTTTTCTGTCCGTTAACTCTGATTTCTGTCTCCACAACTCTCGGTTACGTACACCTGAAATTTCAGATTACATATGGTGTCAGACAAGGACATCAAATGAGAGATCTGAACTGAGATGCAACTGAAAAGGAAGATAGAGTTTTAGCTGAAATCAGCTGAAAGGTCTGGATGGGTCGAACTCCAGTAGGAAAGTGTCAACAGACAAATGGAGACATTCAGGGGAAAATGATGGGCTCAGGGAAATGATGGAGACATTGATAAGAGAAAGATATCACATCAGCTGCACAATTAGTGCTAACCCACGGTGCAGGAGCAAGCTGTGAGAAGGGAGCCTCCTACTCAAGAGGGCTGCAGTAAAACCAATGAGCACTCAAATGAAATATTTTCCCTGAGTGGTGAACATCATTTACCAAGCAAATTAGAAAGGTCTAAATTATAACTCAGTTGTTTAAGGGGAAGTTATGCATGTAGCCACACACACACACACGAAGATGGGAAAAGGGAGGGAATCACATTTATATAAAATATTGTTGTAAAAGATGGGAAACTACCAGCATGTTGCTTTCAGAAAAGTGTTGAAAAACTTCTTGTATCAACAAGACTCAGATATGTAAGGAATGACTATGGATGGAAGGTAATTTTTTAGAAGACCCTATCTTGTACACTAGGGAAAACAAGGCAGGTTGATTATTATCACGAAACAAGGACCGAGAAAGTGGAAAAGCAGACGAGAGGGAACAGAAGGGATGTTTCTGTCTGCCAGTCAGTAAGAGGGACTGGGTGCATTACCTGGCATTACACTGTGGTCCTAATACAGTTTCACTATCAGCCATGAGCTAACAAAAAAACCCAGCATGATAAACTCAAGAAACCCAGGTGGTTAGCAGATTTATGTATCTAACTAGCGAGTGCATGTTAATTCTCCTTTATCCTCAGGACTACCCAAACACCTTCTCTCTGCTCATACATGATCTTCCCCAGCACTTCAGGGGGCATTAGCTGTCTCCATGCTCCATGAATATATCTGCTTCAGTAGCCATGGCTCTAACACTTTCATACAGGGAAAAAAATCCCCTCAAAAGAATTTCTGAATTTCTTTTCATGTGGATAGTTAATTTAATCACTGTATCTGTTAAATTAGCCAAATGTGCATCAAAATTATTTAGCTTCTCTTAGATATAGTATTGGTTTTCACTTTACCTATGTGGTAAATGGAAAGAAAAAAAAAAAGGAAGAAAAAAAAATTGAGAAAAGCAGCGCCAGTTCTTCCCTGCACAAACTGAAGCTTCTTTTAAAAAATACATATATATATATATATATATATATATTCTCACTGTGCTTTTCTGTTCTTGATGCTGCTAACAAGAAGGGGAGAAAGAAGTAATTTCGTAATGTTTCTACTCCTACTGACTACTAAAGACTTTCTCCAAAAAGAAATTACAGACTTATAAATGGGTTGAGTCCTCAAGGGATTATACACGAATGCGGAGTCATACCCAATCTCAGTCCTTTCCTGGAGCTTAATTTCACATTTCAATAACAATGATGCAAAGCATGAATCTCTGATGAAGTTTCTTCCAAATAATAACATTTGCTCAAATTCTTCCTCTACGGGACTTCTCTCTAAGACCTCTAATTCCATTTGACTTAAAAATGCACTTAATCCCTTTATCCCTTAACAACCAATTTGCCTGCAGGACACTACATTAACTGCCCGGCATCCTCTTCGAAACTCCAAAGTGCAGAGCAAGGCTGCAGCCCCGAGCAGGGCCTCCACCCCCAGCATCAGACAGGAAGCTTTACAGCCCGGTACCTGGCTCATGAACAGCGTGGGTTCGTTTTACTGGGTTGGCTTCATTTCTCGTTGGGAAAAGATTTAAGCAGATTGAAGACACTCTTGTTGAGTTTCACTCAATTTATATTACACACATGGTTCCCGTTGCTGGAGAGAGGGACACAACGAAAGCTGTGAGGAAAACTCATAAAGCCACGGTGGTGGCTCTAAGGCTCAGACTGGTGTGGCCATATCCTGGTGCTGGGCAAGCCTTATGCACATGAACTGTTGTGGCATCCAGCTCTCACTGCCAGCATGTATTTTGTGGTGCCACTGTCCGTCCACAGTTACTATGCCATGGACTTTTTGACCTATCTTTTTCAACCTGTGCAATTCAAAGTCTGATCTCCTAAATAATCGAATGGGCAATTTTATGAGAAATTTCTTACTGTAAGATGTGGCACATAATGATGAACAGCTACTGCTTATATTTTCCAGGAAAAAATATAAGAGTTTATACTTTAAGTTCTACAGCTAGGAAGAGACATACTTAAAAATTATCATTTACTGACTGATCATATTTCACTACATATTTCTTTTCACTATTTTTAATGAAAACTGAATATAGGTCCATACCCCAACAAAGTAAGAACAATAACACACACCAAGAGCAGCTCTGAATTCACTAACAATTTCAGATTCCATTTTTAATTGATTTTTAAATGCAATTAAATTATAAATGTTAATACTTCTTGCATCAGTATTAATATTTATTGATGCATATGACTGAAATTGATAAAATAGTATCTACTAAAATATATTATGAAGTTATTTTTAAATAAATCAGGTATTTGAAAATATTTTGTGGCACAAGCACTGCAAGGAGAATAAATTCAATACAGCAGTTAATTCATCCTGCTGGTGATGAAGGGAAGGTGGATCTAGTCTTCTCTTTCAGGGCACAGGGAGACTTCACCCACTGGCCCTAGCAAGGAAGCTGCACCCCTCCATGCCTCCCAGTATCCCAGGGGAGACACTGCTACTCAAGATCCCATAACGATAAACTAGAGACTTAAGAATAAAGGGTAGATGGCAGCTGCTTGCAAGGAACTTGTCAGTCAGAAAGACAAAATAGGATTTTTCTAGCTTTAAAATTCTCTTTTCACAGCCAGAGCTGAGGTTAAGGTTCACTTACTCTGCTCTTTACCTAGTTTTCCTTACGGTAGTGATGGCAATGCAAGTGTCAATAAGCCCTCACTCTGCTTTTGCTGATGAATAATTTACATCAGTATATCTTCAGGTAATTGCATTTTTTACTTTTCCAACAGAAATTTCAGAAGTCCTACTAAAATGAGTAGATATTTTTAGACTGTGTTCATACCACTACTACGAAGCAAATACAGTTTCCTCAATGCCATTCTGCTCACATGCTTATTTCTTTAAAGGCAGGAAAAACATAGTTGATTTTAGTATTTGAGAAGATTGTAAATTCATAATAAAGGGAAGAGGCAAGCACACAAGAAGCACAGGCTACGCATTTTCCCACATTTTTACACAAATCTACCAGTGAAGTCTAATCCTCATTTTTAATATGCCTCTTTGTTTACACTCTACGGAAAATCACTTCCCAGGTAATTTCAGTTGTGATTTCAAGCACTTTTCAACCCAAGTCTTCATTCATATTTGTGTGTTGTACATAAACACTATATTAAAAGAGAAAATCTGCAAACCTAAATGCTCAGCTGTTATAAAACATATCAGCCACCTCAGTGTGGCCCCAGCATGACTCTGTGCCATGAAATACAAGCACATACATTTTGCATAGAACACCTGCATCATTTAGTGAATGGGAGTCACTAAATATTTTTATTTTATTGCTTTCTTTAAGATTTGCCATCAAATTTTACTTATTGTATATATCACTTTGCCTTGGAGCAAATACCTGAATTATTCCTGTACTCACGGGCATTTCTATAATATTGTCTCAAAAAGTCTTTACAGAACAGAGATACTGGTTCTCTACATACTGCCCCTTGGGAGATCAGGTGCCAGCATTTTCCTCTACACTAAAAAGTTGTAAAGCATCTATTTGCATTAGGTGCCCAATTTGAAACATCACAGAGTCTTTTATCATAGAAATACAGTAATTTTTTTCTTCATAGAACATTTCAGACATGTCCTACCCAACACTCACTGCATTTTGGACAACCCAGTTGCTCTTGGTGTTCTTTGGAGCTGATCCCAAGTGTCCTGCTCAAGTGGCACCCGAAGAATGACAGACAGTCCATAAAGCGAGTGGTGACGGCACCACTTTGGAAGACACTTCTCCAGGGCCATGCAGGAAATCCCTGACAAAGGGTCCAGGCACTACCACCTGCTTTTCCCAACCTAGTGATGGACAAACTGGGACTCTCCAGCAAAGTGCCACATTGCCAGCACAGCCCTGATTCACTCACAGACTACTTTACTTTGGCAACAGATAGCAACTGATTACAGAACAAAAAAAAAAAAAAAAAAAAAAAAAAAAAAAAAAAAAAAAGGAGAAAAAAAAATCAGCTCCATAAAATAGGATTACAAAGGGGACAAATTATGCTCTGCTCAAGTTCCTGCCCATCCTGTCATCTCCTTCCAAACTCTCCACCATCGTACTCATCTCTCTGTCCCTCAGGACTAGAGGGAATGGCCTCAAGTTGCACCAGGGGAGGTTCAGGTTGGAAATGAGGAGACATTTCTTCTCAGAAAGAGCAGTCAGGCACTGGGACGGGTTGCCCAGGGAGGTGGTGGTGTCGCCGTCCCTGGGGGTGTTCAAGGAAAGGTTGGACGTGGTGCTTAGGGACATGGTTTAGTGGGTGACATTTGTAGTAGGGTGATGGTTGGACGACATGATCTTGGAGGTCTTTTCCAACCTCAATGATTCTACGATTCTAGGATTCTTCTCTCCCTCGTTATGCCCCTACTCCTCCACTGTTCCGCAGCCCATCACCCTTTGCACCAGCATTGCTGCTGCTTCCCACGTCTGCACGATGCCAAGGAAGACCAGCAAAGGAGTCAGTATCTCTCAGGGGTACATTTATAGTTTGGCACTAACACTAAACACATCCATCCAAAAATGCGCATCCTTCATGACAGCAAAACATTCCCCTGCTGTGCTGCCATTTTTTCCAGACGTGCTTAGGACAATCCCCAATTAAGCTTGTGGTTACCTGCTATTAGAACTTGCATTTTATCCTAAAATTTGAAATGTCACTCATGCCCCAAGAATTTTTTATGGAGTAATCACCAAGAAGAATATGTGCTGAGCAGTGTGTATTTTCGTCTAATTAGAGAGTATTAGCATACATACTTGAATTGAAAAATTATGAAGGTGTTTGTGTTTATTGTTAACCTAATGAATGCATCGACTGTGCAAGTACCTGAGATGCTTCAGAAAGGAGATCAGAAAAAAATGGTTACCACTGTTTTTACTTTTGTTAACAAAACAAACCTGAATGACCCTCAGAAGAGGGCTTCTGTGAAAATAGCTTTAATTGAAAAGATGGAAAACCTTAAATTTGGAAATTAGTTTCTAAAAATTATTCTGATGGGGACAACCTGCTAGAACTTCAAGAAAACGGAAATGGGCTTGAAACTACAAAGACATTGAAAAAAAGCCTGTTACTGGTAGAGTAAGGAAAAATGATTCGTGATATGAAAAATATCTACAATGGTAGGCAAATTAAAGAGCAAGAAACTAAAATTGTAGGAACCTGCTCTAGCACTGTAATCTCTCTCTTTTGATAAAGAAGGTGTATTTTAACAGCACAGAACATTATCTGGATCAGAAGTCAACGGTCTCACACTGCATTTGTGGGCGAGACAGCGTTTTAGTCTGAAACCATGCAAAACAAATCTACCTGCACAGTAGGAGAGACAACAAAAGCAGTCTCTTGAAGAAACTGTGCATTACCAGGAAAATCTCACATAACATCCACACATGAAAAATGGCACAAAACTTTGTAAAATAAAATTCATCACTCATCTTAAAAATGAATGAAGAATGGAGGAACAAGAGTCCCTTAATTATTGAGCCCTCAGGAGCCAGATCCTGAGACAACACCAATCACTTAACCACCGTCCAAGGAATTATCACAGCTCCCCATGCTTGCAGTCATCAATCTTCATTTAGCATGTACAATGGAGGAGGACAGCTAGCTTTCGAGAGAGTCAAAAAATCCATTTCCTAATGCTGCTCCAAGTAGGATTTGTCTGGCTTGCCAGACAACTCTGGCATTGCTGATGACCCAGCAGGATACTTTGCCTCCCTGCGTGTTACCTACCAGTAAATCATCCTCTCTAAACTCAAAAGGCACTTCAATTTGGAGAAGAGAGCTAAGGGTGGGGGGAGTAAGATAAAGGTTGACAATATTATATGAGCCAAGGACAAAATTAACTCAAAGATGTTATTCACCTAATTCACATTACTAGAATAAGGAAACACTTGAAGAAATTAGTAGAAGAAATTAGTAAAAGTAGTAGTAGTAGAAGAAATTAGTAAAACAGATCAGAGATGGTGCTATATCACACAACAGGTTGTGAAGCTCTACATCATGCTTCCACAGAAGGTTGCACAGGCAGATGGCATCCAAAGTTACCCCTGAAAGGAATTAGATAAAGTTACCGACAACAGTTTCATAAACAGATACTAAAAGGCATACGAAGGACTCTGCCTCCTGGCATCCTTCATCAAACAGCCATCGATATTGGGAGGGGGCGGTGGAATGGACCCAGAAAGTGGATGAGTCCATGTGCTCTTTCTTTCACAGCATCCCCATCGCCAATACCAGGACAGATGGGCATGGCATGACGCAGTTTCATTTCTTTCATGCGTAATCGCTGTCACCAATCCCTTAGGATAAAATGAATTCGGTAATATGATATTTTAAAATTACCTTTCTTTCCAAATACATTTAACAAAACTCAGACCAAAAAAAAATAAATAAAATTTGTGCTTATTTGATGCAAACTATTTTCCACACATCAGCACAAGCTTGCTTTTAAATACCTGGTTCACATTCACATTGTGTACCCTACAACAGCTGCACAGAGCAACAGCAGTCAGCAGCACTCTGCCAGCTGCCTCCGCTGCAGAGACTGGTCCACAGCCCCACGTGCACAGACCAGGAAGATCCATTTCTGAAAATGAAGCTCTGACTGTTTTTCACCTACTGGTGCATTGATTAGACTATGGCTCGACTCATACTGACAGTCCCACACCAAAACACCCGCAGGGTTCACACATTACACACTTTTTTATGATATGTATCACATCCTTCCTACCCCAACAGTTTCACTCCTCTATTTACCAAATTCTCCACCTTCACATTCTTTCTCAAAGACGACCAAATCCTAAATGAAGGCTGGTGACACTGGTATGTGGCATAACCATGGCTGGTTTTTAAGTAGTTAAAAAAAAAAAAAAAAAAACACAGCATGAAAACCCCAGCATCGTTAACAGCTTGCATACATCCACCTAAATTGGTGCGTGGATTGGTAATATAAATAAATAAATAAATACATACATACATACATAAAAATAAAAGGTTATAAACAAAAATATTAAGCTTTATAGCTGGTTCATTCCTATAAGGTTGGTAGAAGTTCTCATTTGACTGATGCTCTGCTGCTACCATCCATTTCTTATATACATATGCATATCTGAGAGAGATCCTGTATAAACTAAATATGCATTAATATTTACGCAGCATATATATTCTACATGCCTGGGAGGCATCTGTCAGCAATTCACTATGCACTATAAATCCAATTTATTTATTTGTCTTCTCTTGCTCCTCCATCTTTTTCCATCCCTGTATTTCTGTCGTTTCTTTTCCTACCCCTTTATTCTCATCTTCCATTTCTATCCTGTCCTAAATCAGAAGCAATCCATTGCCTTGTCTGCAGAATTCTGTTTGGAGAAATCTAGTTTTAAATTCATACAATTAGAAAATAGCAGACTACATTCTAGCTCTCTTGACTCAGATCACAAACCAAATTGCTTTCTCCTTCATGCTCACTGATGTGGCTAACGTGTTAACAGACATTTTCTGAATTTGACATATTTTATTCAACCATGCTCAAAAATAAACCACCTGCAACTTCTCATTCTGCCACCTGAGCAGCAGAAGATATGTATGCTGGGAAGGAAAAACTGGCAGGGTCAGTGCAGACTGGTCTTTGGTCCAAGCAGCATTCTTCCCAAGCAGTCTTAAATTTGAACCACTGCCCTTACACCTCCAGAACACTTGCCACTATGACTTCTCTGAAAGGGGGATAATGGCGTCAAAGACTCAAAATCTTCCTTTTGTCATGATGCAAATCCTTATGACTATCTTGCCTCTTCCTGTGGCCTCTCAGATTTGGAGATGGACATGCCTTATAAATCCATTTATAAAATCAGAACAGCTTTCTAAGATAGTGACAAGTGTTCTCTTCTGGACAAAAAGGTTTCTTCATACATGAGCCTGCCAACTCCAGTTGTCACTTTTCAAAGGACTAACCTCCTCATTCAGAGGTTACTTACCCTCTCCAGAATTTTTTTCCAGGAATGTCATGTGTTCTGTAGGTCAGGCCGAGCACCTGCCATCTCAGCTCTGGAAGACTCAATGAATGGTATTTTCTGCAATTTGGCAACTATTTGGCACCAAACAGTTATGTTTTGAATGTGGCGCAGCAAAGCACTACAGCAACAGCGCAAAGCACATCTTGCAGGAAGAGTTAAAAGGTACAACCATGAAAGCAGCTCTACCGGATGCACTAGTGAGCAGGGACAAATTTGGCCATTCTACCACATGCCTTGTTTTGCTCTGAAGAGCTCCACATCCACGTCACTCTGAACAGCTGAATGTAACTAGGATGAAAAGGTAAGTCTGTTTAGAGTTAATTTTCACAAGGTGACTGTATAGCCGGATCCTTGTTCGTAAAATGTGAACATCTAAAAGTGCAGAGCAGCTGCAGACCCTTTAAAGTGCTATAGAGCAGTACAGTAAAAAGCCTTGAAAGGACAAAAATCCCACCCTAAAGAGCACACAATACAACATATTCCCTCAGACTTTGACGTAAATACCCCGAATGGCTGTATCCACACAGCACTTCTTCACAAGGCCTCTGACTGCAGAAAGCCCACTGTTGTTGGGCAAAGGGAACTGAGGGCTCAGCATCACTCCTGCGTGTCACCATCTCCCTGGTACTCCTGTCCTTTTGCCCAAACATGGCACAGGCTGCCCACACAAGGGTCCAGTCGTGCATCCAGAAATGAGATGCAAAGCACAGCAGGCCGATTAATGGGGTCTGTGGCTGGGAGCAAGCCCAGCGTCTGTAAAGGCATTCAACCAGCCAGGGCTGCAGTCACATGCAGGTGGCTCTAGCTGTGTTATGCATCTGAGCGTGGAGCTGCTTATAATTAAAGTTCTGCTTCACTGAATGATGAGTTTGAATTTGACCAAGCATTTCTACAAGAAAACTACTTTCAAATCTCCTGTCATCTTTGCTTGGCATCTCAGTAATGTGCTGACACTGTTTTAAACAGGGAGCCACCCCACCTCCTCTTTTGCCCTCATCCTGAGTTAACCTGGTGTCCCTAGAGGAACCACAGCAGCTGAGTAAAGGTACAGATGGACATTTTAAAGAGATGAGGAAATCCACCACACCATCCCCCTCCCTGCTCCATGCTGCTGAGCCATGGGGAGCTGGTAGGCTGACCTGGGAGGCTGGTCCCTATGGGATCCCCCTCTGCGACCTGCGTTCACCGTGCCTAAAATCAGGTGGTGGAACATCCCCGGGAGGACAAACAAGGGCCTCAGCGGAGAGTTCAAGAGCCTCTCACAGCAATACTCATCAGTTTTTAAGCAACATCATGTTTAGTTTTGCAAACACTAATTTAGATAATGGCACCACTGTTTGCGCCTGTGTCTCACACTGATGAGCACACGTTCAAGATTGTATTTTCCTCTTTAGCATCAAAATGTATAAGGATACCATTATTATCCTCCTTACAACATATTTCTAGAGTCGTGCTCAATTCTTTAAATTATTTATGTTTCCAAAAATAATCCTTCTAACATGACATCTATTACTTACAGTAAAATCTGAATTCAAGACTCAGGTTCTGCAGTGCAATGCTTTTGACATGCAAGCATCAGGGGGGGCTAACGTGGCTTGCAGAACAGGAGAACACATCCAACAGCTCCACACGTAGCATGTAATGCTGAGCTAAACGTAAAGCAATCCAACCTCCAAGGACGTTGTTTTTACGTTACAAGAGTTACAGGGTTATATATAGATATCTAACACAGACCGTTTTTTCCTTCACAAAAACAGACAGACATATTTACAAACATACTAGCAATTAATCAATCCCATAATGTGTTGGAGGTTTTTTGTTTGCTTTTTTTTTTTCCACAGGCATAGTTTCAGTACTTCTGCTTAAGACTGCTGATATGACTGAATTCTGCAGCATTGCATCTTAATATTAGGAGATGAGTATTAAAATGAAAGTTAGAAAAATAAATGCAGCTGTTTCTTAAATCATAAAGATATATGCAGTGATGATTTCCTTACAAGCTAACTGGTTGTGCACATAGCTAACAGTGTCTGGGGAGAGGTGATGCAACCTCAAACATTGGCTGGCATAATTAGAAACATTTATAGCCTTATAGAAAAGGTAATTCAAAAGTAAAGTGCCTAAATTCAAGGAAAGCCTTAACGGGAATATATGTGTTTGTCCATTTACATTTGTTTTGCTTACAGACCACTGTTGTGTGGAGATGCACACAACTTTGCTCCACAGCAACCAGAGAACTAGGGCATAAGAACAGATAACAAGACGTCTGAGACACCACTGACACCCTGCAAACATGTTCTCTCTTAGTGCTGGTCAGGAGTTTTTCAACAAATGTCTTCTTATAAAATAAATAAATAAATAAATAAATAAATAAACTCATTACTTTTCGAAACTGAAACTTTAATCAGAAATGTAAAAGATTATGCAATTTTTATTTTTAAAACGCTTACCGTGAAAGACCTGCACAGCCCTGTACACTCAGATTCACAGCCCTGATTTGCTTGTTTCTGTACTAAGTGTACACTCATCACTGCCCTTCAGACTCTGGGGTTGGCATCAACAACTTCATCATTTCCACTCTGCTGTGCAATGGATTCATTGGACCAAAGAAAGCAAAGAAGAGACTAGCTGGAAAATGTTTGTATAGCTTTGATGTAACAGGCTTTGTTTTAAACCAAAGAACCTGCTGTAAATTATCTTTCCTCTCTGTTCCCAAATTGCCATTTTCTCTCCAGAACCTACATATGACATATTTTGAGCTGCTGAGTATTTATTATATTTGTT
Source organism: Cygnus olor (assembly GCF_009769625.2). Taxonomy (NCBI): domain Eukaryota; kingdom Metazoa; phylum Chordata; class Aves; order Anseriformes; family Anatidae; genus Cygnus; species Cygnus olor. Next base: position 23,151,466 of record NC_049170.1, on the reverse strand, counting down.
GACAAAGTGGAGGGTATGAATACATAAAACTTTTGAAAATCAGTCCATTTCTATTAAGCAACACAATATGGATTGAGCATTTGAGATAGGGAATTTGGGAAGAAAAATATGTAAGCATTAAAACATTTAAAACAGGAGAGCAAATACATGGACAGGAACCCCAGAGAGACACCTGAGTTTCATAGACACTTACTTTGTGGGAATCCATGGTTTAACCCAAATGGCAGGTGGGCGACACACTGCAGAATAGATGGAAACCAGCTCTTCCAACATCTGTATCAGCATTGTAAGAGAAGTTTGGGCTTTGCACAACAGCTGGGTATTCTGGGTTATAATAGCAGAGCAAAGACCACTTCTGCATTACAAGAAGTGCCTGTCATCGTTAAAACCTACTGACCTATCTTACATTTTCTTATGAAATATTTTCAAGGGAAGCAAAGTTTAACAGAGCAAAGCATAACAGAGCATAGCCCTTTTCTAAACACAACTGACTTTGTCCTCATGGAGATACACAATCTCTGGCCTACAGACAAATTTCTCATGGACAGTTCCAGCATTTGCAAAGCTTGTTTCATTTTGGTACAACACACCCTACAGCTTTTCATTGAGGAAGCCAGGGAGAGTAACACAGAAACTATCCACATACGTATGGCTTTGTATTTTGTATTGAAATACTTGGTTTTCAGTCACATTAAACAGAACTCAATTTAGCATCAGAAGCACTAGCAAACTCCTGAAATGCAATGATACGTTCTCTACAATGTCTTAATCCATATCTCCAGATAGTAGAAAATTAACATTTACTTAAACTAAAAATAAGATTAAATGTGTTCTCCCTTAGCTCAAGCATCCTTTGATACACTACTTCACTTTTTAACAGCTCACAGCCTAAAATGCTCTTTAGTTAAATAATGCATGTGCAGAATTAATATATAATAACAGCAGGAAGCACACATTAAGGACAAGGTGAACTGAGGAAATATTTTCAACTCAGAATGGGGTAACTGAAAAGCAGGAACTGAAGAAGTGCTATTTCAGATACTGTGATCTGCTAGAGAAATTTTTCTTATTCTTGGGATTACGGTACTGTTCAGACATAAAGTTCATACTTCAGTCCTCACAATTTGAACTTGCACAAAGTGAAGGTGCCTAATTCCCATTTCAGTGAGTGGGAGTTGAGGGCACTCAGCCACCGAAAGAACTAAGCCCCCTGAGATGAGACACCATGCATGCCAGCTTAATTTCACACTACAAGAACGCGTCTATAGAAATAGACGGGTGTGCGTGCCTGAATTCATGTATGTGTTTTATCCTCCATTCACAGAAAATGAAATGGAAGGTGACATTTATTCCGAAAATGTAGACAGATCACGCTGTCACCTCTAGAAGGTGACAAGAGGTGTAGACAGACTGAAATTTCAAAAGATAGGAGCACTAGGCAAATGCAGTAGGTGTCCCAGGGGACAGACACCACACTCCCTCTTCCACCACCCCCCTGAACCACATATGCCCTGAAGCGAAAGGAAGCTTCCTAGGCTACCTGGTCACCGCTCTGCCTCTTCCTGATCTTAACACAGTCTAAGTACTTAAAGGCTTTTGCCCAAAGTATGTTGCTGTAATTCTGACCAGATTGCATTTCTAAATATCGTAATTTTGTACCGCTGTAGTCCTTTCATTTCTTCTCCCAGTGTATTTTAAAACACAAAAAGTACCTTACAATGAAAGCACAGAAAGTTCTGCTTTGTTACCATCTTTGTCACCATCTTTGTCGTGCTGTACATGGACCATAAATAGCACAGATGCTTTACACTTTTATCACTACAATGTCAGTTCACTAGTAGTAATTCAGCACACAAATACCAGACCCCTTAGTCAAATGAGAAAGTGTATTAACATTTTTTTCCGAATGGGTTTTCTTCCCCAAGCAATTCCTTTTTTAATCTTCAAAGATACTTAAATAAGAGAAACACATTAAAATAGAATCTTATTCATCTTGCCTGAATGAGCAACTTGTTGTAAAGCATCGGAAAACAACTCAAAATAAGCAATTATTCTTTGCTACTTGGCCAGTTGAGCCCCAGCGATTTACTCAGGATACAAATGCGTATTTTAACAGTACTATTGATACGGGTTTATAAAAGGACATGGAAAAAAATCGTGAGTTACTATCCCAGACTTGCAAAATATCACTTCCAAAAGCACAATAACACTCTTGTCTCAAATTCTAGTTTTTCAGAGCTGTGCATCAAAGAACCCTACACTATGACTGAAGGAAAGTCAGTGACTGGGTAGTAACAACACACCAGATAATGAATGAAACACAGAATGCAATATGTTTTTCAGGAAGGAAAAGGAAAGCTTGCAGAAAAAGAATACAACCGAAAGAATAATGAGCGCACAGATATACTAGTTTGTTGAATTAAAATCTGAGAAATTGTTTAAAATGTTCTAAATTACGGTTTGGTATTTTTGAGGCAAGACTTCAAAAGTTTTTTCAGTATTTTAAGACATGTTTTTGTTTTCCTTTCTGTTACTGTTTTTCATCCAGCAAGGAAAAAAGAAACTATGGCCAAAGAAATCCCAAACACTTTTTTTTTTTTCCCAGAAAAGCTAAGTTAGATAAGATTTTGGCAAACATACACATTATTTTTCCAGTAGAAAACCATCATATCTTTACATCATTATTTATTCTAGTTTTGATGAAAACACAGGTTATCACTGGCAAGCCTACATTAGAAGTTCACAGCACAGTTCACACAACTCCAGAACCAATGAGACAGAAATTCAGCGGAAACGGCTGAGACTTTTAAACATTTGTCCTGCAGACGGAAGAAGATTTCTGCCATGACCTGACCAGAGGTCTAGGCTAGGACTCTGAGGTAGATTTGCACCTCTGAGATCTTCAAGGACTAGAAAGCTTTCAATTTAAAAAAATAAATACACCACCAGCAGGTTATATTTTAACCTACAGTCAAAAAAATAACTTTTTAAACCATGTTTATGCATATACAGAAAGGGCATATGAAAGAAATCCCCCCAGCTTACTAATCATAACCAGACAGCACCACTGAAGAAGCCAGAACCAGTAAGTGCAAGACGCCACACTAAACTTATCCTAGCAGATTAGTTAGGGATGGAGCACAGGCTTAAGCAGGGCGTAAAATCATCCACAGTGTTCTCTGCTCAAATACACAGTTTTCATCCACATCAACTTCCGACTGTGTCCTGGGAAGGGAGCTTCCTGAAAATGGACACTGCTGCCACGAGCCTGCAACAATACAGGGACTGGGAGGCAAAAAGAGAGTGAAGAAAGACTTCCTGACAATCCTGGGGATGGTTTTCTTTCCTGGGAAAAATCCCCACAGACAAAGACCTCTCTGAGAATGAAGGGATGCACTCCGTTATAGCTTTAGTGCACAGTCCTGCACTCTGGGGCTAGAGACTGAGAGCAAGGATTTGTCCTCAGGGCTAACTTGGAGTTTGGTCTAAAGCATCTTTCTGGGTTAGCGAATGAATAAAATCTTACAAACAACACATAACCTGGAGATAGAGTTCACCTAAACAACTGTTAGTGCTCCACTTGAAGCCAGACAACCTGGAAAAGCCAATGTGGAGCATCCCTTCTGTATCCAGGCCATACGATGGAGTTCACAAGACCACCGAGTGCCACTTCATCAACAGTGACAAGCTTGAAGATGTAGAAAAGGATGGTGCAACTCTCTGAAAGACTCCAGTGCAAGGAGAAAAGGGGCAGGGAAAGGGGAAGGAAAGAAGAGGTTCTGGAACAGCTGCAGACCATATGGGCATCCAAAAACATGGTCATCCGCCAAAACTGAATGAGAGGCACAGGGGGAAGCATGCACCATCTTTTATGTCCTTAGGCTTGCAACACAAGGAAAGACAAGACACATGTGCACCCCGTGGGATTTTAAAAGGCACAGCCCATCTACAATGACTTTTTGAAGTGCACATGCACACGCAGTAGCATATGTGGACAAATACTTGAAGAAGATGCATATGTGGAATCCTACAAAGTACTACATATTTTGCAGGATGAAGTCAAATCAATCCCTTCTCCATATGGAATCTTCACAATGTCTACAAAGTGCACTGTACTGGTGTCACGGATATTTAACTCCAGCCCTTATTCACCATCATTAATATGCAAACCAAACACCATGTTCTGCAAGCTCTCCCCCCAGATTCCTTCTAAAACTTTATCCCCTTGACAGTAAACCATGAGCAATAATCCTGTAAAAATACATGCACTACACACTTCACTTCATGTTTCATTTTTCAGATTAACCACGTATCAAAAATAATCACTGCTGTCAATCATCAACACAAAAATCCATTTAAAAAAATATATTGACACAAGAAGGTATTACAAATATTATTCTTAAAAGCAGTCCCTGTGTTGATTTCAGGTTGGTGATTATTTTTCTCACTTTTACCAAATACTGAATTACAACTAACGTGCTGGCAGACCTTTTATTTCTCTAAACCCTATAAGTAAGTCATCAATGACTCAATGACAGACATTTGTTAATTACTTTTCTCTTCCAAGGACAACCAATAGTAAATATATTTTATATTACGGATTCTTGAAATTTAAAGAAAGAGAGACAAAAAGAGAATTCTTACCATGAAACAGGTCCAATTAGCTAACCATTTCACCCAAAATATCTCAGAAAGTATTAAAATAATGTGTCTGAAAACCAGCACAGAACTGCAATTTTTCAGACAACTAAAGTGCAAATTATTTCCAAATGTACTTGAAAAAAAAATGTGCTATCTTTCCACCGACATGAATATTTATTGCTGTCTATATGATGCTATAAAGGCATTTGACATGAATGAAAGGGAATAAAATTACATGATTGATGCTGGATCCCTAAATACTCTGTGCTCCTCTCTCCTTTCCCCTTAAGATCATTAGAGTACGCCTTTTAGGAAACAGAGGCAAAAAGATCACTGAAAACAGACGTTCTCCCTGTTAGAGATCTCATTAGCAAAAGTAGATCTAGATGACATGAAAAATGCTGCAGACCACAAGCCCCTGGTACGTTCTTAATTTCAGCGTCTTGCCCCATCTCTAAACTCCCTGCTTTTGTCACTGTTGGGCAGACTGCACTGCAGTCCTCCAGCTCAGGCTCAGAAATACTTTGAGGTTAACACTTAAGAAGAACTGAAATCAGTTCTGCAGTTCCTGCCTCCTGGCACAGTTCAGACACACGCAGAGGCTTCTGTTGCTTACACTGGCTTCATGACCACAGAGGTTACAAATCTGTGAGCTGCCAGGATAATTAATCTGCCCAGCAGCTCAGTCCCTGAAACACTTTTTCTCAAAGCAACTGGGGCCAGATAAATTGGTCTGGCGGTGACGACATTCCCAGCCACCACTTTCCCTTCATCTTTCTCCATGGATGTGTGCCAGCCCCACAGACCCAGTGTGGCCACTGCAAACAGTCTGCACAAGCTCTTTGGACTTAACTACCCTGGCCACCATCTTTCCCGGGGCAGCCATCTAGTGCTTCAGGTCTTATATTTTCACATGCCTACATGAGCTGTGGTGGCTTGACTCCCCATGCACAGGATAGTGATTGAGCACGTGTATAACTAGCGCTGCTTGGAAGAGCAGGACAAGTTGCACTTGCACAGCTCCTCCGAACCATTCATGCATACCGTTCCCAGAGGAGAAGGGTTTTCCTGATCCTCCCCTCCTGACATGAACAGATGCTAAGGGACTTGCACACCCAGATTGGGCTGCGCAGTGTAAAAACACCCAGCCCACAAAGTGAGGTACTTCTCTCATCATAGTATTTATTCAGTTGTTTTGATTGGGAAGGCGCTTTGTAAATGAAAGATCTCAGTTCAAAGACAGGAGATTCGCTCTAAAATGGAATTTTACAAAAGATGTCTGGAAACTGAACAGACAAATGTGCTCTGTTCCTCTCAGAGACCCTCCTGGAAGCAGTCTGGGTAGGACTTTCTGGGTTGTTTTAAGCTCATTTGTGTTTTTTTTCCAGTACTATAAGTCTCTATTGTTAACTTATGCATTATTTAAAAGATTCTGAATTTAAAAATAGCTCTAACCCACCAAGGGAAAATGGGAAAAGCACTGAGCTGAAAGCCACAGTGCTTCCCTCACAAATTGTTTCAGCATGCAAGACATCACAGACTTCTCCCATTTTCATTTCAATTTAGTAGCTGTCTTTGACATATGCCCACCCATTTTCACCATCAAAGTATTTGAACATAACTCATTCCTGAGGGTGCATATTGCAAGTCTCCATGCACTGCTCACACAGCAAATTACTACCGCTGTAGGTCCTAGGACATAAATAGGTAAAGCTTTGGGGTTTGGAGATCCTGTGTTCAACCCCCATGATCTGCTTTCACCTATTAAGTGCGCACCTTACACTCTTCTGCCCATAACATCAGGAAGGAATTAGAAGTATCCAAGGCCAAGATAAAATCAGCAATGATCCTGACTCATTTCATCTGCAAACTGAAGTCCAGGCGAGCACAGGCCTGGAAGCACTTAACAACCTCCTGTTTATGAAAGGGATGCCGCTGAGCTCCAACACAAGGAAAAAGCAATCCTCATGTAATGACAGTGTATAGAGCAGAACCTGAAGAGTTTTTCACACTTCAAGAGAAACTAGCTGTAGCATACATATGTTGATTTCAGTCCTAAGCATTTTTCCAGAGTTTAGCTAGGTACTGCATTTAGGCACTGTATTACGTGGTGGCTGTGAATCTTTGCTCCCAAGGAAGAAAGGAGGGAAAAAATAAAAATAAAAAAGGAAGAGGGGGTTCACCCAGTTTAAAATAGGGCAGGTTGTCTACCTGTCTCAAAATTCAACATGACATAGGTAGTCCTTCTGCCAGGTATAGAGCAACACCTAGTACCTGATGGGCAACGTAGGCCGTGCATGGCCTTTGCTAGCAAGAGGCCACAGGCCCTGCACAACTGGCAGCCTGCAAGGCCTCCCCACATGCCAGGCTACGGCCAGCCTCGAGATCGTTTTAACCTGTTTTTAGCTCTAACAGCAAGCTGCCCTGTGTTTAGGTGGTGGATAACAATAACCCTAAAAGAACCCAAGACTGCTGAGAAAGAAACCACCACCATCAACATCCAACCCCTGACAAGGACCTCGGGACACGGAGTGAGGACACATGGTGACCATGGATGGGTGAACATAACTCAGAGACACCTAGATGTGGCGTCGTTTCAGTGCATCAGTTTTAGCTGCACTATTATTTAAAATGAGCTGCTATAATATAATTTGACTGTTAAGGCTCTCAATAAATGCTTAGCTCTAGATTAGTTTCTCTAACTCATGTAAAAGCAGCCATGGTTTATTGCCACAGCAAAGACCTACCACATACCAAAGCCCAAGTCTGGAATGTACTTCTGAAAGTTAAAGCTGATGATAGTGGAGATGTGACACCAAAATATCAGGCTGGGACAAGCAAGCTGGATATTGCATAATTTTGTGCCAGCAGCTTTGCTGGCCTGAAGCAGAAAGGCAAAGAGAATGGATGTGCTCGAGCAGATTCATTTCCCCTGAATTCAGACCAGTCTCTACAGGATGCAGCCAGGGGCTTCAAGCGTATGGTAACATAAAACTTCCCCAAACTTGTCTCCTGTCTCTACATCCTGCTATCCACATCATCACTGAAGAACATAGTGAGTTCAACCCTGGTTCTCTTGTGAGGTTAAAATGGATTTCCAGGACACAACTTAAATGGGGAGAGAGAGCGTGGCCACACCATTCAGATGGGTTGGATATTACTGATTTTATGTAAACATGTTACTGTGGTGCTTTCAGCTGTTTCTGTTACGTAAGACTCACAGGCAGGGACAGAAAACCTGAGAAACAATCATGGGTGTTAGAGCTTTGGTTCCCACTGCCAGTAGCAGAAGCATCGCTCATGTTAAGCCAAAAGACCTTCTGAGCTAAAAAATCACAGAGTGATTAGAGGGAGCAAGCCCTGTAGCTCTGAGTGTAAACCAAGAAAAAAAAATCTGATTGCAAATTCCCTTCCACAAGTAAAATATGTTGAGTACAAGGCTACCCACTCAGTCTCATTAAGCAGGATAAAGTGTGTAATCCACTGTTATAAGTGCATGCACACAAGTGAGCACCCAGCAAACAACAATGATGTCCATGCCTTATGCAAAACATCCACAGAGCTTAAGTCCAGAATACAAGAGCGTTTTATAAGCCAGCAAGTTCATATGCCAGGACCTGGGTTGGCGGAGGGCTCTGCTCTCTGCCTTCCTTCCCTCCCAACTCCCAGAGCAGCCCATTTTGGGGTAGGACCAGTTATGCTTATTTTGGCAGCTGTAGCTTCTAACACACAAGAGGGAAAGGAGTTGAAGGAGGAGGATGAAAAGGTTGGCAAACACCATGGAAGCGGAAAGGGCAGCTCTCACACTAGGGATCCCAAAACTTGGACTCATTTGCATCCTGCTGGATAACCCTGAAATACCAGCAAAACCAAATAAATATGACAAATAACTGTCAAATAACAATTTGAGAGGATGGTTAGAATTATACTGCTGGAGGTGCTGCTAAGATAATGACTTGATGTTTATGTTCTGAGGAGAGTCCTAGAGAGTCCTAACACCAGCTTTCAAGCATGGAGACTATCACCCTGAAGTGATGGGTGATTTGTTAGATAAATCATCTACGTGTTATAGAGTCATCCCCTTTCGTATAGAAGCAGCCCCCAAGTTGTGGGAGGCAACAAAACTGGTGCAAGAGTACACATTGAAAAAATCAGTGGAGATTCTAAACTTAACAGTGTCCAAGTACACAAGAGAGCATATATTGTGTATAAATATACCCAGAAGGTCACCTTGAAATCTCCACTTTTTGAATACAGAAATATGATCTGCAGTATTTTAGCAGAATGGTACAGGAGTAATATCTCTACAGAGTGCTATAACCCTTTAGTGCAGAAGATACCACATGGCACCTGCAAATTGATTTTTGGGTTGCTGAAGTTGAAGAATAAGGTACTGTTGATAGTGATCTCTGCAGTGGAGACACTAAAAAGGAGCATAAAATGTTGCTTTGTCCTGAGACTTGAGAAAACATTCTTGTTTAGAGAAGATAGAAAGAGCGCATTCCTACAAAACACACTAAGACTACACTGCAAATAAATGTTAGCCATTATTTTAATGCTGGTTTTTCATATTTAAAGCTCATGGGTTTTTTGAAATTAATAATAACAATAATAATAATAATAACTTTTATAAAACTTTAAGAACTTTAAAAAAAAATCCCCAAATATTTTGTGTTTACAGAAATGATAACCTTAAAGATATTAAATCATTATTATGGGAGAAAAGTTCCTTTATACAAAGGTGAATGAACAGGACTATTCAATCTTGCATTAAAGAGATAGGGCTCCAATGGATCCTCATAAAAACAGAATCTTCTGTTTGAAAACACTTCTTAACATAGAAAATTTTCAGATAAATTGTCATGAGGCAAATTAATATCTCATTGATGATTATACCAAGGGTCAAGGAAAGTACAAACAGTGACATTCACAAATACCACTAAAACAAAACCCGGTATTATATTAAAATAATCACATTATTATCCAATGATTATAGAAATTGGGAATGTGGCCACCTATTTGTAAATTACTAAAGAAGGTCAGAGACTGAATAATGACGAATATTTCAATGCCTATCTGAGATGTCTGTAAGGAAAAACAAAGAAAGAAAAAACATTGCGATTCATAAATAGAAGTCTATCTACTCACACACTCCAATTTAATGCAATTTTTCTTAGTTACTATACTAGCAAATCCTCCTTGTTCTTCAAACTGACATTGACACCAGCCTCATCCCTGAAGAGCTGCCACAGATTACTGAAGCATTTCTCTACCTCATTTTAGCATCTACCCAGCATCAACTCACAGCACAAGCTAAAATCACTAATGAACACCTAAGGAAACAAGGCAGGTAGTAGACCTGTTTTAAAAATCTCTGCTTAGGCTGATTTGCAGAAAAAAAAAAAAAAAAGAAAAAAAGAAAAAAAAATCAAATCAGGTGTCTCATATCCCAGGACAATGCTCCAAACACTGGGCTTTGGAAAGCTTTTGATTTGCTATACATACTAAAAAACCATCATGCCTGAAAGGCAAATTCTGCAGCCAACTGTTTAGAGCCCCCCAGTTGGGGTGGCAAAGTCCTGTGTTAGGTACTGGGAATTCTCCTGTTAAATGGGGAAATGTGACTTGAGAAAGAAATGTTTCTGTGCTTTCTCAAGTTTCAGTTTACTGACAGCAGGGTACCCAGTTTACCAGCAAGCCAGCAATCTCGCTTTACAACAGCATGAAATTATCATTGAAATCTGTTGGGAAAATACCTAATGCAGCTTTTAGCTTCTCCAGGTGTTCTCTGTGTATTGATTATTGCCCCCCTCTGCACTACTCTTTGCCTAGATAATTTAAATTCCTTTGTCTCATGGCTCCTTTGTAGTGAGTTGGAAAATTTTGTCGACCATATGGGCTAAGGAGGGGAAAGGATTCTTCATTTCTGATAACACTCCTCTGCCTGCTCTGTTGCAGAGAGCTGCCTCCCCCATCTTGGTATTCTGCCTCTTCCTTAAGCAATAACAGTAATCCACAGCTGAGGTTGTTAGCGACATGCAGAAACCCCAGGGAAAATGTGGCTACATAGTTCCAATACATTAACAATGAATAAAAATGCTGTTAAAAATACAGAAAACACTTACACTGTCACACTATTAACACTAACACAGTAAGCACAGATGTAACAGTTTCTACAGATGGATAGAGTGAACGGATCACTCTATGGATGGTGGGGGTGTTAATTTTCCATGCATACTTATAAAATCTTAAATGCTTTGGTTAGGTGGTGGCTGAGAAAGCAGGGGCTGAGGTCTCAGTGATGCTCAAACATTGGCCTCTTAGCCCTGTGAAATATTTAGCTCCTTCTGTTTGGCTTTCCAAGGACAACTGAAAGAGACCGGTTAACAATGCTGGTAACTGCTGCACTTGGAAAACAGGGAGATACACATTCCTGGAATACAAGATGCAGCAAAAAGGGATTTTAGATCTGAGGCCAAGTTCTTTTTTAGGATGTTTGCCTGCAGCTCCTGCTGAAGTCAACCAGAACTACCAATGTTCATCCAAGGGCAAAATTTGATATATAATGTTTATGTTATGCTATACACAAGTCTAAACATGGAAAATATGAAATGCATAAATGAAAACCAGTTATTAGGTTTGGATAAAGCAGAACTGGAAGGCAGCAGTTGCCCAAGTGCAGGAGCAGAATTTAGTTTGCTACAGCCCATGTGCAATTCCATTAACATCTTCTCCTTTTTCTGCTGGAGTGACACAGCTGACACAACACAAGAGTATCAATGCATCTGTTAGCTGTCTAAATTCACAAGCAGACTTGTGTGCAGAGATATTGAAGGATGAGTGGGCCAACAGGATGGAGAATACTCATTACTTGCTCATTCCCAACCACCCCCCTGTGTCCCATGCTGTCAATTCGGTAGCACCACGGTGGTCTTCCTTTGCTCTGTGAGAGTAGGAAGCAATAAGTGTTATCAGCAACAAGGGGTGAGGGAATTTACAATGATCTGCAAATGGTTCTGAAAACAGTTCGAGACTGCTTTCATTATGAAAATAAAAATGTTCACATTTCTTCTCTTCAATGGTCAGCTTAAATACTTTTCTTATTCCTGCTGGCACTGTAAAGTGTTGGTATGTTCTCTGTATGTTGCTGCTTTAATTTAATTTGTCCATGACAGAAAGAGGTGCAGAGATATTTTTTTTATTATTATTTTTAAACAATCTCAGCCATATTGTCTTAAACCAAAGTAGTTAAAGCCAAATCTTTTCTTATGACAGGCTTGGCAAGGACCAAGCAGTAATTGCCTTGTTATTCTCATGTTTGTTTTCATGAGAAATGTGAGTTGCTCTTGGGAATTATCTGCATGATTATCAAGGTGCAAGAACTGAAACCAAAATAAAAGCAGAGTATTTGCTTTTTATTATTATTATTATTAAAAAAAAAAAAAAAAAAAAAAAAAGCCACCCTTTAGAATTTATCTGCAAGAGAAATAAAAGGTAAGTTAAGATCTCAATCTCTTCAAGTGCCAAAGTGCCTCTCTTGCACAGTCTGCCTGTTTGGGAAGGAATATGAGACAGAAAAAATAAGCAGAAAATTTGAAAAAAAAAAATCTCCTAGGACGTAGATATTCAAGTACCATATGAGAAGCCAAGTCTGAAATATGCATTACCTATATCATACTAATGTCTGCACACTCAGACAATGTCTATTGTAAACAACAGCCTTTGCACACTGCTGTTAGAAGCAGTAGCCGTGCATGAATTACTCAAAGTCTTAAATGCAGATAGATTTATAACGACAGAGGGAGAGCAGAAATAAACCTGTATATATGCATATACATAAGTGTGCATGTATGTTTGCGTACACATTTATTTTAAAAACGCATAGAGAAGTTACTAATACAATTCGTTGTGCTACTTGTGAAGAGCTTTCAGACAACACATGCTTGTCAGAGAATCCAAACAGTCTCTACCTATTTCCAGCTGAATTATGCAAATAGCTAGTAGTCGAACCACATTGGTCTAATCCATCAGCTTTACAGAATGGACCAACAAGAATATCACAATGATTCAGAGAGAAACATATGCCAACAGTACCTAGAGTTTGCTCTATTTTTTTTCCTTTGATTGAAGACCATTTTCTGTTCAAAGTCCAAAAAGTCAATATAGGTAGTCCTCAAAATTAGTTTGCATTACAGCTTAAGAAGACATGCAGTGAAGTTTTCTACCTTGCGCATCCTTTCTATTAAGATTTCATTTCAGTGAATGGTTACAAGAGGTTTCAAGGAATAAGTAAGATGCGATAAATCTTTTCAGAAAGTTAATGACAAACTCTTGGTACTATATTTTAATGATGAGTAGTCCATCCAGGAATAAGAGACTGAGTAAGTTTACAAAGAAATGAAAGTTATGTTTACAAAGTTAACAGATAACCTAGCAAGGGAGCCTCAGTGAAATCTGTTTCTGAAGCCTTTGAGCTATTACACACCATTCAGCCCTGCACAGGCATTGGGATATTTATGCACTGGCTTACCGGCAATTTTATTATTAAGCTAAAACTCTTTTATGCTACATGCTACTATATGTACACAAGAGAATAAGGATTTTTTGAAACGCATTCTAAAAATGCAAATTACATTTTAAAGTGTAAATCCCAGAAAGATTCAGCAATTCGAATGACTAAATAAAGCTATGAAACATACGCTTTCTTCCCCACCTTTGTTACAGGCAATATCCCAATTCTCAATGTACACAATACCAAAGTCACCAGCTGTCAGTAAAACAGCTAGTAATACTAGGACACTAGTTTAGTGCTGTGCACTTTACAATTCTCTGAGGAATAATCCACCCCATTCTGGCCCAACTATACATCTGTTTTTGCAAGGACAAGGGGTTGAGCAGAGGGGAGCACTGGAACAGGCTCCCCAGGGCAATGGTCACAGCCCCAGCCCTGCCAGAGTTCAAGAAGCACTTGGACAATGCTCTCAGATCGATTTTTGGGTGGTCTTGTGCATCAGGACCAACTGTACCCAGGAGCTGGACTCAGTGAACCTTGTATGCCCCTTCCACCTCAGGATATTCTGTGATTCTATGATCCTACCTGCTTAGTGGCTTGGTTCTACAGGAGGAAGGCAAGGATATGAGTCGTGCTCTCCTTTCCTTCCTTCCAAGCACTAATATTCCTTTCTCATCCCAACAACAACCAAAAGCAATGTATTTGCCAATCACTGGGCAGGAGAAAAAATTGCTGGAGGTGGTGCAATACTACACACATAGGGCAGAAGACGACGTCCCAGCACCTTTTTGTACTCAGTGTTCAGAAAGACACTTCAGACCCTCAGGAAGATGAGATCAGTTGGAAGACCATAGTAAGTGCCCGATCACTGAGATACGACAGCCCCAAACCCAAAAGATACATGATTAGCTACGGAAGTTTATCTTACAATATTCTTGTTGGCATCAATACTGGAAAAGATTAAAGTGATATCATCCCTCCCTCGACCACAGACCCTCTTCTGCACTCTGTCCTTGAAAGCTGGTACCAATAGCTTTATCTGACAAGCTTTTTGGGGTAAACCACATACGGTCTCAACCTGAAATGTCCCATCATTTATGAGAAACTTAATTATAAAGAAAGGCTCATCTTTTGTCCTTCGAATAAACCCACAGGTCATGTTCAAGTTTTTGTACTTGTGAAACAACCAACTGTGAACGTGTGGGATAAATGGAAGAATTATTACTGAAAAGCAGCAACTTACCACATGAAATCCAGCACTCAGTGTCTGTAGGTCTACATCAAATGTGGTTAAGACCTTAGCTGGCTAATTTAAACCAAAATTTAATGGTAAGTGCAAAAATAGCATCAGCCAGCAAACCTGTATGTTTGAGCCTAAAGTGCTTCGTTTCTGCTGTTCAGATGGAGCAGGACTGAAGTGAACTAAAATGACTTTCACAGCTCAAAACCCACAAAAATACATGCAAGAACCTGGTCATCAAGAGAACAGCAGAAATTCTTTAGTTTCAGCTCCCAGTACAGTATGATTCTCGGCTGCAAAATTACCTTGGTCATGCTGCCAAACAGGGAAAATAAGCATATTCAGTAAGAAGTGATGAACTGCATCCTTTGTGTTTCCACAGTCTATCTACGGAGACAGACAAAGGGGAGAGCCAAGCATGAGTACAGCGTAGCTGCCTAATTTAAGTGGCAGCACATCATATATTTGCAGGCCATCAGAACACTATTGTATCTGTTCCTATTGCAAAATTTCTAGCACACCAGAAATCCATTAGCAGTGATTTTCTGGCAAAGTACCAAAGAGAAATACATCCTCTTATACCAAAAGAAATTAAGATCAAAGAATGATTATGGACAAGTACGGGCTAAAGATCAGCAAGCTCACCCAGCAAATAAGTTGTAATATAAGATTTAACAATTCTTGCAAAATGAGAAAGACAAAAGAAACCCTCTCACTTTGTACCAAAGCAAAGGCTGTGAATATATAAATTAAAAACTCCAGCCACCGTTTTTCATTAACACTGGAAATCTATTACTGTTAATCTCTCTAGCTAGATTTGGCAGCTTGTTTCCAACACCACATTCAGCTTGATTTTGCAGTTTCTCTTCAACTTCATGTTTTGCAATTTCTAGTTACTGATGTGCAACCTACCGGAGCGAAGTACAATAAACCAAATGTATTCCTTGGCTCATTTCTAGGAAGTTTCCCCTATGATCCGTTTGGCTACTTTGCATAGGCAGAAACACAAAATTTGACGTTGTTAGCTGGATTCCTCTCTCCAAAGTCAGAAGGAGAAATTTGTTTCTTACAATTAAGTAAAACCAGAGGTGATGTTAAAACCTGTGGCAACATAACAAAAAACTTTTTGTCCCCTCAGTGATATTTAGAAATAGCTGTCTCTTTAGGCAGTGAAGATATATCTGTATTTCCTTACTCCTTGCTCTGAAAACATGAGTAATTCCACTTTTTTTTTCCCCCTTTTCCCTCAACATAACCTCATTGACTATCTGAATTTGACAGACCAAATGGAAAGCGTGATTCATTACAGGAGCAATAATAAGCAGAGAGACAATTATAATTTTAGTGCCGCCGCCAAGGCTGCCTCTGTGAAAAGGAGGCTGAATGGGTGCCACAACGAGCACCACGTTTGCAATGAGAAAAGGCACAGCTCTGCTGTAACTGAGCTGCTGTGTAGCGGGACAAACTTTAAGATGTGCTTTTTTGGCTGGCTGGTTTAGGCAGAATAATGGATACCAAAAATACACAGCCTTCAAAAAGACCAGGAGGATTTTTAAATGATGTACTAAGTAATCTTTAGAATGGTTTGGAGTCTCAGAACTGTCACTACAGTTTATTTGATAACACGCAACCAGGGGCTTAATCTGTCACACCCTTTGGACATGAATACTTTCATTTTGTTCTTCTGTAGCAAATCTCACATTTTTGATATTTAGGCCAGTCTTTAGTTATGTCCTCAGGAGGGCTTTTACTTTAGGGGATGAATTATAAAAATGACCTAGGAAGGATAAGGGTGCTATTAAAAAGAAGTTTCACATAAGCACGTAAAGTTATACCAAGAGGTGAGACTCTTTGCTGTAGATTGTGCAAATCTTTTTTTTTTTTACAGCATAAAAAAATAAACATTTTTTTCTTCTGCCAAAAGAAACCTAACTTTATAAATGTACACATTTGAAACGTGGCTGAGAACATTAGCTTCTGCTGAGAATGACCAGCCCCCTGTACCATACAGATGGATGTAATGTATGTGTATGTGAGCCAGATCCCAGACCTACAAAATGCTTCTTGTGGAGCATTATATATTCATTCTCAAAAGCAGCTTATACTGAAGGTGGCAAGTCATGGCAAAGCAACACTCTTCTGAACTGACTCAGGAACCCAAGGAAAGCCCCTGAGACACCCACCTCCAGGTTTTCCACTTATCCCAAACTGTTCCTGTATATTTATACCCTCCCCAATAGCCTCCAACAAGAACAAGGAGATTTGACATGAGGTTGGCAACACTGAATAAAAATAAATTTAGCTATTAAAAATCTGGATTTTAAGTGCTTTTATTTCTTCAAAGAATGGAGAGAACAACAACAAAAAAAAAATCTTTCAATTCACCTTTTACGTCTCAAAAAAGGGCAAAAGCCCAATTTAGAAGAAAAATCATTTTGTAGGTCATCTTTAATAAAAGTACAAACTGATTCTCTTCCTTCATCTCGCTGTTTATCACACCAAATGACAGCATTTTATTTCCTTTGGGATGGAAGAAATAAAGTAAATGGAACAGAATGAGGACACATAATAAATACATTTTCTTGTCTTTTTTTTTAAAAAAAAAAAGAAATAGAACTATTACCATGTGTCCAGTCCTTTAGTCAATTGATAAAGAGTTATTTTCTGGTGTACATGAATTTATTTGTATTATATGGTAATACAACCAGATTCCACACTCATTGGTTAAAACACTTGAAATTGAAAAGGAATTTTAAAATAGTTTCTCAATAATGTACCATAAAACAGCCAAATGGCTCAGTGTTTCTATCAGGACTGTCTGATGGTTCATTTCATTAAAATGCTTCTTAATATATTTGTGCAATGCAAATTGCTCTCTATTTCTGTAAAACCCAAATTTCAATGCCCTATTTGATGAGCAATATAAATAAGGTATCTTTCATTGCTGGATTCATCTGCTCCTATTTGATAATGGAACTTAGACAATATGGAAGTAAAATTCAATAGGAAGAAAGTACGTCTCTGAAGAACTTTAGAGACATTATGAGTTCTGTTCAAATTAGAAGATTATTTAAAAGGAAAAGTTGATCATCATATAATTGAAAAATAAAAGGGGGGGCGTTAGATGGGGCATTACAGAAGCATGGCAGTAACACAGAATCCCAGACTGCACAGCCTGAAGGCCCGGAAAGTATGAGAAGAGTGCAGGTGTTTGAGCTGAGCGAGGGTCAGGCCATAGCCAAGCCATCCCTGACCTACAGAGCACCACGGACAGCATCACCAGTTCCCTAACAGGTTTGCACTTGCTAATCTGTTCTTCAGGATTCAAAACCTGACTTTTGCGCATGTTTTGAAGGAGGAAAGAAGTGTCCCTGAGGGAGGGGTGGTTGTGCTGGGTGTGTTGCTCGTGCTAACACACCCAGGATGAGGACCAGAGCAGTGCCCATGAAGGTGCAGAATTTGTTTAGTTTGTTGTTTTCTTCAAGGAAACAAACTTCTCATGTTAACTGAGATGGCACACTCCTCTCTAAATGAGGTTTTACTCCCAGGCAGGTCCAAACCAAATGAAACAATTACATTAAAGACAAAACACCACACAGAAAGTCTGCCAAAAGGAGCCTGTTTCCAGCCGCTATGTGAGCCCATGTAAGCACACTGGCTTTGAATCTTGCTAGCAAAACACAATAAAAAAAAGTGATATAAATTCCACACAACCACAGAAACAAATGGCCAAAGACGTCATAGGTAGCATTTTATCTCTGTAACAGGCACCACACAGAAAGCACCAGAATCCACTGCTCTGATAAGCCAGCAGAGCTTGTCTGCACAAATCCAACATTGTTATTTGCCTGGTAAGATGTACCACATGTTAACAAAATAGCACTTTAATACTGCCAGTTGATTCAGTCTTTAAACTAAAAACACATTTCTTAAGCAGAACCACTGTCCTGAGTAGAAAAGGGCTGAATTTCTTATTCCTCATGTAAAAATATCAGGATTAAACACTGTGCTTTTGCAACACTGACAGGTATCATTCAGGTCCTTCAACTCCACCTAAACCTAAGAATTTCTACAATTTTCATTCTCCATATCTTTATTCCTGGCTCTGTGCACCACTTGATTCCTTGTCTAGAAACGGGGACTTCAATGCATTTCGCTGCTTAGTCGAGGCTATTATTTGAGCCCCAAGCTAAAAGGTCCACAGCGCTTTCACTGTTTCTATTAGTGAATTAGTTTCTATTTTTAATGAACACACACAAAAGGTCACGATGCCAAAGCTGTTCTCAAGGAGAAAGGAAAAAGCAGGACAGAGCACTGGACAACTCAAGGCGAGGCATGTGAAGGCAACCGTATCAGCAGGAAGGCTGCTGACTCATGAAGGAGATGCTATAAATGACAGCACAGAAAATACTTGCTATTCACATTGCAGTTCATGCATTTTCATATTTGCTATCGTCTTCATATGTCTTACTCTGACCAATATTTATAAATAACAATACATAGGACAGTAGCAGCATTGTATGAGCATGGTCTGAGAATTGAAGTGACAAAGTACATGAAAGATAACAGCATTTATGAGACCAACTCCTGTGGCCGTGAAAATAGAAGACTTGCTTTTGTAAACACAAATCTTCTTCTAGCTGTTAAACCATAAACAAAAAAAATGGAAAATCAAGCAAAAACGCTGGTGCTCAAACTAATATTAACATATGAGGATATGATTCTATTTCAGCAGTAAATCCAGAAATACATGGACAATCTAAGTCACTTTGTAAGAGCTAAATCCAAAATACAATCAATTTTTCTTTTACAAGATTTCATAATGGCAGGAGGTTGTTTGACTGATAAAGTTACTGCCCCTTGGAGATACTCAGCACTTAAAAGATAAATTCATAGGCACTGAAACATGCTAAGCAATTTGATTCTTTCCCCAGCTTAAGCCTTTTTACTTTAAAGATGCTAAATACAGCACATTTAATCTGTACATCTGAGAGATCTGTGTATGTATGTATAAAATATGTAGCTCCTAAATTATCTAGTAATCTAAGAAGTATCAAGAAAGAAAAACATAGCAATAAAATGATAACCTCCCTCCAGAATAACGAATCATTTTCTTCCTACACACATACACACTCACAAATGCACAGTAATACATAAATACATACTAATATTTTATATAATTATTTCTGTGACAATAATAATAATAATAATAAAATCACACAATGGAAAGACAATGTACTCAGTGCTGATAATCCCATATGTTTTAATGACTCTACTATAAACCAATAAATATTGTTTCCAATATATGCAATTACATTAATGCAGTAAAATACTCTTTATCAAATCTATCGAGAGAAAAAAAAAAAAAAAAAAAGGCTGACCTCTTCAGAAGTGTTTTTTTAATGAATTAAGAAAGTATGTATGAGGGGATGCACAGATTTTGTGTACACACAGAAATGCTTTTAAACACTATTTTTCTTAGAAGTCACAAGCCATTGAGCTGGTATTTCAGAGACATCGGGGGAATTCTCTTGCAGGTGCTTCAGACTACCTTACAGTGACACACTTGGAAGCAACAGATAAATGAAACAAATTACATTTTTGTGTTTACATATTAATCAGAATGCCAAATAAGCACTTGCAAGAATTTCACAGACATCACAGTAACTTTCCAAATCCCAATCCAACTGAAGACAGTAGCAAACTTGTGTTGATTTCAGTAGCATTTACCAATACCTGGTACTAAAGTCAACAATTGTTCTGAAAGATGGGTACATCACATTGACTGAATGTTCCACTAAGTTCATTACCAAAACTTTCTTCTCTGTAGCAAAGCTAGGTTTTCAAGACTAATGTTCACTAGTTACAAAAAAATTGGGGACACATCTACACATCCTCGAGGCCAATGGAAACATCCGTATTCATTTCAGAGAGCGATCTCAGAGTATTATTGGCAAATAACACCATGTTGACAGAATAAATTTAAATCAGTGAACTAGAGGCCATGCATCTCATTCAGCACAACACACACACACAGACGCTATATATATACATTTTGCTACATGTGCACACACTGTTCTCTCTCTTCCTCCCTTTCCCTGAGGGCTGCACTGTGGTTTTGCATTAGCTTATAAGAAAGTAACATTTGAAGTCTGACTCTAAAAGGAAACAGCAATTGTACTGCTCCTCCAAGAGAAAATCATTCAACTGCAAAACTGCAAGGACTTCACAGCTATACCTTACGTAATTGCCAAACTCCTTGATACACCTGTGCAACCAGTATTCAGGATCCACCCAAGGAAAAATTATTTTGTCCCAATTTCTAAACACAATTTCTTCTGTGATAATTCTGAAAAAGCAAATTAGTAGCGGGCTCACATGTCATACATGTATCTCCAAACATCTAGGGGTAGAGGCTGAGGGGAAAAAAAAAAAATCTATCTATCTATATATGTTTTGACAATGACAGGGGAATAATCGAAACAAAAAAATGATAATTTAAAATGAATTTCTAGTATGAAAAATAAAATATAAGAGTTATCAGAAGCAATTTACCTTTTCAAAAAAGTACTGTCAAGCATAATGGAAAATTACACAGAACAAATTAAAAGAAGGCAATAAAATTACTGATATTCAACATAGGTTTATGGAAATCTTGTCAATGTAAACTGATATTTTGTCACTACAATAACAAATGCACAATTTCTTATACAGGATTATGAATTCAATAACAGTAAAGGTATTGATGCAGTAAGATCAAAGAACATAGTCCATATTTACCAAATAATAAATTCAAAGTTTGGAAACATGAAGTTTTTTATAATAATAATAAAAGAAAAAGGAAAAAAAATAGTTGGAAAATCTGGGCAACTACATAAGCAACTGAATGGGACCTCCCATTTTGACAGAGAAGTAAAAACAATTTGTGTGTTTACTATATGAATAAAGAGGTACAAATCAATTAGAAATGGGAAGGTTGGGCTACCTTTATATGTGACACTGCCAAAATGCAGTGCTGAGTCTACAGCTCAGCAAAGATGGATAAACTGGAGATCAGGGAAGAGGTATGGAAATGATTAACAGACTTCAAAGATGACTCTCTCTCAAAGATCTAGGAGGTCAACCTATTTACTGTAACAAACAGAAGGGTGATTTGCTATACGTACCAAAGTGGGAGGAAAATTCACAGGGCTTTTTCAGTCTAAAAATGATGTTCAAACCTCAAAACTGAGGATAATAAATAGTAAACATTAATACTCATAAAATAACTTCTATTTTGACAAATCCTTAATTCCCATACTTCTTCAAAACATGCCTGGAACAACAACAAAGATGGGAATCCTTTATTAAGATGCTACACAGATCTAACTGCATAATCCCAGTCACTCTCCCTAGCCTCAGAAACCGCTTTGAATTTTGTCTCACCTTTCCTTGTCTTTTAGCCCAAACAAAATTAGAATGTTTGTAGAACTGACATTTCTCATTAAAGATAAAAAAAAAAAAAAATTATAAGTCATTGAAAATCAATTTATACAAAGTATGCATTAGCAAAACATGCTATTGCAAATGCAGTTGCAGAATAACTGTCTCACAGGGAACAAAATCTAACTTCGAAATTAAGCAACAAGATCAGGGAATAAGTGTTCCTTACATCAGGTTTGCAATTGTGACCATACTAATTTTTCCACTACAGGTTGGGGGAAAGATGAATGACTTTTCAAAATGGGATTGTGAAAGAACAATCCTGCTTGGTAGCTGGGGTTCTGATCACAGTGCACTTGAATCACATCAAACAAATAATTTAGGAATACTTCAGAACATCAATCAGTACCTCATTCAGAAGACCTGAACCTGTTCTACATTGTGCTACCTATAAATTGATACTAAATAATACAGTTACACTTTAAGGGCACTTTCATATGGCAATAAAAAGGCATTATTTTAAGTAAGAATCAATTAGCAAAAGGTTATCATACCAAAGTGAGTCTCCTCAGCTGGCACACATAGGGCACAAATAAGAGAAGTGAACATAGCTTAAATTCCCTAGATCCCAGTAAATTCCAGCTGCCAGTAAGAAGAGTTGTGACTGTGCGCAGCAAAGGCATTCATTAAAATATCTAATAGAGGTTGGGCTGGGCTTCAGGGAGATCCAAAACAGCTTAAAGGAAGATCTGCTCCTCCTCACATTTGATCTGGCCATCACTTACCGCAAGCAGCCACCTGCATTTGCTGCAAGAACACCAGATGATCAGAGGAGCATAAGACCCATGGGGGGAACCTGGGAGAAAGACTTACCAGAAATGGTAGGAGTCAGAAACAGTTTAATTGCAATTTTTAAAATCGTGTCAGGAAGCTAATCCTTTTGACTTCCACACAGCCAAATGCTTACAATTTAGAGCAAATTTAGGAATATGCTTTTCATTTACAGCTTACACGACACATTGATATTAGTGTTAGACACCATTTGCCAAGAGAAATTACAGGCAAAGTTTCAGCATTTTGTCTCATGAAAAAAGCTGGCACTTGTCTGTCAAGCTGCCTTTTATTTTGCTTCAGTCTTGGGGATTTTTTTATGAAGTTTCTGATCTGATTCTCTAAGGTTTACAAAACCCCAGCTAAGAGGCATTCCTAATAAAAATTCCACACGAGCAATGAGGAAAGTCTGCATCCCTCTCAGCAGAGGCTGCAAAAACCATTCAGTGGCAAGGCAGAATAATTAATTCCTGAAGTGCCAGGAACCTTCTAGTATCATTAACCAGAGATAATTTAACTGAAGACCAGAATATATGAAATATCTATCAGTATTTTCTGAAGGAGCTTCTTTGGTTTTGCCTAGCTTTTGATAAGCTAGTAGAAAAAGGCATTTGTTTTCCACACAGAAAATGAAGTGATTGCAGGTCTTGGTAAACTTGCTGAATTTGAGATCTGTCATTTCTAGATGTCATTGTCATGACTCCCAATTTAGACACACTTTTAGTGTTCCTCTGGGATGCTGGGAGCAGAAAAGTGCATACACTTCCTACAGAGAGTACTGGTGCCAAACTCATCTTGTCCAGTCAACTATTTCTTTGTAGATTATTTTCCACTAACACATGGACCAGAAGAATTACATTCGCACTGCAAGAAGAGAAAGCAGGTGGTAAGTGTGCTCCACCAAAGTTACAGTCAGTAGGGAGGGCAGAGCAGTCCTTATTCAAGCTCATGGTCCTTTAGAGCACTTTCCCAGCACCATGAACCCGAGAACCTCACACTTTTGACATGTTCACTCTCAAAAAGTTGTGTGACACGAGAGCCCTCAAATGAAGGATGCTGCTGCAGCAGTAAGGGACCAGGACCTAATGTTTTGACTGAAATGGTTACCGCAAAGCAAACCTAGTGTGGTCACCCTGTGTCAGGGCCTGTCCAGCAAGCGCAGATACTGTAGTTCTGCTGATTAACAAACTTGCAGCATGCTCAATCCCACTCCAACACCGTGATCACAGCTTGCCTTGGGCTATTCTGCCACCAGATCTCTGCTGCTCCATCAGCAGCTGGACGTGCCCTGGCCCAGGCCTCCTCAGACAGACCCAAGTGTTTCACAGCACTGAAAGTGCTTCACTGAGGCGTTCAGAAACACGCTCCATTTTCTGTCAAGCTTTGCTGTTTGATCACATAATTACAATCCGAGGTGTGAAATAATCACATGACTACATTTAAGTAGTATTCTGCGTGAAAAGAGGAATAGCCATTTGCTGAGCCACAGATGCTCTGTGGCATTAAAAACTTCAATGGGAAGGAATTAAAAAATAAATAAATAACTAAGCACCCTCCATTGCTATGCAGGTCACGCGCAGCTCTGGGTTGATGGCCAGATCTGGATGGGTGTAGAAGGAGGGGAGCCTGCAAGCAGCACCAGCCTGAACGGGCCAGTGATCAGCTCCAAGACGCGCAAATGCTGAAGAAAGTGTTAACGAAAATGGCCCCAGAAAACAGCTGCATTATACGCAGTGCTGAACGCGTAAGGACACCGAGGCAATGGATTCATAAAAACATGGTGCAACTAAGGCTTTCCTAACCTTTGCCTAAGGGATTGAACCTTTTAAATATACAGCTGATTCGATCTGAAAGCTCCTTTGTAAATACTTCAGCCAGCTGAACAGGCAAAAAAAAAGGTTGAAAAAGAAACACTGTCTTGAAAAATTGTATTATAGAGACTCTATCACAACTCAGGGGGAGGGAGGAAGAACAATGATATATGTGGAATACCACCACTGCAAAAATGGAGAATACATTTAATTATCAGATTTTTAGCAGTAGTAGTAGTTTTTATTACTATTCAAGGTAATGTTTCAGTTCCACATGAACAAATACACATTTAAAACTGGTTGAGATCCACAACGACCAAGAAGAAAGCATGCAGATTTCTATGTTAAACTAGACCACCACACAGTAATGCCAGCTGGAAAATTGTTTTTCTTTCCTCTTACTTGCATCCAGGCCTGATGAACACTCCCATCCTGGGCCTCAGTTTTCCTGTTGGCTGAAATGCCAACACGAGTGATGCTTTTTGATCCCCTCCTGTGTCTCCACAGATTTATTCACTGCAGAGATCAGCCTTTGGTTACAGAACAGTGTCACAAGAGATGAGAGAAGAAGGGACAAGGAAAGGAAAGTTGCTTCAACCAACACACAAATTCTATTTTAGCATTTCCTCTGGTGCAGTGAAGAGATAAAACAGAGGGTATCAGGCAATAGGGGAAGAGAGAGAAAAGTAGGAGACCATAAAAATCTCTGCCAGCCTCAACTGTCAGCGTACAAAAAGTTGCCAAGGAAAATGCTGCTAGAAAAACAAGGAAGTTATGTGGTATTTATGACAATGACAAAGGGTACAACTGATGGGGGAAAAAAGTGAATAGAAAGCAGTGTGTGAATCTTTAGAGAACTGGGTAAGAAAAGAGATGGAAAATATACAAAGATCACAGAATCTGAAATACCAAATGGTACGTAGCAGGAGGATGTATAGCAAAGCATGCGCAAATGCAGCAGAGGAAACAGAGAAACTGATTGTCAGATACAACAATGGAATTGAAGAGAAGAGAGAAAATTATACACACAAAGAAAACACCAAACTAAGAAAATCTATTTGCACACAGGCAGTAAGAAGCAGGAGTATGCTTCAGTTTCTATTTTTTTTAAAGGTCTCTGTTTACTACTGTAATTTTAATTTTGATTTTTTTTCCCACCAAATTCTAGGGAGCCCTATGGAAGCATCAACAATTTCATTGTGACTGTCCACAATCTACACCATAACTAAAGATGATTCTCAAACACATTCAGACATAGAGCCACCATATGCACCAAGACTTAACAGGCAAACTACAAGAAGGGAGACTGACAAAGGCAGGGGGAGTCTCTCCTTTCTGACAACCGATACATTTTAAATGATTTTTCTCCCCTCTCCATCCCCCATATCTCCTTTAACTTTCCTCAAATGCATATTAAACATAAGAGATAATTTTACCACAGATGGCAGCTTCAGCACGTTTTTGATATTAGCAGAGGTTTTGTTATAAACACTAAGCCAATCTTTTTTCCAGAGGAAAAAGCTAAAATCTTGAACCTAGCTCCTTTCAAGCACTCGACTACTTTTCAATTATAAAGCTATCATGAGCCAAATTTGAAAAACATTCCTCAAAAAAAAAAAGTGTTTTCCTCTCAGAACCCTTAGAAAATACATACAGAATATAATATAGAAAGTAAGAATTACAAGAGAATAAAAATATATACAGCCTTCAGAACAAAGCACATTTGTTCACAGGAATAATAATTAAGAATATATTTTAAATGTTGCTCTGGTATTCTTGGCTCTCCTTTTATTTGATGATCTGCAGATGATCTTCTAGTTCAGAAGTAGTCTAAATGATGATTTAAATATCACGATAGAAGCCAAACATCTTAATTGCCTTACAGCATTCTTGTTTTCATTTTGCACAGTTCGCAAAATGATTTTGTTTTCACATTATAAAAAGACTTGTTTCAAAGGGAAAGTTCATATTTAAGTTGGATTCTGGACTCTAGAACACTAAGGGCAAGTTTTGACAGTCTCTGATAGAAATACTGGTCTAATGTCATTGAAGACAAAAGAACAACATAAAAATAGAATCCCCTCAAAAATCAAATTTTAAATACACGTGTTTGTGTGTTTATGTATGCGTACATGTACATGTCTGTAAACAAAAACTCCACCTAGAGGGAACTGTTGTAGTTCATGAAAATCACATCCCAAACTGGTCTTTTCATGCACCACTATTAAATATATTTACTTTTATTATGATGACCTGAAATTCAAACCAAAGGAAAATCCTGACCTTTCAGAAACTGTGAACACACCACTAACCTGCCACCCAAAAAAAAAAAAAATGGTTTATGCAACCTACTCTCAGTAGTGTATAATAAAATCAACATTTCCAACAAACACTTCGCTGTTGTGGACTTGGTGCTTCTCAACAGGAAATTCTTCCTGTAGAAATCTTTTAAAATTTGTTGTAAAAACCACACTTCTAAATCAGCCCCTTTCCCTCCCCTTCTCACAGTACATAGAG
Source organism: Cygnus olor (assembly GCF_009769625.2). Lineage (NCBI taxonomy): Eukaryota > Metazoa > Chordata > Aves > Anseriformes > Anatidae > Cygnus > Cygnus olor. The sequence continues at coordinate 23,124,492 of NC_049170.1, read as the reverse complement.
TCCCTCTCCCTTCTGCAACCAGCAGGGACTCACATGTGGATTTTAACTTGTGTCAGTGCATATAAAGAGGTTGCCACTGTTTAAAACGTGTTTACAAGTGAAAAGAAAAGGAAATGAAAGTGACTCCTATTGCAGCCTGAACAGTTCATCTTTATAGCAGAGAAACTTGCAGCAATTAAGCAGTTTGCCTCTTACACTGAACCACACAACATTACATGCAATTATAAGGAGGTGAATTACTTAACCAAGCATTTCCATTTACTGTATTACTTATTCTCTTTTCACTTTGGAGAAGAAAAGTCAAGCAAGTCCTATTTTAAAACAGCTGTTTGAAAACTCGTTGTCCAGAGCAAAATACCAGATTTCATTTTAAGCTCACTATTGTTCAATCTTTCCTCGCGGTCTGAAGTTCACAGTGTGCCACTGCCTTATAATGACTCTCTGTTCCCAAAAGACTGTAAATGCATCTGGAGAAACTTCATTCTCCACCATCCATCCCGCTCTTTTCTGAGGATTAGCTATAGCACAATTGCTCTATTTCCACTACCTTACACTTGGTGATTAAAATGCTAACAGCTACCAGTTTTCAGCAACTCCATGTTTTAATATCTATCGAGGCTCTGCATGAGTACAGTAATTTGCTTTTATGATAAACTGAAAGATTGCAAATGAAATTATACAACTCAAATGTTAGCTACACTGAAATAGCTAGTACGTAGTAAGAATGGGAACATCAAATCTACAATGGAACTTGAGAAAACAATAAAAGAACTTAAAATATACTTCTACAAATGAACTCAATACCTAAATATAGCATCTGTGCTATAATAGAGCCTCTAAAGCCTCCATAGAAAAGTGACATTTCACTGGCACCAGTCTTGAACAACCACAGAGTAAGATACAGTCATCACTTACTGGTTTAGCGTTACGTCCAGGATGAAAGACGACCCAAAAGCATCAACCTGGAAGCTGGCTCGAGCAATGTGAGTAGACTGCAAAATGGTAAAGACAGGAATTAGAATTCAGCTACAACAAAACATACATACAGTACTTTATTTGAATGTACTAAGCAACAATATGCTATTAACCTAATAAAACTGCACTGAAATGGACGTCATAGTCTATTAGAGTGAATAAAAGATCTGTTTGCTGAATCTTTGAGGCTTGTTCAAGAATTCCCAACACCACAACCTGTGACCTTAGGAGGCTCTGCCTTAATTACGCCCCTACCAACACCATAGGGAATGTCTCTTTTCTTTGAACTCCCACCCTGGGCAAAACCCTGAGCAAACACAAATGGCAAGCTGCCTCTGGCAGATGTGCTCCTCGTTCATCAGCCTGGCTCTGGACACAGACCTGTGGAGATCAGCTGAAATGTGACCGGTTCAGTCAGGCCAGGGCATACACAGGTCTTACCAACGTTATCTGAAAGAAGCTGATATTTCTGAGAGACTCCTACTGGAGCCATATAGAGAGGCGATAGCAGTGGGATAAATTCTGGATAACTGCATTTTCTGTGGAGCTCTGTCTCACTCGACTTTAGCCCATCTCCCCCAGAAGTTTCCCAAAACTCCAACCTCATGAGCAGTCATTAAAACCAAACAAAACTGGGTGTTAGAGAAATATCTCTTTCTTTACTCCTTTCTCTTTGCCGTACATTTCCCTGAATTAATTGATTTCATTCACTCCTATAGCCAACAAACTTAAGTGTACTTTGTTTCTCACTGTCGTCCAGAAACAGAATATTTATTCTAGTAGCTGTGAAAGAAAACACTCAGCTATCCAATGCAAATGCAATATTTGTTTCTAGACCTGAAAACTCCCAAGAAACTGACCAGTGATGTTATTTAACTAATTAACACGAAAAGCTACTTTCAGGCATTTTGGAGCAGTTTCAACTTTGTTTTTTACTTTCTTTCCATTGAAATCTGCCCATTAAGATTTGAAGCATGTAGACAGAGGGATCTAAAAGAAACACTGAAAAACCACTTACAACTCCCTACCACACTTCTCCAAATAAGTACAGTAGAGGATAGTACAATTGTAACAAATGATTTGTTGAAAACTCTGGGAAACACAGGACAGGACGGGATAACGTGAATCATCAAATTCACTCTCTCTAAAACTGCTGGCAGGCTTTCAGTAGGCATTAAATCCAGAAGACTTGAGAATACCAGTTTCCCTGGAAAAGCACAGCAACAAAGGCATGGAAAGTTGAGGGAATCGTGAATTTTTTATTATTATATATCTGAGTTGCCCTGCAGTTGAATTTTCTCGTGATTGCTACATACAGAAACATGAGCACTAATAAAGAAAAAAGGATAACAACTATGAATATGTATTTACAAACAGTTCATTCCTAAAAAGAAAAAAAAAAAATGTCAAGAAAGCTTTTCTTATTAGAGGATGCTTAGGTTGCATGCCATCTATAAAAATGTCTGGCTGTGCCACTGCACTGAATGTGCATAAAAAAATATACGATGAAAACTCACAGATATTTAAATTATGAGTTGGAAGGATGAGGTATTAACTTTAAAGGTTCTTAGAAGACCTGTTAGTAGATAAAATTCAGTCGGATATAATTTCAGCCATTCCCATTCCATCCAACCTGCTTTGTAACACAGGCCACAGAACTTCACTAAGCAGTTCTTGTAATTCCTAGGTGATTTAAGAGCATCTCTTTTGAACAAATGTCTAATCTTTGACCAAGTAACCAAATATAGTAACACATAGCTTACCTTATCCAAGTAGCTAATTTCAGTGACGAATTACAATCAATATTAAGTTTATTTTCTATCAAAAAAAAAGAAGGAAGGGGAGAGGGGAGTAATTTCTTCACATCACTGGTTTTCCAGTCTCTTAATTAGAACTAAGGGATTCAAGCTAGTCCCAAATGACCAATGAGGCAGCTATGGAGCAGTGGTGGACACGCTCAGCACATACAGGCTCCCCGTTAGGACCATCACTTCACTGTCCCTGGCCTGCCACAGCTGGCGCAACCACAGACACAGCAAAAAGAACTGTCAAGAGACTGTCACGTTAGCATTGGCATTTCTCTTCCAACTCTCAGGCAGCAGAATTTGCTTTGAATACGGTTTTAAAATTCCTTCTTCTCTTGCTAGATTTGAATTTTTAGGCTGCTGCTCATAAACAGGATATGACAGGCCAAGGACTGTATAACACAGCAGGGGCCAATGCCAGTTTAGTTATTCACATGTTCCACTGCAGCATGCTTGCCAACCTTAGGTAACCTTCATTTACCTATCTGCACAGCAACAACCACCTTCTGATCAAAGGAATAATGCCAGCACAGCTGCTCGTTTTTCATCATTACGTTACTAAATGCAAAGAACATTCCACAGAACTTTATTATTTCTGTTTGTTAACATAGCTACATGTGCCAGAATTAGATATATGTACGCAGTACAGCCAAATCTCCTATATGACCATATGCTTGTACCAAAACAGAAGAGAAAATATAGAAAGCATAACTTATATTTCTAAATCTACATATAGTAAGCGTAGCCTTTGTCATAAAAAGCGTATTCACATACGCTAATTTCACAGTAATAAGAATATAGCTGTAAGAGCAAAAATGCCTAGGGATTTTTGGTGGTTGGTGGCTTTTTTATTTGTTTGTTTGTTTTTACACTTCTAGGTATGCTGCATCATATTGATTTGTTCTGGGAAGTTTCCTCCCCTGAACATGTCTCTAAGACAAATAATTACAAGGCTAATGTATTTCTGGGGTGACCCTGGACCACAGCTATTCCCTGACAGAAGCCGTTAATGTGGATTTATGGGAGAAAATGCCTATTAATAAATTAGGATGAAAAACATTACACAGATGTAGCTACTCCCAAAGCAAGCGGTGCAAACCCAAGAAATTCATCATTAAGTTTACAATCACATGCAATCAAGCATAACTCAAGTGTATCTCAAACCTACTGAGACGCAAAGATGCACATTTTGGATACCCAAACAAATTCAGCCCTTTCCAGAAATTGCAGTCTTTACAGATTCAAAGAACCCTTCAATCCTGGCTGCAATCCTGCATGCTTCAGGCTACAACTGAAATCCTGATCCCCTCTGCTCCCCCTTTTTGGCTTGTGACTGCCCAGAAAGTCAGATCAGTGTCAGAAAATTAATCGTTACTTCGAGGGGATCAGTTTTCTGCCGGACAAATAAGCTGATCCAAATAAAATGTAAAGTCATATCATGCCTAGACATGATGGAAAGAAGCTGGAGGGGACATGCAGCCAGCAAATGAAGAGGAAGATGGATTTCCCCCAATTCAACGACAGCTAACAGACTGCATTCAGCATAACAAAAAACTGCACCTTACGAGTAATAGCCAGTACGTTTTCTAGGATAACAGTTCTTCTGAATATCTGGTTAAGAGGTACAAAATATATAAATGGATTTTAAAACATCGTGGTGCTACAATATTTTTAAGTACATCTATTCACCTGCTCAGTGAATAGGTAAAATGGCCAGCTGGAAGGGAAGCTTTGGTTCACAGAAATATGTGAATAAAAGATCCCAAAGAAAGAATATCAGGGCACATTTACGCCATCTCTGTCACCTCATTTGAGCAGAATAATGACAAAGACACCTTCAAAGGCTTCTCTAAACCACTGAAGCAAGACAATTATTTCATTCAGTTTTCAAACCACGGAACTTCCTCAGAAAATTCAAGGCTTTTTAACATCCATGGATGTGACACATCAGCATCTGACAACCTAGTCATAAAAGGGGAGTTCTTGGAGACCTGGAGAGATGCACTAAATGCAGAATATGAACAAGAGCCAGGAAAGAAGAATCCAACAAAAAAATGGAAAAGTGCAGTGTCTGTGCACCCAAAACAATCAAAAAGTCCTAAAGTGTTAATGTCACGCAACTGAAGAAGGAAAATATCAATAACTACTCTCAAAATAGTTGCAGTATTTTCAGATGCAATTTTGAGTCATACATAAAGTGTAACTCCCCACAAGCTCCCCTACAGAAAATAATAAGCATCTTATGCATCTAATCCAACTATGTGAGAGCTAGCTTTGTCAAAGATTGCAAAGCTTAAGCATTTCAATAAAAGTCCAAAAGAAATCAAAAGTAAATGGAGTGGAAACGATTATTTCAAATAACTAAGCACAAAAATACATCATCTACAACAAATATTAAAAGCTTGAACACTAAAAAAATAAAAGTGGCATGCGACCCTTACTGCCAAACCAAGAGGGATGTGATTCCAATTATTTTAAATCACATACTCCATGCTTTAGGGATCGCTGCAGTAGTAGAAGAGACGGGCAATCAGTACCATGTAGGAATGTTTATTGCTCCAAAGCAACACAACAAAATAATGACAATTTCTAACATAGTCCATCCAGTAACCCTCTTTTTTATCAGATTTCTGCAGAAACTGGCCCTGAATAATGAGCATCTCCAGAGGGAACACACGTACACAAACCGCAACCAAAGTAACCAAAGTTTCACCCGGAGTACTGTGTTCAGCTTTGGGCCCCTCACTACAAGAAGGCCCTGGAACATGTCCAGAGAAGGGCTACGAAGCTGGTGAAGGGCCTGGAGCACAAGTCCTGTGAGGAGCAGCTGAGGGAACTGGGGTTGTTTAGTCTGGAGAAGAGGAGGCTCGAGGGAGACCTTATTGCTCTCTACAGCTACCTGAAAGGAAGGTGTGGGGAGCTGGGGGTCGGCCTCTTCTCGCAGGTAACTAGTGATAGGACTAGAGGGAATGGCCTCAAGTTGCGCCAGGGGAGGTTCAGGTTGGAAATGAGGAGACATTTCTTCTCAGAAAGAGCAGTCAGGCACTGGGACAGGTTGCCCAGGGAGGTGGTGGAGTCACCATCTCTGGAGGTGTTTAAGGAAAGGTTGGACGTGGTGCTTAGGGACATGGTTTAGTGGGTGACAGTGGTGGTAGGGGGATGGTTGGACCACATGATCTTGGAGGTCTTTTCCAACTTTGATGATTCTGTGATTCTACCTCATTGCGGGTCAGTGGTGAGCCTCAATGCAGTAGAGTTCCACGGGTAACTATCAATATAAAACATTTGGAAGACTTTCATTTCAAATACAGCAAATATTTTAATCATCAGTGAAATGTTTACAAGCTACACACTTTCTGAACAATCAAATTAACAAGAATTTTGAAAGGAAATATTTTAGAAATGTTCTCATATTCATTATAATTACTTGGATGTTGAAACTGGCATGGTAACATAATGACTAATGTTTTTCTTCATTAAAAGGAGGAAAAGGAATTAAAAATATATTGTGATAAAATGTGCAATACTTGATATTATATCCTTTTTATTTCTGAAGTATACCGCATAAAGCATTTAGATTTTTTTATAAGTTTTGCTGGAAGAGATAACAATAATTTCCACAAAAAGAGAAGAGTATTCTTTTTATTTGAGAGGATAAACAATTTATATGTTCGTCCTTTGATGTAAGGAATTTTGTATTTACTACTATCTATAGCGCTGCAGTTTGTAATTAAAAGATTCTGATCAAATTTGTACACTCAAAAGAAAAACATCAAGAGAATCAAGAGAAAGTAATACAGAATGCTATAGCAAGGCAAAAGTTAAAACCTGTACTCCAGAGCTTGTAAGAACAATGAGGTTTTATAGCAGACAGTATTTACAAAATAATAGCTCCCTTAGATGTTAATTTAATTTGCCTCCCTCCATCTAATAGGAGAACAAAAATCTCAGCTTGTTAACAATCCTTTAAGTGTGTGTGAAATGTCTGTTTCTTAAATTTAGTACGGACACAAGTAGGCCCATGGGAAAGCAAAAGAAATATATGATTGAAATTAAGTGAAAAATATAGTAATCTTTTAACGTAGATTTACCTAAAAAGTGATAATTGGCTTTGAAAACAGTTATTGCAATTATATTTATGCTATATAGGGCTAATTAGAACATGTACATGTATAAATGGATATTTTTCAGCCTCAGTTGTGTTGTAAAAAATCCAGAGTTACACAGTATATTGTTGGCACACATAAAATAAAAAGTTTGTTCAAAAACTTACTTTTCTACTTGCACCAAGAGGAAGGAAAAAAAAAACTACCCAGAGAAAAAAAAATCAGAAATAAGCCTAGGTCAAGTAAAAAATGTTTCAGATCCAAAGAATCACTTTTAAAAAATACATGGGACAAAAAAAAAAAAAAATTCTTAGACCCTCTCTGCTACCATTTGTAAATATGTAATTTTAATCGAAAGTTCAGGGCCACTGAACTGGATTCACATATTCATATGTGAATCATATGAATCTTCAGCATATTAAAGAACTGCAACATTTCTGGTTTACTTTCCTCAGCATTTTCAAAATATTTATAGGCACTCATTTATTATATTAATCACCATTATTTGTCATTCTTTATGTAAGCTCATTCTTTTTATCCATGGTATAAATCTAAATATTTATGTGGTTTTCTTTAATGAAAAAAAAAAAATGAATGAAGTTATCGAAGTTACTTCATGAAGAAACTGTGGAACAGCATCAGAACAGCATCATGGTTTGATGAAAAGTCTTTTACAGCTGCCTCTTTGGGGTACAATTAATAAATAAGTAATTTATTCTGAGGAAAAGCTAGAAATAAAAAAAGGTTTGTGAAGGTCCATGTTCATTTCTGAACCCTGGATCGCATCTGTGCCAAATGCAGGAGAGGCAGAGGGAGAGTTAAACCCCATTGCCAGAGCACAGTGCCATCCTCCAGTTCGTGTCAGTGGAGTTTTGCCAGCTCTCACCAGAGGAAGATCCTGACAAAGATGTAAATATGACCTAAAATAGCTTTTCTCCACATAAACAACATATCGTATTGTAGAATGGTTTGGGTTGGAAGGGACATTAAAGATCAGCCAGTTCCAACGCCCTGCCATGGGTAGGGACACCTCCCACCAGACCAGGTTGCCCAAAGCCCCATCCAGCCTGGCCTTGAACACCTCCAGGGATGGGGCATCCACAGCTTCTCTGGGCAGCCTGTGCCACTGCCTCACTACGCTCATTGTGGAGAATTTCTTCCTAATGTCTAATCTAAATCTTCCCTCTTTTAGTTTAAAACCACTTCCCCTTGTCCTACCATTATCTGACCAAGGAAAACGTTGCTTTCCATCTTTTTTATAATCCTCCTTTAAGTATTGAAAGTCTAGAACAAGGTCACCCCGGAGCCTTCTCTTTTTCAGGCTGAACATCTCCAGCTCAGTGAACTCAGAGTCAGAAGCAAGGACTACTTGTATTTCTAAAATGCCAGTAATTATTCTTCTCAGTAGTAAAAAAGAAAAATAAATCTCTTTTATCATTTATTTGCAGTTTTGCAGACAGCCTCTGACTGCACATACTCACTACAGTAAAATCCCTAGAGAGATGGATGAGGGGAGCAGCACCAAAAAGAAGAAGTCCTTAACACAAACCTGTGCAATTTATCACGTAGATACCACTACTGAAAATCCAACATCTGGGCAGCTGCAGGGATCCTTTAGAGGTCCTGCAGATGTGTGATGCTGAGCTCTGATGAACTCGCTCAGTTATACCTGCTCATGCATCTTGTCCTATACGTTCACCTGGCACTCCAGAAACGCAGGCATCTTTGAACAGTTATAACAAACTGACTTACAACACAAAAAAAAAAAAAAAAAAAAGAATGTTTTTCTCACAAAAACTTCTCTTCCTTGCTCATCCAAGGTTAAATAATCGGGCAATGAAGACAAGAAAACTATCGGGTTGTCACTGCTAGCAAATCTAGCATGATGTACCGTTTGATCTTACAGATCTAAAAGGACAAATTTAAGTAACTGAATGGGCAAGATGCTGCTTCCCAAAAGGCAATCTAACACTTGTTTCTAGCCCCAGAAAACAACATGGAGCTGGATCTTATATCTACTATGTTTTATGATTACATTAATTTGACTTTAAGATAATTTTACTTATAACCTTTGATTTCCTATGAGACTAATTAACATAACTTCCGTTGTTGTGAAAGCCTTCATATCTCAGTGAAAGGAAGAACTGCAAGAACATTTGGGAAGGCATACTCTTTCAGTTTTATTTTTCTTAAAGGGAAGCAACAAAAATTCTTGTATAAAGTCACATTTAATTAATGTGCAGGAGGTCTTAAATAAGTTGGGGCAAAAATGGAAAGTCAGTGACTGTTCAACCTCATGTGTTTAAGGTTCTTCATCAAAGATTAGTGGCTAGAAAAAGCATGATAAAATAGGTTATTATGAGGATGATTAATAAAGTACTGGATTTCAAGTAGGAAACAAATGAAAGTCATGAACAAAAACTCTAAGTTCAAAATGTTTTCCTGCCATAATTCATACAAAAACTTTGATGATCCCATTTCTAAACCAAGATGGGCGGAGAGCAAATAGATACTCATCCTGTGACATGCGGGCTCTGCAGTTTTCATTGCTCCCCACAATGATTCTAGATTTCAGAGACTCAGGTGTAAAATTAAAAGCAAAACAAAGAGATGCTACAGGACTTGATTGTGCAACTAGATGGTGAACCTATTTCCATGTGAAGAAGTATGGAGTCAGAGGGAAAGGACTCAGACAAGGAAAATCTTACATGAAATCTCCCTACAAGACCCTCTCCTATGGACATCTGGCAGTTTCAAGTGGACAGACCTCAAATGAGCAGCTACTCATGCACAGCTGCAGCCTGAGAGGCAAACAAATTAAGCACAATGAATCTGCAGAGGGAGAGAATACAAAACAAGGGATGCAACGCATGCGCTGAAGGCAACACTTGAGGATGAACCCATCTGAATCACTGTGTCATTCAGCTGTAGAAAGGGCTGCATTGTCTCAAGGACACCATTTAGGCAAGAAGGAAAGTTCAATGAATCTAACTCGCTGAAGGAGTGAAGGCATTTGGACTTTTTCTTGACTGAAGCAGATGGTGCTTTGAGGTAATTTCTAGCTGCACGTTTTCCAAGTTCTAGAAGGAATCAATAAAGTTGAGAAGAAGACGCCCTTTTTAGCAACTCTTCTAGACTTCAGAAATGAAGGAACAGAGTTTCATTACCAGATGAAAGACAAATCTGAAGAAACACTCCATTAATGCTGCCTTTGCATTACACATATAGCACTCAAAAGTAATAAAAATAGCGCAAGATAAATTTGCTCCTTTGTACACTGAAATATTATTCGGCAACACAGTCACATATTCCAAACATTTTCAATTGGTCTTACATTTAGTTTGTAAACGGAAGCAAGATTACCAATAGATTAGGTCTTCCCACTGTGAGTAACAAGCACTCTTTGACACCTTGTACCTACCAACATGGCCAACAAACTTTTCCCATAAACAGTTCTCTGGCAACAGCAGAAAGTTTACCAACATTTTGTCAGCACATTAGGCTAAGAAGAGCTTGATTAAACTTGTAGACTCTAGGCATACCAATATATTGCTCAACTCCATGGATAATACTTTTTAAATATGACTCACCCTCTACATTCAAGTATAAAAGTCCTGTTTAAAGTTGAAAAGTGCCAGAAAAGCACAATTCAAAACTCATTTTCCTCTTGATACAGCCTACGAGATCACAATGAATCAACATTTTCACTGTATGCATTTTCTGAAATAGCTGATGGATTTTTTTCATTCCCACAGAATTTCAAGGGCTGAAATACTCTAAGGAGAGAGACATTTCTGGAACAGAATGTGTTCCTATATACTGCTGTTCTTCTGGGCAATTTTTGAGCTGTAATTCAGGGCTATAACCTCCACACCCACATACATCCAACTTTTATTATCAAGGTACCATTAAAAAGCATTTACCCACACATTTTTTTTTCCTAAACCTTGTTTTAATATTACACTCTGAAAATACGCTTTTTCTAAAGCATGGTCACTTGCTACAGTTTTCTGGTCTGGGCACATTCATTTCAATTACAAAAACAAAAACAGAAAAAAAGGAAAGGAAAAAAGAATTCAGAGTGAATTTGTTGTACAAGATTTGAAAAGACAACACCAACCAACAAGCCAGCTTTATCAATGTATCCTTATTACCTCCCTTACAGCGAGTCTCATCCGCTTGTGTCAGCAGACAAATGAGAGCAGGTCAGATTACCAGAGGAATCACCAAATTTCACTGTCTAATGGCAAATGGCAAGCAGCAATGGGCTTACCTTTCTTTAACTGAATCCAGGTTTCAAGTTGGACTCTTACTGACTCAATGGTTAACTGTCTTTACATCATTTGCCACTTTGTTTGTTTTCTACATAATCTTTGTCAAGTCTTTAATCTCAGGTGACATTAACTTCCCACTTGAACTTAGCCAACCAGCCAATCCCACTCATGGAAGTGCACCCCACAGGTTGTCCATGTGCTCAACACTCCCATGTAGCTCTTCAGCAACCTTTGCTGCTCAACACTCACTCAATAAAATTTATGGGGGAAAAAAAAAATACATTAACCCTCCATCACACAGTTTTCCTATTGAAGTTTTGAAAAGCCTGTACAGACATAATTTTCTGTGCACAAAGCTTTTCTCCACACTGAACGTCTCCATCTGAGAGGAAAGTGGTTGCAGGTGGTGGCTATGGCTCAGCCACTGCACATTTCATCCCTGCAGCAATGATTTCCCCCCTCAGAACTAATACAATTATTGCAATGGCTCCAGTGGAGTACCATCAGGGAGCACCTGTGGCCATGAAGAGCCAGAAGGGATCCGGCAAGCCTCCGAGATCCTTTAGACACTCCAGAATACAGCTCCTCTGAACAGCATACCCATACAGTGCCCAGAAGGCCACTGGCAAGCCAGAGGGAAGAAGATGACTAGAAGGGCTCAGGCGGCTTCCTTGTCTTTAAGTTTTCCACAGACAATCATCACAAAGTTAAAGCAGTTTAAAAGAATTTAAAGGAGTAGAGAAGAGAGCCAGGATGTGGGTCATAGTTATTTCTGGAGATGCAAAAGACAACTGTTTTGGTTAACATCCAGCACACAAATAACTGTACCGTTACTAGAAAATACAATACTTGAAGAGGATATTTAGAGAACAAAAACCTAAAAGATATCAGCAAAAAAATGAGAGGGACAAGTGGAGCAGGAAGATCCCACAGTCTTGTGTCAAAGACGGGTGGGCTCAGCCCTCTTCTGGCACTGGCCTTCAGCCTCCACATCCATCGTTATCCAGGCCCAGGGAACAGACGTGGGCCTGGGCTGGCCACCAGATCATCCGACCACAACCCTGTGAGCTCCCTCCCCTGAAGGAGGAAGGCAGTCTACCAAAGAAAAGCAGCAGCTCTGGTTCAGATCCGTGGGAGCCAAAGATCCCTATTGTCCAGAGATAGAAATCTGGCAGCTGGTGGCTGCAGAAAGCAGAAGGGTCACAAACTTCAGTGGGGCTGATCTGAGAGGGCCCAGCACTGAGACAGCACTAGCCAGAAAAGCCCACGTTTTAGAAAGCTGAACCTTAGAAGCTTTTTTACAGAGTTCGATTGAATGTTAAGCAGTGTTTGACAGGGTAACTGGAATAATGTTTTAACAGGCCCAAGTAAAGTTGTTGGTCTTGAGTCCATTAAAGACTTGAATAGTTATTGAGAAGACTCCAAAGGGGACCTGAAGTAGCAGAATATAAAATGACACCTGCCATGACAGTGTTATATGTACATCCATAATGCTCTTGTGGTAAACACTTTAGAGTGAATGTTAACTTCATATGTAGTTCCTCCTCAGCAATGTTCATCCTGATGCTGTTCAGAATGCAACACTCTTCTGCATCGTGAATACGTTATAGGAGATCATTAACCGCAAGGGTCCCAGAACAGGTATCCTCAGTGAAACAGTGGGAGAAAGAATATTCAGTCTGATCCTGCACTCAGGTGCACTGACATAGACCAGGGATAAATACAGATATTGACTACCTGAGTTGGAAAGGATTGCTCTAAAACACTCAGATCTTAAGCATGCAGCTATTATGTTGATCATGGCAACAAGCAAATGTTGGGAAAAATACTTTCTGTAAGGATTGTTACATCTGAGCCTTTAAGACCCTTCATGACTGTATATAAGCCAGTTTTATGAGATTAAGCTTTTGGAATCTCTCTTTTCAGCTCTGCTATTGTACAAACAAGAGACAATGCCACAAAACAAATATTTCCCATGCTGCCCTTTTCCCCACATTAGGATATTCAAAGATACCTTCAATTTTTAATCACCCCTCAAAATCTGAGTCCTGATGTAGTATTTCTGTAACACAAACACTGAAATAGCAGCTAACAGAAGGTTTTTTGCTGGATGCTTTTTTGGGCATATTCATTCATTGTCATAAGAAATCTCATTATCAAGCAGGGATTTTACTGAAATGAGCTTGCAAAGAGGGATGATTTAGAAATGTGAAATATTTTTTGCCTATAAAATGCCAAAACACCTGCTATGAATATGTATATTTTATCAAAAATAAAACCAAAAGTCCCTCTTACAACAGAAATCAAAGGGCACTTTCAATGCCCTTGCAGCATGCGACAATCTATATCAAAAATTGCCTTTCAGCATTTTTTTCCTCTTCAAGAAGGCAGGACCTGCATTAAGAGTATTGGTATTTTAACTGTTATTCACATATTCATGAAAACAGATTATTGCTAGGTTGGTGAAGTATCTTGTTCTTACACAAATATTGCAGAACTGCACATTTTGAAGATACAATGAAGTATTTATTACACACATTTTGCCAAATGCCTTATAAACCTTAAGGAAAGTGGGAGAAGAAGCAGAGGCATGAAGAAAACCAGATCTGGCAGCAAACCAAATGCATGTTCTTTTTGCTCACTACAGCCTCCGTCCCAGTTTATCCTCCGCTCCCTTTGGTTTTGTGGTAGGTTGATTGAAAATTGTGCCTAAGTTTCTTCAAGAGACAGCAGTCATTTGATTAAGTGAGCAGAAAATAATTTTAAAAACTGGGCAATTTCTCATGACAGTTCTCTTTCCACCAGTCATCATCCATCAGTCCCAAAATTCAGAGTTGTTTTAGAAACCCCTCAGCAGTCAGAACTCATTTTTAACTACACATTACTAATTGTTTGAGCTACCAAACACAGGAAATTGTAATATCAACAGAAGTTGACAGCACTGGAACAGAAAGCAAGAATGTTTCAAATAAAGTTAGCAGTTTCAGGAGCACCTTCAAAGAATAGGAATATCCTGCTCGGCGAGTAAAGTGAAAGGCCAACAAGTCAGAGAAACCAGTAGCAAAGACTGGGCATCACCTGAAAAACTGATGAAAGACTTCAATTCAAAGGGCAAGCAGAGAGATGTGAGCTCAGCATGACAGAGCAGAGCTTCTCTGCAATTGATTATTAGCGGTAAGAAGTTATTTAAGAAATTTGTAAGCCATGCTATCCAATCAATTTATGGAATTGTGTAATTTGGTCTCAAACAATCCAGAAATGCAGACAGCGGAAGACAAATAAATACCTTGCTGCAAACTACTGAGTCACTCTGGACCACAAACCATGCTCAGCTCTGTCCCAAGGCACAATCCAGTCCTGGGATTTCTTCGTGCCAGGCTGCAAGTCAGGCTACAACCAAGTCAGCCCTTTTACTCACTCCGAAGGATTTCAGTGTACCTTCATGACAACTGGCAACGAGCAAGTGAAAAACAGGTTGAGAAACAGAAGTTGCCCTGCTATGAATGTTTTGCATAGCCAACAAAGGTGACTTAATCTATACCCATAGAAGGTCACTGAGTCAGGGCCTTGTTCCCACTGAAAATAATAGCAAATCTTACAAATTTCCCTATCAACACCTAGTTATATCAAAAAGAGGTGACTGCAGTGCAAGCCCCAAGATGAGCAAAGCTGTCCTTCAGTCTGTGCATGCAGACCCATTACAGAGTGCTGGCTGCAAGGAGAATTGGGACCTTCTCTGCTGGCATTGAGCGGCCATGTTCTCCCCTTGGCTGATCTCACTCTCCGCTCCAAACGCTGGAAGTAACCTTCTCCTCAGTCCAAGGGCCAGTACCACATCCCACACATGATGGAAACACCAGGTAGGGAGCACCGCAAGAGACAAGGATCAGACACAAAATCAGTTACCCAGTTAAGCACAGGAGGAGCTTACTGGTGTACTGTCAGTTGCAAGGCACATGCAGAGGCCTTCCCAGAGCCAGCGTTGTGGCATGGTCATGGGGAGGCTGCGCCGGGAGCCAGATGACCATTAAGTCAGCCTTAGGGTTGAGGGAAGGCATCTCTTGGCTGAAGGCGGTGTAGCTGTCTGGCACTCTAGTCTCCAGCTGGAAAATAAATCGCATCTTCACAACCAGAACATTTGATCCACAGAAAATGGCCCTCTAAACAGAGTGCTGATGTAGAGGACAAACTCATGTTTGTAACAGCAGACTTTGTGTTTTGTTTTGCTCTCCTTACAGGTAGAAGAACAAATGCAAGCAATGGGGAGGAATGCTTGCTTACACCCACAATTCAATGAAGAACGTGCCTGCATGCTGCCAGCTAAAAGAAAGAATTAAGAAACTGTGCTTTTTAACACTATCAAAATATGGGTCAAGCCACACAATTAAAGGGTTCCTCATATTTTCAATTATGTGAACTTTCCTTGTCTTAAAGACAAGGATCTAGGCTTAGCCTTCACTGAATGCCCATGCTATATAGGACGTTTATTTTCTAATAGGCTTATTTATGCAACAGAAAATTACGTGGCCATTGCTATGATCCTGGAGTGCTTTAGTGATAACATCAATATTCACACATTCTCAGATATATCTTATCTTGATTACTCTTTAGATTAAGTGCTGTGCAGCTGCTAGTAGGCCCCCTTTGGGGAACAGAGAAATTGAAATACAGGAGTGTATTGTAGTGACACTATTCCATGGTAGAATTAAAAGCAAAATCCCAAACTCTGGTGGATACTCCAATGCTCACTATACAGCGTGTCAAAATGTTAATGGCAGGAATATATAATAGCCTACAACATTTCCTTTGCGCTGTGCTCTGAGGTCCAGCAATCTTGGACAACTATGACTGTAAGCATGCTGATTTTGTTTCTTAAACAATTATATTCTGGGTTTCTAGGTTGACTACATACACCGTTTTCTTGAATAGTAGTAAAGCATGCACGTTGAGAAGTCACTCAATAGATATACTGATGGCAATGGACCAGAAAACCCAAAACAAACAAACAAAACAAAGGAGGTTGCTAGAGAAATACCTCAACAAATGTTGAAAAAAAAAAAAAAAAACACAGATTTTTATAAATCTGCCAACCATTACTTCCCTTCCAACATTACTTCCCTTCCCTACTTGCTGGCTCATGGTTAAGTTGTTGTTCACCACGACCCCCAGGTCCCTCTCTGCAGAGCTGTTCTCCAGCAGGTCAGCCCCCAGCCTGTACACGTGCCTGGGGCTGTTCCTCCCCAGGTGCAGGACCCTGCACTTGCCCTTGTTGAACCTCATGAGGTTCCTCTCCACCCAACTCTCCAGCCTGTCCAGGTCCCTCGGAAGGACCACACAGGCCTCTGGTGTGTCAGCCACTCCACCAAGAACAGAGTATGCAGCTTCAGACAGGCATGCTGAGACCAGTTTCATTGGTAATGGCCTCAGGGAAATGTTACCACCTCCATTTGGAAAAAAAAAAAAAAAAAAAAAAAAAAGAAAGCTTTAAGATCAGAAAAGACCCTATCCCTCAAGAAAGGCAGGCTGAATCCAACGAGAAGATAGTGATCTATGAAAGACCAAGCACAAATGAAGGACCAAAGCACTAAAGATCAGTCCTGGCAAAAACACTGCATTACTCAAAAGAAGCTTTGCCACTCTGCAGCACAGCCCTTCCTGACGGGGGCTTAGGCAGGTCAGGGGATCCTGTGTTCACCTGCCAAACCATTTTCCAGTCTGCCTCAGTCTAAGCAGGGTCCATTCCCAGCCCCACTTCGCTTTCAGGAGCAAGGCCGATCACAGTCTGATGCAGTATAGGTGTAAAGCAGAGTGTAGGGTCCCGCTAAAAAATGTGCCAGAAACAGCCATCTGCATGATGTTAGCTTTACAAAAGGAGTAATTCTCTCTAACTGGCTGCACAGACAAATCTGCAAAAAAAATCAAGGGAAGGGAAAAATCTTCCAAAGCCCATCAAGCAAGGCTTGTCCACAGGCAAGGAATCTGCTGCTGCTGCCCTCTGGTTTGGAAAGCTGGGGAGAAGTTTGCACAAACCATGTACTCCCCTCTCGCTTCCCACTACCTCTTGAACATCAGATGGCTACAGGAGATATCCTCAGATTCCCTGCCAAGTGGAAACCCTCCTGCCTGCTCCTATCCCTTCCCCCAGCTCCAGGCAGGCTGTGGTGTTCCCTTCCCTCCCACTCCAGAGATGGTGGGGGAAACGCAGTGTCACTGGCCCAGGTTCGTGTTTGCTGATCTCTCTCTTCATAAGCGACTGATTAATTCAGCTAGTGAAGGGGGGCATGCTGCAGTAACACCAAGACAGTAAAACTGGGACTTACCAATTCTCACTCTCCATGAACAGAAACTTCGGAAATATCCACAAAGTATCGGCTTGGTTCTCTTCTTTCATCCCCTTGCCCCTGCCTTCCCCTGAGCTACCATCCTAATTTCCCTTTGTTCAATCCCAGACCCAGGCTCGCATCCCTCTTGTACAACTTCTGCCCTTTCTGAAGCTAAAGCTTTCATCCAGGAATTAAAGGGATCCAATCCGATTTAATGCAACTTCCCTCTCTCCAGCTTAACTAATCTCTCTCTCCTTTTATCTTTATCCAATTCATAACACAATTACATTGTTTTACATTAATTCAACAGCTAGTTGCTGTCTGCTCCTCTGACTGCACCATCCCATCAGGTATCTGCTTTTCTAGACACAGCTGCTTGTCCTTTAGCCATCCCAGGCCCTGTCCGAATGTTTTAACCTCCTCCAAGACGCATCCTTCCTAAACCAATCCACAAGGTCATTAGCTTCTGCTTTAAGTCTCTGTTTGAGACCAGTTTTTCTAAGTTTGATACATGTCTGTCCAAAGACTACTAGCAATGGATTGAATGGGGTCTGGTGGCAGTCAAAGCCTAATTAAACACAAAACAAATCAATGCACATGGAAAATGTACTGACTGAGAGTCCCTCCCTGTGTCACTAACCTTAGCCTGCTAACACCACAGTGCAGGCAAGCGTGTTTTTTCACCTGCAAGTAAAATCCAGCAAATCTTTGTCTTTTTGCTTTGCCTGACTTGTACCAGCCACCCAAAAGCAAAAGTTAATTCAGTTAGTCTGCACCTTTGATACGCATTCTGGCAGAGGTAAGGGTAAAAACACCCTTATGGGATGCTAGACTTTAAGAACTGGGATATTAAATTACTCAACCGCAACAGCTAACAGCACTACTGCAAAAACACCTTCTACGAGAGCTCTGTTGAAGCTCTTGCAGCCATACTGCTGTCCATTGCTGCCAAGCTGACTCAGATCTCCGGGCGAGGGATGCAGCATCCTGCAATTAAGATGTAACCGTGCCCTATGCGAGAAGCACAGCAAACCGGTGCTGCTCCGCTTGTTCTGGCCAGCTTCCGCTTCATAATTTTCTTCCTTCACATCGCTGCCAGCTACTGCATCCTTCAGTAGGGTCGCAGCCATTAGACACCATGGGAGAGGCCAGGAGTGTTTTAAGTAGCAGAGGGAAACTCCTAGATCAGGAGAAAAAGTTGTAGCTGGGCACTGAGCTTCACATGTTTAACTTCAATTTAGCCTGGAGACTGGTGTGAAATAAACGCATTTAACCATTTTTAGCCCATTAGATTTACTTCTTTTCTGGTGGGAGTAACGCTACCACTGGCTAATGACTTAATGAAACATGGATGACTTGAAAAAAATTTATAAGTGTAAGGTTTGGCGAATAAAGTTTGAGACATCCAGGCAAACAAAACCCATAAATTAACAGTTTGGTCTGTAAGGCCAGTACGTGGCTCCTGATACTTGATCCAACTGTAGCCCCTTTAGAAGACATGCCACACTGCATTTGAATTTGTGAGCGTCCAAGGGTCTTCAAGGCATCCCAAAACGCTGAGAGGATATTTTTTCCCTTTTTAAACAAAGCAGACATTTTGGAACTTCTAAAATCCTGTGTTAGTGTGCTGCAAATATGGCCATCGTGTCTGCAAAATCTTTACGTAGAGGCAGTAACATTCAGAGGCAAATAAATATGCTAGGAAGAGACTTTATTATTTAACTACATCCAAAAAATACAAGCTGCCAGTGCTTATATTTTAAGGATTCTATAAAAAAAAAAAAAAAAATCTGGGACCATTTTTTCATCTATTTTGTTTCTAAAATTGACAGGAGCCAAGGTGGGAACAGAGGCCTGCAACTCATCCTGCATATCAGCGGTTACCTCAAACGCACGGGGTTTTTCTGGGCTTCATCTGTAACAGCACACGCTCAACGTTTTTCCCTTTAGACGCAACGTTCACGGAGCGCCTCAAACGTGATGCTCGGCGACCGGGACTAAAATCGCCGCATTTAGTGTAATTAAAGCCGCAGCGGTTGGCTCGCATAAGGCGGAAATCTCACATCGTACCCCGGCTGGGTGGCAACACGCGAGGCAGACCCCTGCCCTGAGTTCACCTCTGGCGTTTCGGGGGCTCCCCTTTCCATTCCCAGCCCCTCTTTTGAAACCCGCACCCAGGCGGCTGCCGCACTCCGGCCGCCCGCGACATCCCCGCTCCGCTGCCGCAAAGGGGCCGCAACTTTCCTCCGGCAGCGGCCCCTGCCCCCGGCACACCGCCGCCAGCCGGGCCGGGCCGGGCCGGGGGGGGGGGGGACACACACGGATTAAAAAAACACCCGGGGACCGCTCTGACCCAGAGGGCGCTGGGATCAGCATCCCCGCTGCTCCGCGGGGCCACCGAGCCCCGAGTGCTCCTTCCCCACCGCCCCCACGCCCCTCGGCTCGGCGGGGGGACACCGCAGGGACCCCCAGCCCGGTGGGTGGCTCCTACCTGGCTCCGCACCGCGCCGCTCCGCACCCGCGTACTCAGCGCCGGCCTCCGCGCCCCGCCGCCGCCCTCTCCGGCGAGCAGCCGCAGGGGCCTGATGCTCTGGCGCTCCGCGAAGCGGTTCTCGCCCCGCCGCCGCCCCGCAGCCGCCGGCCCGGAGCCTGCTGGGCAGGGAGAGGCAGCAGGGGTCAGGGTTATGGGCTCGGCACCCCCCGTTCCCCCCTCCCGGGGTCCCCCTGCCCGAGGCTCGGCTCACCTGGGGCGGCGGGCAGGGCGCAGAGCGCCAGGGAGAGCAGGCAGGCGGCGGCCCGCATGGCGCCGCTCCTCGCCGCCGGGTGTCGCCGGCTGCCGCGCCTGCACCGGGCCGGGAGGGGACCGGGGAAGGGGGGAGGTTGGGGGGGGGGGACCGGGGCTGCCGAGCTCCGCCCCGCCGAGCCCCCGGCGGAGGGAAGGCGGCGAGGCTGCTCCCCGCAGCCCGCTCCGCTGAGGGAAGTGCTGGGAAATGTAGGCGCTGCGGAGGGGAGCGACGGGGGGGGCTCCACGCCGGCAGCCCCCGGCCCTGGGGAGGCCCCGCTGAGGGACCGGAGCCCGGGGGGGGGCTCGGGCAGGCACCACAGAGCTCCCGGTGCCCCCCGCCCCTTTCTCACCTCCTCCCTTGAGCACACCTTCCCGGCGTAAGCCTCCATTTCCTTCCCTACGACCTTTTTTTCCTCCTTAAATTTCCTTTTTTCCTCCTTAAATTTCCCTTCTGCCCACCCCACTGGACTAACGCTGACAGAGGTCGGAGGGACCCCAACGCAGCGATCTCCTTCCAGGCTGCAGCCTGCTCTCGTGGGCCTCGGGGCGAAGCAAGAGCCCAAAGCCTCACGGAGTCCCCTTGGAGCCTGCTCCCCAAAACCCAAGGGGTCTCCTTGCCACATCTGTACCCCAATTCTACGCTCCCACCTACTGGGAAGCCAGACTGCTGGGCACCACCACGCAGCTCCCCTACCCTTAACGTAGCTAACTGCCTTTCTTTCTCAAAGACTAGGAATTGCCTTAGGGTAGCCCTTCTTGCGCCGTTTTCCTAAGTGAAAAAGGCTGGCAACGCCTGACAAACAAAATGGCACAGAAATGGGGCAGTGGGCACAGCACAGAGCACGGGGTCAAGGTGCCCATGGCATGGCTTTGTGGGAGCTGTAGGGTTGTCATGGAGCTGGAACCACAGCAACTGGCACTGGGAAAGCTGCTGCTCCTTATGCTCTGGGAGGCAATAAAATAAGTTCCTTTTCCTGATACTCAATCCATTTTGCACAGCAGCATTAGTCGCACGGCTGTGCCCAGGCAGCGCTCGGGCCTTGACACCTCTGGTCTCACTCCCAGGAGCGCTCCCGTGGGGAAGGTCAGCACTCCTGGCCTGGTTTGTCTGGAGGCCCCATCCTTCTGCCACAGGTTGTCTCATTCAGGGAAGCACTTAGAGGGCAGAAGAAGGAAAGTCACTGTCTCACAGCTTATTTCCCAATAGAAAAACACAGGCAGAACGATGGTTCCACAAGCTGGAGGTGAGAGCAAGACACAGCAGGGCACAACACTGCATCTGGAAATACGTAGCAGCTTTGAGCAGACACCAGCCCACAAGTTTTGTGCTGACCTGCTTGCACTGTAGTCATAGAGTAGAGGAAAAACAAAATATTACCTCAAAGTATCCATTAAGTCCTCACATACTTGTTCAAACAGCACACGATTAGCTTATGAAACTCTGCTGCAGGGTGTTAAAAGGACCAAGGGTGGGTGGGTAAGGAAAATGAAAAATTGTTCTTTAGAGGGAGGAATTTTACTACTATAATATGATGTTACAATGTTTTTTGTTTGTCTGGTTTTTTTTTGTTTGTTTGTTTTTTGTTTTTTGTTTTTTAAAGTTGTAAATCCCTAGATGGCACACAGGGAAGGTTCATCAGGGCAGCACCAGCCCAGGCACAGTTGCTTTAAGGTAGTGACTACAGGGTTTTATCTGGTCTGTGGTTTAAAGGGATGTGGTAAGAAATGATGGAAGCAGCTTCACAAATAACGCTCTTTTTTTCAGTATGACAACCCTACCTTAGTCTAACCTTTCACTAATTTTAAGAACAAATTTTAGAATTGTTTTAGAAATGCAACCAATACAAGGGTAAATGCATTTTAAAAGTACAGGTGCTAGATGTGATTAGCCAAAGCAGATCTGGAAAAGGTTTGTATGGCCCTCTCCCTGCAAACCTCTGTTGTTTACATCTCCGCACCATTTTGGCTAAGAAAACACTCCCATGACGAATACCAAAGATTAACTCAGAAGAGAAGGCTCAAGTAAATGGCTGGTGGAGATTTCCCATATTACATTGAAGGATCTAAATCGTGTTGAAGGAAATCCTGATCTGCATGGCTGAAGTCCCCTTTTTTGTACACAACTGATTAGAAATGGGCGATTAGAAATGGATGGTTTGATATACCTAATCCTTAAGAGAAATAATATTTTCATTTATTGATGGCTTTTTTCACTGACTTCCAGGTCGGTTTAGGAAATCAGGCAGAGAACGTTACTCTGCACTTCTTCCTACCTCGCTGGAAGCTCCTTGAGGTTGCCCAGGACAGCGGCAGGCAGTCTGCCCCTGAGCTACCAGCTCTCACAGCAGGGTGCAGACACTTTTCTTCTTCCAGCACAGAAATGGTTATTTACAAATGAAGGCCATTTTCCAATGTTCACTGTCTCGCCAGTTAACATTCTATGGAATTTTATTACACTGGAAATTCATGCCAACTCCTTTTTAAAAGAGCAATAACAGCTCTACCCTACATTAGGACGTGTCTTCACCACTTGCCAGACCCAATGAGCATGTTCTATCTGGCTGTCTATAGCACAACTGCAGAAGAATGAGGCTTGAAAAACACAGCAATGTTTCAAAGAATAGGGAGCAAGTGAAAAAAGTGCTGAAAATAAAAGTGATTTATAGGTAAATATTCAGCTTTTGATTTACTGTACATATTCTAAAGATTATTTTTGAGCCATAATTAATTATGTGTCATAATTTAACACTTGAATTTAACATCTAAGTGTTACTTCTCTCCATTCCACAGAAAATGAGATGCACTCAGATTGTAACTGAAATCTAGGGCACATTTTAAGAGACACGTTCTCAGCAGTCAATATTCAATCGTGATTAAGTTTATACATATATACAAAAACAAGCACCTAAGGCTTTTTCCTGATACGAGACAGTTCTATGAATACTTTGTGATTGTCTCCATGCATCTGGCTAGCTGTTACCATAAGCATGCTGCCCTAAATACTTCCCCGTGAAAAGCACACTTGCATTCGGAATACATGGTATTGAACCTCTCAGTGCTGCCGTGTAGCAGCCACGTGTCCAATTACACCCGTCTGTGCACTGTGACTGTGCACGATCGTACATTTGCAGCAGGGGTGCTTTGGACACATTAAACCATTTGGCTCTAGTGGTTATTTAGTTCAGGGCACGGACGTTACTTCAAAGCAGGAAGCATATGCAATTGCAAGCTAAATATAGAGCAAATCACACAATCTCTTTTGAAGTTAAACTGATGGCACAGCCTGATCTGGAACACCCAACCGGCCGTACCCAGGGAGGGCAGTGCAAGGTTCTGAGAAAGACAGGGACAGACACCAAAAAGGTTGCTCAAGATGACGATGGACAGGAACACAAAGAAATGGCATATAGGTGGCGTAGGGAAAGCAAGCATGTGCTGTGCAACAGTTAATTAAATGTATACTAACTTCAACCCCACTCAGGAGCAGAAGGCTGGCTTTCCAGACACCCAGCTGCCGCTTTGTTTCGAGTGCTCTGCAGTTTTGTGTTGAGCAAGAGCTGCTGCTTGAAGACCCTTCTACCACCTTTGGAAACACAGTAACAAGACAGGATGTTGACAGTGGCTCCCCTGTGACAGGGTGGCCTTCCTTCTCAAGGTCTGTAGCCAAAAGTTTCATCGGCATGGTCTTAGTATGGCAAAAGGAATATGGAAGAGACATCTCTATCATGCTGGACGGTGGCCTCAATCTTAGACAACGACAGCCAGTCCTGATTTTTGTAACCTCTATTTACCTGCAAAAGCCTGGTGCTGGGTGTGAACCACACAAAGCATCCTCCTGACCAGTTTGTTCCAGCCAGCATGGCAGCATGGACGTTTTGACAAGCTGCTCTTGAAAATCAGTTACTTTTCCCTAAGCTTAGGACAGATAGACTTCATCTTCCTCAAGTTCTGCTCGCCTGTCATGGTCAAGCGCAGCAAGATGCTTCACCAATGATCACGGGAGCCAGGAACCCCACTCCTGGCGGAAGATGTTAGAACAGTGCTGAAGGAAAAAAAACACAGTTATTTTGAACAGAAAGAATAACAAAATGGAAACCAACAGAACTTGAATCCTTGTAGCACGTTACTGAGCTCCTTTAAGAACATGGCCCTCTAGGGGCTTACCTGAATGTGTACAACTCAGAAATCATTGCAGAACACCACATATGTGCATGGTTTTGGAGTCATCAATCCTCACTATCACCCTATATCCCTATGATTAACTCTGTGTACATTCATATGCACACAAACACACACAGCCCGGATCCTTGGGAACTCTGTCCTCTCAGCCACTCTGTAGATTTACCTGAAGAGAAATATTTCAGTTCCTAATGAACACATACCATGGAGTGGTCATACGTAGTAGTTAGACATCCACTGCAAAGATACCAAACCAGCCTTAGCGTAGGTATAAGGAAAGAAGGAAAGTAAAACAGCACTTTCTTCTAATGATTTATAAAAGCAGCTTTCAGCACCTACATATCATTTGATGTTATCATCCCAATTTTACATTGTGTAACTACAGTTCCCATTTTAAGTTTTTAATGGAAAATATTTCTCCCTCTCAGTAATGAAACAAAAAGCGGGTACCAGACACCAGATCAGTCATCACTCATCCTTACGCTGATGTGTCAAACCAGTGTACTGTTTGTGCGAGCTTTTAGTAACCCTGTGCCCATGCATGAGTTCTGTTTTAATGTTTCAGAGATTATGCTAAAATCTTCCCCAGAAACATGCTTGTCACACTTATGAAAAGGACACATTAAGGTCGCCAGGTCAACAAGACACTCATTTAGAATAGAATATTAACAATTGTTTTTGAATAGAGTATAAAAATTACCTACATCAGACTCTCACACTCACAGATAGCAAGACAGACTATCCAAAAATGAAGTGACATTAGAAATGGGTATAGCTATTAAGAAAGAACCCAAACTGTAATTATGTGCATAATTACAAAGATGTACTTACAGATAAAATGTACTTCTAACACTGAACCTTTATTCTAGTGACTTAATTGTACTTGTAGTGTTTGACATTTCTCAGAATCTCTGCCACACATTTTGAAAATATACATTTCTCTTCAGACTTGGAAGTCAGAGACAAACATTCCAGTAACTAGCCTTCCATATTTCATTATTTTTTCAAATAGTAATATAATTCTTCTTAAATTTGAGGAAAAAAACTTAAAAAAACAAAAGATGAACAGATGAAAATCAGACACAACGTGCTGAATTTCTTTGATGTGCTTGAATCTTTTGTGAATCTAGATCAGAAGAAACGACGAATCAAGCCAAAACTGACCGGTAAGCTTGTGAGACCAGAAGCAGTTCTCACCCAGCTGTACAGGCAGTTGTATGAACAGTCAAATAAGGACTGCCCTAAGCAGCTACTTTAAACATAAAGTGTTAGATTTAGATGCTTTTTAAAGGAAAGTAATTTTATGTTATTTTCCTCAGCCCTCCCCGCACACCGCAAAGCTTTACCTACCTCTCATCACAAATGTCATACACCAAGGGGCAAGCACCTGCTGAAGACACTAAGCATAAGAACACTGAAAGAGTAAGTTTGAGAATATTAAATGGGTAAATTACTCGTCTGCGCTTTTATGCAAAAATTAATGACAGTAGTTTCTGCTGGTTTATATCTTAGACCATCCTATCCTTGAGGCTTCACAAGCTTCACATTTACAAAGCTTCATGATTACCCCCACTGTAATTCAATATTCATGCCTTGCACTGATTTACAAATCTGGAAATCCTGAGAGATCAGCTCTGGTAAAGATTCAAAGTATTAAAAAAGTTTTCCCAGTTTTCACTTATGTCTTTCCCTCTGCTTCCTAGTAGGCTCGTCAGACAGGCTGGCTATTGCTGGCTATTCTGAAAGAAAAGTCAAAACAAGGGCCCAAATGAATCAGAAACCCAATCAGAAACCTACTGGCTGTTTTGTTTTTACTGCTGCTTTTTGTTGTTTTTGTTTTTTAACAAGAAAAATTAAGCCACATCTGTTGCTTTCCACTGCCTGAAATATACATGTAGTTTTAGTTTAAATATAAATTATGGCAGAGCAGCCAAAGAGTCCAATATACGCTTTCCTAATCCTATTTCTTTTTGATTACATAGACTCCCTAAAACAACTTCAGCACAAAAACATTAAGAAAACAAGTGACTTTTTTTTTCCTGGCTTTCTCCAGTAAAGTAGCAGCAGAAGGAACAGGAGGGCAAGCAACCAAGTCTCCACAAATCATTGGTGATCCATAAATGATAGACCTTATTTACAGTAGAACATCCATTTTTAAATAATGCAATTATTTAGAATGTATCATGTAAGTGTGCTTATTTAATGACTTTAGAAAATTCCACTATCCAAAAAGCTAACATACTTATTGATTTTGCATAGCAATTAATTTAACCATAAATTCAGTGTTCAGAACCCTTTACCAGCTGTAATAAAGCAGCAAGTACCTTTTAAGAAAAGACCCTTCATTAGTTAATTCGTATTTGCACATACAGAAGTTTTTGCATTAAAAAACTGAAAGCATCTGTACATAACATATAACACAACAATCAAATTTCCCATGAATAAAATCTTAAATTTGCAAATTTATTTGAAAATTATATTAAATACAGCAGCATTAAAATCCAACAAACGGGGATGAGGATGAAGAGGAGAATAACGAACAAACAACATTTGTGTTCTGCCCTTCCCATATATCTTTTATGCCAGTTGAATCTTTGTTGTCAGTGTAAACTGAAAAACCTCCAAATTCAGAGTTTATTTCACTTGTCTGAAATAGTTCCAGTAGGGCTTGCACTGGTGAGCTACAAGCACTCTTCTTCTCTTCGGGAACACACAATCCATCTGTGTACTTTACACATAACTCCATATTCTGTTTCCGGTTTTCTCTTCTATTTCTTCCTAAGTAAAGCTTTACTTTTCTGTGCAGCTTTCCAGATGGTGAGCTGTGTGCAGTGCTGGCAGCCAATTCATTAAGTTCTTTGTTTATAGCAGTCTCAGATACCTCAGCCTCCAGAACGACATTGTGCTGCATCTGTTGATGATTATCACATAAATCATGATGTTTCTTGACAAATTTAGGATTGGCATCTGTTTTTTTCAAACACTTTGCTGGTAAGACTACTGTATTATTTAATTTTCGTTTTGGCTGCGGTAAGTTTCTGTCTTTTTTACCAAAATCTGTAACTTGAGTATGAGAATACACAGTACACACGTCTTCCTGAAAACACTGTAAATTCCTTTTATTTACTTCTGGTTCAAACATTTCTTTACTGAATGGCTCAAAAGTTTGAGACAAGTTCTCCATGTAGGATTTGTCATCTTTCTGAGGAAGTAGTTGTATGAAATTTGATGATACAACAGCGTCTCTTAAGTTTGTGACATAGGAGCAATCAGTTTTAGTATTTTCATTGTTATTTCTGAATCTACTTTTTACTTCTGAAGGTTGTGACAGATGACAATAAAGAATTGAACAAAGAGATCCAGAAACAGGGGTAGGCACTGGCACAGAATTTGGTTGTATTTCTGTAGTCTGGCGATCCAGTTTGAGCGCCTGTATTGTAGTATCTTTCCACGAGTAACTTTTCAATGAAATGCGTTGCTTCTTCAGTCGTTCTTTCAGCTCGTCTGGTCTGGTTATCTTTCCAATAATAGGAGAAAAATATCCTGTACTACATTTTGTCCTACAAATAAATTGTTTACAATGATTAACAATCAAATCATTGACAGAAACGTGAGGAACATAATTCAATATGTAAACAGCTCAAGACAAGCAACCAAACTGACATAATTTTTGTTTTTACATTTAAAGGCAAGTTAGGGTAGCAACAGTATTTCTATGGGAACAGAGTGCCTCGTATTTGAATTTGACATTTTCCTATTGATTTCTACATCTTATGAAATCATTTTAAAAATACAAGTGATCTAGTATTTCAGTAAGTATCAGTCACGATGCTACTAAGACCAAAAGTTGATGAATATAACACAATGACTATAAATATTTATAAGTATTCTGTGGTAGATACACACAAGCTTAGTATAATTACATATGCTTTTCCCTAAGATAATAACTAAATACCCTGAATATTTTCAAATCACAAAAGGAAAAAGGGCTTGCTTTCGTTAGGCTACGAGTTTGACTATTTACGTTTCTTTTGATTTCACTTTATTTCTTCAATTCTTTTTAAAGTGAGAAAGTTATTTCCTTTTCTCCTGACTCATTTACAAACAAACCAGTGCACTCTTGATTTGAGTCACTACTTAAAGTAATGAGGATACTGGTGTTTACAGTCCATACTTTCTCTCCCATGTAAGCATTTAAGGAAGAAACTACTGATAGAAGTTGTAGGTGTGGGTGGGCAGGCATGCACACCTGCTTCTAGTTGCCTTTTTTTTTGTTGTTTTTTAAATACCAATATGTAGATGATCTTATTAAGTTTTACATTTTTAGCGACATGGTAAATAAATACCACTAATAAAAATATTAGCAAATGAATTATAGAACATACAGTCTAATATGTCCAAATTTCTATAGAAATAAAGGTCACTTTTATATAGAGCAAAGAAAGTACAAAGATGGTTCATTTTCAAGCATTAATATATGTAATAACAGTTACAGTGCAGAGAGGAAAATCCGCTTTCTTTGTCCAGCACAATAAAAGCTAAGAGCCTTAGATTATAGATAGGAACATCTTGACTAGACTATGAAAAATCTTTCCACTGGTAAGGAAAACAGATTGACTGAGGAGGCTATAATTTGCTGATCTTCGGTTACTAAGAACATCAGAAAGTTTTTAGAGCAAGATGTCCAGACATTGTTGTCCTTCTGTCAGGTATATTTTTAGAATAGTTGATATCTTGCTTTTTTGAAGGTTAAGGATAGATGGGACAACTTTCGGCATGTCATTCTAGCCTCATATTCCTGCGATACCATTTGTACTTTAAATTTTTTCCCCTCTAATTTCTGCTTTAAAGAACTGATTTGCCAGGTGCCTACTGCATTGCAAATGTAAGTGATGCGTATCAGACTGAAACATGTTTTTTTCCATACTAGATTCAGAATTTCATAACTGAAGTACCTTTATGTTCAATGTCTTAATTCACAGGAGATTTAAAATTTAAGACATATAACTTACCTTTTAACTTTTTTTGCGTCATCTTTGTATTCAACAAACTCATAAACAAACTTGGAGATTATATCATCAACAACTTGATACTGTGTGCTTAGTGCAAAATTTCGGTGCTGTTCACTCTCAAGATGCTGGAATTAAGGAAAAATCATGAGAAATATAATACTACAGATATGCATACACAAATCAACACTATGATAAGGAGCAATAAGTAAATATTGATGATTTATTATCACTAGAATAGAGTAGTTCCATTTTGAAGGGACCTATAAAGATCATTGAGTCCAACCGTCAGACTACTCTGGGGATAACCCAAAGTTGTATCATTAAGAGGGTTATCCAAATATCTCTTCAACACAGACAGCCACGGAGCATCAACCACCTTTCCGGGAAGTCTGTTCCACTGTCTAACTACCCTTTCAGTACAGAAGTTTTTCCTAAGGTCTAGTTTGAACCTCCCCTGATGCAGCTTTGATGCCAGGGGAGAAGAGATTGGCACCTCCCTCTCTACTCCCCCTCCTCAGGAAGCTGTAGAGAGCCGTGAGGTTACCCCTAAACCTCCTTTCCTCCAAGTTTGAGGAACCCAGTGTCCTCAGCCACTCCTCACAGGGCATGCCTACCAGCCTTTTTACCACCTGCGTTGCCCTTCTCTAGACACTTTCAAGTATTTTAATATCCTTCTTAAATTGTGGAGCCCAGAATTGCCAACAATATTCTACACCAACACTAAATATAGTGGGATACTCACCTCTTTTAAGCAGCTGCCTATATTGTGTTTAGAGCACCCAGGCTACAGTAACACCCTCTGGGCTGCCAGGGCACGCTGTTGGCTCTTGTTGAACCTCCTGTCAACCAGCACCCAGCTGCCAGGCAGATGTAGTCCCCCCATATAGGAAGGAATACATATATCCCCCAAGGATATTTTGAGGAACAGTATCAAAAGCCTTCCTAAAATCCAGAAAAACAGCATCCACCACATTCCCTTCATCCACTAAGTGGGTGCTCTTATTGCCAGCGTGTCTCAGACAGGAACTATTAGTGCCTTCAGCTACCTAGGGGCAGCAATGAAGAACTGAAACTTACAAAGGAGAAAAAAAATACCTGCTGCTTTTTAGAAGATGTACTCAACAGATCTTTTAAGATAAAAACATACATTAAACTAGCAAGCGGGAACTGTTGTTCATACTACTGTTTTAAGAATGTTTGAAAGTGTATACTTGATGTTTCACATACGGTTTGCAGATCTTCATACTTCTTTCCGCAACATTCACAATATCCTTTCCTTTTTTTGTCCTTCTGAGGGAGCTGAACAGGAGTTCCACAGTCCTTGTCACTATTTATTTTGTTTCTGTTAACAGAAAAGATGTATTAATAAGTCTCACATGAGCTGAATTCTATACTTGCCTCTTACACTAATGTTCATTCTCATTCATCTAATTTAAAAAAAAATCTTTATTTCCCTTCAAACTATTTACATCACGTTAGCAAATGCTTCAGAAAAACAGAGAAGAATAATGCATTCAAAAAAAAGTCACTTGACAAATCAAAGGATATATTAAAATCTCTGTGCATAGCTGATGTAAAGGTTTGATAAAATCAAATCTAGAATAAAAACATCTTCTAACATCTCTTCTACTGTCAGTATTTTCAATGCCAAGAAAACACACAGGAAGAACACTTGGTCTAATAGATGACCTTTCACTCTTGAATAAAAGGTAAAGGATAGTCAGACTTGTTGGTTATATGCAGCTTTTGAACATGCTGATCAAATACCATCCTGTCCTGGTTTTCAAGGTACAGTTTAAGTGGAAATACAAGGAAATGAACCTCGAGTTCTTCCAGGAGATTAAACCACAGAGAGGTTTTCAATAGCTGTTCCATGACCTTAAGAGTCCTCATCTGGGCAGAGCCACTGCTTGCTGCA
Organism: Cygnus olor; assembly: GCF_009769625.2. Lineage (NCBI taxonomy): Eukaryota > Metazoa > Chordata > Aves > Anseriformes > Anatidae > Cygnus > Cygnus olor. The sequence goes on along the minus strand of NC_049170.1, from coordinate 23,093,115 downwards.
ATTCACTATTAAACCACCTCCAGCTGATATCCTACTAGTAGAGCAAAACCATCAATCTCAAGAATAATGACTGTAGTCTCGCCTTATGCAGAAGCAAGTAAAATTGACATCACCTTGAACATGCTTCTCTCCCAGATAAAGATAAAATGAGCGAGCATTCTCCCTTATGAAATATATAACGTCCCACCCAAATATCTCTGGCACGTGCTAAATTAAAAGATTAAGTAGGAACATACTTCCTGAAAAATTTAAATATATTATATTCCTTAATCCATAAAGTGAAAAGACTATTGCACTCTTCTTTTTGGAAAATGCTTTAAACCATTTAAAGCACTAACTTCCCTTTTAAGGGGACACCACCAGAAATACCCTCGTTATTGCAAAGGTTACCGCTCTATTATGTTGCTACACCAGTGGCATCATGGCAACATCACCTGAAAACCTCCCGCAGTATAATAACGATGAAGACTGGACAGAACCTGAACAGTGCAGAAGCTATTATACAAAAAAAAAAAAAAAACAAGTATCGCACCTAAATAAATCTTATATCCAAAGGACAGAATAACAGCAAAAGTTACTAGATAGTTACTAGAAAGTTCTGCATAAAGCACAGCTACCTTTCACCTAAAAATCCTTAGTCTCTCATACGAATCAATTTTGGAAGTCAATGCAGTAGTCATTAATATTCACTCTCCAGATATGCTAGGCAAAAGAAATTCAGGACAACAGTTTGATTCCCCAAAACACAGACGACTAAAACTCATACATAGTCTGAAATCATAAAATTGATTTACGAAAAAGTTCTAACTGCATCTGGAATGCTCAAGTAGACCTTGAATGCCAGAACATATCTTATAAACACCTGCTGAAAGGCCAGCTGTAATTCTCCCACTGTAGTTAGCATCTACTTCTCATCTCTAAAGCACTGAAGCAGCATTTGCAGTTTAATTTCTATAAATTTAATGTTGCCTGTAAAGCAGGAGCACTCTTTAGCAACAATTTTGTACTATGACTGATTACCACTATTTTTTTTTTAAAAATTGAGTGCCTACTTTTTAGCTTGTTACTGACAGATATCAAAGGAAGTCTTAAGAAATTCACTTCCTGGAAAATACTTACTGGATGGCATCCAAGATGAGGACAAAGAAGAAACCAGTGGCAGAAAGGAAAAAATTATCTTATGCTGACCCACAATGATAGGAGAACGCTGCATTTTTGGATGTATGCATCTGTATGTCCAAAAAAAGGACTAAAGACAGGATAAAGAGGGTACAGAAAGACAGACAGACAGCAAAAGTTACAGTGCAGCAAATACAACAGTCAAGATGTGGATATTAGTATTAAATATCACAAAAGTAAGAAACAGAAGAATTATTTTAGAAAACAATTATTTTAAAACTATTGTAGAGAATCTCCCTCTCTATCAATAATTCTTAACAAACCTTTGTTTAGACTGAGTTTGTTTTTGACCAGAAGGCAGCTTCTTATCCACCTCAAATGGACTATAAGGTTTTGGAACACAGTAGTTCAGAACTGGAAAAGTAGGTAATTGCAGATAAAATGGGCGGTAGAGGCTGTATTGAGACAAAACAGATGCGTTAGAACCATCAAAAAAATATCAGTTTATATTACAAACTACAGAAAGGTAAACATCTTTGAAAAAGCGTTTCTCTTTCACATGATGTACACAAAATGTAAATCAGGTGAATACGCTAGAGTAAGTAATTCCTTCCAATCTAGATACTTTTTCAAAACAGAAGATTGGCCTCAAGTTTCCGTAACTGTCTTGCCCATTCCACCAGTATGGCTGTTATGCCTATGGACTGTGGAGATTTGCACAGCAGAATTTGAACAGAATTACACTTAGAAGGATACCAGAGCCAGTAAGTATACACTAGCACTCTGAATACGGTAAAAGCATTTAAACTGGATCGTTTAGCTGCAGTGCTGATGTTCAAGTTCGGTGTAATTCCACCCCCCCCCCCCCATTACTAGTATAAACTACAGAAGAAGGAAACTCAGCTAATCCAGAAAACGAAATAAGGACAGCTAAATACCTTCTTCAAGTTCTGAACTATTATTTATGTTGCATAACCATCTAAAAAGCACAAACATTTAAATACATTATGTCACATAAACATTTAAAAGTGTTTCAGGTTTTAGTACACAGTTAGAGGGTTCAGTATAGAATATATATAGAACTCACACATTTTTATATAAATTTCTCTGTACTTGAAAATGTGTTTGTCCAACTCTCTCCACTATCCTTATTTCTCTCATACCTATTCTTACCCTCTTACCTGATCATACCAGACTAGGTTTAGAATCCCCACCCCACATCTCCACCCCCAATTCAGGAAAGTGTCAAAGAAATCCAGAGCTTGTAAACATTGTAACAAAGCAGAAGTCAGTTAAGAACATAAAGATGCAAAACATGCTTTGCAGAACTGCACTTTGTTATATTTCATTCTTCTCTCAACTTCTGGTAACCTCTTTCCTTACTGAGAAGTTACACAACCAGGTCTGATCAATTACAGGACCAGAAAGACATGAAAATTTTAAAGTCTGAAAGTATGAAACCTCATGCTACTGCAGATATTGAAATTAGATTAACAGGGGTTTGTTTGTTTTTTAAAAAAATCACTGAACAGGAAATTCAGCCTAATTTCAAGGAATGGTTTTAAGTATAACAACTTTCTTTACAGTCTCTCAAGATGAATTTTATGAATTGGGACTACAGGATTGGAATTTAATATGGGAAGTTTTATTAGCCTTTTGGGCTGCAGGATTTGGATCTAAAAAAAGACAGATAAAATGTCAAGGTTCAAAGTTTCCAGGCTTCTTCCTTTTTATTCATCTGACCCTTGGCAGAAAATAAACCAGAAGAACCCACTCGTGATCTACAAGCTGGAGCTACACATTAACTTTCCACAGCCATTACCTGTTGCAAACATTCCCTACTATGTCTCCTTTCATTCAGTGGCTAAACACAGATTCCCAGAGCATGCAGAGATGAAAAGTTTCTGTCTTACTGTAAGAAGACACTATGCCTGGCATTTAAAGTCAGCAAGTCCAAGAAAGCTGAAATCTGAAGGCCACTTCCTCAAGACATACTTCCTAAGTGTTTCTGAATTACTCAGTTTGAGAACCACATTATTGAAAGCACACAGAAGACTTACCAACTCCTATCCTCCACCTTCACAAACGGATTTTTCAGTCTACCTGCTCATGGAGGAGGGGGAAGGAAATGAAAAGATAAATAGTTTTCTTCATTCAGCATATTACTCTAGTACCTGAACTGATAAGCAGGCATTATTTATTTTAGAACTTATTATGTACATGTTTTGACAAACTCCTGAATTTTAAGAAGTTTTTCTGCAAGCTTTTCTTAGAGCTACAAATTAGAAAACAGCTTTACACTTGATCTGATAAGAACTACTACATTTTTAAGCATTCAGCAATTCCATGAAAACCTCTACAGATACCAAAATACTTACTTCTTGATTTTGGGGTAGTAACTTGTTTTCCCTGTTGCAAAAAAGAAAAGGAGAAAGGAAGTATAAAATTCCTGTGAAACTTATTTTGTATTTTATCTCAAAATTTAGCTGTAGTTTATTTTTAACTCATGAGGGTCTTCCTATGTTAATCATAACCTGTGATACACAGTAGTGATAAATTCTGCAGAAATCAGTCTGATCAGGACTTTGGAAATAGTCACATTTCCTAAAGAAATATTTAACTTTACACTGCAAAAATGAATGTTCTCATTCAGACATTTCAATTTAATTTTTCTAAAACAAACACAAAAGCGCAAAAAAAGACCCCACTCAGGGAAATTTACTCTTTCCTCCCCCAAAATACTTACCATAATTGAAAACAAATTCTTAAACATGGATAAGGTTTTTCCATAGTTTACAAATGCTAATTAACTACAACCTGTAAAAAGTTACCAAAAACTGTAGATAGTAACATTCTCCAAACAAAATAATCCTCTCTTAAATAGATTAAAAACAGATAATTTTATTAGCAATTAAGTCTAAAATTAGAGTATTTTGCTTTCAGAAAAGATTGATGTCTAAATTCAAGCATCAGCTTCTAACTATAATTGATTCTGGCAAAGGCACACACATTATTTTGTACTACTTACAAAAACATACAAATATCACTGCTCTACCTATGAAAACTGAGACACAAATGATTTAGTAGAGGATTTCATGTGGCCTCAATAATTAGCTAATGTGTTATGTTATTTTGGAATGCAATACTACATAGCACATTGCCATTTACTTACCACAGACCCCAGCCTGGAATAGATAATTGTACAATTTCACATGCGGAATTTAAATTGCAAAGCAACTGCAGACGGACTGCAAACAGCTAAAACAGTTTCAATGTCTAAGCATATTATACACTACAGTTTGGAGAAATCAGGATTTTCACATGCCAATGGCATATTATTGGCAGAATAGCTTGAAGATGCTTTATACTAGTTCTTCAAAAGACTAGGAAGGAAAAAAAGCAGAGTTGAGCTGACAGATTGCCTAGAGACAGCTCCTTTAGGAAAACAGAACTGTGATTTTTCAAAACAAATCAATCAAAAGGAAAGGGAAAAAAATCAAAATCAAAAGTAAAGTTCTAATCACTGTCACAGTGAAAATTATACAAGGCAATGTAACCACAACCTGTTAGAATAAAACCAAGGTTCATTCTTTAAATTATTATTTCTAAAGCAGGGAGAAGAGAAATCTCAAGTTTTTCAGTACTTTTGGTTCTTAGATAACCATCTCAAGAGCAAAAATCTACACACTATGTAATGCTATTATGGAATTTATTTTTGAATGCTGAAATGTATAGCTAATAAGTTATTTTTTTTAAATTATGGTCTTTAAATTAATCCATAAAACATACTAATCAGTGAAAAACAGAATATGAGCAAGACTTCATTAAAATAAATACTACATACTGTGATGTTTCAGATTTTAATACGCTTGTGTTTTTTCATTTAATCAAATAAACTTTCACAAATAGCAAAAACTCACCACATCTTTCAAAGAACTGCCTGTGCTTTTAATTAGGTAGAGTTCTTTTTTCTTTTGTTCAATGTAATGCTTAACATCTGGCAAAGAGAGGGAGAATATTTAGCTGAGTTTATTTTTGTATATTTGAAGTTATTTGTCATTTTTAATATTTTGAATTCAACAAAAGGATTAGCCAAGTCAATGTTGTAAGTTCAAGTTAGGTTTTATCAAACAAAAATACTTACCATCAATATGAAGGATCTTCACTCCCCAACTCAAAGCATTGGACAGTATACTACCAGAGGGAATTAATTCCTACAGACAAAAAACATAGTAATAATTTTAAGCTATACACAGCTGAACATATACATTAACTGTAATAAATATACAACTTGTAATATGAACTGTCATAAAGCTGAAATCAAACTATAGGCACTTGGCCAAAAGACCACTTTCCTAAAATGACTTTTCCATCTCCACATCACTGCACTTCACCATTAAAGGATTATACTTAACCTTTCACAAAGCCAAGAACATTCTTTACCGTCATATTTTTTAATATCTAGGATTTGAACATGAAATTGTATATTTACTTCAATTTCACTAGCACTCCTCAAATGCTAGCTACGTTAGCTATCTTGGTAATTTATACTAATCATAAGATTCTATAGGCTTTAAATTCTTCAGGAAGTACCCAGAAAACACGACCAGACAATTTTGCTTAGAACAATGCCTTGACTTCTGCTTGAACATTCCATGAGAGACCTCTGTCTTACAGCACTATCACTCTTACTAGTGCTTGTTTTCCACAACAGCAAGACCAACATTTATCAAGTACAAATTTGAGAATTACTCTGCTTACCTGCTCTCTAATTGCTTTTTCAACTAAGGATTTTCCTCTGCTCATACGTACCTATATTAGAACAGAAATACATTTGTAGCAAGTTAGAATTCATTTCAAAAAGCAAAAGGTAAGGCATGTTAAAATACACATTCCTGAGCAAAAATGTAACTATAGTAATCTTCTCTTGTTTATTGTACAGCTATTTTTCGTGAATTTACATTTTTCTCACAAGGTTGGGGTTGATACAAGCAGGTGTGTGGTGTGGGAAGGACAGAAAATGAGGTTTCATCAGTTGGAGTTGTGCCAAATTTAGCTAAAGCCATGAATGTAAAATCAGAGCCTCAGTCTTCTCCCTATCTCTTTTACCACCAGTACAAAAGAAGATGTACTACGTACTGCGTTGGGAAGATGAGGTGACTTCACCCACCTAGTGCAAGCAAGACCAGCCCATAGACTGTCCCCGTCATGTTTCTAAATAAGTACTATGGATACAGTACAGTATTTCAAAAGGATGCAAGACTTGCCCACATAACAAGCTTCATGTAAACCAGCAGAAAGTCAGATACTGCTGCAATTAACATGATTCTCTAAGAAAGAACTCAAAAAACCCTGACAATTCACAATGGTCAATTTTAATTATATCCTTGAACTCTATCAAAGACTACTTCTGCAGGTATTTGAATTAGCAATATCACAGCAAACACTAATAGGCTACATTGCTAAAAAAAAAATAGAACCAGTAGATTCCATCACAAGCCTGAACATACTGATTCAGTTGTTAAACATAACGATGGCAACCTTTAATTATAATTCAGTCACAATATATTGGAACAGATTTTAGTGTTGTTTGTAGAAAAGGCTCCCGTTTTCAATTTTAATCTCTGAAAATTTGCTTAATTAGTTTGAGTTTAGTTTAGTTTAAAGCTTAACAAGATTGCCTCAAGTGGTTTAAAAGTATGTTTGAACTGCTTAAAAGCAAAAACCAAAAAACGTATTCATCCAAGGAACTGTAACAATGTTCAGGAAACAAAATGGGAGAAAAATTGTAAGTGTATCTCATGGATTGTTCTTGATTTGTAGCATTATTACTAAGAAACTTACTGTATCTATTGTCTTCAATGAACTTCCATCACGTCGATCTTTTCGGTTACTAGGATGAGGTGAACTATTTCCTCCATTGCATGTAGATTCTGGGCTAGGAACTGGAGAAATCTGACCAAGAGTTGGTGCAAATTTTGCCTCCTTTTTATTAGACACCAGATAGCTGATATCTTTGCTGAGAAAACTCTCCACTCTCTAAGTATAAAGAAATAAAGCAAGCCATTATTTCAGGATAATAAATCAGTAACTCCTTGCTTTGCATACATTATAAAGTGACAAAATTTCTAGATAAATCTAATAAATTAGTAAATAAATCTAATAGTAAGCTTAAAACCCACTGAATTAACAGGAAGATATTTTCTAAAGATTTAGACAATTACAACTGAGCTGTAGTAGCACCTCACCGGTTACAAATTCCAATTTCATTTTTCTGATTTTGTAATCTCAATCAAAAAAAGAAAATGCTTTGTTTCAATTATCATCATTCCTTGAACTATCTAGCTGTAATACTTCCCAAATAGAAGAATTCAAACACTGTACTGAGAAATTACAGAATAATTCAAGGAAAAGAACATTTTACATAATTTTATTTAACAGAAATTGCAAAGTGTTCAACTAAATTCAAAGACATGAATATGCAAATGTAATTGACAGTTTGCAAAGAGATATAATTCAATGAATTTTAGAACCTACAGAAGAATGATAATTTCAGGATAAATTACCATGTTTCACACCTACAGTATTCATAACCCTCCTCAGAAATGTAGAAGACTTGAGTAGCTTCATAGTATTTTCATTCTCAGCAAGACATGTATTTTTTCCATGCTTATTCTCTCCTGTTTTGCTCTATCTTTCGTTATCTATCACTGTGCAATTAACAATTTTATTTGGCTAATTATTTCTTGACAGTTTATGTAGCTTAAAATCTTTTTTCTCTTCTCCACTAATTATCAGTGTGGAAAGCACAAACTGCAGACACAGCAAGCCTCTACCTTCTAATTCTGCTCTATATACTGTTTACAGAAGTGGGACATACAAAAATGGGACATGCAGAGAGGCTTTTGAGTGCACCCCACACAAGCTACGAAGAACCATGTGGTAGTTGATCTTGAAAGCACTGGGCCTAAATCTGAAAATTTAGGCATATATTCCTCTGAATAAAAAAGGAAAACTATTTTCAACCTCAGACTTGTAAGCTTGTTTACATATGAATTCTTATAATTCTGTTCTAAAGACGAAAAAGATAACGTGCTCTGGTTTAATGCTAAATGTAAAGAAATGCGCGTAACTTGAAGTCATATTATTGTAATTTCTTGCCTGTGGTTTCAGACAGCACCCTGATTAACAAGTGTCAATTTCATACAACTGCTCAGCACTCCTTTATGTTCAAAAAAGTATTAGCAAAACAACACTCAGAAGAGCTAGCAATTTAAGAAAAGTCCCTTTCTCTGCTGTGGTTAAAGGACATTTTTATACTTTTATTACCATGACTCTCTTAAACTAATTCAAGATATCCAACTTTAGAGCAGGCTAAGTGATTGCATTGCTTGTGTGTTACTATAACATTCTGTACTTGTTTATATCAAAGTGTGTTTTCCATACAAAAGAGAGAATTAGGTAAAACAAAGTATTAACAAGATGCTTACAGAATTTGTGATTTAAATATGAGTATTTAAAAATGTTCATTAACAAGCTCTGTGTGGAAAGTATTTACTGAAAAGCCTATTTAGATCAAACACTAAGACTGAAAATGCAAAAACCCAACTATGAAAGTATTCCATGACTAATTACCACAAGTTCCCATCCCAGAAGCATTTTCATCTGCTTTGGCATAGGTATGATGAGCCACAGAAAAGTTGTAGCTTATAGAAGGAAAGAAAAAAAAGCTAAACTGTATACAAAGAAGAAAAAAAGGAAAAAAAACAACTCATATCGTCTAAGAGAACGTAAAAAAGAGCAGTTGCCTCTCAGATTCTGTCATATGGAACCTTACTAGCCCACAGATGAACTACTGCCAGGGCAGGGGTTATAGCAGCTAAACACTAGGTTCCTACCATTTAAACTCATTACTACTGCCGTTTATAACACAACACAAATTAGAATCATGGAATGAATCAGAATGGTTTGGGTTGTAAGGGACCTTTTAAAGATCATCTTGTCCAACCCCCTACCATAGGCAGGGACATTTTTCACTACATCAGGCTGTCTGCAAGTACGATGTTTCTTCTAGCTGGACTAAGACGGCTTCATCAACAGGCTTCCCTTGATTGGGCAGCCTGCAGTAAAACCAGCAAGGTTTCTTTTCATGGCTCAGTCCTTAATTTTTACCTACAAGCTCTCAGCCTGTTCACAGCTATTTTTCACAGACAGCTCTTTGCAATCAACCCATTTCTTTACACAGAGGCCAACCCACCCACCTCTCCTTCCTTGCTTGTCCATTCTCAACAGTTGACAGCCATCGATCATTGCTCCAGTCGTCCCACCACATTTTGGTGGCAGTGACCAGATCCCAATTCTCTCGGAGCACAGCAATTTCCAACTCCCATTTCCCACGCTGCATGTGTTGCTGAAAAGGCACTTCAGTTGGGCTAGCAGCCACATCACCTTTTTTAGAGGAGCATGCCATTTTGAGACAATTCCTATTTCCCTGTTGCTTCCAAATGTATCAGCAGCCTCTGGCTCTTCTCTCTCGGTCAAAACTCCATCCCCTTCCCCCACTAAGTCCAGTTTAAAACTGGTTACAGAACTCCAACAGCTTGTTGCCCAGGTCACTCTTGCCCCACTTGGTCAGGTGAGCCCTATCAGCCCAGTTTCTCAAAGGTACGTCCAAGATTGTAGAAACCAAAACCTTGGGCACAGCACCAGCCACATAGCCAGGCACTCCCCTGCTCAGGTCTTCTGAACCCTATTCTCCACTTAGGAGGACAGAGAACACCACCTGTGCTCCTGATCTCTTCAACATTTTTCCCAGGGACATGAAGTCTCTTTCGGTATTTCTGAGTTGCCTCGCTGCAACATCATTTGACCCTACATGGAATAGGAGGAACGGGTGATAGTCTACAGGCTTTAACAGGCTTGGCAGCCTCTCCGTGGTATCACGGATGCAAGCTCTCAGCAGGCAGCACACTTCTCTAGAAGACTGAACACCAAACAGGTGCTTTGGTTCCTCTCAGCAAGGAACCTCCAATTACTAACACCTTACTTGCTTTTCTGGTGTCTCTGGTTCTTTGCACAGCTGGCCTCTCCTGGGTGTTGCCCGTTACTCACACTCTTCATTCTCCAGCCCCAGAGCATTGTATCTGTTACGTAGAGGCAAGGGGAAGATTCCTCTGCCTCCTCTGAGCAGAGGCAAGGGTCCAGTTTCTTTTGGCTTTGAGTTAGTCACGTCCATCAGCTCAGGGTTGGAAGCAAGCTTACCTCCCCCTTGCACAGACGCAGGGCAGGGCTGTCGCTCGGCCTGTGACAGCACACGACACCACACGTCCATCTCTTGCTTCGGTGCCTGGATACTGCGCTGCCTGTTAAGTTCCTCTTCTAACACGGCTACTTGCTCGAAGAATTCATCCAGCTGGGCACACTTGCACCCACCGCACCCACCACTGACTTCCCACCCTACGGGGACTTCCAGTTGCTGGAGGCTCCATGCAGCTCAGGCTCAGGGCAGCTCTTTCCATCCTGAGAAGTCCGTCTGTGCGTAGGTGTCCCCAAAGGGAGACTGTAGTGCTTTCATCTGGTTTTTACCTTCAGGCTAGCAGTTGCAGCAGACAGACACCATTTTGTTTCAGTAGAACGCTGCCTCCTTTTGGTTCCCAGAAGAGAACAAACAGCCTGCTTTCCAAAGGCACCCTCCTGCACAACCTGCCGCGCCATGCCCTGGCTGATGGGCCACGTCCTCTTCACAGCGCTCCTGGTCTCTAGCACTCCTTAAGGGTTGCTTTTTCTAGGCGTGGGGGTTGTTCCTGTGCATGCCAAGCCTCATCAGCTGCTCTCACCAGAGCTGAGGGCTCGTGGCAGGTTTCTCTGCTACCCTGGGGTTTCCTCAGTTCAGGAAACTCACCTGTACACCACGATCCATGACTGCTGTGAAACATGCCAGCACCGGAGCTGATCAACTCAACAAGTGACTGCTAGTTGACATTACAGTGTTTAAATTTCCCCCTTTTGCTCCTTGCCACACCATCAGCCACTCTCGTAAGAATGCCACCAGAATGAGCTGAAAAAAGTACTGTTCCTAAAGATGTCGCTTTCAGAACTGTTTGCTCACAGCAGAAGGATGGGTACTCAAAAATGCTAGGGTTAAATCCCAGATTTTAAGTGCAGTTATCTATACTAATCTTTCTGTTACAAAAGTCCCAGGCTGTCCTTGACATCCTCCCTGTTCTTTGCATGCAAATAAATGCCTTTATAAAAAAATAATAATAAAACAAAAACGGCACACAACCACCACCTACTTTTTACCTCATTTCATACGATTTTGGTCCTGTCCTTAAAATATCCTCTAACTCTGCTCTTCTTTTCAGCTCACATTCCAACCTTGATACTCGGGAACTGATGTTCCTACCACCAGCCAAATCCGTATATTTCTCTCTAAATGCTTTTGGGCCCAGCAACCAGACAAAAGCTTTCTTCAGTTCTTTCTCCACAGCCTGCTCTGAATGCCAAGAGGGGTAGATATCTCCTCCCTCTCTTTTAGGTGACAACTATTCCAGCTCAGCTTTTATAAACCTCTGTCTGTACTTACTTGAGAAATAAGCAAAACCAACCTCACCACTCCATTTTTGGCTACGTAGCCTTTCGAAAATGCTGTCTTACGTATAACTTGATCAAATGCTTACAAAGTTCCATCTGTGAATCCAACTAGAGACAAACTTAACAAATAACTTGTACCAAGCTAAAAGAACACGAGGACCCACCAAGAAAACTATGTTAAGACTTTTTAAAAACGTATGCAAAACACTTCCTCTATTTAGGTTCAGATGAAAAACTTGACTTATAACATGTAAACATGTGCCAAAATAGTCGCAAGCTGCAGAAACGTTTCACCTCAAACAATGAAACTTTAGACTTTTAGTAAACTTTAAGTAAATTTTTTTAGTAAACTTTAGTAAATTTCTAAACAAACAAATCATCAACTGAAAACAAACCTTTATAATAAACTTTTGCTAAAGCTAGCAGAACAGCTTCTAGCAACACAAAAACAAACTTGTTGATAAGCTGTCCTTATTAAACATTTCAACATTAAGGCAAATGCTAAAAAATAAAATCCTGCCACATTAAATGTAACATTAAAATTCAATAATAAAGAAAGTCATCCGGGATGCTTTTTGCTTCATAAAGATCTGCCCATGAACTTACCCCTCCTAGTTCCTTGAGGTCCTTTCCTATTTTTTCAGAGATCACATTTGATGGAATATCGAGGTAAAACACCTTCCCAGTGAGTGGTTTGTATTTCAGTTTCTCTGGTTTTCCTACGTCTTTTTTCACATTCTTCAGAGAAGATTTTGTCTTTTCTGGTTTTGCTTGCATTCCATCTGCTGCCAAAAGAAAAGGGAATTTAAACAGAATGGTATTTTTTTTCTTTTTAAAAAGGAAAATTCCTAAATTATGGAAACAGACAAGGCAAGCTTTCACAAAATACAGGACACTTTAAAAAAAGCTAAATGTTAAACATGTTATGATTTATGTTGTTTTTGACACACGTATAGCCCTTACAAGTTTCTCCCTAAAATCACATCTTAAAAAGGACTTTTTATTTCAGTTGGTATACAATGCCATCAATTTTCTCATCCAGTTTGGCAAGCATTTTCCACATCTGTTCCACAGTATATACACTACTTGTACTGTCACTGATGATCACAAGAACATCATTTTAGAGGAAAAGAACTGGCCTCTCTCCCTTTTTCATCTGGAAAAAAAAAAAAAAGGATTCATATAGATGGATTAGAACAAGACCAGGTCAAAAGTCATGGAAACATCAAAAGTAAAAGAGCTAGATCCTACTATTTATCTAATGTTTGAGCACCCAACTGAGATGCAGGAAGACTATGCTTAAAGTTCAGAATCATTTTAGCTATGACTTTTTCTGCCCTAGTGAATTTTATTCTAAAACTAAGAGACCACATACAGCAATTAAACTGTGCTGATGATCTTCCCTGAAGCTCAGCACAGAGCCTTCCACCCAAGCCTGTCAGAATAGATATTTAAGTGAATAAAAAATTCAGACTGAGTGAGAAACAAGCCTCATTTCACAAGAGAAATCTGAAGTATCGCTCAGTACACTGAGTAGCAATCAAAAAAAGCAAAAAAAAATCAATTTTGGTAAGAAACAAAATAAAATGGACAATTTTATTATGCCAGTTTTAATTCACAAATCACCCACACCTTAAATACCACGTGCAGTTCTAAGAGGAAAAAAGGGGGGGGGCACTGTAAAACCAAGTAAGGGAGAAAAGTGTAAGTATGAGGAAAGACTTTGTACATTAAGATTTTGTCAGTCTGAAAAAGAGTGAATTGGGGGAAATATAGTAAAGATATACAAAATCAGAAAGAGCACAGAAATAATGGTTAAACAGCTTATTCCAGTACAAGAGCTATGGGGAAAAAAACATAACTAGCAGTCAGATACAAAACAGAAAACAAGAATTGACTGTCTATGCAACCCTGCACAGCCTGCTGCCAAAGGACACTGCCAGTACCAAGATGTGATTCTGAAGGAAGGCTGGACAAATAGATGGAAGAGAAATACTTTTTGAGGGATCCTAAATGCACAGAAGTGAACTGTAATTCATGAAATTCCTGCAACTAAACACAGCTGGAAACTAAAACAGTGTTATTAGTGGAAAGTAATTACACTTTCTCCGTTCTTACACACATCCATTATAGGAATCCATTTACAACCTGTGATGGAGAAGGGATCATCCAAGACTGCCATATCACTAGTTTTATACAGTGGTTTCTTCCTCACTGCCCAACGCCCTACTCGTTACTTCTCTTTTGGAGAAGTTCAAAATGGACAGAGGGTTGCTGCAGGAAGTGAGCAGGCATCTTCTGGAGGCAAAAAACCCACAGGGAGAACAGCCCTTCTGTTACTCATTCTCTCCCTCCCTGAAAGTGTCTCTAGCAGGGAGAGGGCGCAGAACAACCCCTGGTGCTGCTATGTTCTCTAAGTAATAGCTACACACATTGCAGAAATGAAGCAGGAATAGCAGTCAGTTTGGTAGAATCCAGGAGACCAAAAGAATTGGAGAAATAGGAAGCATGGAGCATCCAGACTGTGCAACTGATTTAGAAGCTAAACAGAAAAGAAGGATGAAATGTTGGGTCAGAGATGAGCTAAGTAAAGTTCTATAGGGATCAATACCCCGCACACACCAGCAACATCCAGGGCAGCTGAACACTTAACACACTAAATACTGTAATTCCTATTGGAAAATATGCATTAAACTTATTAGAGATAACCAAAAATGTGGACTTAGTTAGCAATTTTAATTAAGACTGCAATCGTAATGAAGAGTTTCCCTCGCAGAGTGCCTGCATTTTAACTCTGTGGCCCTGACGTCCCGAGGCCCCTCTCGTGCACGTCCCTGATACCAGCAAGGATGTGCCTGGGTGGAGCGGTTTCGCAGGGCGGCGGCCTAGCTTCAGCTAGCGCCTTTACCTCCCCAGCTACGCTCTTCTGCGTTTAATTCCCAACATTATGCAAAATAGAAAGAAAGAAAACCCAAAACTTAAGCGGGTCAGCGCTAGCGTGCTAAAGCGATGCATGCCGGGAGCGCCCCTCCAGCTGGCCACGGCCGCCAGAGGCTTACTCACCTCCAGCCTCACAGGGCCGAGAGGCCCCGGCCCAGCACCGGCTCCCCCAGCCCGGCCGCAGGTGCCCGCCGAGCGCCCCCGGCCCTCCCCGGCCGCCCCCCGGGCACTTACGGGGCCGCGCTGCTCTGGCGACGCCGGGCTTCATCGTGCGGCGGGATCACATCCTCCGCCGCCCCATGAGGAGACCGCGGGGGCAGCGCCGCCGTTATGGCCCCGGCCCCGAGCCCCTCGGCAGCCGCTGCGGTCCGGCCCCGTCCCCTCACGGCCGAGCTGGGCCCCAGGCGCGGCCCCGCTGCCGGCCGCGCGCCGCCAACGGTCGGGCCGCGTGCGCGCGCACCCCCCCCCCCGGGCCGGCCCCGCGTGACGTGCGCGTACGGTACGGGGAGGGCGGGAAGGGAGCGGGGGGCGGGGCCGAGCGTGAGGGGAGGGCGGGGCGGGAGGGGGTGGGGAAAGTGGCGGCCCCAGGGGTACGGGGCGGGATTCCGGGGCCTCACGGTTTTCGCGACCGACAGCTGTGCTTCCCTCAGAGGTCCCAGCCCCACTCGCTCGTTTTGAAAGTGATCTTAAAATAAAACGAAAAGCACGTTGGAAAAGGCAACCGTCCCCAAAGTAGCGCGTTTGCATCCGGGAGACAAGTCTTGTTACACGCAGCTTAATCATCTCACCTTCCCTCTTAAACTTAGCGAAAGCAAAAAAAAACATTACGTTCCTGTAGATCAAATAAAAAGGGTAGATCAGTGCAAACTAACAAAGTCACAAGCTAACAAAGTCACAACTGCGCTCAGTATGCATGTATTTTAAAGATACTCCTCTATTTCTGATTTCATGTCCCGAAAATTGGTTTATTGTGTGGTTTGGGGGGTTGTTTTTATTATTTCTTTTTTTTTTTTTTTAATGATTTTATTTTCCTGTCCTGGCTAGTTACAGATTCTAATAATATATATATTATATATATTTTATATATGATAGATATAAAAATATATTTTTAGATCCCATGTGTACATTTCAAAGGTGTGCCGCCGTACCTTGCCTATGCAGCTATGCATCAGGATTTGTCCAAGGAATTAACACTCAAAGGCAGCATTAATGCTCATTAATGCTAGATAGTCGCTGTTTATTGTATGAGCAGTTTGCCAGGAAGTCATCACTAGCGGGCTGCAGCCTGGATCACCAGGAAACCTCTCTGGATTTTCTCGCAGGAACAACAGAAGCAAGAGGAGGGCTAGATGAATTATTCTGCTGTGCTACAGCTTGTGGGCCACAGGCTGGGCATTTATCCGTCTGCAGATAATTTTCAAGATCCTAAACCCTTTGTTGCAGCAAGAGGTAATACATACTAACTATTTAATGTAGTTTACAAACAGTCTAAACATTGCCTTTCATGTAAAAATGTTTGGGAAGATTTACTGTAATTTAGAAAACTTGGGTTGTATGAAAAGCATGGTGCAAATACTCTTGGAGATCCTTGTGTACAGGTAGAAAACTAATGTTTAGGTTATTGCCGCTTATGTGCAATATATTAATGAAAATTAAAAATATTTTTTTTCCCTTGATTATTCTGCAAGTTTTGAACAAAGTATTGCAATATATTTTTCTGTTTCTTAACAGGTTTTTCTTCTCCAAGGATAAAGCCATGGCTGAAATGAGTAATAGTAACTTCAGTAAAACAACCAGTATTCAGCAAGCAATAGCTTCTTGTTGTGGAGCTATAATTACATCATTATTTGGTAAGGCTTATTAAGCTTGCCACAGAGAGAATCTTTGCAAAGTGATTACTCTTCAGTTCAATTCAGCAAGACGTCTGCATATATGTGGTTTATAAACTTCTGCTAATATGTTCAATAAGGGTGGTTTTAGATAGTTTTCTCATAATTCTTTTGTATTTTAACAAACATGGTGGTTGACTGAAATCTTTCCTGTCCTTGATAATTGTTAACTATTTCTGAAAATAACAGTAATTTTAACTCTTTAATTCTATGTCTTTTGGTGTAGTAATTTATTGCCTGGTTTCTGAAAGAAACAAAATAATAACAAAAATGGTTTTCCATACCTTCTGCTGTTTAAAAAATAGATTTTAAATAAAGGTTTACTTTACAGTACAAAATGAATCCTGCAAGACATGCCACTGTGAAAGGTCCTCTTCACGTTACCACTTCAGTAGTAAGATCAATTTATTTGCTGAGGTGTCCTATACTGTCAAAGCATTTTGTTGTTTGTTTGTTTGTTTTCCCTAAGCAGTTTTAAGGGTAGCTTTCTGATAGTCTTTCAAAATTCTGGACAACCTGGATTACCCCACCCCCCACCCCAAACCTTCCAAATTTTTTATGAAATAGGATTTTACCTAGGACCTTGTCAAATTTTTAGTCTTTTTTATTCTGTCATTATACAATGTGTCCAGTGATGCTAAGCAAATAAAACACATGCTAGAGTATTTGACCCAGCCTCCAGCTGCTGCTTAATAAAGTTGTAGATCCTGTGTTATATATGTCAACTGTATAGATATTTTTGATACCTTACAGACTCAGGTGGCACTAGCTGATTGTACATAGGTAGCCCTGAGTCAGTGTAATCAGGAGAGGCTGAAGAGTGGTCCAGCTGACAAGCCACTGCAGTGTTCAATATCTCTGCCTGTAAAAAAATTCACGTTCTGGAGGGAAATCAATAAAATGTTCACTAAAGCTTCATTTCCTTTTCGATAGCTCTAAAGTTTTGGATCTTCTCTACACAGAGGAAAGAGAATCACGAATTTAATATTTTTCCTTTGAATATTACTATTAAAATCAGATTAACAAAAAAGAATGAACATATGAAAAGTTTTTTGTAAAATTACTGTAAAAAATAAAAAGCCGTAATATTTTTTCCTACCATCACAGGACATATGGTATAATGACAATAAAATGCTTGAGGCCAAAACCTTATCTTACATGCCTTGTGGTACACCACTTACAAAGCATTACCAGTAGAGCATAATAGCACAACTTTTAACACTTTCATACACGATGACACAATGGCTTTTTGAAGAGCTTTTTGTATCTCTAACATTTGTTGTCAGTGCAACTGTTAGCAAATTAGAAAAGATTTATTTGGTCACTTGCAAACACAGGATATATATGTAGTTGTTATTTGTTTGTTTGTTTGTTTGTTTGTTTCTGGCTGATTACCTTGTAAAACAGTTCTCTTTTTTTTTTTTTTTGTAGAAGAAGTTCATGATGAGACATTTGTAGCTTCTTTTCAGAGTATACAAGGTTTCTAAATGGCTCCTTTGTTTCATTTTAGTAACTCCTCTTGATGTTGTCAAAACTCAACTGCAAGCCCAAAGCAATCCATTCCCCAAAGGTAAATTAAAACGTGCTGTAATTGAGGACACACGTCAATCTTTGCTGTTACACTTACCTGATAATTATCAAAATGTTGAGCAGCAGAATGGCTTTATTTGTTTCCAATAGTTACATTTGTTTCTTCAGAGTCAGTGAGGGGAAAAAAAAGAAAAACAAACAAACAAACAAAAAAAAACACAATACTAAAATTGTTAAAGAAAAAATGTGCCACTGAAAGTGGCAAAACAGTGATAGTGGAAACTATCCCATAAATATATATCATTTAAAATAGGCTATATTTTCTCTCTTCCTCAGTACCTCAGTATTCTCATTGTGGAAGAAATGTACAATTACTACTCAACTGAGAAAAAAAAAAAAAGCTATTACTAAATAACTAATATTTCATCAGAGGGCTAATATGATCATGATGCTATATCAAAGTTCCTCTCCTCCAAAATCCAAAGAGATTTGAAAAAGAGTAGTGAATCTTACCGAAGTCACTTGTCGCCTAGGTTCTTGATAGATTAATACATTGTGTACTCAAGGATATGCCAATGATTCCTACTATTTAATTGTAATTAACAGATGACATTAAAAAGGAAAGGAGATGACTTCTGTGGAAGTTCCATGTTGTATGTGGAGATGAATATTTGCAGTCACTCTTGACATAAACTGGGAAAAATACTTGTGTCTTCTATCCTGGTTCTTTAGTAAATTCTAAATTCTTCAAAAGTTTGAAAATGTGATGTAGGACTCAAAGTAGGTTTTGTAATGTCGATAGTGTTTTATCAAACATTCAAAGGACATGATGTAGAAGAAATCAAAAACAAGTAGAGAGGATGATCTGGGACAAATACATTATTATCTAAGTTTATCTACCTCCACCCATAACATGGATGCAGAGAACGCTTAATAAAACATTTGAAAATCAAAAAGATATTTACATAGTTACATACAACAGTGCTATTCAGGATGCATGTCACTGTTGCTGCACTGCTGTTTTTAGTCTTCAGCAGATGGTAGCGTAACATAAACTTGTCTCCTTCTGTTAGTGAGGGCAGTTCCATTTAGTCTGGCACTCTGAGAAGTATATTTGTTTTCTCCTTTCTTTTACCTAGTTCATTGACATTGACTTTCCAAAGTCATTTTGTCCCTGTTTGTCTAACCAGAAATAAATCTATCTTGCTACTATATCTAATTTGGAATTGCTGCTGAGTGAGAACAATCTGACAATTATTAACTGTATTCTTATACACCACTTCATTAGGAAAGTGTTTTGTATACTCCAGTGGCCTTATGGATCATATATGTGTGTGTGAGAGCGGGGACAGCAAAGGCTGGTATAGGAAAAATGGACATTTCAAAGGGACATTGGTAAGAACGATTCATATTTATATAAAATTGCACATTGTAAACATTTTCTAAATGGCATAATGTAAATTTATTTATTTATTTATTTTAAGTTTTGGTAGAACCTTTTATCGTTTGAGACGGTATTCATGCAGTTACGCTGTGTAGTTTGGATAGTGATTAATGATACCTTCATGAAAATACAAATTCTGTTCATAAGACATATAAGAGAGCAGCTGCACAGCATTCCTCATATAGTACTCTCTCTTCGTTTTATTTTCCCCACTTGAACTATATTGCTGGTAGTTGCTGATTGCAGGTACTGATTGTCTCTACCTGTTTATGTCTCTTCTGTCTGTAGACCTCCCAGTATGCTCTTGAAATGAACGAACGATGCAGATAGTTTTTTAAAGTTAAGTTCATGTGTCAGATTCTGGACCCAATGTAACTTGTAGGACTAGGACTTACCCAGACACCTGAAGCAGAACTGATGTCAGAGATGTTGATTCTGCCTCATTAATCAACATTTTGTTTGACTATGCAATTAAATTACATGTGATCAAGGATTTTTCAGAATTAAATATTTGAGAAGAATGAAATGTTTGTGAAATGTCTCCTTGAATGGTTTTACAGTGTTAATATTTTTTAATTAATAACTTGCCTGAAGCTTTCAATTAACTTTACTGTATAATTTTTAGAAAACAGCTTAGTTTTCTCACTGACATTATTATATGCCCAGTTTTGCTGTGACAAGGTAATTCATGAAGAATGACTGTCATATCACTGGACTTCCTTTCATCAAAAATAAATAAATAAATAAATAAATAAATAATGAGACCTGACCAATTGTGCAGTAAAAAAAAATGTTGTGGACATTGTCGTTTGCCAATGCTGGAACTATAAAAAAGTTCTGCTGTATTTGCCTGTGCAATTAATAAGGTACATAAATATGCTGCACAGGCACTGGATTTAGTTGCATTCTTTCTCCAGTCTTTTATCTGTATCTTTCTGGATTGTATATTTGTTGATTTTCTGTTTATAATTTATTTATATTTCATTTATGGTTTATTTGTATTTATTTATATACATTTTATATATTTACAATTATTTTTATATATTATATGTTAATATTTAGCATATGTTTGATACTAACTGATACAAAATAAACAGAGAAAACAAGATACTAGTATGCCTTTTTCGGTCTTTTTTTTTTTTTTTTTTGTCTAAAATGTATTTTTTGTCAAATTGTGTTAAGACCTTTGGGGTATCTCAAAGCTCCATTTTTTCAAGTCAGGCTTGATAAATTGTGTCTTTGTTTTCACAATGCTCAGCTGATCTGTCCGTCAAGGCTGTCTCCTCTAAAGCTCTTTGCCTTTTTCTTTCTTTGAGTCCAATTCATAGTGCTTTTGTGGCCTGTCAGCTCTGTATCTTCTGAGGCCCTGTGATAAGGGCATACTGAGCATATTCTACTCCATCAAATCTCAGTTTCTTCCCCCAAAAAAGTTTAAGAATATTAGGTATCCTAATATTTGGAAGTTTGTCTTTTGAAGATGATTTCAATTAAATGTCTTTCAAAGTTCAGTGTTCCTCTGCTGTCAGTGGACTGGGAAATGTATGGGACAGCTCTGATAATAGTTGTAAGCTTCCAGATATATTGCATAGCATGTATATTTTGAAAATATTTTGTCACCTTGTCAGAGAAAGCAAGTGTTGAAGAATCAGGAAAAGTGAATTTCTATTTCATACCTAGAAATTTTGTTATTTATTTTAAAAATACTCTAGTTGACTGGTTTGGAGGAGTTTCCATACGTTGTTGCCGTGCTGTATTTGTTCTGAAAACAGCCTATTCACAGGGCTGTCAGTTACCAACAAAAACTTGCTGCTTTGGCTCTGTAAAATTTGAAGGAAGTTCGTAATTTCAAGCACAAATATTTCTGTTCACTTCAGTGGAACCATTTGTATAATTAAATTTGATGGCTAGCACAAGAAATTACAAAATTATGATCTTAGAATGATAAGCAATTTTAGAAATGTATTTTTAATAAAAGCTTTGCAGCTAATTATTGTTCTTTGCCTGGTTATATTTTTAGGATGCATTTGTAAAAATTATTAAAATAGAAGGAATTAAATCACTGTGGAGTGGACTTCCACCAACACTGTAAGTTGAATTTTATTTTTATTTTTGATAACAATTTATGGATTGTATTGTCAAAGTTTACTTCATTTTTAGACCAATAAGTGATTTTAAGACTTCGGTAAACATTTGAAGACAGTATAATCTCTGCCAGTTCTTGAAATTTCTCCTGGAAACCTCTTTGATGTATTCCCAGTACTTAAACAGGGACATCAGTCTTTTCATTCTGCCTTTTAGAAGTGGTATCCTTACTGTAACTATCCCCTTGACAGCATTAGCGAATCACAGGATCGAACACAATTGTCAGAGAATGTTAGACTTTGATAGATATTTGTTATCCTAGACTGTTACTGATGATCTGCAATGAGCAACACAGCTGTTTCCACAGACACTCCAGTCTTGTACCTCATTACCCTTACTTACATTTTTTTAAACACCTACCTTGAAGCTTCTTCCAAAAAACTGTATTTTTTTTTCTTTTTTTTTTTTCTGTCCAACTTTGCCATGGAAAATACTTTTCTCTCTACACGAGCAATTTACATATTTAAATATTATCAAGTCTCCACATGACCTTTTTAGGATAAACAGCCTCAATCTGTTTTGTGTTTTATTATTATAGTAATAATGTAACTAAGACCTCTATAATTATGTCCTGCTCCATGAGTGATCCAAGAAAGTGGCCAAATGTAACGTGTATTAAAATTGCATCTTGTAAGACACTAAGTGTTACATAACAGCCATCCTGTTCCAAGTCACAGAACCTAGTGGAACACATTGGCACACTTTTTATTAAATCATAAGTGTTGATTAAGATAGAGAAAATACTCTTCCACTTGTTAAATGAATAAAAATGTAAGGTTAGTGACTACCTCCACAAGGTTTGTTTGCTTCCTATTCAGATCTTTCAATTTCTTTCCTTTATTGAAACAGTTCTGAAGCTGACATGGAATAAATTTTGGCAGATAATCCACCGTCATTTTACTTATTTTTTTCCTAATAATGTGAAAAACTAGAAAACTAGGAAGACTAGGAAATTTGTGAATTTGAAACTGTAAGCTAGAGGCAGTGAATCAAAGCTATGTGATTCTGATTCTGTGATTCTGTGAATTAATGCTTTTTCTTTATACATAACAGCTCACGGCTAAAAATTTGATTTCTTCTTTTTTCAGCAAAATATCTACACAAGATGGCGGACTTTAAGCTCCTGCTTTCTTTGTACTAATTTAAATTCCTTCTTTTTTACTTTAGAATAATAGCACTTCCTACCACAGTTATCTATTTTACCTGCTATGACCAACTGAGTGAAGCTCTGAAGTCCAGACTAGGAAAGGATAATGACCACATTCCAACAGTTGCAGGTTCCTTAAGCAGATGTAAGTACCCATCTGTTTAAAGAAAAAAATGAAATAAAATACCTGTATGCTCTTTTCTCTTTCTTCTTCTCCTTCTCTTTCTCTTTCTCTTTCTTTTTCTTCTTTCCCTTTCCCTTGAGAAAATTTGCTGTGGCTGTAAATAAGGGAAAATATTACATAGAGCTGAGCATAGGAAAGAACACTCCAATTTACCATAGTTTTTTGGATAACATAGGACTCTCATATGGAATGGTGTGATTTATTTTTGCTATTATAGTTTCACAACATTTATAATCCATTCAAAATTTTACATCTTTGGATATTTTACCTAAGATGGTTTAATTTAAGACAGTTCAGTGGTGAATCTAATATCAAACAATTATTTTCTATAGTCGAAGCTGCACAGGTAATTACAAGGAAAATGACAATTGGACTCGTATTGGTTTTATTTTTACTGAATTTGCTTTTATATTTTCTTACTTTCATTTATGCTTTTGTCCATCTATTGTAAAAGTAGCTTGGGTCTTTTTCGGCTTTCTTAGAAACCTCTGACGGTGTAGTTCCTCATTCTACTTGTGACAGCTGTGAGAGCAACTGGTAGAATAACAACTGTTATGCTGTGGACCTTGACTGGCTTGGGCCTTTGTGAACCTCCTGAGGTTCAACAAGGCCAAGTGCAACGTCCTGCACCTGGGAGAGGGCAATCCCAAGCACAAATACAGGCTGGCTGGAGGATGGATTGAGAGCTGCTCTAAGGAGAAGGACCTGGAGGTGTTGGTGGATGAGAAGCTCAACATGAGAAGAGAAAGCTCCAGGGAGACATTACAATGGCCTGCCAGTACCTAAAGGGGGCCTACAGGAAAGATGGGGAGGGACTCTTTGTCAGGGGGTGTACTGACAGGACAAGGAGTAATGACTAAAAGAGGGTAGGCTTAGATTAGATATAAGGAAGAAATTCTTAACTCAGAGTGTGGTGAGGCAGTGGCACAGGCTGCCCAGAGAAGCTGTGGATGCCCCATCCCTGGAGGTGTCCAAGGCCAGGCTGGATGGGGCTTTGGGCAACCTGGTCTGGTGGGAGGTGCCCCTGCCCATGGCAGGGCGTTGGAACTGGGTGATCTGTAACATCCCTTCCAACCCAAACCATTCCATGGTTCTATGATCCTATGAATCAAATATATAAAGCAATGTGAAACCTGACTTTCTAATGTTCAGGAAATGTTAATAGTAAATCTCAATTTTTAAACAGCCCACATTTATCTCATTTTCAGTTGGTTCAGTTACTGTAGTGAGCCCCCTGGAGCTGATCAGAACTAGAATGCAGTATCGGAAGTTGTCCTACAAGCAACTGCACATGTGCATCAGCAGTAAAGTGGCTAGAGATGGGTGGCTTTCCCTGTGGAGAGGCTGGAGTTCTACTGTTCTGAGAGATGTGCCTTTCTCAGGTGGGGTTTATTTCAGGTGCAACATTGTGTTACGTAAGACATGTCTATTCATGATTACTTTAAAACTTTTTCTATTTTTTTTATGTAATTTTAATGGCTGTCTTTAAGAAGGACTGAGATTTAAGTGTTATCATTTTAGTGTTTTTTCTATTTTTTCGTGTGTGTGTTTGTGAATGCCAGATGGGGTTCTTTGCTACTTTCCTTTTATCTATTTTCAGACTCTTTCTTCTCATCTTTAGCTTATGTAATGACCATTTTTAAAGACTTTCAGTAGGATTTTTTTTCTATTGTAGGTATAGTAGCTGTTTCCTTATAGAGGGACATGCCGCATCTATGTGTTCTGATCCTTGATCCTGAAAACATGTACAAATACAGGGTGATACACTAGTGTATTCAGGCATTTTTGTTACCAAGATGAATTAGTTCGTATAACTGCTCCAAAACAAGATGAAGCTAGAGCACAACTTGCTAGTGAAGCTTCAAAGCTGAAAGTCTAAAAGAAAAAGTCTGATCCAGAGCAAAGCTAGTCTTAAACTATTCTTTAAGATAACTGGAACAGGGGAGATAGTGGTTTCTCCCATATTGTTAAAGCTCTCTTGCCTCCGGACCTACAGAGGTAACTGGACAGGACTGCTTAAGGACAGTGTTCCCAGCTGTTAATGTCAGTGGTGAGAACCCTTCCATGTCAGAACACTTGTGGATCATCAAGCATCAATTGTTTTTGAAGCAATTTCCGTCCCTTGGATAGTATCAGGAATAACAACTTTGAACACCTTGTGTTGGCCCAAAAAAACTCTTCAAACCCATTTTTGGAGGCAGAAAACCCTTGAAAGATTTGTCCTGATATCTTTATTCTCTTTTGTTCTCTTATCTCATTCGTAAAATAATCCTATGTCTAATTTAATTGGAGCTTTAAACAGTCTGATGGAGCACTCCTCCGTTTGAACTCTTACGGGATTAGAGTACATTTAGATGCAGACCTCGAGAAAATCTTAAATTGGCTGTGAACAAAGTAACTACATGATGAGTGGGGTTGATTAGGATATTTAGTTAAAAAGGATGCTTAACTTAGCTCTGTTAACTAACTGCTATTTCAGCTGTTTTGTTTTCAGAATGAATAATACCCTGTTTTCTTTTGCTTTGTGACCTGTAGGAGTTTGAAAAATGAGCTTAGACTGCATTTCCTGCTAAAGGATTGTGGTCCCTGGTGGGACTTAATTTAACCTTTTGTCATAGGCAAGGCTTCTGAACCTTTGGCAACATGCTTTCTCTAAGGCTTAGATAACAGAATTCAGAATGCATCTGAGGCTTTTGCCTAAAGGGCTTCCTGTTCAATACTTATTTGTAATTTACTTGTTTTCCCTGTCTGCCAAGTGCATCATTCCTTTAGGCTCTTCTGCTAGGCTTCAAAAGGGAACTCTAAAATCCTTCATCTAATTCCTGTTGTTTGAATTCAAGTAGAAACTCTTGTTCTCTTACTGATTTTTGTCTGTATCAGCATGCCAGGAGCCAGTCATCTTTCCCTTTACTACTTTTAACAGAATGGAAAGAGCACTACAGTGGTGTGTGTGTGTTCTTTACTCTCTCCGGATTCTTACATCCATGCCTGCTGTCCTTCCAGCACTCCAAAACCTCTCCACTGATTTTAAGTCAATCTCCATGCTGCTTTGGCATTCACTTAAAGCCAGCAGGCACTTGTCTGTGCCCAATCCTAT
The DNA here is from genome assembly GCF_009769625.2 of Cygnus olor. Taxonomy (NCBI): domain Eukaryota; kingdom Metazoa; phylum Chordata; class Aves; order Anseriformes; family Anatidae; genus Cygnus; species Cygnus olor. The sequence goes on along the minus strand of NC_049170.1, from coordinate 23,067,030 downwards.
GTAGGCCCTAGTGGGATGCTGGAGAGGCAGAGGCACATGTTAACATGCAGCTACTGCCTTATAGGTTAAGGATTATCATTAAAGAGCCAGGAATGAGCAAGCAATTTGGTGCATGAGGGAAGGAAAATGGATTTTGTTTTAACACCAAAATTAAATGCCACAAAACTCTGATGATATAAAACTATACGTGTTTAATGATTAATGCCATTTCAAAATATATTTTCTAATCTTTTTTTTTCTTATAAGTACTCTCTATGCAGTTAAGATAAGTCCCCTTACTACTTTCAGTCATAGCACTTTGAGTGATATACCAACAGCATGACGGCTTCTCGTGTTTTTACAGCACAGCCTGTGCCTTTGCTGCAGTTTGCTGAAGTTAGCTTTTTCAAGAGGAATTAAAGCCGGTGTAACAATTTCTATTAAGAAAGCAGCTGCTCTGTGAAAACACTCAGGTAGCACAGAATGACCATACCAACAGCACAGCATAATTAGAACCCCACCGTGTTACTAGCCCAAGTGTGGATGATATGCTTCAAGAAGGTTCCCGGGACAGCTAGCTGACTAAATAAAACTTAAGCTGTGAATGTCCATACGCACAAGAATTGGGTTAACAATAATAGTTGAGTCATTCTTTAAGCAATGTTGCAGAGAACATAAACGTGAAGTGTATGTAGGGAAGGGAATCTTGCAGGTGCTCAAAGTTTTGGATTTTCACAATTTATACTAAATTAGGGTTACATACATTTCACTAGCAGGTTTTCCTCAAACCCTTCTGAGATACCACTTACATTTACTTTTGCAAAACATTAGAGACTTGTGGTTTCCACAGCAAGAAAACACTTTGATATTTCTCTGCTGCCACCACCTACAGAACTCGGTGCTGAACAAGGCACAGCCATCTTTCATCTGCAACTGTCATTTGTAGCATTTATTTAACCAACTGCCACAAGGAATCACTCTGTAGTTCAGCTCAGTAGCATCTGCATTCTAACTAAAACTCATCAAAGTAGAAAGAGTGCAGTTTATTTCAGCAGAACAGAAACAGATGTTATTCCTAGAAGTTGCTCCTCAGAATGCCTCTGTGAGGACTTTCAAAGGCAAGCCTCCCCTCAGTGATTCCAGAGAGCAAAATCATATTTCCTGCTTGTGCCAGAATGAAATGCTATACTCTGTCTCAAGAGTATGAGACAGCCCTGAGGAACCTTTCATTTTGTATGAAACACATTTTTGTAGAATTAGTGAAAGCTATGAAATGTGTAAAATATCCCTGAATACATAGGAAATAATCAGAAACCTACATGTCGATTCATATTAAATCACATTTACGAAAAACTGTTATATGAGTTTTGCAGTGCTTGTGTTAGATTGTATTAAGGTAGGAGTTACTTTATGGGAATGACAAAATGATTAAGGTAATTTGAATCATATGAAGAAATTTGGAATATGTGTATATTCCAAAGGGAATTCCGTGAGGGGAGCTGGGTGGGCTATCAATGGATAGTAACAGAGAACACTTTTAGTTTGTTTTCAGCTTTTGTTTCTCTTTGCCCCTGTTGTCACAGTAGAATTCGTGCATCTTCAGTTGATAGAAGAATTGTACTGAATTTCTGTGTTTGAGATACCAATGTGTTGTAATGCAAGGTTTGTTTGTTCGTTTGTTTTATAACCATAGCAATGTACTGGTGTAATTATGAACGCTTCAAGAAGATGATATGCAAGAATCTTGGTGCACACGAACCAACATTTTTTATTGCTTTTACTTCCGGGGCAGCATCTGGCTCTGTAAGTGTCTTTTTGTTTCTAGTTCTACTCTTATTATTGTTGCTGATAAGCTATTTATAGTTGGTATGGTTTTGCATGGTTCTCTCAGACACTATGTTTGTTTCAGTATACATCTATTTTAAACACACATGGCCTGGCATTCAAGCTGATTAAGTATATCTGAATAATTTACAATGTTCTGGAATACAAGACTTCAATAATATCAGGTGCTCAGAATAACAAATCTAGTTTTAACTTGTGTACAGTTTAATGTAATTTTAATTAGTTTTTAATTGCTGGTGCTATAACATTAAAACTATAATTCTTTTTTTTCTTAATAGATTGCAGCTGCCATAACTCTGCCATTTGATGTAGTGAAAACACATAGGCAGACTGAACTTTGGGAGAGTGAGACCTTAAAAAGTAAGGTGCTGCTAATTACATTGTTACACAGCTCTTTTAAACTGTCTTCCAACCATGTTTCTTGTTGAACACCCATATTTCTCTTTAGTTCAAATTACTCAGCAATTTCTGTAGAACTGTATAATAATAATACTTGTGTTCAATACATTCAGTGAAGCTGGTTCTCTTAGCAATGGTAAAGAAGAAAAAAATAAAACATAATGTTTGGGTGTATGGACTTTTGATAGGAATTTTAAATATTTCTCTTCTAAAATTTATCTAAAAATCTATTACTAGGCCTTTTTTCTTTTCCAAATTGGAACACCTTATCAGATAATTTTTAATTCCTAGGATAAACACAATGTCTTATTAATGACAGAGAGCAGGGAAAAGATGCGAGTAGAGTACAACGTATGTTAATATGGTGGTATAAAATACAAACACAAAAATCTATTTTTTTTATTATAGTTAGGCAGACCAATTGCAAATTTATATACATTTAAGTAAGTTATTTATAAATAGGGAAAAAATTCATTTTTTAAAATAACATTCATATCATCAGTGCTCTATTGAAAAAGAGTTTTGAGTAGATTAAAATAATTGAAAAAATATTTTCAGATTCATTACCAGTCAGTGATAGAAAATAAAAATAGTACTGTAACTCTTATGAGTGGTTTATTTCAGAACAATATTCTTCATTAGTTAAACTACAGAGAGAAAATTCTCTGCTCACGTTCTGTATATTTTACCTTCTTTTTGTGTGATTTCAAATAAACTACTTTTGAGGGCATTTTAGTGACTACTACAGCTTTAAAAGGATTTTTTTTATGTGTTTAGTAGAGCACCACTACATTTTCTAGCAATTCAAGTTGTATCTAAAAATTTTTTTTCCATTGTTTGAGGCCTGAAACAGAGAGGACTTTCCAATAATGTGAAAATATATTAGGTTCTGGCTTTAAGATTAAATAACCTTAAAAAGACTGAGTAACCAAACATTAGTTTCTGCTTAGAAACTATTTTAAAGGCCCTAGTTCAGAAAGATGTCATGAAAACTTCATGTTCACATTTTAACATAAGGTTTCATTCTCTTGGGTAATTTTTTTTTTCTGGTGTACTTCTTGAAAGACACGTTTCTTTTGCAGAACTGTCAAAGACCAATAAATAAAAATTGTTCCTGTGTTTCACTTTTTCCCTTGTGCTGATGAATGTAAGAATTCATTGGTAATACCGCTTTGAATCACAGGTAGCTGCCAAATATTTATTAGGCTGATATTAACTAGATATGTTTTAAATTTCAGTGTGGTTAGCTATAATTTGTACTAGTTAAGTTCTTTCCAAATCCAGTTGTTAGAGTTGGATGCTGACTACATATTGTTATCTACATATTGTTTCTTTATGGCCGCAAAAACATTTTGCAGCATTCTATGAAACCATTTTAACTTTCATCTAGGGAAAAAAAAGAAAGAAAGAAAAAAAACTTTATATTACAGATCAATGAAAAATAACGTGCACAGTGAAATAGCACAAAAAATCCCCCCCTTTAAAACAGTTGCATATGTCTACAGTGCAGTGGTATTGCTGCAGTCAGGTTCCTTGGTATCTGGATTAGCTCTACAAGGCCACTGCAATCCACCTCTTATAGACCTTTACTTTCTTAAATAAAATTTTGTTGAGATTTTATTTTTGTAAACTTAGATGTAAAACGTAGTGTGCTAGGCTTAATTACTATACTCATTCTTAGGATTTATTCTTATTATATTAATTCTCAAAACTTACCTTTAGATCAGTTTACCATAAAAGGTAAACTGTTTAAAAAACATATTTAAAAATCTGGATGACAATGCTCTTTTAGCTGCACGTATAAAGGGACGTGGAGAGGGACTGGCTCATGTGAAACCTAGGTGACTTTTCTCAGCACTGCCAGTTACTCTAGAAAGGGATATTGTCTCTGTTTGTATATTTTACCCTAGGCATTAGTACATTTTTTTTCCATGTCATGCTATTTTAACTTGAATATTATAGGAATTATTATACTGTATGAATTTAAGATCCTGTATAAATAGTATGGATAAAATTAACATAAGATAAATTAAACCTAATCACTACATCTGTATTGACTGTCTCTGATTTTTAAAAATATTTTTCTTTGGATTCTATGCGTTATTTAATTCGTTGTTTTGTTGTACTATGTTGAGTTCCACAGAGTGCATCAACCTGGGCAGTTATGAGGAAAATTGTCGCTAAAAATGGGATTGCTGGATTATTTGCTGGTAAAAACTTTTGACATCTTTCTAAAAAAAAAAAAAAAAAACAAAAAAAAAAACAACAGACTAGAGAGATAGCATTTTAATTAACAAGTCATTGCTAGATGCTAACATGCACAAAATATATAATGTTTCCTTCTCTGTGAACACTGTCAGTTATGGAATAGATTGTGTACATAAAGCAACAGACATGCATAGCCACAGAGAATTTTGTGCCTGTCTTCCCCCATTTCAGGATGCAGGACTTCTTGAACCTCTTCTTGTCCCACCTGAGAGGTCAGTAGCCTCTGCTTGCCCCAGGCAAGCAGCAAGTTTGTACCGCTGCTTGCGGCAGGACACAGAGAATGCCCCTGGGGCCACCTCATCTGAACAAGAGCAAACCAGCCCTGCAGGTCAGGCTGCCCCACCTCTGTGGGGAGACAAAAGGGGAAGGGACACCATGCACCTGCATCAGGCAGGCCACCCAGGATGGCAGAGGTGAGGGCGGAGTATTCTGACAGTGGTAATGCCTCTGTCAGTAACGTTGGTACGTTGAGGAAAGCAGACACACAGAATCCCAGTTCTACAGTGCTGTACTCTGGAATTATTACATTACGACCACTAAATGGTACTAGTGATCGAGTCTGAAAACAAATGAGAATGAATGCTTTCTTTTCTGAGCAGGTATTGTTCCACGGCTGTTTAAAGTTGCTCCTGCCTGTGCCATAATGATCAGCACATATGAACACGGGAAGTCTTTCTTTAGTCATTTAAATGAAAAATCAAACCAACATCCTTAATTCTCCTTCATCCGACTGTGAGAAGTCAAAACATATAGTGAAACTTCTGCCAGATCTGAATCAGTCAAGGCATCTTTCTTCCACTACATTTGGTACCTAAATGCAACTTTATTTTTTAACTGTTTCACAAGGGATAAGTTCACTCCCTCCCTTCCCCCCTTAAGACTAAGAAAAATACATGATCTGGAAACTGTCATTGAAAATGCTGTGACTTCTTTTGCACTAGAGAGAAGAAAAAAAGAGGTGTTTTGACAGTTCCTCAGTGATGATTAAAAGGGGAAAAAATAATCCTGGCCAGAATGATGAAGAGTAACAACTGCCACTGTTAATTTTCAATCTGATTAAATATTTTGCTGGATACTTAAAACAATGTTTAGAAAATATTTAGGTCTCCATTGTATGAGTTGATTATCCTGCCATAAGAAGGGCGATACAGAATGAATTCAATAAATGCTCACTTATTCTTGCTTAATACCTGTTTAATTTTGTGTATGTTTATTTGAAGCTCTGTATTTTGTGTAACTGCATACTTTGGAGTCTTCTCAGATTCATTTAAAACAGAAAATGCTTTCGGTCAAATTGGAAAAAAATACACGGTGCCTATTAGAAACCCAGAGAGCATGGTGAATACGCTGACAGGTGCTGCATTGGCCTCTTAGTTTAAGATGATATTCTTAGCGTGTGCACATACTAGGAAATTGAAGCACACGCAGGCACTGAAGCCAGGTGCCTGTACAGGTGTTTGGGAGGAATGCTGCCTCGCATGTTTGCGATCCATGACAGCTTGCATATTTCACAAAGCTTTAAGACAGAGACAGGCTCCATTCCCCCATATGCCATTTGCCTGGGGTCACCTGGTTTTGAAGACCAAGTTTGCTGGTATAAACACAGGTGGTTCTATGCCTGTTTGACTCAAGTGTATATCCACCTGAAGGCAGGGACACATTTAGTTTGCTACTACACCAGGCAAGGGCTCTGGCTAGGGTGCATAGCACACACAGCGTGTGAAATGTTGCATCTCTTTTGCGAGTAAGCACTTATGGAATCAAAACTTCCTGCCGCCTCCACGCCCCCCTCCCTTCTTTCAATAGAAGTGCTTGATATTTATTTTATTTACTTTTTGCATATTTCTATGTGCTTTACCCAAGAAATGGATGTCAGTCGTACTCTGTTATGAAGAAGGTATCCCAGGTTGTGTTTGGCCTTCATGAAAATTCAGCACACACTGAAAAATGCTTGAGTAGTAAAGACATTAGGTACAAAGTTTACAGCATATGATGCAGGCACGAGGTACTGCCATAGGAGATATTTTACACTGTTCCCTCCTTGTGACTTCCAAAGTACTTTTAGGCCTTCTTTTGAGTTTCTAGTAGAAGAGAAAGGAAGCAGTAACAGCAGATTTTGGACCACAGAGTGAAATACAGCAACCAAGTCTCCCTGTTTTCCAAGAAGAGAATTTGCTGCAAGCCCACTAGTACTGTAATTTGCCAAGTCTTCTTTTGTTTGATTAAAACAGAGACAAAAACTAGTAATTAGCGATGATACAAAATGTTTAATTTACATGCAACATTTATGGAACGTCAAGGCAACAAAACATACAGTTTTGGCATTTTTTCTTTTTTCTTCTTTTTCTGAAAAATGATTCATGTTTAGAACTGAGAAAGACACACACAACTGATTTCCCATGCACAAAGCGACACCCAGAACCTCACAGTGGTGTCAGACTACATAAAAGACTTCAGTTAAATGACACATGAATTTCACACCAGTAGCTCCAAGAAAAGAGCCATCAGCTAACATGACTAAAGATCATGATAATAGCCCCCTCCAAAATACTGATGAAGTGGGAGAAGTGTTTAACAGCAAACAAGACTGATTAAATCACTACACCTTGATGTAGGATGTTAACTTGTGGAATCCACATTCCCTCATTGTATTTGTAGTAAAAATGCAACTCTAACTTACAAATTAGTATTTAATAACGTTACTCAACTGCCATGAGAGAACATGTACTTAATGTAATAACCAAAGAACAGTTACATGAAGTAATGTACATTCTGACAGTGTATGAAAGGACTTAATAGAGTTTATTACAGAGAAATTAACTGAGTGGGTTCACGAGGGCTTGAAAGACAAGGCCTGTGGAATTTGCTAAGCTGCTTTAAACTTTTCCATTAAAACGGCCTCTGTATTCATTTACCCTGTCATGGATGCAGTAACCTCCAGCACTGTGGACTAGAGTTGAGACGAAGCATCTTGAACCTCATGCAGCTAAATCCAACGGTGCCTTGAGTTCCAGACAGATGAAGCCCCACACTTACAGAGGCTGTATGTTTCCTGCAGTTTTGGTAAAGGTAAGAATGAATTCTCTCTTTCAAGCCCACTCTAAGATGACCAGACCATTGTAGTAGTGCCAAGGTACCATTACAAGAGGCAAATCAACTAAAACCATACAGAGTGTAGTGACATACTGTAAACATCCGAGAGTAAGCAATTAAAAATCTGTCTTGTATTGCAGCTACTCATGTAAACAATTTATGAAACTTCTTTGGCACAAAAAAAGCATTTTCCCTAGCACTTATAAATACAACATACTTACATGCACTTAAGTTTCTTTTAAAAAGTTACTAACCATATTGAGAAGCATTACCTTGATTAGCAAAATTCTTAGATAAAGGATCCATTATATCTTACAAAGAATTAAGAATACAGTTTGCAATTCAAAAATTAATTTGCAAACTTCAAAACCGTAGGGTAATCTGGAAAGTTAGTTTCACTTAAAAAAATGTTGCAGGCTTTTTGTATCTGTAATTTAAATAAATGGCAAATAATTTGAGAAAACTGACTTAAATAAGATTTGCTGTATTACCTAATCAAGGAAAATACCTATTGCACTACTACAGGAATGAGAAAAACCTTTAACATGAGAATACCATCACATTGTCTTTGTTTCCCCTTTTTCACTCTCCTTGGGATCTTGCCAATAAATGTACGATCCAAATTTCCCAAGGTGCTAACCCCACCATCCTTAGTCCCTCTCTTTCTAGCAAGGCCAGTAAGCCAAAAAATTCCTCATAGGGTATTATTTGTAAGCCAGGTCACTCAAAAGCTTGAAATTTAGCGAGTTTCCTCAATATTTACAAATTACTAAGTATGACTGATTTAGATGATCAACTTGTATTTGTTATTCTCATGCAACTTTAAGAATTACTAAGAGTATTTCAGTGTGATTCTTCAGTGTGATTCAGACATCTTGTAAGTGCCATGATGCTAATAAGAATGCAAAATCTAACATTGAATCAACTTGAGAAGAGCTCTTGATAGGTTAAATATGCTATTTGAGGTCCTATGCAACATACACAGATGAAAAGATGGATTTTTAAGTAAAATATTTATTTGCCTACAAAGACTGGCATTAAGGATTCCCTGTGTTTTCTGCAAGAGTTGATATTTAAAGCACTGCAGAGAAGCACTATGGCTATAGTAGGGCCAGGCTGTTAACCACTGCAAGGAGAAACAAAGGTCATGGCAGTTAAGTAGGGGACTGATTTCCAACTGCTTCATTTTAAAAATCAGCCAGAAGTATCAGAGTATATGCCCTGTACCTGACTGAGAGTTTTAAATAATTCAAGACTAAAGCAGAAAATCTGAAAAAGTCCTCTGGCAGAAAAAAAAAAACTTGAATGAAAACTTAAGAGAATTTGTGAATTAAACCGGTAACTGTGAAAAAAATAAATAAAGCAGCTTATTTTTAACTTAGAACTAGCAGTCTCATTGTAAGTCATATTATAGAACATAAACCAAATGCATATAACACAAAGCCCTTCCTGTTCGTGTGCATCTCAAGATGGTGTTAAGCCTGGACTTGTCATCTCTGTTGTGGGACTTGCAAGATATTCACTTGATTTCAGACTTGTTAGAGATTTGTAGCTTGCTACTGAAGTAAGAGAGCCACAAAGGCCAAGCAACGATGGAGTGTCCTCCTTCCCTGTTAGGAAAAACAAGGATTAAGTGAATCATTACAGCACAAGATGACCTGACCACAAACAAAGAGGGAATAGGGAAAAAAAAAAAAAAAAAAAAGACAACTTTCATCTAGACTATTACATGTTCCTGCTTTAGCACATGCATTCATCACAAACGCAGTTATGGAAGAGATGTCATTTATACCTTCCCTATCCATGCAAAACAGAGATTTGCATTACAGGCTGGGCTGGTCAGTCTACATGGTGAATAGAAATTACTAATTCAAGCATTGGCTTTAATTGAGTACATTATAAATGGAAATGATATTACTAATATGGTATTAGTACCAGAGATCTAATTTTGAATCCCTGGAAAGGAGTAGAATTATCTGGAACCAGAATGCAGTTCTTTCACAAAACAAAATGTTTTTGTTCTTGTTAATTTGATGTGCATTACACTCATGACACTGGAAAAAGCCCTGCAGTGTAAGAGTGGCAGTGCAAGCATCTACCCTGTCATCCAAACACTCTTGACAGTAAACAAGAAACATGCTTAAAGGTATAAGTGTGTATCAGACAATTCCTTCCTTCTCAGAATAGCCATTTAAGTTATAATTGAATTTATTAGATGAGCTGGCACAAAATAAAGAAATTGATTATCAATATCTCCATATTTCATCTTCCTGTTTCACCTGCAGAATAAAAATCATCTTAAACTTGAGTTTAAAAGCAAGCAGCTTAAAAAGGTCACAAGCATAAGATTTTACTAACAGGCCAGTCTTACCAGTATAAAGTAACATTTCTTAAAATTGTACCTCCTTTTACTGACAGAAGAGCTTTATTTTTGTCAGGAAGGATGCAAGGAAAAAACAAACAAACAAAAAAAAGCTACCCTTCCATCAAAAAATTAATTATGGAAAAAATAAATGACATGTTATACAGGAGTTCACAAGGTAAGGTTTGGTAGCAGGGGCGGCCTCCGTGAATACAGTCCAGAAGATGCCCCATGTCAGAAAAGGGCCAGTTTCAGATGGCTCCAAAGGGACCCACTGCTGGCCAGAGCTGAGCCATGAGCGATGCTTCTTGGGCCTTCGGGAGAGCAGATTTAAGGAAGGGGAAAAACAAACAAACAAAAAAAACTGATGACATGATAGCAGCTGGGAGAGAGGAGCGAGAACCAGCCATGCAGCCCCAAAGGTCAGTGCAGCAGGAGGGCAGGAGGTGCTCCAGGCACGCAGCAGCAGTTCCCCTGAGGCCTGTGGAGAGGCCCCCGGTGGAGCAGGCTGTCCCCCTGCAGCCCATGGGTCCCACATGGAGCAGATCTCCACGCTGCAGCCCGTGGAGGAGCCCCTGGTGGAGCAGGTGGATGTGGCCTGGAGGAGGCTGCGGCCCATGGAGAGCCCCCGCAGGAGCAGGCCCAGGGCCGGAGCTGCAGCCCGTGGAGAGGAGTCCACGCAGGAGCAGGGGGTCTGGGGGGAGCTGCCACCCGTGGGGGACCCATGCTGGGGCAGTTTGCTCCTGGGGGATGGATCCCGTGCTACGGAGCCATGTGGGAGCAGTTCTTGAGGACCTGCAGCCTGTGGGCGGGAGGGACCCCACGGGGAGCAGGGGCAGAGAGTGACCCTGAAGGAGCGGTGGAGACGAAGCGTCAGGGACTGACTGCAGCCCCCATGCCCCGTTTCCCTGTGCTGCTTGGTGGGAGGACGTAGAAGAGGGTGTACGGGTGGAAGGTGTTTTTATTTATTTATTTGTTTTTAGTTTCTCACTGCTCTAACTTGTTAGCAATAGGTAATAAATTTCTCTAATCTCCCTACACTGAGTCTGTTTTGGCCATGACAATAATTGCTGAGCGATCTCCCTGTCCTTATCTCAACCCTTGAGCCCTTGTCATTGTATTTTCTCCCCCTTTTCCTTTGAGGAGGGGGAGCGAGAGAGCAGTTGTGGTGGAGCCCAGCTGCCCAGCTGAGTAGAACTACTACAGATGTTAAAATATTATTTCTTACAAAACTATATTAAAGCTTAGGTACTGATGGACCTCACTAGTTTAGAAGTGAGCCATTAAGCTGCCTTTAAAGATAGAGTCCTGAAATCAGAACCTAAAATATTACCAGTGTTTTTGCCACACCTTAATTCATGGAAGATTAAAGAGAGCATAAACTTCAAAGGATTAATGCTGCAGAAGAAAAAGTGTTCTAAGTAGATCAGCACAAGATTGCTCTTCATAACAAACATGCTGTTTGTATTTCATTTTCCCCATGCTAACTTGAAACATTTGAATTTTAATACTGTTTATTGTTTTTAACAAGTTCTAAATTTTGCGTGCTTAATATTCTAATAAGAAACTTTGCAGTTATGGCCTTGTATTGTAGAGTCTAAAGCAACTATTTGATTAGATAAAGAAAAATGCTTATAGTATTTTCTGTTCTGTACCCAAAACATTACTATTTCAGAAGTCTTCCAGAATTTTTCTGCTTTTCACAATTGTCCACAAGATGGAGCAGTTACACTTTGACAAGCATACGGATTTTGAAGGGAGTGGTATATTACATTTATGTACTAGCACTGCCCATATCATGTTTTTTGGTTTTGTTTTTAAAACTATATACATTATTAGGCTGCATCTCCACAAATTAATGTTGAAAGCAAGATGTAATAATGACAGTGGTAGTTGCAAATACAGTCCCTTTAAAGTGCCTTTTAAGAAACAGCAGTGGGATTAAGATTTGATTTAGTTAGAGCAGGAAGACGCTTTTCTCAGGTTACATGATGGATAAGGAGGACATGCAACACATTTGAAGCTTAGCCTTAAACATATCACAGAGTCCTGTTTGGGGGTGAGGGGGAGTCTTGAAGAAATGCAGACTTAATTGAAATATAGTACTTAGAGAAACAGAAAAAAAAATGCATAACAACAGAGAAAAGATGTGCTTCAATCTCTCCCTCAGACTGAAAATTCATCTCATGGGGTCTGAAGATCAGAACCATGAAGAATAAAAAAAAAAAAATGAACCCACTGGAATGGCTCTGTACCTTCATTTAACAAGTTTATTCCATCCTGCTTTCCATCTTGTGAGTGGCCTGGATCCAGAGAGGTTTGAGAAAGACTAACATCTGCCGAAAATTGGTCCAGACTTTGAAAACTTTTTCTGTAAAACAAGTGATAAGTTTAAATAATAACACATTTAAAGATCCCACTAGAAATATTTTTCTCAAAAAGCTTTTTTTTTTTTTTTGGGAAATAACTAATGAAAAAATTTATTAATCTTTCTTCACTTAATCAGTCTCTATTTTTTGTGTTTCGCAAAAGACTATTTTTTTTTGTGAAAACACTTTTTTTTGGCCTAATCCAAAGGAAGGAAATTTTTATGTTAAGTGAGAAACACAGAATTTTTCTGCATACTGATCCTTGTACGTTCTAACAGGTATTTCCAATGGAATACATTTAAGAGTATGCTAAGGGAAATACATAATTTTGAGTTTCTCCGATCCTTTAAAGGTGAATCTAAATATTCAACTTACTCATCCCATTGTTGATTGTGCTTTCTATAGAGTAGAGTGTCCAAGGCAACAGCATTGACATCCAGAGCTCCTGGGGAAGGCCACTGATTGGTGAGGTGAGTAGTTAATTCTTGTCTTGATCTCAAGTCATTATTCTTTAGCACAGTCCTGTGAACATAAAAAACAGTAAATCTCAGTCTATTAAAAGCAATTCCTTAAGGAAAGAAAAGCAGGACAAGTAGTCTTGTCCAACTCAAGATTCTACTTCAAGTGACTGACAGACTGCAATTTTCATAACGCATCATAAGCGGTTCACTTTTCCCGGGGGAAGCAACTTAGAAACAGAAAAAGGTGAAATAACATTTTTTCTGCAAAAGCATTAAAAAAAGCAGCAGCATTTTAAAGATGCTTTCTGTCTGCGTGATGGTAATTAACAGACCAACTATTGGAACATAATGCCTTTTTTCCCTCCAATTCTGTGGGCTTTGAAGTGCAACCTGCCTCCTCCCCACCCCCAAATAAGTATTTTGGGGGAATGAACTAAAACCCAGACATGTTAATTGCATTACATGCTTCCAGATAGAATACAACACGTACTTATTCTGCTTTTAATCACCTTACAGTTTTTAGTAGGGTATATTTCTCCATTACTGAAAACACATTAATGGAGGTACCTTGCAATTCAAATCAGTTTTGCTTCTTAGTCTTATGAAGCAAACCAGTTTTCTGAAGTTCTGGAAACTAGGAAACTAATATGCTAACATCAGAAATCATCTACCAAAAATCATACAGAAGCTAGGAGGTACATGGTTCTTTAGGTGCCAAGACAACACCAGCCTTTTTCCAGTAGTATAAGGCAACCTCCAGCCTACTCTTGTGCTGTTGTTTAACATAAGCAATATTATTTTTGTTTCTAATTTACACAAATTCTAAAATCTGTGAAAACCAGGCAACAGTAAATGCTGCTTTACTAGTTTGAAAACCTGTGGCCAGAAGCAAATAGCTAATGTTAAAGTATCTCCATACTGAATGCACTCAGGAGTTCAAAGCCAAATGTCATACTGTTATCTGAAACGCCAAACTGCACAGCGAATTAAAGAAGTATTGATGGCACACATACATTTATATGAATTAAAAGTATTATTTTCAGCAGGTCTATTTTTACAACGCAGTTTTTAATTCTTGCGATACCTGAACCGTTTAGACAAGAACCTCAACAAGGGCACATAATCCCACCCAAAAAAAAACAAAATTCCCCACAAAGCAAGGTAAGACAGTAGTGAGTTCAGTAAGCAATTTCTAGTAACAGTTTCAGAGAGGAGACAGTTACATGGCAATTTTGCAAGAGAAGGCGTTGAAGCACCAGAGTGAACAAAACTATTTTCAGGAAACTTTTCTCAAGATGAATTCCATCTCAAAATGAAATTGTGGATGCCTCATCCATCCTTGGAGGTGTTCAAGACCAGCTTGGACGAGGCCCTAGGCAACCTGATAAAGTGGGCAGCATCCTTGCCTGTGGCAGGGGTTTGGAGAACTAGATGATCTTTAAGGTCCCTTCCAACCCAAGCCATTCTATGGTTCTGTGAAATCCCCCAGCTTTTGTGCAAGTTTTTTGTGCATCAGCTATTCTATCCTGGGATCTCCCTCACGTTTCTGCTCTCTGAGGTGTGTATAGAAAGAAACACTTCCATAACTTGAAGCTCTCCGTAATTTCAAATATCTTTTGTGTTACTCACTTCCCTGCGGTGTTTCCCTAATCCCATGGGGTACCTTGAACATTAAACAGGTCTGTTAAAGGCTTGTTGGCCTGAGGAAACTGAACCACTGACCTGGCAAGTCATTATGAGGTTAGATAGCTAGGCTGCACGACCTCCTGACCCAGAAGGGCTTGCATGCTTTCAGTGACGTTTCCTAACAGGACACCCAGTGTATATTAGCAACAATGAACACAGTAACTAAGCGCAAACTCATACACGTACATGTAAATTCCCATCTGGACAACTCTTATACATTATCACCACACAAATCAGCAGCTATGCTAAGTTACTAAGAAAGACATACGGTGAGTGAGGAGGATAAAAAAACTACACATCTGCAGACAAGCTGCTAATAATAGAATTTTGGTATTTTACGTGACTTTCTATATCAAGGCTTGCTCCACAAATCCTCATGCTATGGTAACCTGAAATTTCATCCTTGCTGCATGGAAAAAAATTCTGAAGCAACGCCTAACCAAACTCTTTCAAGGATTTTAGAGCAATAACATTTAAAGACAGTACCGGGAGTTCACACCTTAAACTGCTCCCCCATGCTCAGGAAGGGAAACAGGCACCATGTGGGATAAAGAAATAACTTCTCCTATTACATTATTTTATATGTAAAAATAACTTTGAATATACAAAATCAATCCAAACACAGTATTCAGCTTTTATAAAATAGCAAGACAGACAATAGGAAGTTTGAGAAAATACTCATAGCAGGTGCTAGTAGTTTCTACCTGTTCTTTCAGCCTTGTAAATTATTTAGTTGTCTGTCCTCTTGCAGCCATTTTTAAAACATCACAAGATTTTAGCTGCAGCAAAGACTTGCTATTGCACAGTTTGCAAACAGCTATTCTTTCAAGATAAACGCAGGCAGTAACAATTCACATACACTAACCAGACTTCTTTCCTGAGTCCAGTATTAAACTGCACAGTTTACATCATTCTCAAACTCCCAGACACCATAAAGCAGTAGTGATACTGCCACAAACTTTCAAAAAGGGGAAGAAACGGAGACAAAAGAGGTTTACCACACAAGTTAAAAAGGAAGGAAATGTGATCACATTTTAGTGAAAACAAGCATGTGAATGTCCAAACAATCGATATGAAAAATGATGCTCTATATTACTGAGTGCTCCCCTACTCTAAAGATTGGTCCGAAGAGGCATTCTGGAAGCCTCAAAAGGCAACGATTTATTTTATCCAAGGCAGAATAAATTTCTACAGTAGAGCTCTGTTCCTCAGAATGCCAGCATTGTAACTGGTGCTGATCAGCTGTAGGTTGCAATACTTTAACAGCTCAAGTAGGGCTTTTCTTCATAATCACAACGAGTGCAATGAGGATTAGAGCATTTCTCCACATGCTTAATGTCAGGCTGTATAACCAAAAGAAGAATATTACTGTTGAAACTTATATATCTGCCAGTATAGCAAAATAAGTTTGCTACATACAAGCTTTCTGAGGAAAAATTAGAATAAAGACTCAAAGCAAAAATAAGAAACAAAGAATTGGTGGAAAGGTACAAAAGGCAAAGAGAGATATTGGTGACATTTATAAATTTCACAAAACATTCAAGAATAAAATGCAGATTTAGCATTTTCTGTAATTTACACACACACACACACACACACACACAGAGGAACTACTGAACTCTCTGGGTCTCAACTGGAATATATTTCAAATCTGTGGCAAAGTGTTATATGCAATATTCTAAATAAAATAATGAAAGCAGGTCTGCAGTAAAACATACTAAACTGGAAAGGCCTATGTACGAACAGATTTTATTCTACCGCCTCAGCTCCAAAGAATGAAACACTGGCAAGAAGTACCTGCTGAAAAGCGGCTGTAGACCAAGCAAGCAAGACTCCACACACAGATTTGTCATAACTTCTACGCATCACTTAAACGGAACAAAATCCCTAAAACATCCTAAGAATAATATTGAAGATCAAACTATACAGCTCTAATTTTATATATAATTCCATAAAATATTTTTCTATTCATAGTGGTTTTGTAGCTGTGATGATTTCAGGATGATGCCAGATAAGGCCTGGATAAGATATGCTAAGCCATTTAACACGGGTAAAAGCAGTATGACTCCGTTTGAACGGAAGGCAGCGTGTGAGATATGGCTTAACAAGGCATCCTGGTGAGACTGTGGATTGCAGAAAGTTTTATGCAGAGTAGGGAGAATGTGTAAAGATAAGGACTCAAAAGAGAGCAGACGGCTTAAACTAATTTATGATATATCACCTAGACTAGACATGAAAAAAATCTTGGCTTTCTGAATGCTTGGGAACTTACTCCCCACATCCACTAAGTGATATCTTATCTACCTACAATCGTTTCCATTCCTTTACAATCATGTTGGCAAAAAGTAGCAGCAGCTCTCTTTTGTGACCTACAGATACAAAATAATTATTTTTCTCCTGCTTTCAACATTTTTGCCCTAAGCAGTCTTTATCCCAACAAATATTTTTTATAAGATACCTTCATATTGTGTTTGAATTTCTGAAAAACATTTAAAAAAATAGCAGGCGGAGAGAAGACATTTCTAATTTTTTTTGGAAGCGATTACTGAACTGCTATTTTTGTACTGAAAGACGGTTAAGTATAAAAAGCCAAGTTCTTCATCCAATGAACTTGCTTTCATCCAGTGAGTAACAGGAGCAGCCAGAATACTAACATCAGGTTTGTACAGCTGCTCACAGAACCATCTCCACATGCTTTTGACTTGCAGTGCTTAAATTGTGTATTTAAGGAGTAGGGAAAAATGAGCAGTGAAATCTTCTTATAGACATCAAGTTAATCAAAGTTGAGGAAATCAGCAAGTAAATATTCTGGAGAGTACCTTACAAAGACAGAGCAAATGAACACTAGTGGAGAAGGATGGTTATTTCATGACTTATGTTTTTGAGATGATTTATTAAGGACAAGCAGAATACCATTATGTACGGTACATGCACAATAACAAAACGCAATCAACAAATTACTGATCTACAGTCTGCTGCCCTTTCAGTTGTTCTGGTACAATCGTGTAGGAGCTATTCCAAAAATGGATCACCAAAACAATAATGCTTTTTTTTTTCTTTTAAAGAAACCTTTAAAATTTAATTCATGAGCTAATCCCACAGTTCTACTTGCACTAGCATTGCTTTTGACAGCTCAGTTCCCTCTCAGAAAGACATGAAATTGTCCCTCTGAATTAACACATCTAAAACGTCTGTAACTTAAAATGTGACCTGATTCGTTTTGTTCATTTATAGTGGAGAGATGGGAACAGGATACATCCGCGCACAGGGTTCCTGCACACAAAATGCAAATGATATAAAAAGGTGATTATCTTTACTTACTTACTATCCTGTAACGATATTTACCACTGGGAATTTAAAAATAAATTAAAAAAAAATAATAATCTCAAGTGTAAATAAAGCTAATATAGAAAAGCCTCGTCTTGACAACCATTTCTCTGGTCTCACTTCAGCTAGATACCATTTCTAATTAGCCCTGGGTTTATGTCATTGGAAGACATTGTCTCTGAAAGACCCATTTACACAGATTTTTTTTGTTTAATAAAAAAGTCAGTTCCATATCTAGTTATACCTACGAAAAACCAGTAATTTCTTACCTGCAAGTTTAATTTCTCCAAATCCAGAAAATGCCAGTCCAGTTGGCAATTTGCCCTCCTACCAGCAGATGGAGACAGGAAATAAACCAAACAGACTAATTCCCTAAGAAAGGGAATTATATCAGATGAATGCTCCAGTTCAAGAACTACCTGAGTAGTGAAAAGTAAAAGTGAAAATAAAAGCTTAAAAAAAATAAAAACATTTGAATAAGAAAGAACAAGCTTTAAAACTATTATTTAGGACAGGAAATATGGAATGCAAACTCAAATTGATAGCATACATGGATATAACTGAAATCTGCAAGAGCAACTCTAAAATAAAAGGGAACTCTCAAACTGTCAGTAGTGTAGCAAGACAGTGAGGTGTCTGGACTGGTATATCATTGGACTTTGAGAAATTAGATCAGCAGGTATGAAAATGAGTTACTTACCAGTGGATTTTGATGCTGTAACATATCACCTCTCTCAGGTGTGTGCCCTGTGCACAGACACAGTATTCCCCAAATTTGATGCCAGAGTAGTTAGCTCCCAGCAGACTTTCTAATGGCAGCCGCTGCAGTGAAAAAAAAGCAGGCATGTCCTACCGCACCAGTTTTCTTACTGTTTCTGACTGGCCAACAGATCTTCGTGTTAACAGCAATGCTACTGAGTTGTGCCACAGAAGATTCCCTTGATGCTTCTTCAGCAACCTTTTTAGTCCTCCTTTCATATTCCCTAGATGTCTTGAAACATATTCTCCAGCAACAAAATTACCGTCATCAATTTTATACAGCTTTTGATCTCCTTGACCTTTACAGCTGCAGCTTGACTCTTGATTTGTAATCTAATTACAATGGAGATTTTATTTCAGAATACAGACATCATCCAGAATGGATAGAAACGCACTATAGTGCAATTTGCATGTGCTCGTTAACATACTACAGCAGTGCAGGATGGACATCTCCTTCTCTCCTTGGACAAATAACCAAGCCCAGTTCCTCTGGAGGAGGATATCGGGCAAATTCCAAACAACTTTCCCAGATATTAGGTCCTGACTGAAGGGGAAAAAAAAATAATAAAAAATTGAACCTGACTAGCAATCAAGCCATTAAAAAAAAAGTAAAGGAGAGCTTTTAATTCTGTTCTTCAACTGTCAGTTCATTTCTGCTGGAAAATAGAACATTATACCTAACATTATAACCAAAAGATGGATCTTCTATATAGAAAGCTACTTGCCAAAACTAGCATATAAACTCCTTTAGAATGTCATGGGTCTAACTTAAAAAAAAAAAAAGTGAATATGAATATTGATTCCTACTTCTCTTACTTTGAAGGACAAAAAAACCCATGTTGGTTTGGAAAAAAAAAAAGTAGCTTCAGAGTCTAAGGCAATCACAGAATGAAAAGAATGCAAGACGAAAATCTGATCCAAGGGGAAGGGGAAGAAAGCAAAGCAAAGCAAAACAAAATAAAAAAGCTCTGAACACAGGACAGTTAAAATCTTTTCCAGGTGTTATCTGGTTCATAATTTGGATAACAAAATAAGGAAAAACTTCATTATGTTAAGTGGCTGCATAAGTAAACCTTAAGGACAAACAGAAAAAAGGCCAGACTAAATCTCAACCACTTGCCATCCAAAAAGAAAGGCAGCTAGTAAAAGCCTCTTGCTCAAGAAATCAGTTAACAAAATACATTGTATTTGTTTCATTATGACTTCGGGCATTTTTAAAAATTTATTTTAAGCCTTTCAAGAAATCACTTATCTCATGTTTTACTTTAACAAAACACTGAAAAAGTCCTGACACAAAGTTATTGCCTTAAAACTAAATACCAAAGAATGAAAAAAATATATTGCATCCTAAATTTACAAATATCATCCATAATTAAAAGAAAAAAATACATTTCTGTGACGGTGTGTGTATGCACACTGGTTAAGTCTACTTTCATCTAGTCAAACTATTTTCATTTTATAAAAACTTTAAATCTTGTTCTGAAAGTATACAATGTATTCTCCTATTCCTTTTTACTGGATTAAACTTAATTTATATTGATTTAAATTAATCAGATAAAATATAGCCAAAATAAACTCTAATCTAAGGTAATTTAAATATTTTCTTTTGTCTAAACAATCTTAAAATAGATTGATACTATATATCAATGATAAAGTGATCTCTGCAAATAGAACACTCACCGTACTAACCTAGCACACAAAAATTGTGTACATTTTTACTATTTGACATTTAAAGTCTTTTTAATTAGGTATTAAACTTCATGTAGGTTTGTGTTTTATACATTAGAAGCATATACAAAAAACTTTTGTTCAACTCCTCTTGTTTACTAGTTTTTCCTATAAATATCAAGAAGCAAACCTCTAGTAAATGAATACAAGAGCAAAGAAATGAAGCAAGAATAATTTGGAATCTCAGAAGCAAACAGCAACTCAAGTTTATTTATCTAAATGGGTAAAGCAGACGGAGATCAAATTGTTTCCATTTTTGTATTCAAGGAGTTGCTGATTACATATTACAACTGGCTTACCCTATTTTTAGTTGATATCTATCCACCGTGTTCACAGTGCGAGCATCAGATTTCAAAAGTCCTTTTATGAAACCAAAGTCTCAGGTTCACCTATTCTAGACATGAGATAATTCTGGAGTTAAATTTCAAATGGAATTAAAATGAATAAATTTATACTTCTTGTACAGGTTCTTTAGCATTGTTATGCCAAAGAAAATATTTTTTTTCTGCCACAGTTCAGGTAACATTAACTGAGGATGGAAATCCATAATCCATACAATATGTTTCCCTACTGGGAATATGGATCATTAGCAACAGCACTGCCTTGAGGTCCTCAAAGGTTCAATACTTTTCATTACCAATTGGAAAGGCCTTACTTTAAATTCTCCATTGGATAAGAATTCTGGAATTTGGAATGCGCATAGTGGTAATGTCCTGCTAACTTAAAGCTTTCTTGCTGTGTCACTTTAGTTACAATGCCTTTATCCAGGGAAGCGTAGCTATGGAAGAAAAGAGAAAGGATGCCACTATAAAGACCGATTTTAGTATTCCATATTAGAAATACAGAGAAGGTAGACACTGAGCCATTAGCATGGTAGTAAGTATGCAAAATCGTCCAAGGAAAGTCCTCAAAGGAAAGATTCTCAAATCTCCTAAGAAGAATATGAAAAAAAAAAAAAAAAAAAAGAGTGAAGAGAGGAAAGACTCCTAACAAAACAGTATTTTGCACTTTAGAATCAGCCAGCATTTTGCTGCAGATACACCACCACTACTCGTCCTTGATGACGCCAATAACATAAAAGCCTTTAACTTTTATACATATATTTTTTTAAAATAAGCCTTTTCAAGCCACTAATTAAAAGTTCAGAATCAGACATTAAAATATGAGAATTTAAAAAGAATTATCTCCCTATCAACTGCATCTTGCATACTAAGTCTTCTTCAGGCGGCTATCAATCCAGAAAGTTTGGGTTTCCTGCTGCACAAGAAATCCTCCAGTCCCTCTGGGTTCTAAGAATGCTGTGTCCTCCCTCAGGTCTGAGTCTTGGCTGCAATTCTGTTTAATTCTGCATGTTTCTTTACTCTGTCACTCTGTATTGCAGGAAATCTATGTACTGCACCCAGCTGTAGACCTTTTCCTCATTACACTTTCAAGCAAAAAGAAAACTCACATGTCTTGGCGGATTTCTGCCTCACTGGAAACAGGACTTTTCCTGCTGCCTGTCCATGCCTTTGTACAACAGAGGAGACATATACACAGTAATGCAGCAAACTTCAAAGGAAAAATTCCTCAAAAACAAGATCAAAACCACTGCATACACTAAACAGTTATGCCATCTGTCAAAATGTGCAAGATTTTTTTCTAAGCTATGTTTCAAAAGTTAAAAAAAAGTAATAATTGAGAAAACAAGGGGCTGAAAACAGACCAGACTGCGATAATAAGGTTTTAAAACTGATGCTGCAAACCTAGGGGAGACAGGACAGCATTATAAATAACTGTGTGGCTAACATGAACTCTGGTTTGACAGTGAGGATCCATGAAAGCTTTAAAAGGAAAGAAGAATTAACACTCAATTTTGAAGTTCTAGTAAAGAAATTCACCAAATAGATTAAACAATAAATTTTAATATTCTAGTTCTAACAACCTGGATTTACTATACTTATGAAGTTGAGCAAATCTTTTTTTTTTTTTTTTTTTTTTAAAAAGAAAAGCCTTACGAGAGGACTATCTGAAAACAAAGGTTAGAGTGCTAAAGAAGTGCCCCAACTTTCCTGTTTCTCTAGATGATTTAGCTTTTGAGGGAGAATTACAAAAGCAGGCAACCCACATTTACAGTTTTACTCATGAGGGGGCACAAACCGCTGGTTAGGATTTCAAAGCTTTTGCTCAGACCCTTCTGTTTCTACCTCCTTGGATGAGCTTCTCTCTGCTTTGCCCTTGATAGAAAGGTTATAGCCTACATCCTCTACAACCTTGTGCCCCCAGGTGTGACCTTCCCCTGCCTGCTCCTGGGCCAAACATTTGTGGCAGCACTCTGAAGGCTCTTCCAAACCAAACCTTGACAAATGGACAAAAAGCACCGATACTACTGTCATAAGTGAATTTCTGACTAACTGGGGCATGAACTGTCTTTGGAAATGAATCACTTCTGCTGCAAAGAATACATCTTCCTCTAATCTACAGTTAATCTAACTCCAAAATAGATCTGTTAGGACACAGTGTATTTCAAACAAAGAGAAGCTCATTTTGCCTAGACTTCAACAGGCATGAATTTACTCTGGCACGCTGCTCTCAGAACGATTATGACTGTGCTCAGGTGCTGCTGAGAATGAGCTAATGTACTTTTCTGAAAGGCAGGGAGGGTATCTTAGCCTGAGCTCAACGCAGTGCTGAAAAATACGTGAACACCGTGTACTCCAGCAGTCAATACCTGGAAGACAGAGAAGCGTAAGCAGCAGGCTGTGCACTGCTCAGAAGTGGAAACATGCACAGACCATTTGCTCTAATTTCAGTGTCACTGCTGCAAACAGTCTCTCAGGGTTGCAACTAAACTGCCATTTACAGCCTTTACAAAGACATTGATTTTATCCAGATAGGAACGGCGTCGCTCAATCTATCAGACAGGTATATTAAAATCTAAAGAACAGAGTACAAGCATTATCTGGGCCTTGAAAAAAATGACCATTTCCAAAGTAACAGCCAGACAAATTAAATAAATCTAACTTTAGGATCTGCTAAATCATACAAGAAGTTCTTAATTATACAGACATGCTTAATACAATGTGATACATGAGTGTCCCTACAATTTAATTTGAGTCTTATTTGTGCCATAACCAAAGACAGAACTCCAATCACAGAAGAGTTTCCTTCCCTGCACATACCCCTCCAACAAAGCACCAGAACAAAACAATGATTTGGGGAGAAACAGCAGAGGGAGATAAACAGAGAGCTATAAAACATTAGAGCAACTGACCAAGCTAAGAAATACATTTTAGATACATGGGATACTATATAGATGTGTGTATATATATATATATTTATATTTTCATATACATATTTATGGCAGTATGTATTTTGCACCCATTGGGACAAAGCGGCCATACCATCTTACACCAGGCACACTGGCGTAAACACCTACAAAATACATTAGAAGAAAATCAATATTGGTAAACTATGCAAATCACTCTGATCATTACAACAAAATCACAGCAGAAAAAGATATATATTGTGAAGCATTTAACGTTGAGTTTTACCTTTGTTTACAATGCTTTCCTTTTTCTTTAGCATTTAATTTTTTTTTTCTGGTAAAGTGATTAGCTTTTATAACATCAGTGAGTCACTACCCAGGAGATGAGTCGCTATTCAGGAAATTGGTGGAATCCCTCTTGCAATCATATATCAATATTTAACATATAAATATCAATTTCAGATACAGAATCTCAAATTAAACCTTAAATTTGCAAAGATCAGCAGAGAAATTTCGACTTAGGTACAGCTAGTGTGTAAGCTAAAGGAAAGACCAAGAATCACCCAAGGGGAAAAAGAAAAAGCCTGGTAAACTGAGATGAAGAGTTATAATGCAAAGCTGTTATGGGCAGTTTCCTATTTTGCCCAGTCACTCCTCTGACTGATGGGATAGGTGATCAAAAAAAGTTTGGAGACTACTGCTCCAAGATGCATCCAACACTTCTCTGGAGGATCTTAGAGGAAGAAGAAATGGCTGCCCTTGTGATTTTGAATACTCCAGGATCCCGTTCCTTGATGATTCGATCTCTCTTTCCCATTGTGTTTTGGGCGTTATGAAAACCAAACTGTTTCTTTCAGTTAGACACTCTAAGGATCATGAGCTTCTCTTGTCTGTCCTCCTGGAAGCTGTTAATTTTAAGCAATTCATTTAAGAACTGCTCCACCCTCACTGTAAGAAAGACTATTTTTATAGAAGAGTGGAGCCAAAAGCACTGGTCTCTAACGCTGAGCTGCTGTAAGCCCCAGGTACAGCCAGACTTGGGTTGTTTCAAATTGGCGTAGCCAGTTGCCACATACATAGAGTGTGCTGTTTACTGGGCCATAAAATGAACAGCGAGAGGACCAGGCCCAACGGTAGGATGTAGCAGTATAGGTTAGTAGTTATATATATATAATAGTGCCCATCAGCTTGGGCACTAAGACGCAAGTTGGGTCACAGGTACAACTTCTGTAAGCTCTACTGAATCCCAAACCAAATGCTCCAATTACTATTTATACGTGACTGCAAGTATCTTCAAAACCACATCTGTCTTTTGCTTTGGAAACCTTTAGAAGTAACAGAACCATAATATTAATGCCCTCACTGCAACAGTGACAGCAAACATTTCTCGAGGAAGCAGATGAAAGCCAGAATATGCCTCCATTGCCCTTATTACAACTGACAATCACCAGGCAATCACTTCATTTGCAGATACTGAGTGTGGTAAAAGAGCAAGAGCTGTGCATTTGTTTAAATATATCTGACTGATAATCAGGTGGTCTATTGCAGTTTCATGGTCTAACCTGGTTTGCTATCAGTTTGCCAAAGTGAGACATCCAACCCTCAGATGACTGGGCATATTATTAAGAAATCCAATTAAGTTGAGATACTTTTTTTTTTTTTTCTCCTGTGAATAACTAATTTGTCAAATTTTCAGCTTCACTATCTAAAAAAAAAAAGGTATTCTTGAGATTCATGAAATAGCTTTTAAATAGATTAAAAACTGTTTTTTGTAGGTTGGATACTCAAGCTTGAGAGACAAAGTTAAGAATACTGAAACTGTAGATCATTAAGTTTTTCATAGCAAGTCTAAGACAAAAATGACTTAAGTTGTTCCCATTTCTGTATGCATTCTGTGCTTTACATCAAATTGCCTTATTAAATATGAATATGGAAAAGGTTCTATGTGGGTAATCTAGTTTATAACCTAAGGTCTTGTTGACCACCAGTGTTATCTCATTTCCAAGTCAGCAACAATAACAATCTATACTGCCAAGAAAGTCAAACCTCCACTCCCCTCTACTTTTTATTTTTTGGAAGCAGACCTAAACAGACTCAGATTCTGCCCAAATCCATTAATTCATTGAGAAAATAGGTAAAATATTTTGACTTGCATGCCTTTGAAATACAATTTTGGAAACATCAACAAACAAAAATTTGAAGCAGTAGAACCTTTTTTACCTTATCAACAACAGCCAGTGGAAGAGAACAGCAACATTAAAAACAAAATATAGAATGTTTATTTATAATAGTTTCCATTACACAGAAAATGATCCCAAATCAGATCTCAAAGTATTTTTACAAACATTAATGTGATATGCCTCAGACAGAATTACAATCCCAAACTTTCTCTTAGCTGCCGGTAAAAAAATCCAGAAAGATTATAGAATACATTCACAAATTCAAAATGCTAAAAATGGCACGAGAGCAAAACACTAGGTATGGAATTCCATAAACACTGTTCTAAAACAGCTGGACCATAAAAAGCAATTGGCCAATACTCATGCCTCATTACAGATACACTAGTGATAGAACATTCTGCTGCCAGGTCAGCACTTCATCCTTGGTCAGGGAAAACAAACAAACAAAAAAACCACCCACAAGTAAAAAAGAACGATTAAAAGATGCTAATTATGTCTGGTGTTCACCATTAGAAACCTGCTAGCAATATTCCTTCCTTTCCCTCTCCCACATTAGGAATTATGGGCTCCTAACATACTTCAAGAAGAGTTTATCTGACAGGCACTCTCTGCTCATACCTCTCTCTCCAATTATCTAGCGTAGTCCAGGATCCTGACTGCAAGGTCTCACAAACAGCTATACAAGAACACACTGTCAAGATACAACAGAACTGCTCCACAATTTAAGCCTTTACATTAAGAAAGCCAGCAAATAAAATTAAACCCCAAAGATTTGAGATCTTTGCGACAGTCAAGTTTCATACAGCCCAGCTAAAAATGGACAGCAGGTCTGAATGTTCCCAGTTTCCAAATATCAGGATTTAAATGAACTCGCTTTCCACTCCCAATAACACTTTCCCTACCCTGCCCTTACCCCAAAATATTCAGGCAGGCCAAAAAGTATATAAAGAGTCATTAGCTATATCAGTAAGTTCATTAAAGAACTCTAAAACAAGTATCTCTCAAAAGTGTACATATGATCAGGAAAAAAAAAAAGTACTACTCGGGAATTTTTTTTTCCCTTTGATTTTGGGATTGTGGCATAAATATAATGCAAATGCTGTATTCCTGGGGATTTTCACAGAACCATTTCAAGCACTGGCAAAAAATGACTTCCCACAAGATGGAGTGGGGGGGGAATGACTTTGTTTACAAGCCAGAAATATGTTTTGCTGCATAGAACAAACCCTTCTGTGAGACCCTAGGCAGAGGGAACCTACATATCCTAAGCCGTCTTTATACTCTCCTCATTCTGCATTATGTCAAAGGACACATCTCACTTTCATTTTACTTCAGGGCTCAGATATATAAAAAATACCCCAAATTTAAGATAAACTTATTTATCTTGTATTTGACATGAACAGAATGGAACATACAGTTACTGCAGCTGTATACTACTGTGGCAATTTATCACCTCACAGCAAGTTGTCCATCTAAACGGATCTTTAAACAATGCCAGAGAGTGTCTCTGAAAAACGATGGTACTGTCTTACACAACAGACAGGGCCATGAGGATAAATTACCTAAGGATCATAAGACACTCAAATATTTACCATATTAAGAGTCACTTATGCTATTAAAAGATTTAAGCCTTTTCCTGTTGTTTTAGCCTTTCATGTTGCTTTAAAGATTAAGGTAAGTAGAAAACTGTTTCATCAAACTGAATATTTTTAGGGTTATCGGATGAACTTCTACTGTGTCTAAGACCCACACAGATAAAATAGAACCTATACAAAGAAAGAAAATAAATAGCTTTGTCCTCTCCTGCTTCCCTACCTTTTTAAAAAGTTTTTTTTTTTTTAAAGAGTAATATTAAATCTGAAAGTAATAAAATATGAAGAAGATTTTAGAAAAAACATGTCAAAAATTTAAGGAAGTCTCTAAACAATTTCAGATTTGCAGAAAAAAGCTTAGAATTACTCTGTCTTACACTGCTGCATTTTTTTCAGGGGAAGGATTTCTGAATATAAGATTTGTCAGGAAAAAAAAAGCTACAACAAACTGATTTCTATAAGGAGTTTGACTCATTTCCACAGGACCAAAAGTTCTTCATATTGTATATTTAAATAAATTAAATAAAGTAATACTGCTTTAACAACGTTTCTCCATTATACTAACTTACAACTGGTCTTGCAGTTCCACAATGATATATTCCAGCTGTTCCTTCTCCATTTTATGGGCTAGATCCATATCTTCAATTCTTTGTAACAGCAGTTTATTTTGTGAGACAGATTCGGCTAGCTGGTTTTCTCTGAGCCGTACCAGTTCTTCAAGGTAACCCTGGCAATAAAAGTGTTAGAAAGAATTAAAGAACATACAACCAGAAACGTTTTCTTTATGTACGTTCAGGTTTTCTGGTTTAAAATGTATACAATTCTATTTTTTTAAATTCTTTTTTAAACTGACTACTAAAATGACTTAAGATTAGTAAGGTGTTTCCTAATAGGTACTGAGAAAATCCTGTATTTACCTATACTCCAGACTAGGAATAGAAAAACAGATTAAACAACAATAGAGGAATGCCACTAGCATGAAACGTTAGTTCAGTTTTCAGAAACATAAAGCAATCACAAGAACAAGATCAGGACTCGATGACTTAACAGATGCCAGATGTTAGATATTGTGCAAGAAAGACAAGAGTAATATGTATCCATATAGTTAATGAAAGGGGTCCAGTATTATTATCCAAAAAACTGTATTTGAAAACCTCTTTCTTAGAGCAGAATGGTGCAATACGACATTACATATTAAAATGACAGAAGAAAGTTATTGATGTTAAGATTTGTCTACGGGAGAGTATAAGGTAGGAAAACTCGTAAAGGTCACTTTAGTAACATTGGACGTGTATAGCTGGAACACGCATATGCATTTTTATCAGTTTTCCAGCTGATACTATAAAAGATATGGGGCAGTACTAATCATACTCCAACTACTTTGTCATTTACAAAAATACACAATGCAAGTATTTATCAGCAGCTGTGATAGGAGGACGGTCACTAAGAGTGTAACATATCTGCTTACAATACTAAGAATCTATTTCATTTTCTTCTTCAAGCACAGCCTCAGCATTTCATATACAAGTAACTTCTTATCAACAGCCCTTCTTAGCCAAAGCTGAATATAATTAGCCTATATTCCATAAAATTTTGCACATTCCTTGAAGCTTGCAGGAAAACATATGCTTTCACAGGTGCCAATATGAAAAAAAATAAAGTAGTTCTCATAAAGACACAGAACAGGTGTCCTGCTGTATTAAGTACACAGGTATCATGTTTGCTGGCCAGGAAAAAACTAGTAATATGGTGATTCACCACTGTGAAGAGGATTAAGGCATTGGAGCATCTCTCATATGAGGATACAAAAAGAGCCAAGACTGCTCCGGGAAGGCAATCCCACCACTGTGTATCAATACTTAATGGGAGGGTGTAAAGAGGACAGCATCCGACTTCTCAGCAGTATCTAGTGAAAACAAGACAGGCAGCGGGCACTAACTGAAAAGCGTGAAACTTTATTTAAACAGGAAAAAAAAAGTTTAAACGAACACTGAAATGTGTTGTCTAGACAGGCTTGGGATTCTCCATCGCTGAGATATTTATAGCCTGACTGAACAAGGCCCCAAGCAACATGCTTATCTACCTTTCCTAGAGCAGTGGGGTTGGGCTAGACTATCTCCTGAGGTGCCTTCTGACCACAGCATCCAACTACTCTGTGATTCCTACATTATGTATAAATATAGAGTGGGTAGAACTGCATGGGATAGGAATTTATTTTGGTTTCACTGCAAGTTCCAAGGAATCTTGAGAGCTTCTTAGAGTGCCTAGTTCTGTCTCATCAAGCATTACTGCTATTGTGACTCTTTAGCTACTCCCCAGAGCTCTAAGTAGTGCTTTGAAAGTACTTAATGATACGTTAGGACATAAGCAAATTTTCTGCCTCCCAGAAATGTCAAACATTTAAGAAAAAGATTTTACATGAGAAACATCAGTATCAGTAACAAAATACTATGAACAGTAAATACCTGTTATCTATAATGACATGCAGATGCATCATCCCACCAGTGAAAGTATACAAAATTCCAGTATAAACAGTACACAAAGAATTTCTGAGTTTACTACATAAAAAGGAACAGCTTATACCATGCCAAAATAGGCAAAAGATAACTTGCAGATAACTAACAAATGTGTAAACAATGACTCATTAATCTGGACAAAAGACAACTTGGAAAAGACAATCTCTAGGGTGGCATTGAGAGGGCAGGAAGGAACTGACTGTTCGTAATTTTTTTTAGAATACAAGAGCTAGGCACCATGAAATGAAGCTACCGGGAACCAAATTCAAAAGACAGAAAAGGAGGTGGCTTTTCACACAACAGATGGCAGATATGCACAGCACTTTGCCAAAAAAAAAAGAAAAAAGAAAAAAAAAGTATGGATGCTAAAAACCTGCAAGAGGTCAAGGGGATATTTGACAAATATTTGGAAGAGGGACTCCTCATAGGTTATTAAACAGACTTATAATAACAGCTTCAAGAAGTCCTTGAGCTGAAACAGGTTAGCCAATAGAGTACTAGAGGAAAAAACTGTGCATATATATTTGCTTTGTTTTTATTCTTCCCTCCACATCTACTTTGAGCAAGTACCCAAAATAGGATAGTAGGACAGACTGATCCTTGGTCTAAACCAGCACAGCACTGTTGATCCAATAAAGCAATGCTAGGATTTACCTTCCTAAAATAATATCTGATCCTATCCTACCACTCATAAAATTCAGAGGATACAGGTACCTTTATCTTATCTGAAATCCAATCTCTTGTCATATTGTGGCCCTAGTAAAAATGATTCACCTGTGGTATTAACAACTGTAGTACATATACTTAAGACTCCCAAATGGAATTTATGATTGTATGTGCAAAGTGAGCAGTGATAGAGGAAAAGAAGAATGTATCAGATTCACTATGCCAGTCACTAAAAATACACTATTCTCAACTTCGTCTTCTTGTCATATACACTGAATTTTCTAACGCAGAGATGTGAGAAAGGCCCTTTTGTTTAAAAGAAAACACTCTGCCTTTGATTAGTTGGTAGTAATTATTGCTACCCACTGCATTGTGAGCAACTTGATTATTTCTGCAACTTAATGCCACCAGAAGGGCCCTGAAAGGGAGAGAAATGCTGTAACCACTTAATGGTCACTTATTCAAGTTACCATAGAACAGAAGTAGTATAGCTGAAGTGAAGAAAAATTTGGCAGGCAGACCTCAAATGAAGATTAGGCAATGGAAAAATTTTCTGTCCATGTGATTAAAAGTTATTTTGTTGTTACAGATCTCCCACAGGCACCCTAAACAATTAGGACAATTAGGAAAGTGTCAACAGCTGTCAGAGTCGCTATTGTTTTCAAAACTGCATTGCTTACCCCAAAGTTTTCACAGTTGTAACATAAAGGTGACTTGAATTCACCACCACATTAGTTGACTGTATTAGCTGGTAGTTCATTAAGGGAATGCTATCAAGAATAATGTAGCAATAATGGCTCAAAAATTCGAAACACCTAGTATCAGATCCGTGCCTAAGAACAACGTTCCACAGAATAGAAATGCTTCTGGATCTTAGACTCGCAAATAAACCAAAACCTCCATTTGCTACTACAGCCACAGAAGATATCTGTGCTTTGGTAAGAAGGAGAACTACTTTGTGACTCTGGCTAGCACGTTTGGACACCACGTTTCAATGTCCTTTCTAGAGATGTTTGTTACAACTTTGATAGGATATTCTCCATTCTTTGGACAAGTTAGATGTGCCCCCTTCCCCCCGACACCCCCCCCCCCCCCCCAAAAAAAAAAAAACAACAAAACACACCACCAAAAAAACCCATCCAACTATTTTGTTCTTTTCAATGGGTCCTCAAAGCTAATGACACTCATTAAAACAAAATATTCTACAGTCTTCATGTGTTTGTGTGTACATGTGTTCAAACTGATCCTATGTTTTTGTCTGGAAACATGGATGAAATGCTGTCTTGGTTATGATCCTGAGCCTCACGGACTGTTGGGGTGGCGATAGCACACTAACCATGAATATTTTCTGACTTCGATCAGTGTTTACCACAGTTAATGCACTGAGTCGCAACTGCTAGAAGATCCATTCTAGATGCCATTTGTCCCTTCACATCCCCCCCATACAGTAGAAACTAGAAAGGCAGAGGGATAATCTTCTGATTCTAATTCCCTAAACTGAGGGAAATAATTACACCTTCAAGCATCTTTATACAGTTTCAGCCTTTCATACGGTTTATTGTGTTGGGAGTTTCATGGAAGTCACATTCTGATATTAGGAAAAATAATACTAAAATACTAATAAAGTTATTTTAAAGCATTAACTATTTGTCTACCATTTTTCTTCTCTTCCATTTCTATTTTACTTGTCCCCTCTTTTCTTTTTCTGTGCACTATTTTTCAGTGTCTATGAAGTCTGCTCCTCTCTGCCATTAGCTAATACAGATCTCTGTAGTTTTAATACGCTATTACAATATACTGACAAGCATTTTGCTTTTAAAAATACTAAAATAATAAAAAGTTTGGACATACATTACAATTTCCCTTCAACTTTGAGTCTTTTGAAGGTTAGAGGGAGAGCCTACCTTTGCTTTCTATGATGACATTCAATACGTCACATCAACTATTCCAATCAAAAACAATCTTTCTTTCCTTTCCCATTCCAGCTTGAGGCAAGTCTTAAACTATATATATTTTCAAAACCTATCTCAGTATTACTGAGAAGATAGCTTTGCTTTTCATTCCTAGACAGATAACTTTGTTTACTGTTAGGCTAAATGTTAAAGTTTAACATTATTACCATCATTAAAGCCTTCAATTGGGAGTCTGTGTACAGCAATAAACAATGTGGAGTCATGTTCACTTCAAGTTTGCAACCTAACAGCTTCAGAGATATACTGTCTGTAACTCTGAGATTGGGAAAAGGAGATAAAGCTTCTCCATTATACTCTGTAATCTGACCTCTGAATTATTTATTCTTCTTCTGTTCCCCCCTTCCCAAACTTCTCTTCCCTGTAATCGGAGAGCAGACACTTAGTGCAATTATTACTTCAGATATTCTGAGGATCATAAAATTGAAGACCACTTACATGAAGCTAAATAATATATATTTTTTCTGCCTTTACTTAAATGGTATGTCATCAGTTGGTTGGTGACCATCTTTGGCTCTACCACCCCAACACAAAACTAATCTTTTACCTTCTGTTCCAATGCAAGCCGATACTTCTGTTCTACCCTTTTGCATTTGTTGTACCAACTGTTTTCATCCGTGAGGAAAGGAGGACCAATGTTCTCTGGAGTACTGCCTTCACTGCCACTACTGCCCAGTGTTCTTAGCTCTTCTTCATCACTGCTGATGCTGTCAGAACTGGAGGATCATATTTATTAGCCAAGTGAATACCTGTGTTTGTTAAGATGCAAATACAACTTGAAATTAAAGCACCGCAGCTCCTAAAGATATTTGAAGCTTTGTAAACCAGTAACAATGGGAATGTTGATAGAGGCTAAATCACCAAATACAACTTATGTTTCAAGCTCTTATTTATAAAGCCACCTAAAAAAACATACTTGTCATCTTAGTCAAGTCTCAGCCTGCTGTCTTAGCCAAGTCAAACAATTGTATGCAGGATACTCTCCTGGAATATAAAGGGTCAGTGCACTACCATAAGCTACCTAAGTAAGTGGTGACTTAATCTTTTCTTCACAATTTTAGGACAAACAGTAGTATTTGAACATAAGTTGTATTTGTTTCTAAAAATGCAGAACAATAAAAAAAATGGTTGTCATTATACTAAATAATGATAAATTTAAATGAGAGTTGTGGTTATAGTGAAGACCATGTGCCTGTTATTTCACAGAACATAAGTATGTCCCTAGATAGTACGCAGATTCAGTGTTAAAATATCTCCATATCATCCAGAATCAACATATGGCAGAATATTCAGACATCTGCCTCAAAGATGAGCATTTTAATTTATCCCAATACCTATCTGAAATCCTCCTTTATAACTATGCTTTCCACTACATCAACAGCATTTACTACTTGATTTTTTTTCCAGTAGTCAGATTCCTGCTACCCTATGATTTGCTGAAAAGTTTTAATAGGGTGTTAATATTTTATCAAATTATTTATTCTAAAGAATAAAATAAGAATAAAAAAATAAATAACAGAAGTTATTCGCTTCAAATGTGCATTTTGAAGATTTGTTTTTATCATGCACGATGCACATGTGAATCCACACATTAGACTTCATTTACAAGGTCAAGCAGAGAGCTCAACAACTTAAGCCTAAGCAATCTAATTAAGGACAAGCCACTGACCCTGCTCTTTTCTAGCTCAGATCATGGTCCATTGAAGCTTTTGCTCTATACTTCCATGCAACAAAAAGAAACTTTCATTGTATGGGCTCTACTTCCTTCTTCTGCAAATTCCATTACTGACATGACATAAAAAATTCCTGATGTGATGCAATTCTGCTTTAACTGCACCATACAATTTGTCATTAATATGTTAATCACAGGTTTATATTTATATAAGGATATTATTTTGATTGTGAAATGAAAATTAAGAGGCCCAGTACAATGTAAAATTTTGACACTGATATTAAAAAAAAGCAGATTAAAAAGTACCTTTGGGTGAACTTTAGATAGGGTGTGTAATCTATGACAGCTGGAAAGTTGCCATCCAGTCCCTCCCCCTTCAGACAAAAACTAATAAAACAGAGAAACAACGGTAAGATTATTATCAGGAAAATTAAATGACAATGAAAGTTCCATTTTACCAACAAGAAATTTGATTTTTTTCTTCACTTTTTTGTAATATGAAAGGCCTAAGAATTTAACAGTGAAATCCTGCTCAACTGAGCTAGACTGTTCAGTATTACAGGATAACAAAAAACCCAACAAACAGAAATCCCACAGAATCAGGGAACAGATCAGGGTAAGTGGTATAGACCCCATTTTAAAAATACTTGCTGTTATTCTGAATATACAGATGGACTGTGAGGGAATAAGACAAAAAGGAAATTTAGCTGAAACAAGAGAAACAGAAGAGCTGCATGTGAGTTTGGAATTATCAGTATTAAAGCTCGCTTAAAATGCTACCAGAATGCTTACGTAACCACTCTTCTAATTTTAAGTCAAAAAAATCAGTTCTCGAAAATAGTTCAGACTTTCGCCTTTCAATTACCTTCTGGTGTCGGGTTGCTGTAAGATGATGAACATTAATGAAATTAACATTCACAAAATGTTCTTATACTACTGTAGCTCTATAAAGCTCTATTCTGCACTGTATTCTTTTTGTACCAAATCTAAATGATTGTATTTGAATCATATTTAATTATCAAAGTGAGAAAATTAATTATGCTTACGCAAAGCCCATATTACACCCTCCTCCTTTCTTTGTCATCAAAAAACACATTCTGGCAAGACAGCTTTTGCTAGCTTAATTGAGAAGTGCCATTTTTGATAATGCGGTCACTTACGTGGTATCTGGGAATAACGTCTGAAAGGTTTTTATTTTCCAATAAAAGAAAAGAGAAAAAAAAATAGACTCTGTCCTCACATGGATTTTCCCCATCTCCACTCCTAAAGTGTTTTTCACAGTACACAGAATCACAGAATGGTTTAGGCTGGAAGAGACCTTAAAGATCACCCAGTTCCAACCCCCTCGCACCAGACCAGGTTGCCCAAAGCCCCATCCAGCCTGGCCTTGAACACCTCCACGGATGGGGCACCCACAGCTTCTCTGGGCAGCCTGTGCCACTGCCTCACAGCCCAGTTCCACATAGATAAGCCAGCCAGCATTTATAAGAGACTTTCTGAACTGAAAAAAAAAAAAATACAAAAAAAAACCCTCAAATGTAATATGCAAAGAATGGCTATAGCTTCTCAGCCATTTAAACCACAATATTATGAATTACACATGGCACTATAAATGTGCTCCTGTAGGTCTAGGTTCCTATTTTTCCCCAGAATATTTGTTGGCTCCTACAATCTGCACTGATAAATATGTCTCCAGCGAGAACCAGTCATTACTCTGAATACTATTAACAGATACCTACTAAATGTGCTCACACTAGATATCAGAGGATAAAAGAAGGATGAGCACACTCAGACAACTAGGCTTTCATACAAATACGCTGTACCGCTGAGGCTCAGGGGAGACAAGCACAGTCCATTCATTATTATTTATGGCAGGCTTTACATACTGCAGATCTCGTCTTGCTACACTTCTTATTCATGTATAGCTATACTCCTTCCAAGTATAACGCTAACACAAAAACATTTTAATTTTACATATTGTAAACTTAAACTAATGAAATCTGCTAAGATTTGAATTTGCTGTACGCAAGGCCAGCTCTCTTATCATTCTG
Organism: Cygnus olor; assembly: GCF_009769625.2. NCBI lineage: Eukaryota > Metazoa > Chordata > Aves > Anseriformes > Anatidae > Cygnus > Cygnus olor. The sequence goes on along the minus strand of NC_049170.1, from coordinate 23,030,860 downwards.
AAGCACACTTCTGTTCCCCCACAACATATGTTTGATGATGCAGTTAATCCAATCTAATGACTAAATGCTGGCAAGAGAAACTATCCTGTTTTTTTCACATATACACACCCTGTTTTGGCTTTGTGTTGTTGTGGTCGTTTTGGGCCTTTTAAACCCCAACCCCCTTCTCCTCCTTACCGTGGTATTGGCACTTATCTGATTCTATGATGAGCTAGTTCAGCCAGCAAGGCCTGATTTTTTTTTCCACTTTAGCATCCACTTTCAGTTCCATAGACAACTGAACTAAAGGGTCACTGCCACCAGAAAGAAAAGACATTTCTCAATCCCTTTTTTATTTCTCTACTTCAAGCTTTATGGTCCCATCATCTCTGCCACTAAAAGGATGCATTATGAATCGAACCAGCTAACAACAAAAAGCTATCCTGTCTTACTTGCTATGTTTGTACTCTATCAAATTAAGCTGGTTCACAGAGGGGCCCAACAAACCCCCAAACTGGTATAAGGATACACAGGCAGGAATACATCTCTACAGGCCTTTTAGCTGTAGAGTCAATCACTCAGTGCACCCAGTGATACTATACATTATTTTCTGCTAGTTTATCTCTTAAACCAATTTGTGACAAGGATCAGTGCTGCTGGAGGGTAAAAATTAACATCGTACTGCCAAGAAACTAAAACTACCCTTTTCCCTATGCCATATTATGAAACCTTCTAGTGGCTCTTGTTGTGTCTGTGTGGACCCAACCAAACATATTAACATGGCTTTACACCAGTCAGGTTAGAACTTCTCATAGGCACTCTAGTGTTTTTACCTTACATTTCAGGCTCATATTATCGTGACTTTTTTTTCTTCCCCCCCTCCTTTTTTTTTTTTTTTTTTTTTTAAATCATTATCATCTAGTGTGTGCTTGCACCTTCCTCACCCCCCCCCCCAAAAAAAAAAAAAAGTTAATTGCATAACAAAGCACACAAAAATCTAGCTAGATTGCAAAGGTAAATCAGGTAATCTGATGACATTTGTATTGTAATTAACTGCACTCAAACTGCAAATTAAACAGTGGTTTGCAAGTTAAGCTTTTAAAATCTAGAAGTGCTAAAGATGCTACACCCTCTATATATGCAATTGCAATGCTATCATTCAATACCAGTGCACGATCACGTACTTAATCTCACCGTTTTCCTTATGTCTTAAAAATAAAAGATTCAGTTGTCTGTAAGCTTCACTTAGTAGATTTGATATATCTTCTGTAATTACACTTCTGATTGCTTTCAGGATTTTGATAACTGAAAGAAAGACCATGTAATCATTCAACTATATAAGCTATGCCATAATTTAGTTCTTAACCAGAAGAGCCATTCATGATCTTTTTCTCTCCCTCCTCCTAAGTTTGGTCTCAAATTATCAAGGTAATCTAACAATGTTTTCTATAATGCATCGATTTACAAGTACTTTCTATGAGCATTCTATTACAAAGCACACGAATACAATACCTGAAATCAATTGCATTGAGTCCCAGCAGCATGCCAGCAAGCATATTTGCTTCCTCACCAAGAACAATTGCTCCATCCTCATAAAATCTCCTTCAAGAAAAAAGAAATTACTTCTATTAACACCATTTTGTCTCAAATAATGATGGTTTTCATAGTTAACAGAAAACTGAGAAATCCAGTTTAAATAAAAACAACCCATATTGTTAAATAAAAACAACCCTAGGGGCACTCATATTTCATTTCAAATAAAGCAAACAAACGGAATGAATAACATGGAACACCATAATCTTAGAGTACCTAACAACAGAGACAGAACTAAAAAGAATTTGTAATATTAGGCCTAAGAAATGGTAGATGGACAAAACGCAAAGCAAAGGAAGACAATCTTTATTGCTGAAAGAAGTCGCACTGTGTACATTCAAAAAAAGGATTTCATGGTAACAACAAAATAAAAAGTTCTAATTATTTTAATTTTCTCCTCACAGCTACCAAAGAAGCTACTTTCAGACAGAAACGTTCCATGTGCAGAGCACTGCAGAACAGGACCCACCACTGCCATGCATGTCTTTGTGATAATAACTTGTAAATGTGTAAAAAAGGCATTTGATCTGTTTAGCAAAGTAACACACAAATTTGACTTCCTTTTTACAGGATTCTTGGTAGCAGCAGATGAAGAAAGGTCAGTAAATATCTGTACATTACACCTGAAAAAAGGGGAAGTGCGTGTTGTTCAGCGCTAAATGCAAGGATGAGAGGTCACTTACCTGAAACTGAGATGCACTGTCCACCTATACATTCTGGTAATCAGTGACTGCAAACAGGTGCCAGGTTATTGATGACAACCTATCTTTCAGGCAAATAATGGTAGCAACACTGCCCTACCAAAAGCTCCATCTGTTTAAGAACTGCATGAAAGCAACCAAATGGCTAAGCAATAGCTCAAGTTGGTCGTATGGCAAACATCCAGAAAAGACATTTGGGGCACAGCTCCAAAATGTTTGGACTTCATTTTAAATGCACACAGCCAGAATTCCCATTTTTGTGGTTTCATAGCAGGCATCCATTTGCAGCATGGAAACAAGATGTCCAAGAACATGGATGTTTACAGTGGAAGCAAGAAATCTGAGAGACTTCCTCTGTGAAGATAACTCCAGTTCCAGGACTGTCATCTGTACAATGTACAGACTCAGTAACCTAACCCTTGACTTCAAGAAACGTCACAGGAGGCTAAACTGGCGACTAGTTGAGACAGAATACTGTGCTAGATGGACTTCACAATCCACCTCTTAATTCACGAGTTAGAAACAATGCTCCCAGTACAAGCGACTACAAACCTTTTCACTGCCACTTATAAAAATCACTGCCAGGTACTGTGCTCACTGTATCTTGTAACATGGTACCCGGGAAGCACTCACACAGAAAAAGGACATGGCATACTTAAAACAACAAGATGCAGATGTTAGCTTTACAGTTTCTTAAATCAGCAACAGTAATTCAGCCAAAACTTAAAGCCCCCTTAGAAAACTCACAGATCTTTGCTCACTGCTACAATTGGCATCTCACAACAGAAAACACAGTCTGCTTTAACGTAAGACTTTCTGTTGACCAATTTGTTAGAAAAATAATTGTGTACCCATGCTTAGTCTAACCCTGTACCAAGTGTAAAATGAAGACCCTACATTAATAATGAGCTGCTTCATTAACGGACTAGGCCTAAAATCACACAGCCAAGCAAAACAGCAGGATTCTAATAGAGCTAGCAGTATGATAGATTCATCTTACTCTACATACACACATGAAATATGTATAGTATATATATATACGTAGTTATTAAATATACACATAGCACAATAAATAACTTAAAATGCTAAATAAATTGTGCAAAGCATCACCAGAAAAATCAGGCCACTTATTAGGTATCTGAAACAACACGTGGACGACACGTGGGAAGGTGAGTGTGCCCATTATTGCTAGTGGATCTCAAATTCACATCACCAAGACCTGAAAGTGCAATTACTAATTCTATTAGACGTATTTTCAATAATACTTCAAAACAAAATCTGCACTTATTACATTTGGATTGCAAGAAAGATGGTTTCCTAAATCTATACCATTGAAAGAACATTCAAATATATGCAATATCAATATGCTCATATAAATTAATTTGAAACTCCTAATAAAATAAGATCACTCTTATCCACTAGCAAACAAACTGCACTAGCAAACAGGCACAAAGAATGTACTACTTAACTATATAGTTTGTGACCCTCCTCTTCCTCCTCATCCCCCCCTCAAAAACCCAAGTGACTCTTCAGTTTGAGGCCACACGAGTAACTTTCTTTACCAGAAATCTTTGTGTTATCAGCTTCTTGTCTACTGCAAATGCAAGCAGATCTGGATAAAATAAAGATGACAGGACTGGAAACTTTCATAAAATGGGATGTTTACCTAGCTGTGTTTCAGTCATCTTAATATTGGCAAAACATATTGAGATCTGTGGGAAAATAGTACTATAAGCAGAAATAACATTCTAAATGAACAGAAGTCCTTACAGAAAAAAATTCTCATTAAGTAATCCTTTCAGTTTGTCTAAACCTGAGTTCAACATAAAGTACTACAACACAGGCAAGACTTACATCACAAATCTATTAGACACCCTTGTTACAAGTATCATATAATAAATCAATACACTCTCTAGTACCAGTCCAAACCTGTGAGAATATTTTCTATTGCAAAACATATTCTTGTCCATAACAGCTTTTACCATCAAATGGTACAGAAAAAATTTGCTACATATTTTTCATATTACATCAAGAATCCAACCTAAGCCTGATCTCTAGTTCTGTTCTGTATTTCTCAAAAGTTTCCTGGAATTCTCCTTTCTTCTCCAAGGAAAGTTTCTCTGAGTCTAAAAAATGTCTCTACAGCTTTCTGTCAACATTATTTAATTTCGAAATGAACATAATTGTCCCTCTGTGCTTGGCTCTGGTGAGGCCACACCTTGAATACCATGTTCGGGTTTGGGCCCCTCACTACAAGAAGGGCATTGAGGTGCTGGAGTGTGTCCAAAGAAGGGCAATTAAGCTGGTGAAGAGTCTAGAGAACAAGTCTTATAAGGAACAGCTGAGGGTGCCGGGGTTATTTAGCCTGAAAAAAAAAGGAGGCTCAGGGGAGACCTTATCGTGCTCTACAATTACCTCAAAGGAGGCTACAGCGAGGTGGGGATTTGTCTCTTCTCCCATGCACCAAGTGGACAAGAGGAAATGGCTTTAAGTTGTGCCAGGGGAGGTTTAGGTTGGACGTTAGGAAAAATTTCTTCACTGAAAGGGTTGTGAAGTATTGGAGCAGGCTGCGCAGGGAAGCAGTTGAGTCACCATTCCTGGAGGCATTCAAAAAACATGTAGGTGTAGAGCTCATCGACATAGCTTAATGGTGGACTTGGCAGTGCTAGGTAAAAGGTTGGACCAGATGATCTTAGAGGTCTTTTCTAACTTAAATGATTCTATAACATCTTCATGTGCAAGGACATGCACCTGGGTTGGGGCAATCCCAAACATCAGTACAGACTGGAAACAAGAGAAACATGGACCTATTAGATCAGTCTAGAGGAAGATCACGTCCAGAGGAAGGCTGCCCAGAAAAGTTCTGGTTGCCCCACCCCTGGAAATATTCAGGGCCAGGTTGGATTGGGCTTTACGCAGACTGATTTAATGGGGGGGGTCCCTGCCCATGGCACGGGGGGTTGGAATTAGATGACCTTTAAGGTCCCTTACAACACAAACTATTCTACAGCTTTATGATTCGATCCCTAACGGGCTACAATTTCAGAATTAGTTTCTTCTTTAGAGAAGTTTTCTTCTCTTTTGACCTTTGAAGAATTCCAGACAAATTTCCACATTTTTTAAATCACACAGGAATTTGCAATTTTTGCAGTTTTACCCATGCTAAAATCTTATCAATTGATGCTAAGTCCAGATATCTTTTACTAGGTTACATCTATTCAACTAGCGACATCCTTTCCTACACAAATCAAGTAGAATATTCACTTCCGAACCCAAGTCCCTCACTTCAGCAACAATTGCTAAAATACTGCAAAATTAGTCTTAGAGACCTGGTTGTTTTGAAGTCTCTCAGAGCTGTGGAAATATATTCAGACAAATGTTTTTCCATAAGTGCTACTCTGATCCAGGCTCGACCCTGCAAGAAAAAAAAAAAACAAAACAGATATCAAATACTTAAGTATTATAAAATGAAATAGTTAATTTTACATCTGAAAATGAATGAAATTGATTTACTTGGATGACACTATCGTGATTTTCGAAATTACTACTAAACAGAAATTGTTGCTCTTCATTAGAGTAATAATGAAAACAAAAAAAAGGCATTCTTACAAATAGATATCGTGAAATAAAGTTCACCAAAATTTGAAGGGGAAAAAAAAGATTTTGCTTAAATTGTGTACTTTTTAAATTTTCTAAATTTTCTTTTTCAAAATTTCAAGTGCATAGGTGGTAGCAGACCAGGACAGAAAGCTTTTTGTTTTGAAGACCATGGTATTAGAAGCATCCTATCAGTTCCACTGTAAAGCAGCAGTAACCCAAGTGAAGGTGATTTAAGTAAGAACTAATTCACTGCATTCATTCAAATATTTGTGGGATCAATTAAAAAAATAGAGACTTCATAACTCAGTGACATATTTTTATATCACCTAATTTGCATAAATTATATTTTTCTCAATAGAGACATCATTATAGAAGGTGCACATAATATAAAGGAATGGACAAAACAAACCCAAGAGGCCTAAAAAACGTGTAATCCAAAAGCAAAACTTAATTCAAAGAAGTTTCAATTCAACGAACTGCAGCTATAAAAATAAATTTGAATGCTGCACTATGTTTATACCTAGCAGGTCTAGTGGACAGGATTACAGTTTACAAGACATTTCTAACGTCTGCCTCAGTCCTGTTTGTTAATTTGCGAACACCAGGAATGTTTCCTGTAGCCCCTATAAACCTACAAATCGTTAAAGTAACCTTTCTATTTAATACATTTGGTGCTTATTGACATCTAGCTGAATATCACTATAAGCATTCCACCAAAATTACCTGTATTAGATTACAATCCTACTTGCAGTTTATATAGACGTAGATCAAATTAAATTTCTAATGAGATAGATAGACGCTAAATAGCAAATATATAGTACTTTATAAATACCAGCAACGCAGCAAAAGCTTTAGTCAATTACACTAAAATTAAAAGGATGTTTCCCTGGATAGCTGCCTTTATGTTGCAGCTATTTAGAATACACACAGTCGAGCCCTGATGATTCTGCTTAGCCAACCACTAACCTACACAGCTGCAGTGAAAGCAGTGCTAGCTGGCCTGGGCAAACACATACTAACAGCTTCCAGACTGAAGCAGAAACACCTCTGGACCACAGGTAAAACTGATGCATGCCACTAGTACCTGTGTCAACACGCCTTCAGCCTTTTCAGATATGGACATCCAAAATTCTTCCCACACACACCTTTAAAATTTTAACGCTGCTCTCCACACTAGTTGCATGAATTAGCTTTTTTGTTGTTTATTATTTGACATGGAGTTTTCCCACAGTGTAAAAGAGAAGTTTAATTTATGTATAAGAATATTACAGACAGTAGCTTTGCATCTTATTATCTACTGAATTTATGGGATACTAATATTTATGGGATTAAATTTTGGAATTCAGAAAAACTTTTAAAATAAATCTCAAATATAGGCTATATAATCATCAGATTCTAGGATGTGAATCACTCCAGAAAGTGTCTGGAGATAAGTTTTCCAAATTATCTGAATTTCTGGATCTCGACATAAACTGCCTGATTTAATCAATTTAATCAACTCCAGTGAACTGAGTGCTAGGAATAGGATATAGTATTTGAGGTAGGAAAGCCAGTCAATAGCTTTTTATCACAGGGGCTCTAGTATTTCAAAAATTCTTCAGACAAATTACAGATATAAATATATAGATATTATTTTAATGTATAAAATTTAAAACTGAGTCTATACAAAAGAAGAGAGTAGCAACAGACATAGTAAATAAGCTGTTCCACGACAGTACGGATCATCAGAGTAGCTGAAGATCTACTAGATTCATGGGGCTGTTTGATCTAAGCATCATCATCTTTCATTGATGGAAGTTGTGGTTCTGTAACTAACTCTAACTTGAAATGCGTTAACCACAATCACACCCCTGAAAAAAAAAATTATACACCACAAAGTTTTTGTGAACAATCTAGAGTACAATCAAAATCTGGAACTAAAATATTTTAAAAACAGACATGAAACACAGTTTGGATACCTGTTAAAAACAACTACTTCCAGTAAAGTTAAGGAAAAAAAAAACACGCTAACTTGTACATCCTTTTCATACTACTTGTACTTCAGCCTTACTTGGTAAAGACAGAAATGCAAGCTACTGAAAAGCATCTCAATCTACTAAAAAATACCCATCATCTCTATCCAACAAAAAACAACATTTATTCAAGATGTTGATCTACGCTATCTCAGCTACTAAGATTTACTGAGAGGACATTTAGTTCACATGTATATGAACATATTGCATTGTTAACTCCTTAATAATTTTATGGTAACTAAAATCAGAAATTGTGATGTCATTTAGATACAGATCCTTTAAAATGCTGGATCTTTATTACCAAATAAATTCAAACCCATTTAAGGCTTCCTACACAGTCACACAAAAAACCCTCAAGAGCTGAACCCACTTTTTCTATTAGTGCATACACTGCGTACAAAGTAAAATGATATTTATGTTAGGAAAAAAAATCTACAATTTTAAACTATATTATGTAGGTATGCCCACATGAACTTAATTTCTCTCAACAGAATGCATTTTCCAAAAAATGGCATAAGCTAAAAAATACGAAGGCAATAATTTTATGATACAACATACTTAATGAATCCAGAATTTGAGATTTATTCTACTATAACATAAATTTAAAAGGAAACACATTCAGATCAAAGATTTTTTTTCTTTCTTTTAAATAAATATTTACTAGGTAGATATCAAAAATAATTATTTCAAACAATGAAAAATGTAAATAGGGCAAGTTTAGTCATATGTTTTTTTTCTGGGTACAGAAGTGTCAGCTACCTTTACATAGAAGAAAGAGTAATATAAAAGTCAATTTGGCTTTTTTCTCCCCTACCTTAGCTCTAGAAGAACCGACATTCTCCATGTTCTCAATACTGCAGATGCAATTGTGAGAGACTTTTCGGCAAGCTACTCGAATGTAGTCCCAAAAACTACGAGGACTTTCATAGCCGAACCAGGTGATTTGACCTTAAATCAAAATACAAGATATGTAAAGATTTATGAACCTCCCTCCCTGCTTATTGGAGATGAGTATAATTAAAATACCTCCCTGTGCTTCCTACGCAATGCCTGCAGTGACGGTATTTTATACCAGCAAGTCCACAAATTCCTGAAAACCGTCCGCACGGGTGGAAAAAGCAACTTGCATTATGCAGCTCGCTAATTTGAAAACGATGTGAAAGAAGTTTGGGATTTTTGTGTACATGCCTGTATTTTCTTGTTTTTTTTTTTTTTTTTTTTCCTTATTAGTATGCTATAGTAATTCTCAGAGTACTACATGGGACTCTTTAGTCACACCAGAGCACACACTGTTGTGACTCAAAAATACGATGCAAGAAGTAAAGAGCATTTTGTTCTTTACATACACACAGATACACACAAAAAATGACCAGTCTTTGTCGTTGTGCTGTTATCTTTATTTTAGGCGCAAAGTTGAAGTTTTTCATAATGTGCTTTCAGAGAAGGAGAAATAGATTAATGGCCAAAAAAGTTTTGCATTCACAATTTACTTTTAGAGTACACACAGAATACTCCTTGGGAAGTTAACCAAAATGAATTCAGCAAATCAACATCTCTTCCGGATCGTTAATTAAAACCATTCATTATTATATTTTTTTTTTCAGCTTGGGATGCGTTACCATCAGAAAACTACCGCACAATAAATTTCATTGCAGAGGCAACAGTGAAACCTCATTTTCCAAACTTAACAGCACACAGTTGCAAAGAAATATGTAAAAAAAAGTAAGATGAATATTGCCCTCTGGTGACTGCCATTATTACATACATACAAAACCTTTTCTCTGTATAAAAGATCTTATTTTTAAGCTAATTTTATTTCATGTCTTGAGTTGTACTTCTGAAGCTTTACTAGTTTATCAGAAAGACTGGTAGTTCTTTTGCTTGTTAGAAAGCTCAGATTTCAAGAAAGAATACATTAGACCGATACTGTAAATCATACACGCTGAAAATAAAATGCCAGAAGAAATGCCAAGGATATCTCCATCTAGTGTGACTTGTCTTTGCTTTAAGTATAGCTGGAGTAGTGTCAAAGATCTGCCCCCTGTGATCCTAAGAAATTCAAGCAAAGTTTTGCTTTTGCTTCCTTCCCCCCCTGAGGGTGCAGGCAACTTGACTGTGTGGCCCATCTGCTTACTTTGCCACATGGATTTATTTGATAAATAAAAAGCTTGATAAAGAACTTTCAAAAAAAAAAAAAAAGAGAGAGAGAGAGACAGAGAGAGTGGAAGAAATTAATATATAGAAACTTAATATGCCAAAGGAAAAAACAAAATCCCAACGTGCTGTAGCTGCAGTAGCTTCAGATCTTCTCAGCTCTGAGGACTAAAATAAAAGCATTTCTGTAAGGTAACTGATCTTATGAACTTCCTCTTTTTGAAATGTCAAGTGTAGTGGACAGCAACAACAATTCAACAATGTTTTAACAACACCAAAAGCTACTGGTGTTTTTCATATTCTTTATCATATCAGAAACATTTCTGCCCAGGGGCTTATACCAGCAAAATTAAATGCAACTGAGGCGTGAAGATGACTTCATGTCACTAATTCCAGTCCCAGCTACTAAAGGCAGCATATCATACAACGCTTCTTCACAGACAGAATACATTCTGCAAGAAACGGACAGTTTTGCTCTATAGTTTTCTGAAGTCAAAACCAAAAATACCTTCATAATAGAGATACGTACCAGCACACAGCACTTATTTGGCTTACACTGATCGACAAAGCAAGCTGGGCATAATTATGCTATGCTCTGCCATAACAGCGGGCTACAACCTCACAGCCAGCTCTGCATGAACTGGTAGGATGGATTCCAGACTTCAGGGAGAACTGTCCTCGGGCCTTTTCTGAACCTAGGACTTCCGTATTTCACCATTTTCTCCCTGTAAGTGAGGTGTTGCCCACACTCTGGTAATTAACACCATCTTGAGAAAAACATCCATAACCATTCCATACACCAAAAAAACATTGGAGAAGAATGACAGAATAGTGAGAGTATACTTTAAAAACTGCTAAATAAGATCCTAACCTGTACATTTCCTACAATTTTAAACACTTGCAGTGTATGAGATTCTATTTAATCTTCAGATAATGAACTTAATGTACACAGCCATGAGAACTCTCAAGAATGAGAAATGAAAATGCTAAAACCAGATCTTGGTTTTAAAGGGTCCTAAAAAAATTGAAAGCTAGGTTTAGCATAAAACACATCCTCTGCCAAAGCTCTTCTTAAGGAAGCAGCAAGTTTCCTGGGGGGTCCAAAGTACATAGAGTATGTGGCCTTCACCATGAAGTTTACAGATCATCAAAAGATTCAGAGGCTCACAGGTCTTCCAACAGGAAAGGCATCACTGGTTTTGTCAGCCAGTCAAAATTGAATATACAGCTTCCATGCTGACCTAACAACATCAAGCACTGTTCAAATTAATTTGATTCTAGGTTATAGAAATACAAAGCAAATAGAAACACTATTATGATTTTTTATTTATTTAATCACATTTTTAAATACTCTTGCACACCTGTTCATATCACCCCATCGCTTGCTCCAGTCTGGAAACTAAATACAAATATCCACAACAAACGCTAGCTGGTGCAGATCTTTTCTCACTCCCAAGAAATTCTTCTCAAATAAGCCATTAAAGCAGCTTGACTCCTACTCATTCACGGTCCAACTTCAGATTTAGAAAAAGTTGCCCCGTTGCAAAGCAGTAACAATCAGGATGTCCTAAGGTACAGGAAGGCTCTCCCCCAGCTTCTCCATACCATTATTAATTTGCAGAAAATTTACCTGTTCTGCAAATGGCAAGTTTTAACACAACTTGTTAGTAACAAAGTGGCATGCTATTCCTCTGAGGAATTTCCACAGTACGTACTCTTTATTTTGGGCCTCCAGAATGAATCAGTGAAAATTTACAGTAGTTTATAAAATAGCTCCCCAAGACCATTACAATTCATTTAAGATTATTTTCTCCACACAGGAGAAAGAACGAGCTAAACCACAAAGTGCACAAGAGCCCTCCTATTTCTTTCTAGCCAAAAATAGTAATAGGGTCACTATGTGTACATAAATATTAAATCTAGTAACAAAAGCTATTCTGCTTAGAACACATTAACATAATGTTATCACACCAAATAAAGGGCCATTGCAACTATATGCTTAGATTTTCCCTATTTCACAACAGTAGGGCCTTCAGTACCTCCATAAGGTTGCATTTTCACCTCCACTACATCACCACGGCGTTAACTCTTACTGAGCAACGTCTGTCTCCCAGGATGAGCAGCACTACCAGCTGCACCTTGCTCAAAGAACCACGCTTCCTCCCCTGTGCCCTAGGCCTGCAAGCCCAAGCTCTCTTCTGCAGACATAACTCATGCTCTATCCCTTTGTAACCCCTGCTTATGCTTTTAAAACTTTACTAGAATTCGGGGAATTCTGATCAATACAAATTATATTAATACTCATTGCTTAAAGAAAATGAGGCTCTATTAAATAGCAGTTAGCAACGAGCTTTTTTTTTTCTGAAACTAAAAAATAAGTAAAATAAAAACCATATGGGAAGGGATAAGAAGTGGCAGAAAAGTCTGTCACTGCTTCAGAAATAAACTATGTAATAGTTCAGCTTACTATGAAGAAGATAGCGTTAAAACTGGATAACATTTTATTTACCAGCACCATCACTCATATGGCCATTTACCATCACTGTTGCCAGACTACTGATAATGCATTTTGTCAAACATTTTGTAGAATAGGGAAGGGAAGACAACTATTACATTTATCTTTCCACTCAAGCAGCACTGACCACCCTAGGGGCTTACTACTCATAGTAAGTTTACTAAAAGAAAAGAAAACAAACTCCAGTCACTACAAATTAGGGATAATGTAGATCAAAGACAGACAGAGATAAGCAGCTTCTAAGGACAACTCTAGCAAAAACTTCTGACATTTTTATAATACCTTCTACATGTACATACAGGATAAAAGGCATGTGAAGCTGTGAAAGCGCCAAAATAGCAAAGTACAGCACATTTTTGTGTCATTATGGTGGTAAGTGCAAAATAAGCTTACAGATGACAAGGATGCTCACAGTAACTATGACACGCAAAAATTACAAGAGTCACAAGCAAGAAGCACTACGTGTGCTGTCAGTGCCAGGACCTAGTTTATATTAAAGCTATTTGTAGCACGCATACTGGCTAACAGCTTGGATATAAACACATTTGTTGTAAAGGATATTAAAATAAAGACACAGTAAGTCAACAAATACATACGTATGACAGTAGTTTTCAGAAATATGTTAGAGATGAGTTTTCAGAAAAACATTAGAGATGATGACCATAAAAATCTACAATAGTTTTTGTAGTTCCTCCTTGCTAACTCCACTAAAATTAATTTAAAATAACAGAAAAAGGCAGAAAACATACAACACTGTAATACAGTAAAGACGACATATACATCACTTTGAATTGGCCTCAGGTACTAAATTAGCTAGGATATATCTATGATCAAATCCAAGTACTGTTGCTGAACAATTTCCTATGCCCCTATCATTTCTGCACTAACTATGCACTCAGCTGACTTGATAAAAAGGACACTTACAGAAAGATATTTGAAAAAATTAAGGCTAGCAGTGAATACAAGAAGCCATTAAGACAGTTAAGAGGTATGGCTAAAATCTCCACAGTACTGAAAGATAAAGAAAGAAAAAATTCCAAACTATCTGGACAAAAAAATGGCTCCTGAAATTATGGCACCTTGCAGTAAAGATTATTAAATACACATACATTTGTACACAATTTTGTAAAATCCCCATTCAGAACTATAGCTCCTACTTGGTTTAGAGACCTTAAAATGTTGTGTATCCACTCGGAAAACCACTAGTCTGCTGCATTATGAAATCATGCAAATTCTTATGCCGAACAAGGAACCTAAGAATCATGTCTTCTGTCTGTCACTCCTTCTCTCCTGCCTTTTCAAGATTTTCAATTGTCCTGTCCATTAGTATCATATCTTGCCAGCAGACTTGAAGGACACACACATTATACCCTTCTCATTATGATATTGGACCTACTCTGCATTCACAGTTAAATCCAGCACTCCTAGGGAGTACTGCACACAGCATCACACAGTGCAGGGATAATTCTCTTTCCACTTTCTGGAGCAGAGGGCACTCAACAGCTTCCAATCCCTGCAAAGACAATTTATGCTTACCCACACGATCTTCCTTGGGGTAATTCGAAAACAGGCTGTGAGCCAGACCACTTTTTCTAACAAGTGGTCTATTCCTGACTGCTTCTTTCATCACTGGTGTACAGAGGTGGCCAACGTTTTGACCACAGCATACTATGTTATCTTTTATGGTACTGCTTTGGTGTCACATGCACGAGGTCTGCTGTGGCACATGAACAGATAGCTGCATTCAAGCAGCAGTCACACACCTCCATTGTGTGAGCTGATAGAGTTATGCTAACCTCATTTTATTACTAAGCAAACGCCCACATCTAAACCACTTTTAAGAAAAAGAGCACTTTGGTTGAAGTGTGCTCATGGGGAAAGTCACTGGTTTTCTGCCTGTTTGGTTGGGACAAAAGCAAATACCAGGGAAAGGGCGGGGGCATGAAGTCAGTGTAAAAGAGGTCAAGAAGATTTTTTTACAGTGGCAGATAACACTAAAGATTAGTTTAACAGAAATATAAACATTTAGCTAAGTACAAAATGACAGTGAAATAATAGAATCATAGAATGATTTGGGTTGGAAGGGACATTAAAGATCACCCAGTTCCAACCCCTGCCATGGGCAGGGGCACCTCCCACCAGACCAGGTTGCCCAAAGCCCCATCCAGCCTGGCCTTGAACACCTCCAGGGATGGGGCATCCACAGCTTCTCTGGCAGCCTGTGCCAGGGCCTCGCCACCCTCTGAGTGAAGAATTTCTTCCTCATATCTAATCTAAATCTCCCCTCTTTTGGTTTAAAACCATTCCCCCTTGTCCTACCATTATCTGATTGAGCAAAGAGTTGCTATCCCTCTTTTTTATAAGTCCCCTTTAAGTACTGAAAGGCCATAATGAGGTCAATCCGGAGCCTTCTCTTCTCCAGGCTGAACACCCCCAGCTCTCTCAGCCTGTCTTCATAGGCGAGGTGCTCCAGCCCTCTGATCAACTTCATGGCCCTCCTCTGAACCCGTTCTAACAGCTCCACATCCTTCTTGTGCTGGGGGCCCCAGACCTGGACAAAGCACTCCAAGTAGGGCCTCACAAGGGCTGAGGGGTACAATCACCTCCCTCCCCTGCTGGCCACTCCTCTTTTGATGAATCCCAGGACACAGCTGGCCTTCTGGACTGCAAGCATGCACTGCCAGCTCACGTTGAGCTTTTCATCCACCAGAACCCCAAATCCTTCTCTGCAGGGCTGCTCTCAGTGAGTTCCTCTCCCAGTCTGTGCTCATGTCTGGGATTGGCCCGGCCCAGGTGCAGCACCTTGCACTTAAGACTTTTTGAACCTCATTAGGTTCACTTGGGGTCACTTTTCTAGAGAAAATAAACATTCTGTATTAAGCTGCACAAGAGAGGAAAAAAGAAAAGAAAAACCAAAACCACCCAAACCACCAGGAATGTTGTTTCCTGACCCTTTTGCTATTCTAAGCTGGCAACAGCAGCGCAGCTACCTACGAAAACTCAATTTGAAAATAGTGCCCATATCGCTGATGGAAGTTAAAGATTAAGAATCGTTATTTGCCGTGGCTTTACGAAAGTTAATGTCTATATACTCAAACTCTCAAATCTGGCCCATCTGTTTAACAGTACTGCCATGAGATTATCCTGTGATACAATGGAGCCATTTATGTTACCACAGACAAGCACATCAGGTATGTTCTGCCTGCCTTACAACATTTTACAAAACCCACTGCAATCAGCAGTCTGCTTTTAGCGCGCTCCCACTGACGCTAAGTATGCATTCAAAACATATTAGTCACTTCCATCAGTAAAATGCAATTTCTTTCAAGCCCTGTGTCGTATAATATTAAATACTCTTAAATTTTGAAATGTCACGGTACATTATCTCAATTTCCCTTTCAAGTTTTTAAAGAATAAAATAATTACTCGCAGTGATCTAGCTTATTATATTCCCCATTTTCAACACGATGCACAAGTTGCTGCCTTTTTCCATATTTTTATTTAACTCTGTAAAGTTCCCTGGTAATTACAAGGGGAGGACTTTAGCTTTTTTGATTTTATTTATTTGATTTTTTTTCTTGCAAATTCTGTTTGCCTGTAACTGATTTGCCAACCCGTCACAGCTTCTTCTCTGTACCGCCCATCCCAAATAATAAGCTGTGAAGCAAAAGAACACTGGGAAAAAATAAAAATAAAAACAAAAATAAAATTCATAATGATTTCTGCTCAAACATCACAGTGGAGAGAGGGGGAACAGTCTAATCTCTCTGCAGTGTCAAGTTGCTAAATGCCCATAATCGCTCCAATAATCTTTGTCACCATGTGACAAACACTGTGTTCCTACCCCACTGTGTGATTTTTTTTTTCCTCCTCTGACAGAACGACAGCAGGTAGTAATTGTGCTACTCAAATGTCAGCCTACACACAATATTGTTCACAAAACTTAGTTATGAATATTAAAAAGCAAAAGTATGAAAAGGAGTGGATTGTCATATTACACATCTATATTTAGATGATGTCCTTTATAATCCTCAAATAATTTCAGAAACCATACACAGAACCGAGAAATGAGGAGAAGCTTCCAAAGTCCTTTTCTAGTGACTGTTACTGCTAAGGCACACTCTGTCCTTTCAGCAAAGCAGCTTCCTCTAGAACAATCAGAAAATGCAAACAGACGTTTTCTTGAATTAGAACATCTGACTCTGACACAAGACGAGAATCAACAACTGACCTTTCTCAAAAGCAATTTAATCCAGATCCATTACATTCCAGTGGCAAAAAAAAGCCAGCTTCACTGCAGGGGGACGGGGAAATGAAATGACCTAAACACAGTACCTGGAAAAGCAAGCAACAAAAGCAAGGAAGGGAGAAAGACAAGGGAGCAGCACTACAGACAGGGCCCCTATACCTTCCGTTAAAGCAAAAAACGCCACAGTCGTCTTTCAGTCCCAGAACACTGACTTCTCATAAAGCACAAAAGCAGACAGAGCTCAGCACCATGGCAACATCCACTTGCTTAATTACCAGCCGAGAAGGCTTCCAACATGAACATCACAAACATGCCTGACAAAAACTGTTTCCTTGACTTTTCCACAGTAATGTACACCATCAGGAAGGCAACAGCGAAGGGGCAGACACAAAAGAAAGCCAACACTTTCATTCAGCATCAAGGAGTTTCTATGAACTAGTTACACATACACAAACTCTCCCAGAAAAAGCATCACCAGTAACTAAGTTTATTAACATACCTTTCAGTCGATGACTTAGAATCTGTTCCAGAATGGCTGCGAAATTATTAAACTCAGGGGAAGTGTCATCTATAGTCTCAAAGCAGGAACGGTCAATCAGAGTCTTGACTGAAAACCTACAGTATAAGCAAAGGACAATCAGAAATGATATAGACAGATATTGGTCCTCCATATTAGGACAGTAGTTTGTATAAAACAAATGAACAAAGACCCAGAAAACCCCCTTTGATTGCCAGTTCAGTCAGAGCAATGCAGACACAACCACACCAAGAACTTGCCTGGAAATACAATAACCACCACTGGTCTTCAGCATAAAACATTAAAAACAGAAAGAAACATACACCATACTTTCTATGTAAAAGTGAACTAATTATATTTTCTAATTATTTTCCTCTCCTCTAAAATATTTGAATAAAGCTGGAGAAAAAGAAGCACTCACAGGCTTCCAACATCAGTTTCTTCATAATGCTAAACATCATGATTCTTGCTTGGCGTTTCCCTCAGTACTCCTTTCACTCCTAAAATCTATACCCAAGAATCAGAAGTATAAGCTCTATTCTGAGAACACTGTAATGTTATCCTAATGCAAGAATAATCCAAACATATTATAAAACAATGAATTTTCATGCACTGTTATCTCTGCGCATTAACTTGGACAGGCTGATTTCCCTGAGAATGGGGTAATCCTTATTCAGCATCACATTACTTTGTTAAGCCAGCAAAGCTATCAATTTAAATGATCCAATACTTGAATTTGGAAAGGCTGTATCAAGCCACTCGCAAAAGCAGACAAGATGCAACCAGTCATATAGTCTGTGTTAGCTGTGTTTAGTTGCACCTGCACGTACACATCTTTATTGTTATTCAGAAGAGGGTAATTTAAACCCCAAGAAACACGGCAAAAATGTGCATTTCTCTTGCCTTCCCCATTTTATCATAATCAGGTTTTACTTTCTGCTCTTTGTTCTTCAGCTTTCAGGCAAGTTTGGTATGTCCTCAACTCCAAAAGTAATGCTTTGTGGAGGTATTTATCACGGTGTGTCTTTTTTTTTTTTTTTTTTTTTTTTTTGCAACAAGCTGTATCTGTATTAATGGATCCCTGCTAGAGCCTGAGGCCATGGTTTCAGCACATCTGAACTTAGACAGAGGCACCTCAGGAAGCTCTCACCCCATGCCCTGTGCCGAGCACCCAGCTCCCAGCTGTGCCACTTCCCTGCCTGCCGGGCCCGCTGCCAGCTGATCCCCGGTTCTTCGTACCTGGGAGCGGTGGAGTGCCTCTTAAATACAGCCACATCCATAACAAACACGGCTCACAGCGTCTCACCACCAACCACGGCACAGCTGCAGAAGCAGCATGCTATAGAGGCCAGGAGAGAGACTTCCTCAGCCAGCCGTACGGTTTCCAAACGCTCTCTGCTGTCAAAGCAACTTCACCGCATCCCTAGCGGAGACAGCGCGGCCTCCTGACGCTTATTTACTAAATGAAACCATCCTCGATTACGCTCAAACTGAATTGGCATATATATCTCAGGAGTTTCAATTCAATGATGTTATCCTAAGTAAACTTCTGAGCAAAGACTCCCCACGCGACCCTTCCTGCAGGTTTCTCCTGTGGTTTTCGTGCTTTGGGCCGGGCAGGGTAAGGAGGGGGAAGCCTGGGGGAGGAAGCTGCTTTTGCGGTGCCAAGTTATGACTCAGTTTTGAACTCCTCCACGTTTTTAACCAATTTTAAGTAAGTGAGAGACAAGCGTGCCCACCAGTAAATTTATATCTAGTCAGTACCGCTGCTATTGATTACTCTAATGGCGGTAATGACTGCTTCCTCAAAGCTGCACCACAGCTAGGGTCTGATTAGAAAAGAGAGTCTAACAGCTCATCAGCATTAATGGCCATCTTTTCAAGTGCTCCTATTAGTGCCGCCATGCTCTCTGTAGGAGTATTATTTTCCATCTCTCTGCTCTACGCTTTCACCACAAATTTAAACAGCCCTGTATAGCTACGGCGAGTTGGGCTGAAGTTGGCTATTCGGAGAACTGACAGGGAGCCCGAGTGCGGATGCCCAATTTCCACAGAGCAGGAAGGTAACAGCGCTACCACGCAAAATCTGATCGACTGGAAATGTCTTTGGGGTAAGTAATTTTACTCGTTCATGAAAGATGCCTCGTTATTTCCAGCGTTCAACACCCACCCCAAAAAAGAAAGCCCACGCTTTTCCTCAGTTACGCAGAACCACCGGGGACTGAACGTCAAAAAAGAAAAGGTCAAGCCTGAAGTACACAGGAGCTATTAGGAAACAATGTCCAAGCAGGCACAGAGTCAGAGGCTCATGACAAGCAGCTTTCTTGTTTCCCTTTGTGGATCCCAACCACATATTCTCTCCACTGGGCTTCTACAACAGTCTACCTGTTGCTCTGGAGCGACAGGCTACGTACATCGCAGAGGCTAACGAAGAAATTGTACCAAAACAGCATGAAAAAAATAAAGTGACATGAAAACAAACTTGCAATGCCCTAAGATGAACTCTCTATTGGCTGTGGCATCAGAGGAGCGATTTATTCCCCAAACCTATTGCTCCACTGCAACAACAGGGTTTGGGCTTTTTCTTTTTGTTTAGCTGTGTTTTATTCGTCCCCCATGCAGTAATTGCCATTGGAGGGACTCCAATACCAGTGTTCCTAGACAATGTGTAATCCCCGATGTTTTCTGATCCTTAGATATTTGTCTCTGTCGCAAATATAGTCCTGCTTGAGCCGAACCACAGACGCAGAAACAGCAGAGTTCTCCAACCTTAACAAGAGCTCCTGAACTCTTAGGTAGGAGAGAAACATCCTTGAGTAAGAAAGATTTCTATAAATCCTTTTTGGGTAGGTTCCTCCACCATTTTTCAAGACGCACCAGAAGGTCTCCCAAATCCCTTGGATAACTCCAAATCAAAGCCAAACCTTTTCTGGATATATCCCAGGTCAGAGGTGCTTTGTTTTTTGTTTTTTTTTTTCCAAACTTATACTGAACTTTTGAAGACGTACAAAGCAGCAACAAGCTTCTAATCAGAAAAGGAAGTAGGCGGAAAATTTCCCTGCTATATGAATTTGTCACTTTTCAATGTCAGATTCTGATCCTCTCAGTTTTCAGATGAATTTAGGGATCTTTTCAAATGTATTTAGTTTGTAATTTGGGAATCGATGTAAAACATGTCACTGTAAAGAACAAACTATTGAAGTAGAATAATCCCCAGGATGATAAATGAACACCCCATACAACACGGCTTGTACGTGAAACCAGACAGTTCAGTTCAGCATCACTGAGATGCAACAGCTTCGATGCATATCAGTGAAATCACTATTTTAAAATAATCACATTTCCTGCCAGTTGTTCCATGCTGTACTAGCATTCTGCAATAGCTAAGACCCTCTCTTCCAAGGCCTCTCTCTGCTTTTCTGGTGGTCCCGTATTCACATGGATCTTTGATTTTAGAGAGGACTAGATTAAAACAAAAGAAAGATCAACCTCTAAATCCCTGCTTATTGGAAAGATCCTCAGCTTAATGGAAGATGAAAGGCATCAAAGTCTGGAGAAGAAAGGTAGGGAGAGAGACAGAGATTAGAACACATAATGCTTATTTAAGCAAACAAACAAACAAAAAAAAACAGGCTAAAATTATTGCAATTTAAATCACCACTGTGCGGTTACACAACCACAACCACCTATTTTCTCATACAATTAGTTTAGGGAAGCCATCACTGCTTCCTGTGGCAACACTGGCACCCAACATTTTAGTAGAAACCATCTCTTCCTTCCAGAACTGTAAATTTCAGAACCTACCCACATCTGCATGAAGAGTTAGATATCATCACTGTAAGAAAGTACTAAAAACCTAAAGCCTGGTCTAACTATCAAACAAAAACCTGCTAAACTGAAGCTTTGACAAAATAGTTCATTAAATTATTAGAGACTGTTAGCTGACAGTACTTCAAAAGAATATCCTCCTTGTAACCTCTCACTTTCACAGGGCAGCAAACCCTATCATCCAAATATAATCGAATCAATTCATTGGAGCTTTTTTTTCTTAAAAACAAACAAACAAACAAACAAACAAAACAAAACAAAAAAACAGGAATTTCTCATAGTCCTTTCCGGTCAAAAACTTGTGACAATTATTTTTGCAGTTTTGCTACTAATTTGGCTATTCCTAACAAATAACACTTTTCAATAATGGCAAACGTAATAACTGCAACAAGGCAAGAAATATTTGAAATACTTTCACCCAAACTGGCAGAAGAATAAAGATGTAAAAATGTACGCACTCCATAACAAAAAACTCTCCTTTTTTCTTATCTCTCTTTCCAAATTTAAGTTGCCTTGACAAGCTAGGAATCTCATGTTTTGTGAGGATATAGCAAAATTAAATCGTTTTACAGAAAATAATTAAATATGCCAATTTTGAGTGCTTTCTGCAGCAGTTCATTGTTTCATATGTATTTGAGTGAAAGCCCTCAGATTTCCAAGATTCTTAGAAACTATGTTACAACACCATGACAAGTATATGAAATAAACTCAAAAAAATGTAACAGCACAGAATGCAAAAGAATTTTTCTCAATTGATGTGGCAGAACAAAGCAGCAAGCTCTGCAGAATACAAGACACTCTTTTAAAAAGCATTGATTATATGCTGCACAATTGTGCTATTACTTGATAAAACTGCTCTTTTCCCAAGCCTGGGGATTGGCAATATCAGTATATCTGCAGTAACAGCAGAGTTGCCGTTGAGAAAACTGAAAACTTTTATTTCTTCTATTTAATCTGCTTCAACAAGTTTGATATATATATATATATATATATATATATATATATATATTACAGATGCTGCTCTGAAAGCCATACTAGGATTTGGAGGAATACTGGACAGATTCCTTTGGGTAGCTGGATGATACAGGTACACTTTGTAAAATCCATTAAATGGTGTACAATAAAAGAAGAAAAAAAGGGGGAGGGGGTGTCCCAAGCCTTTTTTAAAAGTACTGCTGTAGCATTAAGCAGTGAGAACAGAAAATTATCTCCTAGTTGTTGTGATACAGTTAAAATTTGCAAGAATTAAAATTACATCATATCTCACGTAAGGCTATTGAAGACTGTCTCCAGAAAATACTCAAATTTTTTGACACCTTGAGAATGTAGCAGTTGAAAGAAACGCACTGATGGCCTCCCCGCTGACAGCACACCCGTGCGTCTAAAAGTTTGCAGTGATGCCAGGGGCCGGCTTGGAAACGCCGCATGCAACCCGGCAAGGAGAGCATAGAAAACCCTTACACGGGAAACCTCGGGAAGCATCCCTGAGCTTGTGCAACCCCAGCACCGAGAGGCTAAGCGTTTATTTTTTAACGCAGCCTGCCTAGCTCCGTACTGCGGATCTCCTGATCCAGATTTTGGGGATGAAAACATCCCCTCGGCGCCGCCTCCTCCGGCAGCACGGCGGCGGGGGCGCACACCTGGCCGCTCCCCCGAGCAGCCCGGGGCTCCCCCTCCGGCCCCGCACGCCCTCAGCGCGGCTCCAAACCCTTTTATTTTTATTCTTTAACAGCGGCACCACTCTCAGCTCGGCCTTTTGGGGCCCTGCCCGTATCCACCCCCCACCCCGCGGTCGAGGCCCGGCGGCTGGCACCCAACCCAGCCCCGGCGCTGTCCGTGCCCCTCCTCGCCGAGGCGCTGAGTCAGGGCGGAGGCTGCGGGGCCGCCCCGCTCGGCCGGGGCTCGCCGGGCACCTCCGTGCCGGTGGAGGCAGGGGCAGGGGCCGGGGTCTCACCTGCACACCGTGATCAAGTTCCGCCGCTCCACCGCGGCGTTGCGGGACGGGACGCTCTTCCTGCGGGCGGCGGCGCTCAGCCCCCCTAAGCCGAGGGACGCCATTTCGGGCGGCCGCCGCCGAGCCTTTGTTCCCGGCCTGGCGGCACGGGGGATGCCGGCACCGCCGCCACTGCCGGAGGAGGAGGAGGAGGAAGAGCAGGAGGAGGAGGAGACCCTCGCGCCGCCGTCTCCGCGCCGCAGCAGCGCCCCGAGACAGGCGGCGGGCCGGGCGGCGAGGAGGAGGAGGCGGCGGCGGGGTCCCCGCAGCGGGGCCGGGGCCGGGGTTGGGGTCGGGGCCGGGGTCGGCTCGGCCCCCCCCGCGGCCGGCAGCCGGGCAGCCACGGCGGGCGGGCGGGCGGGAGGCGCAGCAGCCGCAGAGTGCCGCCGCCGCCAGCCAATGGCGGGGCCGCCGGGCCGGGGCTCCTCAGGGGCCGCGCCTGAGGGCGAGGCGGGGCCGCCCGCTCCGCGTCTCCTCCTCTCCCCGGAGGGGAGCTGCTCCCCGCCGGGTCCCTTCGCCTTTGTGTCCGCCCGCCCGGCACCTGGCTGAGGCTCAGGGCCGACTGGCGGTTCCCTCGCTTGTTGGCTCTTCCCAGCGAGGCGCTGTGTGGGGTGGGGTGGGCTCCGGGCTGTCAGGTACCGCTCTGTGGCACGGCTAGGCGTCAAAGGACACAGCGAGTGAGATGGTGATGCGCTCCGCGAGCAAAGTGCGGGTGCTTGTCTCTGCCCGAAGCAAAGGTGTTGGTCCTGGCCAGCCTTAGGAGGGCTCTGGGCATAGGGCTTTGCGTTGGGCTGCGTGAGGGAGGGAGAGAGAAATGAGGCTTCGGTCACTGAACCGGGTAGCACAGCTCTTCTGAAGGGAAAGCTATCAGTAAGAATTGTGCTTTGTGGGGTGCGAAGGAGGGGAAGGGAAATGTCAAGTTGTCTGTGGTAATGTTTTCCTTCCTTCCTGGGGGAAAACAGCCTTTCATTTCAGGAAAAGAAAAATCTTTATGCACAGTAAAGTTGAATGGTAATGTAAGTTGCAGCACTTCTTACTCTACTCAGTTATGCACATCACACTCCTAAATGTGTCCGTTCAGGTGTAAGCTATCCATTCCTGATATATATTCATGATACATATATATATATATATATATATATATATATAAAATCTACTTACTGTAATGTTAGTCCACACTGGACTGTGGTTTCCTCAGAGAATATCACTTGTAGATATGAAGCTATTTCTTAGCGATGTTATCGAATAGAAACTGTTCAGTTATTGGCTGCTGATTAAGTTACTCAAAGAAGAATTGTGTTGAGGTAAGAACTTTAAGAAGTAAAGTTTTTTCATGTAGATGATCGTGTTATGTTTAGTAACACAAAAACATTTTTTTTTCTTTTCCATCAGAAGATCTTCAGAAATGAGTTGTTATCATTTATCAAGATTTCCAGTGGAATCAACAAACAATCCCTGTGTGTTATTTGATATGCTAAATTATTTTGAACTAATCTTTATTTTCATTCAACTTTATTACAAATAGTAGGTAAATTGTTCTGCTTTCCCCAAGGTAAAGCTGCTTCTTTGCTTGGATTGTTCTTGTCACAAATATTATAATTTAAATACACTATGAGGTTTTTCATAATTGTGCTTCATGCCTCTCTTCCTCACATCTGCAGAAACAACATAAAAGAAGTGGGGGCACAGGGGAATCTGAACAAGGACATACCTGGCTACTCTGAGAGCAAGAGTAGCAACATTTTAGATGAAATGGGTCTACTAGAACAAGATTGAAACAATTTATTGTTCTTTACTCATTCCCTTTCAGACAATCAAAGGAAAATGATGAATGCATTACTTGTTGGCTCTCAGAAATGAAGCGCCTGCCTTCAGGTTTCTTTCTGCTTCTCAGTCTTTGAGGCCCATTGCCTTTGTAGCTTCTATTAAAAGATTCACTCAGCTTGAGAAATCTTTTGATTAAGTTCATGCTGAGGCTAAAACTGAAGATTTCATCACTGCAGATGAGGGACTTTAGCTGCAAGGCCAGTTATTCTTGGCCTTATGATAAACATACTGGATATTTAGAAGTAGTTTGCAAAAAAGGAACAAGAGAGCTTCTCTACATGCATCAAAAACAACAGCATCTTCTTCATTCTTCCTTCTTTCCAGAAACTGCGACTTTTTATTTTAACTTGAAAAAGAGATAAGATGAAATCATGTCTGTTTGTTGGATCAAGATTTAGGTTTCAATATTGGGAAGTAAATAAACTCAAGTAAATTGCCTCAAGTAAATAAACTTTCTCAAGAAAAGTGGATTGAGATACGGACAGGGAGATAGCTCACCAATTACTGTCAAGAGAAAAACAGTCTTGGCTTTGTGACGATTAATTTATCGCCAATCAATAAGAATAGGATAGTGAGAACTAAAAACACCTTCCTCC
Source organism: Cygnus olor (assembly GCF_009769625.2). NCBI lineage: Eukaryota > Metazoa > Chordata > Aves > Anseriformes > Anatidae > Cygnus > Cygnus olor. The sequence continues at coordinate 23,005,296 of NC_049170.1, read as the reverse complement.
ATCCCCCTTCTTTTCAGGCTCAACTTCATTCACAATTCTTCTACTTCCTCCTACCAAGCAGCGCTGAGGAATGGGGGTTGCAGTCAGTCTAGAATGTGTTCTCTCTGCCACTCCTTCCTCCTCATGTTCTTCCTGTGCTCCAGCATGGAGTCCCTCCCACGGGATACAGTCCTTCACAAACAACCAACATGGGTCCTTCTCACAAGCTGCAATTCTTCTAGAACTGATCTACCATGGGCTTCCCTCCATAGGCTACAGTTCCTGCTAGGAGCTCCTGCCCAGGCTCTCCATGAGCTTGCAGCTTCCTTCAGGCCATACCCACCTGTTCTACCGTTGGGTCTTCCACAGGTTGTGGTGTGGATGTCTGCTCCAATATGGTTCATCATGGGCTGCAGGGGATCACTGCTTTACCATGGTCTTCTCCATGAGCTGCAGGAGAACCTCCTCCCTCTCCTTCACTGACCTTAGTGTCTACAGAATTGTTTCATGTTTTTTCTCACTCCCCTCACAGCTGCTGTGCACTTTTTATAAAAAAATCCTTAAATATGTTAACACCGAGGAGCAGCCAGCATTGCTCAGTGGCTTAGCCTTGGTCAGCAGCAGATCCCCTTTGAACATATCTGGAATTGGCTCTTTCCAACATAAGGCAGCTGCTGGCCTCTTTTCATAGAGGAGAAGTGAGAAATGAGGCCGGCAGAAAGTGTCAAGCATGATGGAGGACGCTCTCCCATGTCCCTTGAAACATGTTTGTGGGGTTCCATCTCAAGTGCTTGTACACAAATGCACACAACATGGAATAGGGACAGGAGTGATTAGGAGTTGGCAGGATCGTACAGCCGTATCGCAGAAACAGGATGAAATGGTTTGCATGGCTGGAGGATTGGAATGGTTAGGTACACACTTTAAATAAGGAAGGCTGAATAGGTGATAAGATCTTTGCAATTACAGCAATTGGGTTGCATGGAACTTAGCTGTGGTAAGGGGGAAAAGTTGGTTGACAGCTTATGAGTAAACATCAGAGGAGATACCAACGGTGATGTGAAGGTGGGTGTCTGCTGCAATCTGCCAGATTCAGGCAAACTAAGTGAAGCCTCATAATCACAGGCTGTGGTTGTTAGTGCGGGGTGAAATAGCACAGCGCATGGTTACTGGCTGGGTGCTGGCTAGGAGCTGTGCTGCAGCTCTGCAGGAAAGAACCCTGGGATCCTAGTGAGCAAGCTGAATGTAAGTCAGCAAGTGTGTCTTTGGTGAAGAAGGTTAAACATAGTGGGCTGGCAGTAACAGATGTATAGGAATTAGTCCCCTCTGTTCCCTATCACAGAGGGGATAAGGTTGGAAGGGAGCTGTGGAGGTTTCGTCCAACCCCCCTGCCCAAGCAGGACACCTAGAGTGGGTGAGTGGGTTACCCAAGGGAGGTATATAGTGGACTGCCTCCGAAATAGAGTCTAGTTGGGTTCCTCTGTGTAGGGAGGACATTGATATAATTGGGGCCACCAAGATGATTAAGCCGCTGAAGCACATGCTGTGTGAAGAGAGTGTGAGAGCTTTTTTTATTTTTTTCTTAAGAAAATAGGCTAAGGGACAAACCTTACTGTCTTCAGCTACTTAATGGGAGGATAGAGGGAACAGTTAGGGACTTCTGAGGTGTGCATAGCAAATGGTCAAGGGGCAGTTGTCGTAAGCTGCAGCAAGGCAGCTGCTTATATTATTTTCCATACTAGGAAAAAATATTGACAGCTAAGACATTCAAACATTGGAACAGATTGATCAAAGAGGTGGTAAAATTTTGGCATGAAGATACTCAAAACTCGTCCAGACGATGAATTTGAATGCCCCTGTCTAATTTCAAAGTTCACGCTGCTCTGAGCAGGAAAAACTATCTCCATCAGTCACTTCTAGCTGAAACCATTTTGTTTCACACCTGATAATTGTCATAGAACTATTCCTATTTTATTTTTTTTAATAAAGAGTACTTCCAGCTCTAAATTTTCTGAATACAAAATGCATAACATGAATGCACCATATTAATGACAACGTGACATCTGTGTGAGGTGATGTACAGAATTCAAGTGGTTGTCTCTAATGCTGTCGTTAGCCTTAAAACGTTAGTAACATAACAACAGTTGTGTGTGAGCCCAGCGTACATGGCTTCTCCTAGAAGTCAGTCTCCATAAAGCATGGGCATGAGTAAAGAGTGATTCTAAAAAGTATATTGAAAACAAGACAAACAAAAGCATTGGGAACTAACACCTTTTTTCATTTTAAACATGTGATGCTGGAATGCATTACTTATTACCAATTATTCACAAGCTGTATTACTGAAGTGTCATTATATCAATACAGCAGCTCTGATATAGCAACAGTGAGGCATGTAAATTAGTTAACATCCATTTAGATTTACGAACAACGTCTTTATGAAAATTATTACATCTTAAAAAGGTACAAAAGTGTTTCTCCAGATTTACTGGGTTTCAGTCAATAAAAAGATGCCTTATAAGTAGATTGTTTGCATAACTGAAATGGCAAAAGTTCTATTAAGGATATTTTTGATCAAAAAGGTGCTGATGTGTTCTCCACTCAAACTTGACACAGTTAATTCACTGTAATTCTTTTCTGACGGTGTAAACACACTGAAAGATAAGTCAGACTTTATTTCATTCTCAGCGAGGCTGTGTCTTTAGCACGCTTTGCAAATTTAGAACTTCAGTTCTGGACAAATTAAATATTTACAAAGTTCAGTTCTGCTTGAACAAACATGCTATAGAGCTGTGGGCTGGCTGGGCCTGGCTGGGATGGAGTTAATTTTCTTCATAGCAGCCTGTAGGCTGTGTTTTGGATTTGTGACCAAAACAGTGTCGGTAACATATCAATGTTTTAGCTCTTGCTGACTGTGTTTACTCAGCATCAAGGCCTTCCCCGGTTTCTCACGCTGCCCCCAGCAAGTAGGCTGTGGGTGGGCAAAGAGGTGGGAGGGGACACGGCTCCACAGATGACCCGAATTGGCCAAAGGGATGTAGCACACTACGTGACGTCGTGCTCAGCAATAAAATCTCAGGGAGAGGTTGAAGAAGGGGAGTCATTTGTGGTTATGGCGTATGTCTTCCAAGTAGCCGTTAGGTGATGAAGCCCGGCTTTCCTGGAAATGGCTGAGCGTCTGCCTGCTGATGGGAAGTGGTGAATAAATGCCTTATTTTGCTTTGCTTGCATGCACTGCCTTGCTTCACTTATTAAACTGTCTTTGCCTCAACTCTTTTTTTTTTTTTTTTTTGCCTGTCCAATTCTCTTCCCCCATTCCACTGCAAAGGGTAGTGCACAAGCAGGATTTATCTGCCTGCTGGGGTTAATCTACAAGTTGTCACTGCTGTTATTTGCCGTAGGAGAAAATGAACTTGATAACAAGATACCAAATCAGACTTTTTCAGCTAAAAGAAGGAAAACAAACTGCTTGTAATGCAGTATATATTTTACTATTGTACTGAAACCTGCTAGGTGCCATCTGTAATTCTAGTCATACTTTTGCAAATCACTATTTCCTACATGAATTCTCAGAACCAGTAAATTTGTCAGATTATTTGTAGATTGATCTTATTCTTCATCATTATTGCTTATTCTTATGTCTTGCAAGAAGTTTGTACAGGATCCTTTAAAAGAAAGGCTTGAAGGTGTCTTAGAAGATGGACTTCCACCTGCCTTCTTTTTCTGGCATCCTACTGATACTGACTTCCGTGGAATGGGTAGAAGGAACTGAGGAAACTGAAATACTATATGCCTCTATAGAGCATACTTGGGTGACAGTCATGGACAGAAGGAGAATAAAAACAAGACCTGAATTCTACCAAACAACACAATCAGTAGAATTGGCCAAGAAAAAACAATCACTTCAGACACTGAAATATGAAATGTGTTTCTGACTCAGGACGGGAAGGATGTAAATTTAAATCTATGAGTTTTAAAACTTGCTGCAATTTAGTTTTAGGTTGCTTGCCTGAAATGAATAGGACTGCAGTATTTGAAGGCATCATGGCTTAAATACTGGAAGACAGCTTTTGAAAGCTACACTTACAGATTGTAAATGTGATCACTACTTTATGTCAGGGCACATAAAATAAAGTTTAATCAGTGTTCACTTCTCGTGATTATTCTTTGTGCACATTCTAAAGTTATTATAAGGTATTGCACTTTTCCTTCGTGTCTTTAATATTTACATTGCCACTTGGTGGCCTCATTTGATAAGGCAATAAACAATAAAAAATTAAAGTTAAGATTTTTTTATTTTTTTTCCCCACCGGTGTGCAGTTCAAATCTTGATATTCTCCCTGTACATCCAGGAACACTATATGCCTTGTTGCAACAGAATGTGTGTATGCTGTATTGAATGCTGTGCTTCTCGAAGGCCTGAATCACTGATGTTGAAGTTAGCAGACCTGAGAGCTCTTCAGTAAGGACAGAACTGAAGTGGATAACTCTTTTCTCCCTTTTCTTCCTTGCTGATCTCTGATGCCTTTATATTCCTTACTCCCTTGCCCCTCCAAACAAGCAGTGGATCTCGTCTACTACCAATATAGTTTAATTTATTTTTAGGATTAGAATTTATTCTGTCTTATTTTCCTGATTTTATTACTTGCAAATGTTTTTCTGTATCTCCCTTGTGAAGCTGTATCTCAAGTCTCTGTCCCTTTGGTTAATGTTCCTGTCGACGATGGGATGGGAACTCAGTTCTCAATGCCTGTAACAAAAAGAAAATCAGTTAAACAAGATAATGATTAACACTTAAAATAACACCTGATTCTTGTACCTCTACTTGACTATCTTCTAAAAATGTCGTGGCACGGTCAGGGTTTCTGTGTCCTTTTGTGATCTTGGTGGCTGTTGATTCTCTAAAATAACATGACCTTTTCCTGCCTGGTGCCTATTCATTATTGTGTCTTTTTTTTTTTTTTTTTTTAAACTTCCTGCACTATTTGCTGTGATTCTCTGATGTTTTTGTTATAATGTTTTCAGGTTAATCCCAAGTTGGTAGTGTTCTGAGTGTTACAATTCTGGCTGAACCGTGGTTGGTGTGTGATACAGGTAAGCATTACAAATGCTTAAATTAGATAGATGAGAAATGTTGCACACATTTTTCTACATGGAGCTCAGTTTTGTGGTTATTTCTATTAAAATGCAGAAAAACAAACAAACAAACAAAAACAGCAGGTATCCATATATATCCGTTATCATAGATCCTAGAATTATTGCTAATTGGCTCCACATACAAGTAGTGATTGCTATTGCAGGAGTAATATTCTGTTTTTATTTGGGGGGAGTTGGGTTGCCTTCAGACCGCATTCCAGTAGGATAGGCCTTAATGTCTACAACCCCATTTCTTACACTACCTTTCCAGATTTGTTAATACTCTGTCACTAATGCTACTTAGCTTCTAATGAACTGACTGAAGTATCACTTCAGGCAATAGCTATACTGCCTTACAACCATCTCTGTGTCTCCTGTATAGTCTCTTCATCTTCTCTTCTAAAATTGCAGTTCAATCCCATTTCAGTGGTTGAAACTTAGGCCATCCTACAAACTGTTTTTCCCATAACTTGTGTTGCTGATTACTACTCACAGAATCTACTGTGCTATTTGTAGTTTCTGTAACTGATGGTTGAGTCCAAGTATAAGCTGAAAACAATGCTAATGCTACTTTCACTTTCCAATTCCAGTACTTTTTCTTCTATAAAGCTAATATTTTTGCTAATGCTATCCACATTTAGATTTCCATATGCCACTAGTAACTCTTAGGTAAATAACTTTCAAAGATTATATATATATATGACTTCATGTTTTTTGAATGTTGCATATAATATACCCCAATTCTGATAACATACTAGTCAAAGTTTCTACATCAAAGGAGACTAAAATCTGAGCCTCAGCTTCTACTCCCTCTAAAATGGTATCTGTCAACCCTTTTGGAATGTTGCACTCAAGTATATGGGATCAGTTTCTGGGTCAGTGCTACAAATGTCCCTTTAATAAATGGAGTATACCTATTTTGCCATGGAAAAGTCAAAGCAAATTCTTTGTTCACAGTAAGATGCACTCTACTAATTTTCTGCTACTGAACAATTGTGTATTCCCAAAACTGTGAATTTTCTTTCAAGTAGAATCTTTGGTTTAAAAATTAAAGCTTCATGAACAACAAAACTCTATGAATCATAGAATGACACTTTTGACTTGTTTGTTTGTTTGTTCCAGTTTCTGCTTTGCTTCTGACTTTCATAGTTGGTTCAACCGTCTCTGGTGCTTTCCACTCATATTTCATTTGGTGTGGTTGTTCAGGTTCCAACACAATTACTGCAGGTTATTTTGATTTCCAGCCAAGTAAGTTGAAACAAAATTTCCAAGTTAAATTAGTATCTTGCTTCATCCACTCATAATACCATCTCTTAAAATCAGAGACATCTGTTAACATCATAAGATTATTTTTGACTTCACAGAGCATAGATTGCTGTGAAGCAATGCTGTTTAGCCTTCACACTTAACTCCCATAATTTTAAAGTAGTGGAGATGTGCATCCAAAGGTCTTATGGTCTCTGATTAAAAGAAGAAAAAAGAAAAAGAAAATGGAAAAAAGAAGAAAGAAAATGGAAAAAAGAAGAAAGAAAAAGGAAAAAAGAAAAGTTTCCATTGCCACTAGAGTTATGGTCTATTATCAACAACAAGCAGTGTTCTTGCTGTTCCCATGTAACATAAATATTCACATTTTTGAATCAAATCAAATAAATAATAAAATAAAAACATAAACTACACTCAGACATAGCCTAACAATTAATTTCTGTTTCTTTTAATAGACTTTCCACTGGTAATCACTTTGGTGAGACGTCACATACACCTTACTGTTAAATTTTAATAGCAGCATTTATAGTATAACATCATTCCTTTTCATTAACTCGTTCACCTTTCCATAATTACATTAAAACTGGAACTGTATAGGTATTTTTCTGTTCTGGAGTTTTACGTCATATGCTTAAGGTCCTGCTTTATTTATAATTGGAGCTGGTCCATCCCGTTTACTGTTTATGTTGTATAATATAATGTTCCATAAATATGGAACATTCTTTTCCATCCTACTTGCCATTCTGCAGAGTAGTGGTTTGTCCCTGTTTGTTTATCCATGCGTTGAGTGTTTCTTCCCAGTTGAGTTGCTATAACAACATTAACCTCTTTCCAATGTTTACTTAGGGTCTGTATCCGTTCCTCACTTAAAACATTAGGCTGCCATTCAAATTTATTTTATTTTTTTTCTCCCAAGCCTACTTCTAAATCACGTGAACTTGTGAGAAGTTGTTATGGCTCACAGGCCATTAAAATACCAAGGTGATGCAGTATCCCAAACTTTTCTGTAATTTTTCTCCATTTTGCCTAACACTGTTTTTATAGACCCATTGGTTCATTCAGCTCACCTTGAACTGGGAGTTCCCAGCAAATCTGGAACCTTTGTTTTGTTCCCAGGCCTCCACATAATTCCTTTAGGATTTCCCCTGGAAAATATGTTCCTTGCTCCAAAGCAATTTATTAGTTTAATCCCATCTGGAAAATACAGTGTTAAATACCTGCAATGTGGTAGGCTTTGCTGTAGCTTTCTGTACTGGTGCCGTCTCAGTCCATTTTGTCATTTTTGGATCTAGTACTAGCAAACAATATTTAATACTATTTTGCATAGTAGGTGGGATTAAGCTGAGACTACCTGTGGTCTAGTGTAGTCCATTTGTATTTTAGCACGCAGTTCTTGAATTCTCAACTATTTTACTGGTATTTTTCTTTTTCCTCCAAGTGAGGTGTTCACCATCACAAAAGCTAATCAATTGTGCTCCCATCTCTTTTAACTTTAAGCCAACCAGCCATCTTCTACCTTTCCCTTTTGCATTTGAGCTGCCCCTAGACGATTTTGTTCATGCCCCTATTGAAATAAATCTGCTTGAAGTGTATATAATGTTCTCCATCTGCAAGTGTTTGCTATCTGGCCACACCACACTGGTCATTTGTAGAAGGTATGGCCCCCTTCTGTGCTTCACCCATCTCCTAGCTTCTTTAGTGATCACCCCTCATTTCCCTCATTTGCATCTTGTAAAGTGGCTACGCCTTTAATAACTTACTTTGTACTATTTTCTTTGTTTTGTTTTCAAAATGGGTGTTTCTTCAAAGTTTATATCTATTGGGATGACCACAACCTTAGCAAGGGCATCTGCTTTACTACATAAACCAACTCCTCTACTTCTGTATTTTTCCTTTTTGTATGCTTTTACATGAGTTCCATATTTTTCTTCCTCTCTTGTTTTGTTTTGTTTTGTTTTCATTTTTGTTTTTGTTTTTGTTTTAGAACTGTGGTCAGGCTGTGATTTAATCTGGTAGGCTCCCAGATTAAAATCCTGTGTTTGTAGGTCATTTTTGTTCTAAATTGGTAGCCAAATAGTTAAAGCTGGATATACCCAGTCTGAAACTACGTACAAAGCTAGGTCATTTCCTTTAGATTTCTCTTTTAACATTGTTAGCAGAGCTCATTAGCTCTGCTGCTTCTGCAGAGCTACTCTGCAGAAGGAAGCCAACTCGTCTATATTTCATGAGTTGCCGCATATTTTATAAAGGATTTTCCAAGTTTCCAGTAAAAACTGGACCCACCCGTGAACCATGCTGAATATTCTGTGGCACAAAGTCAGCAACGGAGCTTTTATCTGATAACACTTGACAGGTAAGAGGTAAAGGGCACTCTTTTCCACTGGTTAACAGACCATATAGGGCTAGTGCTAAAACCTTGTCATCTTCTACAGAAAGTTCTTAGTTTATGAAAGCCAGTGTCTATCTGGCTAACCTCGGGTTTGATACATGTCTGATTTGTACTTTTCCAGTGATTATGTACTTTAGCAGAGCACCTGTGATAGGTACTACTGCAAAACAGCACCTAGAGATACATTCCGTAAGCTCATGTGCCTAAGCCAGTGCTAAACTTGTCTTTTCATATGGAGTAAATTTCTTCCACACTGATCTTAAGACTCTCAAAACAAAGGCTGTATCTTGCTTCTTATTGCTTTGTGTTCTTGAAATAGTGGGGTCCTGAGATCTAGGTCAGTAGCTGTTAGCTGAATATGAAACAGCTTACAATAATGCACGTAGCCCACAACCAGGCTTTGAACTGGTGTGGTTTTGCTCTGCTGTTCTTCCTTCTGTTCTCGTTCGTGATGTTTCTTCACTAGTTTGATTAGTGGCTTACTGATTTCTGCAAATGTAAGGATGTTCTCATGAGAACCTAACCAATTGTGAAACTGAATCTACTACACTTATTCCTGTGGGGGTGGGGACTCTCACGATCAGTTCTACCCTTTGATGATCCCACTGTTGCCCTCCTTTCCCGATCTAATACTATTCCTGAATATTTCACTTCAGATTGTACCGAGTTTTGTGAGTTTCTGATGATTAGCTTTAAAGCCTGGGTTTTGAATAATGCTGACAACCTCTTCAGTAGTTTCCTCTACTTTCACTTCAATTTTTCCATGTACCAACATATCCATCTATGATACGGTGTAACACATTTTAATGATAATTTCATCCACATTCGATATATTGATCTGAAAGTCTTGCAGTACTTGAATAAAACACTGTTGCTTTCCCTTCCAGGTACATGCTTGTTTTTACCAGCTTTGATCAGCTAGTGGAATTGCAGAGAAAGCATTGGCCAAGTCAGTAACAAAATGTCACTGAGATATTCTGCTTAGTGCTACAAGAATTTCAGATGTCTTACCACCACAAGCAACCTGAGAGGTGGCTAGCTTATTTAAGTGTTAAAAATCCACCATTAGGCTTTTTTTTTTTTCCTTTTTTTTTCCCCTCTGCTTTTAACACTGGGCAAAATGGAGAGTTAAAAATTTAGGTCTTTGCATTAGCACCTTGGTTTCCAGTAAGCTGTAGATGGTGGGCTGGAGTCCTTCCTCTGTTCCTTGTGGGTGTTGATATTTTTTTCATTGTGAAGAAGGATCTGGACCTTCAGTTAATACACAACTTCTATTTTTCCACATTTTAATTTACAGACATACAAAACTTGAGGAAATTCTGTTACCCAAATATCTACTGTTTTTACTTCCTCCGGATTCTTAATAACAAAGCATCAGTGACTTGCAGGAATCACTCCACCCTTACCTCCCGCTGGTCAGCACCAATTCTAGAAACATCCGTAGCAAAATCTGTAGCTAACGCATTTTGTTTCAGCGAGGCAGTGCCAATAATTCCCTGCTGCTTACAAGAGGGATACTCCCATTCCTATCCTCAGAAAGAACTCTTGTACTCCTGAACTTGGCAGCTATTTCACTGCAGGCAGAAATCTCAGTTACAGGTGCTTGAACATCCTTTAATGCATATGAAACAACATTTATCATTTTCCCCTTCTCTGAGTTGGAGCTGGAACTAATTCTCTTATGAGAGCGTTTATTGACACTACGGTGTCAATGAACATCATAGCAATAGAGGTAATTAGGGTTCTTTCCATGACCATCCAGCACTAATGTTGTAATTGGCCATTCCCATTGGCAATATTGCAATATTTTCAGGGCATGGGTTGACAGCAGACTGTCCCTAGTCTTTGTTGCTGAGAGGGGGAGATGATGCAATGAGAGACATTCGTCATGTCCTGTAGTTTTGTTCTTCCTCCTCATCTTTCTTCTTTAGTTTGGCAAAGCAAACCAGCAAAGAATTTAGGGATTCTATCCTGTTGTCTCATATCTTTGCCTCTTTTTCTCCAATTTTACCTTGTTGCTCTCCTGCAGTCCCATTGGTGCTCCATAAAGGAAGTTTTTATTTTGTTCTGTTTTGCGGTTGCTCTTATGCATCTTTTTGCACAAAGAGAACTAATCCTATAATGGCATCTGGTTTTGCTTTTCTGTTTCATTTGATCTTTACTTTTAAATGGAGGCTCTGTTTCCCTAGTACCATATTTCTGAAAATTACAGTATGTACAAACCTGTTTCAGGTCCACAGAACTGAGCTTTCCTTGCATTCCTTCTCTCCATCGCCTTGCCCATTTGCCCATTGCCAATTGCTGAATTTGCAGCTCCTTCCATTATAGACTGATAGAATCATTAAGGTTGGAAAAGACCTCCAAGATCATCTGGTCCAATCATCCTCCTATCACCATTATTACCCACTAAACCATGTCCCTAAGTACCATCAATTCACAGGTCCCAGCATTATTCCTGCTGGCTTAACCTTTGTACGACTGCTACTTTAAAGGTACTGTGATTCTGTTATCTCCAAGGATACTTGGGTAGATGTCCATATGCCAATTCTAACAATTTTTCCAGGATGCATATGACTTTACAATGTCATAGTGTCATTCAAGGTGGAATAATATACTAGCCAAACCTCCTTTCAGTGCTCAGATAACTGTTCAGAGACATTCACCTACTACATTTCATGCAGGAGGTTCTTCCTGCCATGTAGCAGATGATCACACTCCACTCTGATGCAGCGCTTTTTAGGGGTGTGCAGTATTTACTAGTTAAGGCCGGCTAATCCTCAAGTTCCACAAACCACATTACACAAGTTTCTGAATTCAGTGCTCTCAGGGTTTAAACAATTACTCTTGTTTGTGCTGCAGTCAGGTAAATTGTTAGTGTTATCCTATCCCAAGTTTTAGGAGCAACACAACCAAGCAGCATTAGACAGTGTGGGAGTCTATTTTTACTACTGGTTTTGTTGCAATTATGCAACTGGTTCACAGAAACCTATTTTGCTTTCATAGTAACACGAATTTTCAGGAGGAAAGTTGGGGACTGAGTTTTCAATATATTCTTGGTTTTAATGCTGGATAGAGAAATGTTATCATATTCATTATGTATATTGCTCTGAATAATGGACAGCTGTGTCCTGGCTGACTGTTATTGAAGTAAAAGGGCTCTCGGGGTGTTCAGAAATCCATCTGTACAGAATACCTTTCTGGAGCTGTCTTCAAGTTAGTGAAGGGTTCACTGCAAAACTGTAAGGCAAACCTATCTATCAGGAACTGTGAGGACCTACTCTTAAAAGCCATTAGGCTAGTATTATATACCCAGATCTAAAGAGAGACAAAAGTCTGACTACCTTTATCATCATCCAGATCAAAGTTGATTCACAAGAGAGGGTTTTTGTAATATTACTTATTTATAATATTTATTGTTTTTTATTATATTTATTATTTAGTAAAATATTTATAATATTTTTATAATATTTTATAATATTACTTGTTATTTCTACTCATATTTTGCTGGCACTGAAGGTATATATACACATTTATTTTTTCTATTGTTCACCACTTTTTAGATATATATATTCATAAATTATAAAATACATGTATTCATATAAATATATATGAAGAAGAAAGAAAATTTTCCTCAGTGAAGAGTGTCATTGTTGCTTTCCTCTATCTCTTATCATTGTTTAACACATCTATGACTCATATTTTATGGCATGACAATCAAGTCCCTTATCTCTATCCATGTGATCCACTGGGAGGAGATCACCTTACTTAGTTCACCATTGGCAGAATGAAACACTACTGTTAGTATCATGCTTGAACAAACATGTTTTGATCACTGCCATAGTTGTGGCCCATTAAAGAAGACAGGATAACTTTGACCCATTCTCAGGGTTAAAATGTTTATGAGGAACATCTTACTATGAAATCTTGGAATAGTCATCATTCTGCTTTCCTGTCTTAAAGCTCCTGTGAACCAGAGGAAATTGACTGAGTGGGTACCAGGGGTCAGTGAAACAAGATGAACTCTGTAACACATTAAGTGTACTTGCCTAGTCTAACCCCCAGTGTATGAAAAGACCATTCAGGCAGTCATGATGCTATAGGCTTATTTTCATTTTTAGGCCCTATAGAAGCTTGTACGTGTACTTTCCCAGAGAGACCTACTACTCTTAAACAGTTCACTCTACCTGAAATATGAAAATAGGTGGTAATTCTGTCCTGTGAAGTAAGCCACCACAACAGTGTTCAGAAAGAGTGTTAGTCACGTGTGTATTTACACCAAGATGAACTACCACAGTAACCATTTCAAAAGATTTTTTTTACTTGTAAACATGATTTCACACACAAGTTAGAGTTGGACTATTAAGTTGGTGTGTCAGAAATTCTTCCTGGTCCTGTCACAAACAATAATAGGCAGATTTGCTAATGTGTTGGCAAGATGTTTCATAAATGACCCAGGCAGATGTGTTCTCTTCCACTGTGCACATAGCACTGTGGAAGCAGTGGTGGTTACAGGACCAGGCCCTGTTGTAGTCACACCTGCTTTTATCTGCCAGCGCATTGGACTTCTTCATGAACTGCTCACCAGCTGTGAGTGATGCCTGCAGAAATCATCTGTCATCTTCTGGAGCTGGAATAACCTAGCAATATAACTATACCTGGGCACCATGCAGAATGCTGTAATGTCTACTGCAAATGTCATGTGACATGGAATCACTACGATTATTTTCTCTAGGGGTTAGACAAAAGACTTTGTTTGCATGCCACTGAATGCCAAGATACTTACCAAAGGTAAAGTAGTTTAAAACATTCACTTCCTAAATTCTTTAAGGTTAATACAGTTCTGTTTCATAGTATTGACTATACAAGGTCCCTCAGAGGGTGCTCCCTTTGAGGAATCCGCACAGCATTCAGTAATACCTTGCCCACAGGTGGAACCCATGAATCCTGAGGATCATGGGCCTTAAGATGCCTGATTTCTACTGGAACAGCGTTGCTAGTGTGCCAGGCACAGACAGACTGAAGGTGAGGAATAGACGCCTCCTCTTACCATAGCTGATATCCCAGTTTGGCAAAGGTCCTCAAATGGGCTGAGAGTTGCTGCCCGAAGCATTGTTGGGTACTGAACAAATAATTTGCTCTCCATGAATGGTGATATAGAAAGCAGGGCTGCTCTGAACACCTTTTTTAGTCAGGAAGAGCTGTTAATCATTCATTATTTGTGGCTGGCTATAAAAGGAAATCAAGGAATTACTTCTAATGTCATGACCTTCACCCAGTGTCATATGTCACCATGTGGAAGCAGAATGTAAACTGGGCAGAGAGCGGGTGACTCAGGGTTGAATCAGAGAGCAGGAAGTGTACAGAGCAAAGGGTGAGGTAATGGGACACAAGCAGGGACGGCTGCATTCCTTCAGGTGCCTCTGATGGTGCCAAAACACCATCCTAAGCCTCGTGGCTTGAGGGTTCCTGTGAACACCGACTGTTTGTGGAGCCATCCCCAAGTCCTTCTGGCTCTGCCCTGTGGTCTCCATCTCCCATTCTGTCTAGGAAGTAGACCAGAAATCATCTTGTGATTTCACAGTTCTCACAGGGAAGGGGATAAAGCCCTGGGGAAGACCCCCAAGACTTACTGATTAGTTAAATACTTCATATCTGTTCTTTACTTTGAATTGTTTCTTTCTGCTGTTTACTGGGCTGTGTCGTCTCCCTTTGCCACTATTTCTCTGTGAGTTTGGCCATACTTATAACTTTTGTTAATTTTATTGAACATGTTGTGGTTTAATATGATAAATTGCTTTTATACAAAATGTAAAAAAAAATTATTACTTATTTCATTACTTTGAGATAAGTAATAAATGATTAAGAAAAAAAAAAGTAATGATTTGTAAGGCAGAAGTCTAATAAAGTTTCAATGAGAAATGCATGGGAAATGGGTGGCTTTTGATATGGGTAATATTTAGGAGTAGAGCAATAAACCATGTTGGAATCAGAATGCCTTGTACTGACTGAATTTGCGATGGGGCAGGTTGTCAGAACAACTGGAGTGAATTTCAACTGGAAAAAACAACAACAACAACAACAACAAAAAACAGAAAAACACATGAAAATGGTATTTTTGATAGGTAAGAAAACAGTTTAGGAAATGTTTAAGTAAAATAATAATGTTAATGTAGTATAGGTATTAATGAAATTACATTAACCACTATATGTAGTACCCTAAGGTGGCTGCTTAATAAACACCTGAGGTAGTTGCTGTGAAGACAAGACAGAGTTAAGAAATTATTTTTAGGAGTTTTTCTAGGACTGCCATTCATTTTATTTTTTAACTAGGAGTGGGTGAATTAATATTTACTGTCTTAGGGAGACAACTTTTCTGTCATCTAAAACATATGAAACATATAGGATAAACCAGATCAGCTATCAAAAACTGACATCTAGATGCTATGCAGCTGCCCTCTCTGCGTGATGTTTGGCCAATAATGAGGAAACCTGAATAGTGCTCACAAATGACTTGAAGAACTGTGGCTTACAAAAGAGATGATCTGTCTGTAGTATGGGAATAGATTTGTCATAATTCAAGCAGAGTAGAAGCCAGAGTAAGTTATGAGTCTTGGGCATTTTTGTGTCTCTGTGAAGAAAACATTTTTCAGTATCAAAGATGAGCCACTCTCCATAAAGTATGTTTCCTTATGCATAAGAAATATCTATTATATAATATTGTATAGGAAATAGAAGCAGAAAATGAAAAAGATACCTGGTAAACAACCAGTCTGCAGGGAGTCTAGCAGTTGTAGTGAGTAAAATTAGATAAATATATCTTCTTTAGGATCAATGTCAATGTGCTTGCTTCTTCCTGACCCCCTTTTTCCATTCTCTCTGCCACCAGCATCAGCCGTTGACGGCTCCTGGACTAAAGATGGCTTAAAGCTGCAAGCAAACCACGAGCTTATGCCTGAGAGGAGGAAAGATAAGGAGTTCCAATTAGCCGTCTGATAGGACTTTAGGAAATCAATTCATGGCAGTTAAGATTAATGAACCCTTATGGAAATAGGAAAATGGGAAGCTGAGATAAGATGCAGACAAATTAACTGGACAGTGAAGCATCTAGTTTGGGTCAATAGAATGACTACGGATAATTGCCTCCTCAGTAATTGTAGCCAGAATGTATCTGGTCACAATATGCAGAAATCTTATATTATATAAGAAATAAATTATATTCTTATATATTCTATATATAAGAAATAAATTATATTCTTATATATTCTATACATTATATTCTTCTTATATCATATACAGAAATATTATATACTTAAATATGATGAAGACCTGATGAGTTAATTCATCAGTGTTAATAATTTAGCACCATTATGGTTAATAATTTAGCACTATTTACTGCAAAGTGATCACATGGAGGCACATCTTGATATCATAATTGGCATCTTCCCAAAGAATCTACCTGAATCATTGTCAGGGTTGTGTGACTGTCATGGCATGCAAAGGGTAAAGAACTGTGGCACTTGGCTGTATGACTCTGGAAGCAGTAGTAGTTGGTAACAGGAAGCATTAACCCTAGTGTCTTTGGTATGGCTTTTTAAAAGATTTGGAGATTGTGAACCAGCGTGTATCTGGTATAACTGAATGCAATTGCCTATAGGACCACATTTTTCTTACAGTATAAGTTAATTTGCTTCACTGTATGCAGTAGAAAGGGACAAGGCGATCTGAGTCTGATCAAAGACTGATATGCAGAACATGGTCGTAGTGCCTTAATTCATCCCTCATGAGACTAACTGAATAAAGCAATTATTTTTAGTCATTTCACTACAGTAACAAAATTCAATGTGCAAGATTAAGTAAAATAAGTAACTGCTTTGTAGCACAAAGTCAAGTTAGTTATAGAAATGAAAAATATTTCTCTATATTTGAAATAAAGATTTTTCTGTTTACAACTTTTATTCCTGGAGAAATGAAGAAAGAAACTGTGATGAAAGTTCGTAGGAGGGGAATATCTGTGAAAAACAGCAACAATAATAACAAAAAAACACCTTTTTGATGTGAATACAAGCCTGAGCCATTGCTCCTAATGCAAAGAAAGCCTCCTCATAATTTTGATAGGTGTTTAATGAAAACTTGCAAGAAATAGGGAAGTCTCCCAATTGGGGCACCTTTCCTCAAAAAAATGCTATGAAAGAGTTTGAGGCCAGAGGACAGCGATGTCAAAAAGCAATAAAACAAACTATCAAGAAATATAGGGAGAGGATATATCAAGAGATATAGGAAGAGTTATAGGAAATGGATTTTTGTTTGTTTGCTGTCTAGAGTGGACAGACAACACTTATGAAAGCAGTATTAAAATTTTAAAGGTACTATGAAGCAGAATGGACTAAATTGTTCTTCATATTTGCTGTGGTTAGGAGAAGGGTAACAAGTCTAACATATATCAATAGAAATTTAGGTTAGACATCACAAAAACTTTCTAACTCTTCAGATATTAGATGTTTTTGAAAAGTGTCCATGTTTGTTTTTAGAAACTACCAATAGAGTGACAGAATCGAAGTGTCTGTCAAGAATGACAGTTGGAATAGTTGATCTGACCTGGAGGAAGGAGGATGAAAGGAAGGCATCCTGAGGTCTCTTTTGCTCCTCATTTTTGTGATTTATAAGGTGCATGATGAACTGTAATTATAGAACAGATGAGTAAATAAAACTGTGGAAACTTGTGCTCGTAGGGAGAAGCCGAACAACAGGGTTAGCTGTTATGTTATTCTCATAACTTCCTGTGCAAATCCAAACATTTCACAAATTGCATGGAATAGAATGCAATATTTATTAAATGCAATTTTAGGTAGTATTGTAGAAGGGAGTAAGTCAATATGAATAGTTTTGGGTTCTGTATAGGACATAATATTAGTACTATTATATATTTTATATGTAATGACTTGATTTTGTAACCTCCTGTTTCTCTTCCACGGGTGTTCAGCTATCTGTGATCCAAGGCACAGCTGCATAACCATCTCTCAGACGTCTGAGGAAACTGCAAATTCTGAGATAGAGCTGCAAAAAAGATAACAGAGTGGAATTCTTCAGGATAAGAAAGACAAAATCACAGATAAAGGTAAGATTGTTGAGATGGAGATAGGCAGCAATTCAAGGATTCAAGAGGGAAAACATCACCACAAAAAGGAATAAAATCTGAAGGAGAAAACTTCAGGATCTGTTCTGGGGCAGCGGGAACCAGCCCTACCCCATCTCACCAAGCACTTCTTGGCCAGCAAAGACTTTTTCTGTTTCTTATTCATGACATTGATCATACTAACACTTGGTTTAGTAGTTCATTAATTTGAGTTGTCTTTTGTATGTAGTAACAAATCAATAACTGTTATACACTTTTACGTTGTGTGTATTCAGCCCTTTGTGCATTGGAGAAGACATCCAATCAAAGTAGTTCAGTGAGGGAGGGATAAAAGTTCAGTTAAAGTCCTTGATTGATAGTACTGTTAGAATGCTACCTGGTGTATCATTGACTGGAAAAAATATGGAAAAAAAAAAGGGGGGGGGGTATCTGTGATAGTATCTATTTAATTCAACTTCATCAGGGAAAAAATGCTTTCCACCTGCACAGAAAGTCCCTTATATTATTGTTTTTCCATCATTTTTCATATAGCATATTAAAAACATTAACCTGTGAAGCAAAGTCCTAAACACTCTTAAATGCCTACATTAACGTTCTGTACTAGGTGTCATTTCTTTGAGTTATACATCTTGTTTTTCCAGATTCAAAAGTCACTTGCTTTTCCAAATGTGCTGAGGGTGAAAAAATGTCTCTTCTTGTGTTCTACAAAGACGTAACTTTTTAATCCTGCTTTAAATACTCTATGAAATCTTACTGAAACTTAGACTAATATAAATATAACTTTAATTAAATATATTTTTCTCATGTTACAAAAGTAGGAAGACTCCCATTTTAAATGAGACTTTACTGCAAACAATTATTATGAAAAATATTATATCCTAATACATTAATGTATCATCAAGTCATATTTAACAACTTCAGTGATAAATAAGCACCAAGAAAGGTGTTTTCCATATGTAGGAAATCTCTCTCAAAGTAAGTTGCAGACTTACATAAGTTTTCTGTTGTTGATTAAATATAGGCCAAAAAGAATTGAAGTTTTCAGAAACAAGACTGAGTTTGTAAAACTGAAAACTGGCACATTACTAATAGGAAGTTCATGGCATTACTTTAGTTCATGGCAGTTTCTCTTACTAGATAAACCAGACAATAAAAGTGGAGCTTTGTAATAACATTAAAACATACTTTTCAGAGCATTTTAAACAAAACTAGAAGGTTGATTCTTACAGTAATTTAATGTGGCCTCATGGTTAGTCCAGGACAAATAAGATGTCAAGCCATTGCCATAGGAAGTGTCTTGTGGTTGAGTATGTGAAACAGTTCAGGGAGCACAGAATTGTCATTTCCCGACTGTGTGATAATTGTCTTCATACAGAACAAAGCTGGTTGATAGAACAGTGGCCAAGTTGGCAAAATTCCTCTACAGTTCCTGTACGAAGTAGTAGTCTTCTCCAGCACTGATTAACAGGAGAAAGGCTGCTAAAAAGGAACACAAATTTCCTGAGTACCATAAATCAGAGCTTGTTCACGGTTTTTCTAACTTATTCCAGGGCTGAATATCCTAGAATCATTACAGAATTCCTGGGACCCTCTCCAGCATTTCACCTACCTGGAGCTTATTGGAAAATCCAACTCTCCATTTTTAAGGGAAATAAAAGAAAAAGTAATGTGTGTCCTTTCTTTGATTATAATGCATAAATACTTTGAATTACTTGTTTCAGGTTACTTTCTTGTTTGCTATTTTTATTGAAAAACATTTAAAAAGTTAGTTTTTCTTGATATTGTTAAAAAGTCTTTGAAGGTGTTATGTCATCATGTCACAATGTTTTGACTCTCATGTCAAATTTAGATTAAAGTTTCTGTGTCAGTCATTTACTCCAATACCATATGTTAATTGTTCATTCCATTTGCTGGCCATCATCAGATGAAAACAAAACAAAACAAAACAAACAACAACAAAAACACATGGTACCAATGTATGATCTGTGAGATGAGATTCTCTCAAAAGAAGTTATTTTCTGGAAGCATAAGTAGTTGAAACTTCAGCAAAGAACAAGAGACCCCCCTATTTTCAAATATATATTTTTTGCTGTTCCAGAAGAATATTGATGGTCACTTTATTCATAAAATATTAGATATTTTAATATATAGAAGGGGCTTAGATAAGTAAATTTAGGTAACTATATTCATGGAAATAGTCTGGAATAATTAATAGTGAATTACAATACAGAATGATCCGTATTCCCCAACTAACTGCAGTCCAAAAATTGTTATAATCATGTAAAATACAACACTTTTGTGAAGAACAGGGGCTCTACTTACAAGACTGGTGAATGGTCTGGGAAAACAGTGACCTAGAGAAAGACTTAAGGCTTATTATAGTTTATCGTTACAGTATGATCTGTCATTGCAGTGGTGTGACCAAGAGAGATGATTCAAACCCTACAATTTTATTAAGCAGGAGAAGGGAATAAATTGTCCCTCACGCTTCAGGGTTATGGCCTCCACAGAATATTTCAAAGGATCTGATGGTCATCTTTCAAAAACCCAAAAAGTTCTTATGCTCAAAATTCTAAAGAAAGATTTGTGAAAATAATCAGGGAGTTGTAAATCTATGTCAGGTAAATGGAAATTGGTTACTGCCTTATTAAAGAGAGGATTGAGTAAACCTTTGCAATATATATTTTCATAGATATGTATATTTTTATAGATATATGTATGCTTTTATATTTTTTTCTGAAGTAATCCTCAAACTGATAAGACTCTTTGTATTACAAAACACTATAAAAGTACTCCGTTTATTCAAAATTTTGAGGTTACAGTTATAAATGACTAAAAGAAACAAAAATTTTGTTAGCAGATTAAGTAAGTTTTGTTCAAGCAAAGTGATAAGAAATTCTTATAAATTTACTTGTTTTCTAGGACAGAAATTTTTATTTGACTTTTCATAAATTTCACACATGCATGAACATGTGTTGAACATGTCTATTTTGCTATATACATTGAAACAATAGTAGTTAAGAAGTGCAATTAATATATTTTAAAAGTTTTAAATTTCTTTTAAATGTTTGTTATCATTTTCAGTGAAATAGTGAAGTAGTGCCTGCAGACACTGGTAAACACCTCACTGATAAACATTTCCTGGTACTATAAATGGTCCATTTCAAACAGTTTTGAATATGAACATGCATTAAAAAATCAGAAAGATATTACCTAAGAAAATTTCTGCTGACCATAGCTATTTCAAAGCCATTTCTAAACTAAGTCTCTAACTCATCTTGCTGTTCTGCAATTAAACAAGAAAGGATGCACACTATCCTAACTCACTAACAAGACATATATATTGTCAAGAGTCTTAGATCACTTCAGGGGGTATCCTATCGAGATGTAAAAATACCTGAAGGGAGAGAATGCAAAAAAGAGAGAGCCAGGCTCTTTTCAGGGATGCCCAGTGCCAGGACAGGAGTCAGTGGACACAAACTGAAACACAGGAGGTTCTCTCTCAACACCATGAAGTACTTCTTTACTCTGCAGGTGATTGAGCCACAGGTTGCCCAGTGGCTCTGGGGTCTCTGTCTCCAGGGATCTCCACAGCCACCTGGACATGATCCTGGGCAACCTGTTCCAGGTGTCCCTGCTTGAGCAGTGGGTTGGACCAGATGACCTCCAGAGGTCCCTTCCCACCTCAACCACTCTGGGATTCTGTGACTATGGTAAACTCCTGATTTTCTTGCAGGATAAATGGGTTGTTATCTTCTGGATTAGAATTAGAAGAAGTGGAAAGAAACAAAAGAGTATTTTGTATTACTTGGTTTCATTCTCAGTAGGTGCTTGAGAATGGATTTGTCCTTAATTGTTACTGTGACCTGGAGCATTCAGCACCGTCATTGAAAAGGTAAGGAGGGATTCCAGGGAGGCTTAAAGGGGCATAATTAGGCAGAGAACTTTTCCTGGTGGAAAAAAAGTGACTATTCAGATCTATTTTCACAGATGAAAAGGAAACAATCATTTATTTAAACCTTTTATTTGTTAAATATTCCCTATAGAGAAGGGAAGCAGAGTCCAAAGTGCGTACACTTTACACCCCAGAGTAGGTGAGGCAATAAGAGTCAGAAAAAAAAAAAAAAAAAAAAAGAAAGCTGTTCATCATCCCCGTTTTACATAAGAAGAGCAAAGTCCAATCATGTTGCATGTCCTAACCATATTAATACAGCTGATTTCTGAATAATCTTTCAGAGAACTGAAAGCAAACTGAGAACAACCTGCACGGTAAGTCAATGTTTTTATTTTTAAATCAGAGATATTTTATAAAATTCACAAATAACTAAAATTGGGAAAATTCTAAATAAGTGCATATTCTTCTAAATAAATATATATTTCCTCATTTATTTTTTGTATCTGTGCTGAATTACAGAAACTATCACACTTTTAGCATTCAAATCAAATCAAATGTAAGGCCCATGGCTATCAAACAAGTAGAAACACAAAATGTAGACGTTTGTAAGCAAACACAAAATGTTAGGGTTTGTTTCAACAAGTTTATACTTGTCCTTTGCTACAATTCACTCACAAAGAGTGACATTAATAACTTTATTGTTTTTAATAAGGATGTATGTTTTTTCTATCAAACAAGGGGTCTTTGAGATTACTGTCCTTGACTTAATAGTTGTATATTTCTCAGTCAAGTATTATTTTACAGAGAACTATCCTAAATAAATTTAAAATGCATTCTGAAGATGAAAAGAAGCAGAAGAGTACTGAAGATGGAAATAGTCATGAGAACACTACATCCAGCCAGGGTCAAGAACAAGAAGATAAACAGTAAATATTCTTAGACATTGTAAACTTGTTCTTTATTGAAGCATATAAGATTACATTATCTTATTTTGTATTTTATTTAATTTCATATTTTAATTTAGTTTATTTTAGTGGGAAAGCCTAGTAGAAGAAAGCTTTTTATCAGCTTATGATTAGCATTCATTGGCACGTTTATTTTGTGCAGAAGGATGGAGAAAGTTCTTTTTCTTTTAAAGATTAAGTGTCCACAGGATTGACTACTTTTTATTGAAAAGGAAATTCAGAATATGGTATAAATTATATCAGAATAGACATCTTGGATACAATGAGGTCATCAGCTAAAAATTACAGTAAAATTATTTGTATGGTAGGAAATCAATATTTTAAGTACCTTGAATATTTTATTAATTCTCCAACCCCATATGAGAAAATTTGATTCTATAAGCTATCTTTCTCTTTCTTGTTTTGAAAGCTATATAGTGCTTCAATTCACAACTTGAGATAATGGAACCACTGGTTCCTGATGGGGTTGTTTTACCCTTGACATGAGAGACCTGTGAAGAGCTTGATTTGAATTTATAGCAGTTGGGAGCTGATGCTATTTAAATATACCTAGAGGTTTAAATACAAACATCCCAAGAATGCCTAATAAGTCATATTAATTTTACACACGATTCTTTCCCATAAATTAATTTCATAATTATTTTTGACTGAACTTCATTAACATAGTGCACTAATATTTTTTGAAATGTTGTCAATTTCTAAATGTACTAAAACTATCATATTTCCTTAAGGAAGGGAAAGAAGAAGAAAGAGGAAAAGCCTAAAATGGTCAGCTCATTTACACTGGTAAGATTCTAGCTATATATATGTGTACATATATTTACGTGCATGCACATTTAGAAGTGTAATATTTTAAATGCTTAAAATAATGATAGAGAACAGCATATATGGTCAGATCTCTACCAAATACATTGATAGTACAGAATATTGGATATGTTTTGGCAACCTAGAAGATTTTTTGTGAATGTAGTTTTTTTAAAGAAACAGTTTTATTACTGATATGGATTTTTAGAAGCCTTCCCTTAGTAAGTTATCATGCTAAGTATTCCTGCTCTAAGGAATCCGCTTTGGCAGGGGTGTTGGACCCGATGATCTCTTGAGGTCCCTTCCAACCCCTACAATTCTGTGATTCTGTAAGTACACCTATGTTAGATTAATTTTTGTGATAAATCAGAATTTCTATGTGCTTAGTTGCCTTTTTCAACACAATGAAAAGGGCATAATTATACCTGAGATTACTAGTGTCATCCTGTCCTCTAAATTACCTGAGTCAGGTTCTAATCACACTTATCAGTCCATTAGTCATTTTTCAGTCACATGTGTCAGCAGTAAAGGGTAATGCCATGGAATTAAAAACTAAAAAGCACTTTAAATTATAGATTTTTTTAAATTTTATGTATATTTTAAAATGTATTAAAAAAAGGTAATCTGTTAATATTTAATCAAAGTAAATCCTAGATTTTCTTTAGTAAAACTGAAATATTGTATGTTTTGTAGGTTTAGTGTGCGTAATGCACAGCAATGATATGGGAATTAACAGTAATAAAACTACAGTGCAAGGTGGTGGCCAATGACCCGATTCTTCTGTTTTGCCGTACCAGCTTGTACTTGTACAATTGCATTGCAAAAACACTGTAATTTACAACAGTGAAACTTGTATTTACAGTGCAGAATCTATCCAATGGCTTTCTTACAGAAGACCATAAACTTTATTGAGTTAAATGGCAAGAGGTATTTAGCATTTCAGTAAGTTTTGATAATGTCTGTAGTACATTAGGAATAATTCTTCTAACTGTATAATAATGAATTTGCAGTAAAATTAATTATTGCCTTAATTATCGCAATGGTATTAAAATTTCATATAATTTGAACTTTAAATTGCAAAATTTGAGAAGGCAAATTGTCTTGTTTTCATATGACCTTTCTTACCCATACGCAGATACTGATAAATTTAAATACTGCAGTTCTCTGGTTTGGAGAGTTTATAGTATAAAAGTGCTTATATTAGAATAATTTATTTCTCTACATTTAGGTTGTTTAATAAATCTACTTGCAAATTAGACAAAGTTATAGACTTATGACAACCAGGTATCAAATTGATAGCTTTTTCTTGGTTTTGTAAACATAACATTCTAGTACCACAATGAAATTGAATTTCTCTTCTCATTCACAGTTTCGATACTCCAGTTGCACAGATAAATTACTAATGATATTTGGCACTCTACTGGCAATAGCCCATGGAAGCAGTCTTCCTATTGTGATGATAATTTTTGGTGATATGACTGATAGCTTTGTTACTTCTGCAAACACAAATTTTACAGGTAAGAATATGGAGAGACCAATGTTTTGTATTTGGAAGACAGCCAGGGAGATTTGAGCATCTTGACTTGACATATTGGTGTCGTCAAACCCAACTTGCTAACATACTGTGGTGTAAATCAGTAACTGTTGTGTATACTGTAATAGAGATATATTCTGATTTTTTTCTACTTATTCTTAGTTTCTGCCGTAGTAGATTTTTTTTTTCAAATAATCTATTACAATATACATTCAACAAATCATGTTTAACTGTGGCTGTGATAAACAGAAAGAACATGACTTTCAATTTCTGCTCCTCTCAGCATGAGCTCCTGTTGCTTCCCTTGCATACGACAATTATAGTTCACAAGGTGAATCAGATCAGTAAGTAGATCCACCAGAAAACTTGCTACTAAAAATAAAAGTACTGATATTCTCATGGCTCAATTTGTTGAATCCCCTCATTTGCTAAATTAGAAGTAAAAAATCAAACACAGAGTGGCAGGCAAACACTGCAGATACAAGAGGGAGGATTGACACTTAGACCAGATTAGGTTGTCTTCTGAAACCAAACATTAGATGTTAAGCTTGTGAACAGACTCGTTGCCTGGAATATTCTATAAAAAGTTATCAACCATTTAAATAAATGTCCATGGTGATTCAGAAAAGTAATGCATGTGACAATCTTCTGTCCTGCATCTATTTTTGCTCTTGTTATTCTTCTACAAGACAGAGACATGGACATGATGCCCTTATCAGAACAAGTAATTTGTGACCTACTGCTTTCCAAGTACAGTAAATTGATCAGATTTTTGCAATTGCAAAATGCTGCAGCTATAGTCTTCTTAAAACATTTGTCATTAACTTCTGGTGTGTGGGAGAAAAATTTTAGTGCCAGCACCTACTTTATAGACAATGTTTTCATAAAGAATTAAGCTATCCACAATTACCAGTGTGAGGCGAATGCCTAGACTTGCATTTTTAATGGGTTTTGGTATTATAGAAATGCACTCTGTTTTCAGAAAGAAACAAAAAACAAACACAAACCAAGCATGTAATGAATGTTCAGGAAGACCTTTTAAGCTCAAGTTATACTGATGCAGTTTTGTAGGCAATGGAGTCAGGACTAACCTTCTATTAGTATAATCATTGTTTTTGAATACGAAGAAGCTTGAACTCATTGCACACCTTCTCTTATTCAAATCTACTAGAATCAAAAGGAGACATACCAACTCAAAATTTGGTGAACAGCATGCAGGAAAATAAATTTGTTAAAACTTGCTCTATTCAAAGTATTTACTCTTTTTAAGGACAGATTTCTGACATGAATTCCTCTGCAGAAATTCTTGGCAAGCTGGAAGAAAATATGACAAGGTAATTAGAAATTGATATTTCCTCTTTTTTTTTTTTTTTTTAGTGTAGGCACACATTTGTTGTCAAGCCATATTTCTCCCATAGATATTTTGCATACTTTAAACAACATAAAAACAATGGTTACTTGAATAACATTTGTAAATAAAGATTTGTATATGAGAATATTGAATTCACTGGGAAGATTCTTGAACATTCCCAGTCATTCCCAACAACTTCCCTGTAATCTTTTGCTCTCATCCATTCCACCCCCTTTTCAGGGGTGCTCTGTGTCTCAGTGTCGTCAGCATTTTCTTCCTTCCTCTTTCCCTTCCTCTGAATTTATAAGCAGTACATGTTATGCAGAAAAATTATATTGATTATCATCCATCAATTTCTTGAGCTATGTTGATTCACTGATAAAAAGCAGAATTAAAATTGCCAGATAGTTATTAGTTTCCTGCCAAAGCATCAAGTTCAGCTAAAATACCTGGCCTACAGAAAAATACAGTTAGATTAAATGCAATTTTAAATCTAGTATTCAAGAGCTGTCAATAGTGATTCTGTTACATACGAGAGTAATATTGCAGATTCATAGACAAAAAGGAAAATAAAGAGAAACATCAGCTACCAATAGATGTGTTTTGTTAGGGGGCTTCACTGGCTGCTATTCATGGACTAGGTTTATGTAGGATGTCTAAAGTCTATGTGCATTTTCTTGTACCACTTCAACTTTTTTCTTCAGATTGAAGTTTGTTCCTCATTAGGTATTGAAAAACATCTGAGATCACAGGAATACTGATGTGGTCTTCAAGGCAATAGTAATGAAAAAAATTTAATCTCTGAACTCAAGTCATGTTGCATCAAAAAGAATAGAAACCCTCCTATTATCCTCAGCATGCTATTGTCTAGGAGTCACAACAGAAAAAAAGAACAAAAAGTACAGGAAAACAGAAAAGCTAACCGAAAGAAAGTGTGAATGTGAATATTATCTAAATGTTGAAAACTGCCTGTTCTCATGGCCCTAAGAGATGTGAGGGAGATCTGTTCTTAGCATCCTGCATGTCACCTTGTCTTTCAGACATTAAGTCTGAGAGCACAGATGTAGAGTGCTTACAGAGCAGCCTGAACTTCTCTTCAGAAATAAATTGTAGAATAAGGGATGCATGGATAATTAACAGTACAGGAACAGGTTTTCTTTTCTGAAGTTTCTAAACTTTTTGGATAGAGCCTTAATTTAGTGTGTTACCAGTTTGAAGAAGCTGTTTGTACCCACTCCCTGTTTCTCTGAGAATGCCTGCCAGCAGGTAAAGTAATAATAAAAACTGTTTACACAGACAAAGATCTTACTCAGGTGTATTCAACTATAAATGTGGACTTCATTATGTTTGTTACTCAGATAAGAGTTTGCCTGAAATCAACTTACTTCTCAAAAGAAAAAGAACAGTTAATTTATAGTGCAATGAGCATTAATTCTCTGTTAAGTTTCTGCAGTGAAGCTACAGAATGTATTTCCTTAGCATGGAATGTTGTAAAGATATCAGTCCCTTCTCTTACAATTTGTCATGAAACAAAGTCCACACATAAAACCATTCTTTGAAGTGACATAACATCATAAAGTAATTGTCTAAAGTAATTACTACTGAGCTTTGAAGCAGTGTCCTTGTTTTTAGTTTGGTAGTTTCTGTGTAGGTTTTCAATGGATCTGAAGATGATCAAGGTCAATATTCAACTAATCAATCTTCAGTTAGACATTAACCCATTTTATTAATCAGTTTAGATACAGTTCATTTCATAATGATCGCAGTTCCGAAGTCCATGACTAAACTGTACAATATCTCAGTCACTGAAAATGCTGGATTAAAATATGAAAAGTTTCATCTATAAAGCCCTTTTCTCCTTTTTTGAGCAGAGCATTTGCACACAGATTTCTGTAACTTACTCCTGCCAAGTTTCATGCTCTAGTTCTAAAGAATTGGTGTGGCTTAACTTACTTCTTGTGAGTGAAGCTCCTAAGGGTTTTAAAGCTTTTTATTATTATTATTATTTTTATCATTGTCCTGTTTTCACTCTGGTTTAAGTTCACCATTAACTGGTTCTGATACCAGTTCTGACTGAAATCAGATCTGATTTGATTCTGTTTGAACAGTTTAAAACTGTGGCTTAAAATCAGTTTCAGCTTGAGAAATACAGTGGTTCATGCACGTCTTGATTTTCACATGACACCCTGCTTATGACACAGAGATGAATTTAATTAGAAGTAAAATATCAGTTATGAAAAGAATAAGGAGCAAAATAATTTTGGATCTAGTGGCATTTACTTGAAATAGATGTATAGATAGTCACATTGTATTCCCCAGCTGGGAAGTATTTATAACATGCATGCATATATGTATATTTATGTAGACAAGCATGTTGTATTATACGTGTCTGTGAATATGACATACAGATATATACGATTAGGCCTCAATGTGTTAAAACACAAATGCTATGATGTTTTTGGAAATTACTTGACATGTTTAAGCAAAAAGGATATTGCATCTAAAATATGGTTCTAAAATAAACTTCTGAGAAAACAGATACACCGACAAGAAGAAAAAGTAATTCCTGTCTAACAAGAGCATCATTTAGTTTATTATGTTTCTGTAAAGTTATATTAAATAGTACTCATAGAAAAAAACTTGGGAAGTTTTACAGTGAAGTGAAAACTCTAATAGAAACATATAAACTCTAATTCAGGTCTGAAACAGAAGCGGGAATACAGTTAAAGACAGACTAGCAAGGTAATTTTTATTTTTATTTTTATTTTTTCTTGCAGATATGCATATTACTATTCTGCAATTGCAGCTGGTGTTCTTGTTGCTGCTTATATCCAAACTTCATTTTGGACCCTAGCAGCAGGCCGACAAATAAAAAAAATTAGAGAAAAATTTTTTCATGCAATTATGAGACAGGAAATTGGATGGTTTGATGTAAATGACGTGGGAGAACTTAACACTCGTCTCATTGAGTAAGTGCACTATACCTTCTGCAATGTTATTTTATCTTATTACATATGTACAGATTGCAAATTTTTTATTTTTAAATTTCATTTACTTCATTGTGAATCTCATGCAAGTTATCTCACAGAAAGTCTCAGAGACTCAATTTGTGATAATTCTGATGCTGGACTGTCATAAAGTTATCAGAGAAGCATTGAGATAAGTTCCCTTGTGAACTCTGAGGATGACTAAAGCCTAACAGTATGAGATTAACCCAATGAAAAGAAGACACGGTTCAGTTCTGTGCACACTGGGAACTGAGCACAGTGATGACTGACCCCAGCTGTGAACATCTTGAACTGCTTGACAAGCTATTTCTTTCTCCTTGCCTACATGAAAGGATTTAGCTGTTCCTCCCAAATATACTACTGTTTCCAAATAGATCCAAAATTTGGAATAGTGATAAAGTGAGAGAACCTTTGCACTGCAAGCAGAATTTCAACCTTTTCAGAAGCAAACAGATGTATAGCGTTACATTTCACAAGAAATATGAAATTTTCTGTGATCATATTATATACTGCTCTATCTTTAAGCAAACTGTTGGCAAGTAATTGAACATAAAGACTATCTACACAGACTACTCCAGACTAATAAAGACTATCTACACAGATGCCCATATAACAAAACTGAAAATCTTGCTGTGCTTCCTACATTTACCATCCTGTCTGGATGTATTTTTTTTTTTTCAGTGATGTCTCCAAGATTAACGAAGGAATAGGTGATAAAATTGGATTGCTTGTCCAATCATTAACAACATTTGTGACAGGATTTATTGTTGGCCTCATAAGAGGATGGAAATTAACCCTTGTAATACTTGCAGTTAGTCCTGTCCTAGGACTTTCAGCAGCCATCTGGGCAAAGGTAGGCCACTATGCATTCAATGTCAGGTTTTATATAAAGGAAAGATAATGAAATGAATCTACAAGCCTGCAATTCTTACAGTTGGAATGTATTGCTTAGGAAATTATGATGGCTTTAGAGAACATCTATCTATGTACATAGGCTGTTGGGTTCACTGTATATAAATGCCCTCGAGTAGTTACAGTTTTATAATTCCAGTGGATTAGGCAGACTTTCTTTAATTTGAAGCTGTTTATGTCAGTATAGCATATTTTATGTGGAAAAGGATACAATATATACCAGCAAAATGCATGTCTGTAACTGTTTAAAACTTCATTCACGTTCAATTCTGATGAAAGAAATAATTGCACCTCCTGAAAAATAATCAAAGAAATTAGACCAAGCTTTGGTCTCAGACACATTTTCTTTTCAGAGTAGTTGGCAGCTTTGGTAAGAAATTCTAGGCAGATTTACATGAGAGAAGTACAATGGGATCAGAGTGTCTTACATCTGCAGTTTGGAAGCCTTCATTTTTTATAGTATTTTACTTCTCTTACATTTCAAAGATTATATAAGCTTTTTCTGTCTTGATGTGAGTGTGTTAGGGAAGAGGTAGGAGCAGAAAGGCACGTGCCACATACTAGCTGAGAGTGTTCACAGACTGTGGCCAATTAATGTAAGTCTTGAGCCCTCTGGTTAAGGCAGCCAGAGATGAGAAGGTGGCCTTAGGAGAGCCCACCAGCTCAGAGTAAGTGTTCATCTAATCTCCTGCACTTGGGTGAAAGCAGAGTGCAAAATTCAGCCCATAGATGTTGAGAATGGGTAATGTTAAATTATTTGATTGAATACTTTGTATAATTAAGAATTTCAATATCAAACACTCCTGCACCTATACATAATACAACCAGAAGTCTTCATGTTATAAGAAAGTCACAATGGCTTTTATCATAAAGTGCTTGAGTTCATTCTGTTTTTCTCAAGTCCAAATATTTGATCCTGCGTTAGGTTCTCTCTGCATTCACTGACAAAGAGCAAGCTGCATATGCAAAAGCAGGAGCTGTTGCAGAGGAAGTTCTTGGCGCAATCCGTACTGTAATAGCTTTTGGAGGGCAAGAAAAAGAAATCAAAAGGTAAGAGCATCTCTTGCTTTCATCAGCTGATTCTAAAGTACTCACTTCAGATGGTTTCAAATTTTCTTGCATCTTCACTGCTGAAAGTCTGCCCAAATAGGTATGCATTGTGCTTGCTACATTTCTAGGTAATGGGGCTGGAAATTGGCTGTTACTAACTTTTACAAGATCCATTATGTGTTGAATAGCAATTAGGGTGTTTTGTTTTTTTTTAAGAAATTGACAAATTAGGTTGATATATCATCTCCACTCTGGAAAGTGCATAAACTGCTACTTCAAATAGTAAGTGGCAGTTTTAGACAGAAAAGGCTGTGCCGTGAGAAGAGATGATGATATCTTTGGTTATCTGATTGTTCAGTAGTTGTGAGGGTTCTGCTAAACAATATTTTTATTTTCGCTATATTGTAAAACATAATTATTGTGATATATCTTAGTCTTTTATCTTAAGCTAACAAAGATAATCTCAAAACTTGTCACGAATGGTTCACAGTCAAAGTTCACTCAACCTCAGGTTATTTTAAGGAACTCGTATGCCCTCTCCTGAATTATGATACACTGGTTTTTTTGTTCTGTTTCGTTTTGTTTTCTGTCTGCCAGCTCAGCTGGCGTTGGCATTTTTGGAAATTACCTTAAGTTATCTCTATGCCTTACAATCAGGCCTACCTTTGTACGTTCTTAGGTTTATAATATTGTATTATCTTGTAGTATCTAAGTAATGTTCTTTTACTAATTCATCCAGTTTTTGGTGCTGTGTGCCATGGTACAAATCTAAGTGTATCTTGAACTTTTGCCTTTCTTCAGGTATCATAAAAATTTAGAAGATGCTAAACGCATTGGAATAAAAAAGGCTATTACAGCTAATATTTCTATGGGTGCTGCTTTCTTACTGATATATGCATCATATGCACTGGCCTTCTGGTATGGAACTACCTTGGTCTTAAGTGATGATTACACCATTGGCAAAGTTCTCACTGTAAGTATTTATCAGTAACTTCCCAATCATATTGAAAAATAATACTCTGAAGTGTATTTTCAGAACTTACTTAGGTTCTTTCAGGATGGTGTGCCAAATTGGCAAAATAGCTTCTTTTCTTTTTAACAAAAAAGTTTATTACCAAAAATGTCTACATGCTTTTTTGCTATAGTTTTTCAAAATCTACATCAAGCCAAATAAAATATTGATTATTTTCATCTGTTTCTACATCTTTTATGACTTCCATAAGTTCATACTGATATAGAAGCAGCTCAGTCAAAACTTGAAGTACAGTACCCTTCCTAGTTGATATTTATTTTCAGATTTGCAGGACTGAATATATTTTCAGGATGCAGAATGAAATAAACTTTAAAAAAAAAAAAAAAAAAAAGTTGTGTGTTCTAAATAGATAAGTTTACTGATTCTTTTCTTATATTTTGCTCCATACAACCCAGGAATCTCTTTTCAATATATTTAAAAAGCAAGGGGAAGGAAAATATACTTGTGACTAGAAAATATGTCACTACCTAACCAGAGGAAGAAAAGTGTAGCTCATACATCATAACTTAAATTCTTCTCTTGATGTGACAACCGTCCTACTTTCATATGAGATGTCAAAGAAATATGGTAAAAATATATTTCTTTAACCATGATGAAACCAGTCAGGATACCATATATGTATTTTTACATCCCTTTAAAGCTACCTGATTTTTCTTTATTTATGAATCACTCTGATTTGCAAAAATTGTCTCTGATGTGTGATACTGGCTCTTTTGAACTTTTGCAGTATGAGGCCTGTTTTTTTTTTAAGGGCAGGCAGGCATACAGAACGCCTTAGACAGGTTCAGACAATTGCTCATGCCCTTGTATGTAACTGTTTTCCGTTCAAAGTCTTTGCAATTAAATGTTGTCTATTTTGCAACTCATCAAACTGGAGTTTATATAACATGAATTAGAATGTGTGTTGCAAGTCTTGCACTGTATCACGAGGGCATCCAAGGGTATAAGAGGTTACAACACTTGGAAAATAGCACTGCAATATAATAAGTAATATGAAGGAAAAGTGGTAGAGTTAAAAAGAGCAGATCCTAGAGCCTGCACTTTTACCATATATTTGTTCAGTAAAAAAGTATAACAGATCATCATAATGTTAAATATAAACAAAAGTGGTAGAGGCTGGGATTAAAACTGGAATTAGCATTTTTGTGATGTATTACTGACAGATCTGATAAAGAAGAAAGCAGTTCTGTAAAAGGTATGTATATTAGAAGGACTTGCAGCTAATTTCACACAACTGTTAGAGAAATCTTCTTGAGCAAATGTGAAAATGTGATCAAAAAATGCCCATCAAAATCTCCATAGAAATATTTCAATGTTTGATGGAACCTTTCCCCAAAACTTAAAATAATTTATAAAAGGTTTCTGAATCTATTATTTTGTCAAGATGTAGGAAATTTAAAATGTCCTAAGTAAATGCTTCAGTTAACAGGTGGTTGTTTTTTTGTTTGTTTGTTTGTTCTTTTTGTTTGTTTGTTTTGTTTAGTTTAGGTTTTTGTTTAATGCATGTGTTCAAACAAAAATGAATTATCTTTGGAATATCTTTTGTCAAAGAATGTATTAGTACAATAAATCCTGAGACATCAAGTCTCAGGACTTTTTACACATTTTTTTATACATTTTTTTTCATAGAATTTGCAGGTTTCATTTTCAGTCATCTTTTCTGTCCTCATGAGGTTGTTTGCAGCATTCACATCATGCAGGAATACAGCTGGCTCTTAAGAAGTCCTTTTCTTAATCTTGTTCTCTGTTTAAGAGAGAACCTTTCATTTTTCCTGTAATTCTAGATTACTTAAACTTCCATACCAGGCACAGAACCTCTGACCCAAAGTTACCTAATGTAAATAAATAAACATAATTCTCTGCTTAAATGGGACCTGACACATGTCACCATAAACATTTCTTTCAGGTCTTTTTCTCTGTATTGATTGGAGCTTTCAGTATTGGACAGACTGCCCCAAGCATAGAGGCATTTGCTAATGCAAGAGGAGCAGCCTATGCAGTCTTTAATATCATAGACAATGTGAGTATCTTTGGTCTTGCTCAGAGACCATTCTTTTTAAAATGCAGGTAATATTTATGGATATGAAATTAGTAAAAATAAATAAGATTGAGTAAAATAAGATGTAATTCAAATATCTATCTGATGTTTTGAAAACATATTTCAATATCGACATGGATAAAATAACATAGAATAATGGCAGCGTCAAATTTTAACCTGATATACATATAGGAGGCCTATTTAAGACTGGAAGGAAAATCAACATATTTTTAAATTAGATTCTGTGCAACAAAGGTGGAAAATGGAACTTTCCTATATTTAAATAATTGAGAATATATTTGTTAAATTGTTAATAAATAAAAAGTCTAATTTTACTGCTGCTGCATATTTAGTAATTTACTGCAATAGTTAACTTCTAATTTTATCCAATTTTGGCAATACTAAAAAGCTCATTTATTTTCTCAGAAGCATAAATATATTCATAAAAGCAGATAGAATGTATAGTTATTAGTCAGTCCCTCTTTGTCTTTTAGTTATTGTTTCTTGCTTCAAAGATAACAGTATTGGATCACTGGATCTCTTAGTGTTGGAGGTACCCTGTAATGCTTTTACCATGAAGGTCACATCTAGTGACATATAGAGATGTGATTACAGTTGATGCAGGTATATGGGCATAGTGTCAAAGGCTAGTAGTGACACCACCAGCAGCATGAATGTCAGCAAATCTATAAAACACAAGCGGGTAACCTGGTAACATACTTTATTGGACAGGAGAGTCTGAAATCAGGGATGCTGTGATTTTATGAGCTAATGAAGTTGTATAAAATGAAATTACATTATTTTGGATTATTTGTACATACTTCAAATTCTAGACCTACCTTTGATGATAATGCAAACAGAAGTAATTAAGCACTCTGTTTCTGCTTAATGATTTTTACTTAATGGTCAGTGAATCAGTTCTTTCTCACAAAATGGTTACAGCAGAAAGGCAAAGCTCTACATGAACAGAGTCTGAACATCTCATTGGAAGTGATCTGTTCAGGTTAATCAGGCAGTGGAATGAATCTCAAATTACAGCTAGCTGTGGGTACATTCTTAAAGACAATATATTAAATTCACACAAAATGTTAAATAGAGAAATTATAAAAGTATTTTGCATTAACATAGCAGAAATGTAGTAATGAGGCAGCAAACCATGCAACATACATGTTTCAGAAGTCTCACTCTCTAAATAAATTTAAATATCTATCTATATTTATTATATTTACATTATATCTCTACAGAATAATGGTGCACTCTAAGACTTCTTTATGAAACAAAAAAATTATTAGGAAGTAATTTTTTAATTTTTTTTTCTCTGCACATTTTATTTCACACAGGAACCTCAAATTGATAGTTATTCAGAGACAGGCTACAAACCAGACCACATTAAAGGGAACTTGGAGTTCCAAAATGTTCACTTCAGTTACCCATCCAGACCAGATGTTCAGGTATTGTAAATGAAACTTGATATTTATTACAGTTAACCATGTGGAGAAAAAAAAAAAAAAAGTCACATAAATAAAATTTTCTTGAAAATGTAACAGTTCCAGGTTGACTCTCTAAATCATGTACAACTACCTTGTCATCACAACTATTTAACCTGGAATTATTTGTACCCTAGCTAAATGTGCTTTTCTGAATAAAGCCATAGTCAGTGTGACTATGTGATAAAACTTCAAAATTTATTGCTATCATAATCTTACTTTATACATCTAATCCAAGTGTTTATGCATAATAATAATGACAGTGGATTTCAAAAATATCTGCAATGCAGCTCTGTTAAGACTATATCTCAATCAACTGAATAAAGCAGATCCAGGAAGGACTTGTTATATGTGACCTGGAGATCAGAATTTGCATTTCTCTGTCTAGACAGAAAAAAAAAAAAAAAAAGAAAGTTTGCTTTTGTAAAGTGTTGTCATAAAACCGGAGTCTTAATGGAGTGAAGGTTGAACATATTTGAATGATTTCCGAAAATACTTTAATAAAGAGTGTCTTTGCACTATATAATTATTTCCTTCCCTACCGTGAAGGAAAATCACTGATCTAACTAAAGGGATCTTAGTTTTGATAGGCCAAAAGGAAAGACATAGTTTTCTTTATAAGCCATTTTTACTCATAAATGTTTAAAAAAGACTTTGGCTTTTCCTTCTATCAGAAAAGTTAATCAAGTAGTTGATTTTTCTTCATATAGAAATATGAATAAAAAGGTATTTATTGATATCAGTGGGTTATTTTCTAAGTTTATACAGGTATGATATGAACAAAGACATTTCTCCCCTCTCATTTCAGACACTATAATTATATGAAGCTAAGGCTACACCAATTAAGAAAAGGAAAATTAAGAGGTCAAATAACTCAGAGGAGTTCATTTCTGCCTAAATTTTACCTACCTGATGTTAAAGTTAACTCTTCTTTGCAACAGGATTAAGTACAGCAAAATAACTGACAGGCATGAAGAAGACTGCAAGTTACTTCCTATCTCGTTAGACAGGTTTATTTGCTGCCCTTACTCTCTCTTCTCTGTTTGCTTTAAGTTGGTAGAAATAGTCTAAATGGATTCAATTGTGGATATTATTTTGGTATAGGAAAAAAGTTCTGATCACAGAAATCAGTGTAAAGTTATTTGTATGTGTCTCTTGTCCCCAAAGAGTGAGATACATTTCACTTGTGAAGCACACAGATTGTTACTAAGGGTGAAGAGGCAGTGGTAGTGCTGAGAGTAGATATCTGTGAAGAAAGAGATGCTGATGAGGACACATGGCTGCAATGCATTGGGAAGTACATTTGGGGCACTATTGGAATGCATCAATGCATGGTTGTACATTCGGAATGGAGAAATAAACTTACCCCAGATGTGGATGCTATCATTCAGGTTTGCATAGTTCATTGTAGCTTAGTCCTTCTAGAACACTAATTAGCATAAATATGCTTTTCTCCATTTCAATATTTATTCCAACCAAGTAAGTTGTATAAAGTAGTGAAAGACTCCTTTACAAGTTGTTTATACAAAGTGTTTTTATTTAAACTTTATTCCTTTTTTTCCCCATTATTGTATACTCACACTACTCAGGTGAGCAGGTTAAGCAGAAACTTGGGTAAAAATAAGTAAACATTGCACATGGATGATGTGTATCTGTTCTCCAGACCCACTACACAGCCCAATACAGGTTATGTTCTTAAAAATAAAATTAAATAGCAATTACACCAAAGAGCTACATATATTCTTTCTACAAGTCCCAAGAAAGGCAAAACGTATCTTCCATGGCTGTGAAATTACATATTTTATGGTGACTAGTACAAATATGTATATATATATATACATACATATATTTATATAATCTTATATGTATATAGCCTAATATATATATATATATATATATATATATATATAAACTTTTGGCAACCTTTCTTATACATACAGATACTGAAAGGCTTGAATCTCAAGGTCAACTGTGGCCAGACAGTAGCCCTGGTTGGTGGCAGTGGCTGTGGGAAAAGTACAACTGTTCAGCTCATCCAGAGATTTTACGATCCCAAGGAAGGCATGGTAAGACACCTCAAGCCAGATGACTGCTCTGTGCGTCGCAGTTGTTCAAAGTCAGCTTCTGGTCTCGTTGCCCTTGATCAAATGACACGGTCAAGTCTCCCGTCAAAAGCCATGTGCCAGCCTGGGGAGAGAGAGTCCTTGACCAGAACGCTTAGTAAATGGGTTGTGTCCGCTTCCTTTCTTTAGATTACCATTGATGGGCAGGATATTAAGACCCTAAATGTAAGATATCTGCGGGAGATTATTGGTGTGGTGAATCAGGAGCCCGTGCTGTTTGCTACTACCATTGCAGAAAATATTCGCTACGGCCGAGAGGATGTCACCATGGAAGAAATTGAGAAAGCTACCAAGGAAGCTAACGCTTATGATTTCATCATGAAGCTACCCAAGGTAAGCAAGCCGCTGTCCTGCTGAAATAATTTCCCTTCAACCTACTCACACCAAAGAGTTCCTCAGAAGGGATTTTCCTTAGCAGATTAAGCTGTTCCCAGAGCTATGAATGTGCAGAGCTATGCAGAGCTTCCTCGTAACTTTTGAGAATAATGTTAATTTTGACATAAAATGAGCATTTGGAGAACTATGAGAGTTCTGTAGGCACAAACCATTGGGTGGTTTATTTAAGTGGATGCTTAATGCTCAGTGTTTTAGAGGAAGGAGAAGATGCTGCCGGGGCTACTAACACAGATGTGCCGTTTCTTTACATTGCCTTTCTGTGGTGAAAGGACCGTGCCACTGACTGTTGTGCAAACGTGTTTGGTTGTCTTGTAGAAGTTTGAAACCGTGGTTGGAGAAAGAGGGGCACAGCTGAGCGGAGGCCAGAAGCAAAGAATAGCAATTGCCCGAGCTCTGGTTCGCAATCCCAAAATTCTTCTGCTTGATGAGGCAACGTCAGCTTTGGATACTGGGAGTGAATCAGTTGTGCAGGCAGCACTTGACAAGGTCAGTATTGCTTGTTTGTTTAAAGAGCTGCAAAAAATAGAGACTCCTAAAAAGTATAAGGTAATTGCCTGAATTTGCAAATAATCTCTGCTCATTCAAAGATTGGGAAGTGGTCAGTATTGCTATGAAATCAAGTAGATGAGGAGGAGCTGAATATGACATTTATCGAAAGAGCTGCAAGAAATAGAGACCCTTATAGTACAAAAGGTAAACTTGATTTTGGCAAATATTTTCTGTACTGAGAATTTTTGGGACCCTAACTTGAACAATTTTTGAATATACTTAGAAATATTCATGAAAAATGTTATTTCTAGGCAAGGGAAGGACGCACCACGATTGTAGTAGCTCATCGCCTGTCAACAGTCCGAAATGCAGATCTTATAGCTGTGTTTGAAAGTGGAATTATCACAGAAGAAGGGAATCATTTTAAACTGATTGAAAGAAAGGGAATCTACTACAAACTTGTTAACATGCAGGTACTTTTTTACCCACTTTTGCCTCATTTCTTTTTTGTGTTCCATTGAATGCTCTCAGAAATACTGGGAATTCTGCAGCCTATTTTGTTAAGCGCAAACAAATATTTGACAGAGAAAACCACAAGATTTTATAGCAGACCTATTTCAACCCAGGACAGTACATTTTTACTATAGTGATTTAAAAGATTTTTCTATATTCTCCTATTAGGCAGCTAACATCACTAACTTGTAATAAAAGGTAGAGCACAGTAGTTGATTACCAGAGGAATACAGCGTGCGTATTTAAGGTATTTGATTATAATCCTTCACAATGAGGTTCTTAAACAAAAAAAAAACAAACAAGAAAACAAAAAGTTTAGGAATAGGAATAGAAGAAAAGCAATTCAGGTTATGATGAGTGAAAAATATGTACACTTACGGTTAGGTAGTCAGAAACAAATAGATTGGAAATTAAAAATCAAACAAATATCAGAAATGTATTAGTTAATAAGTGAATAAAAAGTACTTTTCATACATC
The DNA here is from genome assembly GCF_009769625.2 of Cygnus olor. Taxonomy (NCBI): domain Eukaryota; kingdom Metazoa; phylum Chordata; class Aves; order Anseriformes; family Anatidae; genus Cygnus; species Cygnus olor. The sequence goes on along the minus strand of NC_049170.1, from coordinate 22,965,324 downwards.
CCAATATCAGTTGTGATAATTAGGTTATACCTGAGCTTTGCCATAGTCTTCTGTACCACTGGTGTTTTAATGCATAACCATCACACCCATTAAGGAAACTGAAAGAGGTACCTAAGTGTGTCAGACTGAAAAGGGTGAACTAGGCCAATTAAAACATTTATTCTCATAAAATGAGAATGCATTTGGTCACCTTAGATTTAAAGTAATTTTGTATTCAGGTAAATGTGATAAAGGGAAAAATTAGGAAATGTAAAATTAAAAAAAATAAAATAAAAACAATTTCTATAACTTTCACCAAAAAAAAAAAATAATTAAGGAATCAGAAAAAAAATGGAGAGAGAGAAAAAAAAAGTAATTTTTATTATTAGCATGAAAAGCAAGAAGGAAAATAGGAAAAAGAAAGGAATACAAGCTGAAGGCAAATTTTAATGCAATTGCCATTATTACCCTCAGTAGTGGGTAGACATTTGTTCATTGTGCCAAAGACACTGGCAAAACTACCACCAAAAGTAAAGCTTTTTTCTAGACTGTTCAAGTTTTTCAGTCAAAATCTCTTTTCAACTTGTACTGTCCTGAACTATTACATTTAAAGTCAAGAACTGTTCACAGTGCTCTACACTGGAGAGGAGTCATTTTTTCTCACTTCACGGATAAACTGTATCCCCTGAGAATTCTCAAAACGATACTGAGATGAGTGCAAATGGTTCACACAACTTAAAACCCTGTTAGGAATTAATTCATACTTCCACTCCTCTGCCCTCCACCTAGAGTAAATATTTCCTTGACAGGTTTGATACTCGTATATGAATCCAGCTCTGAAGATTGAGATCTACATAATTACAGTACAATTTTTCATATCTGCTCATAGCATTATGCATTGTTCTGCCCGTATCTCTTTCCACTGAATTGTGATTTTAGTTACCTTTACTTTGATTTCCTCATAATTTTGAAAGTTCAAAGTACTATATCCATAATTAATCTCAGTGTTATGTTTTTCCCTGTTTCAGACAATAGAAGCTGAAGATCCATCATTGGAAAAAGGTGAGAATGCAGGCAGTGTTAAAAAAAGTGAGTCTGAACTGGAACAGGAAGAATCCTTAATGAAAGGTCTGAGAAGACGATCAACTCGCAGAAGCATGAAAAAACCAGGAGAAAAGAATGATGATGCTGATGTGAAAAATAATTCACCTGTAAGTATCTTTGCAGAGCTGTTAGTGAACTTTAGTTTCTTCCAACTAAGTGTATTCATGCTGCTGCTCTAGAAAGGTACAAGAAGAAAGAAGCATTTTCTAGCTTCTAGTGAAACAAATTAGATTTTTTCTAATTTTAAATTGCTTTTGACTGATAGTATTCCTAACTTCCTAACTTTTGTTATCTCACCATGAACAATTGTACAAATAAAATAGGACTTTTAAAATCTATAACTAGGATACATTTATTCTTGAAAATCACTTTGCTATAAAACATATATATCCGTATAGCATACAGACATAGTATATATGGGTTAAACATTCATATTTAGATCAGAAACAAAACATTTGCCCCAACATACAACTCTTGCAACAAATCTGGAATATCAGAGGATTTTGTTCATACCTGCAGCAAATACTTTGCCATCTGTTAAAATTGCTCAATGGACGATTACTGGAATTAGTCTAGTTACGGATTACACACAGGAATATGCTAGGAATTAATAGTTCAGTCACAACTAAACAATACCAAGAGTATTGATCAATAAAAATTACATGATTAAGCTAAGATGTTATGACAAGAATCACAGATATGTTTTAACAGCTCTTTCTTCGTAATATAAAGATTATAAAAATAAATGTTTAATGAGTTAATTATTTGTTATTAAAAAGTATATGTTTCAGTTTTTCCTGAATGTATCCTGGGAGTAGGAAATCAGCTATTAATTGTTCTTTTTGTCATATTTCTCCAAGCACATATATTTTTTTCCTAACCATTCTTTAGGATGAAGAATTACCTCCAGCTTCATTTCTGAAAATTATGAGGTTGAACAAAACTGAGTGGCCATACTTTGTAGCTGGAACTATCTGTGCAATTATCAATGGAGCTTTACAACCCGCGTTTTCAGTCATATTTTCAGAAATTATAGGGGTAAGTTCAAATAAAGTATATAAAAATCTATATGGCCCATAAAACTTATTTCTAAGAAACCTAGGTCTTAAAGAATCACTGAATTATGAAACTGAGGAGTGGATGAAGCACTATTACAAAAAATCTTAAGAACTATATAAGTTTACAAAATCCTAAAAATCTTGTTACAAATTGAATTTTTCTTCTGACACCTACAATAATTTGCAATATATACTCAATTTTTTAATGTATATAAATGAATATCAAAAATACTTATGAGAAGTATCAGAGTATTTTAGATTAGTTGTTTAAAAAAATGATATTTTAAATATTATTTTATAGATTTTTTCAGAAACTAATGAGAAGGTTTTGAGAGAAAAGAGCAACTTATATTCACTGCTGTTTTTAGCACTTGGGATCATTTCCTTTTTTACTTTCTTTTTTCAGGTATGTACTATTATTTTAGCTTTATTATAATTGTTCTAGATTTGTTATATTTATCATATAAATTTATATTACTATATTTTTAGCCTTATTATAATATGTTGCACTATAATTTCTGGATATGTTTAATTTTGTATAATTTTATCAATTAAATGATTCTGCACAGTGAGATGATAAAGTTTACTTGGAAGAGTAGCATAAATGTATATCTAGTCTGAACTTCTGATGGTGCATGTCCATCACAACCAAGGAGCAGAGGCCGGCACCTCCCTCTGCGCCTCCCCTCCTCAGGAGGCTGCCCAGAGCCATGAGGCCGCCTCTCGGCCTCTTCTTCTCCACACCAGACAGCACAGGTGTCCCCAGCCTCTCCTCACAGGACAGCCCTTCCAGCCCTCTTGCAGCCTGTGCCCCACTCTGGGCGCTGTCAGGGCCCTGAACATGCTTTTCTGTGGTGGAGCCCAGACCCACACACAGCAGTCGAGGTGGGGCCGCACCACGCTCAGTGCAGCAGGAGGGAGGATCACCTCTTCTGGCCGGCTGGCTGTGCTGTGCTCAGGGCACCCCAAAATGGGGTTTGCCCTCCCGGCTGCCAGGGCATGCTGCTGGCTCACGCTGCGCCTGCTGTCACCGGCACCCCCAGGTCCCTTTCTGCTGAGCTGCTCCCCAGCCACTCGTCGCCCACCCTGGGCCTGGGCCTGGCATCACTCCGTCCCAGCTGCAGCACCCGGCATTTACCCTTGTTGAATTCCATGCCACTGATGACTGCCCAGTGCTCCAGTCTGTCTAGATCCCTCTGCAAGGCCTCTCATCCCTCCAGGGAGTAAACAGTACCTCCCAGTTTAGTGTCATCAGCAAACTTGCTGAGGATGCATTCCACTCCTGCATCCAGATCACTGACAAAAATGTTGAAAAGGACTGTCCCTAGAACTGAGCCCTGTGAAACACTGCTCGTGTCCACCAGGCAGAGGTAGCCCCATTCACTACAACCCTTTGAGCTCCAATGTCAAACCAGTTCATCACCCAGCACAGCATGAACCTCTTTATCGACAATTTCTCCAGAAGGATGCTGTGAGGGATCCTATCAAAGGCCTTACTGAAATCCAGAAAGATTACATCCAATCCCTTCCATTTGTCTACCAAGCAGGTGACCTTATAATAGAAGGCGACCAAATTACTAAGGCAGGACTTTCCCTTGATGAACCCATGTTGACTATGCCTGATAATAGCTTTGTTCTTTAAATGCCCTTCAGTATATCCCAGGACAATCTTCTCTATAACTTTTCCAAGGACTGAGGTTAGACTAACAGGACTGTAGTTTCCTGGTTTCCTAAGTTTTCTTTAATTACCTTTTTGTAGATTTCCTTTTGGTAATTCCCCTTTTGTAAATGGCTAGTTTCCAGCCAACAAGGACCGCCCCGAACTTCGGTAAATTCTTGACAGTCCAGCTATAATGTCTGCTAGTTCCTTCAGCCCTCTGAGGTGAATCCCACCTGGCCTCATAGACTTACGAACGTTAAATATGAGTGGGAAGAGTTGATTGAGAGATGACACCGCCAAATTAATAAGAATGAAAAAAAATATTTAAAACATTCTTATAATCTCCTAATATAGTGTCCATTCCGTGATGTTCTTTTGTTATTTTTTCTAAGTTACACTGTTGTGCAAATTTACTGACAGTATAGGAGCACACCTATGCCAATGATCAAACTTAACTGAGAAATATTTGTTGATCAGCATATGCCATAACAATTTTTTCTTAGTATTATATAGTACAGTTGCATCTGTGTTTTGACTTTTAAAAGCATTAAATTTCACAAATGCAGATATTTTTATTCACATAAATTTGTTAATGAGCAAAACAAAGATAATCATAAACATTGATAATCCTAACAAAAATGCAGGAAGATTGTATCTTCCAAAATTTTAACCACCATATTTCTTTGTTTATCTTGTTAAGTTGATTGATATTAATAGTTAAACATATGTTCAATTCATTATAAAACATTAGTTATGTATTACTACCGATACTACCGATGTCAGGTTGTATTAGGATCCCAGGAAAGAAACCATAATTCCATTGGAGTCAATGGGAAATCTGCCATTGACCTCAGTGAACCCAGATTTCCCTATGAAGTCTTTAAACTAAAGGCCACCTGTTTAAATCTGACTTAGGTCAACCTGATAAAAATGCAGTCAAAAGGTTCATTAGTGGTCTTTTTCTTGAAGCATGCTGGTATAGCAGTGCTGGGAAATACTGCTAGGCTGGTTTATTTCACTGAGAAATATAATTGAACATCTGTACTGTGAACCAATTGGATTTTATGAATGTTAAACCTCATTTTGTGTTTTGTGTGATCATAACTGCAGTAATTTGTATTTTGATATTGTAGAGACAATGTATCTAAAATATTTATTGAATAAATACAATCTAATTGTACGCTAATTGTATATTATAATTCTTCTCAAACAGGGTTTCACATTTGGCAAAGCTGGAGAAATTCTTACAATGAGGCTTCGATTCATTGCATTTAAAGCAATGCTTAGACAGGTAAAGACAGTAAATATTCTAATTTGCAGTATTTTAACAATAATTAGTTGTATATCTCTAGAATATCTGTATTCTACTTTATTCTACCATATTATGACTTATCTACAAAGAAAATTTTTTTTCAAGTTTTGAAACCAATATTGTTAGTTACATGGGGTTCAGTAAAGTATCTGTAAAGAAAGTTCTTATATTGATTTAAGAGTCTTTTTATGTACTCCTTGCAAAGCCTCAGACTCACAGCCAAGTCGTTATGGCTTAACATTAACACCAGCCAAAATCCATGTGTTCAGATGCTTGCTCGGCTTCCTTGGTGCCCTTTCTCCCCAGTCATTCTATAATTACAGTATAAATCAAATGTTTGGTCTCACAGTGAATATGTTATAAGCTGTGTAACTAATCCCCGATCAAATGGCTTAGATCAGATAGTTTCAATATGGGAGAAACAAAACAATGGATCAGGAGTTTTTACTTTTAAAATACTTTCCATTTAATCCATCCCCAAAGAGCTTTGCAGTTGTGAAGGAATGTGACTTAAGAGTCATCTCCCCCTGGAAGGTGCAGTTTCAATAGCTCTCAGGGAGGGCCTATTTTGTTTTTGGGAATTCCACAGGTGGCTCTCCTTCCCTCTCAGCAATGGCAGAATACACATCAGATCATCCACAAGTATACGCTTGTTTCTAGCATATTGATTGTACAATGAAGGATTTAGACTTAAATATGCAGAAATGATGCACCAGACAGACATACATAGTCTTCTAACACTGAATTAGCTAGGTCTCAGTTTTACTTTCAGGCTTACATTAAATACACAAAATCTGGTCCTAAGAAAAATGCTTCTTATTGTAGGACATGGCCTGGTTTGATGATTCTAAAACAGCACTGGAGCGTTAACTACAAGACTTGCTAATGATGCCTCACAAGTGAAAGGAGTAAGTAAAATTTTGGTTTGGAATTTTTCATATTTGATTTAGTACATAGTAAAGTTGGAGCAGGGATTTGACTGGTTGGTTAACAGTCTTGAATTTGACAACAAAAAAAATCTGCTATTAATGGTTATATGATAGCTGGTATAGAATGCACTGATGTGTTTTACAACAATGTAAGTAATATATGGTTACAAAAAAATATCCGAGCAAACCTTCTTTCAGGATTACTATCAGGATACTGTGCTGTATTGTGATCTTCATTATTAAACAAATTCACCAGGAATCACTTTACGCAAGATATTCATATAAGTTTGTTGTTCAGTTTATGTCAGACCTCCAATTTTTTTAATTGTACAGATTCCTTATATATATTAAAAAAAAAATAAATAGACATAATAGCAATAAACTTGGAGATTCTTTAGAATTAATTTGTGGACTTTCAGAAATCTATAATCCTATGCTGAAGAGCACTGAATGAATTGTGCGTACATGCTTAAATTACAAGACTATCTTTTTTTTCCTTTCTGGCTAGATGAAGTTACATGCTTTTTTTCTGAAGTGAAGAGTTCTGTTTTATCTCTGATATTATTTGCACGATATCAATTAAACATTTAATTTTCTTCTTCATTGGTCTCTGTGTTATGTTATATAAGCTGTCTTCATGATCTGTGAAATGTGACATTTTAATGTTTAGCTGTAAATATAAATGTCTGACATGCTTAAAGTCTGTTTAGCTTCATAAGCTGACTTTAGAAATTGCAGTGAAAATTTAAGTAATCAGAATATGGGGAGAGGAAAAAATAATTGTGAACCAGATAATATTTTACAAAATAATTTAAGAAATTCCCATGTCAAAAAATTGCAAAACTGCATTAAGAATTTCTAAATATTTCTTGGAAAATCAGAAATGATATGGGTGTAAATGTTTTCATGGTCTAAGATGTTGATATTTTAGCAAAAAATGTCTTTTTTCTTTCCCTAGGCAACTGGTGTCAGATTAGCATTAATTGCCCAAAACATAGCTAACCTGGGAACTGGAATTATTATATCATTAATTTATGGCTGGCAGCTGACCCTGTTACTTTTAGCGGTGGTGCCAGTCATCGCAGTGGCAGGAATGATCGAAATGAAGATGTTGGCTGGGCATGCTAAAAAAGATAAAGTAGAGCTGGAAGCTGCAGGAAAGGTGGGTCTAGTGAATTTTGTCTATTTTTGTGTAATATCAGTCATGTTTACCAAGCCACTGATAATGGATATATTGCTTCCAAATACAGAAGATATCATAATATGTAACTTCCAGAGATGGCCAGACTCTGTAGTTACACTAGTGGGCCAACAGAACATAACAGCTCTTCAATAATAATTGAAGACTTATATAACTAACTGATAGTTATTTTTGTAATTGATAAACCCCAGAATGTGCTAAGCACTGTTCAGGAACATCTTTTTCCTGTCTGTTCCAATCATCTCTTGTTTTCCTTATTTTGCATCACTCTTCATTTTGACATTCCTTTTTTTCCCTTTTCTTGCATCCTTCTTTTGGCATATCATCTGTTTTATATATATTATACTGCTCTTTTTATTTTCTTTGTTCTCTTTCCTCTTACTAATGTTTGCAGGGATAATATGTGTATATCCACTGGTTTCTGAATCTGTCTGCCATTCATTTATTTCTTGAATGGAAGAGAAAGATGAGAGTTGAAAAACAAGAAGGCTAGACTTTTGTTTAAGAAATTAGAGGAAGGCATTTAATGTCACTTCATTCCAAAAATCCTTTTGGGACAGAACAACTATTTCATCACTTCCCTGATATTTACTTTCTTCAAGGTAAAACTTTTGTAATCTTCCTTCATATGTCTTACTGTTTTCAAAAGTTGTTGAGAAGAGTCATTTGTCTAAGGACATGCACATAAGGAGTGGTATTAATCTTCAGATTAAATGTATGTGTCTGCAGACATGCTAGTAGTATAATGTTCCCCTTATACTTATTGGAGATCCCAGGGTATCTGAGAGGCCTCCAGTTGCCATTTCAGAAGGGTATGGGTCTACTCTGTGTTCTGTGTCATGTCTGCTATACCTTTCCCTAATGTTTTGGGTATCCTAGAGCATCTCTAATGGCAAAATACACCTACATGTGGGCAACTGAATTTTGCTCCTACCCACTTCAATTAATGATCCTAGAGAAAGAGGCTGTGTGAATAGGTATTCATTGGTGGCTTAGACACTTAAAGACAGGTGTCTTAACCTGGATCTGAATCCCCCCAGTAACTCCTATTTACTGAATTTATTTTATTTCCTTCCATCATGTCTGTAGGTTAAGTTGTTAAGAAATGGTTTTTGCCTTCCAAGTCAACAGGATGTTGTAATGATCTTTCCATGGGCTTTTAAGTATAAGCCGAAGAATGCATTTCCTTTCCTTTCAACTAATTACATTTATTCTGCTTCTTCTTTCTAACTGTTGTGCATTTGTTTAGTATTTTTTTTGTTTTAATATATGACAGGAAAAAGACTGACACTTCTTGAAATAGTTTTTATAGATATTTATCTATATTTATTATAGGATTTCCTAATTCAGCAGACTGTGAAAACATTAGCACAGGTGTTACAAAAAACTAATGATTTTTGGCAGTGCTTGAGAAAATACTTAATTTTCTTAGCAGTGTATGAGTTTCCCCTCTCAGGACAAGCAAGCACTAGACCACAGGCATTTTGTTCAATTACAAGAATATATAAAATCAGTCTTCTTCAGTGAAAACCGGGTTCTACCTGGAAAATTTGCTTTCTGAAAAATCTTGCTAAACTTCTGTTACTAAGAACACTACGTGACTACTCCTTTGAGTTTTGGTGAGACAATATAACTAAGAAGAATAAACTCTATTTCACTTCTTTGATATCATTAGCACTGTGTATTACATTCAAATCAATAAATTACTTATTTTATAGCAAATTTTCAAACACTGGCACAAGCTATAAGATCCTGAGGCTATCAGACAATTATATCCTTATATTTTAGAACAAAGATAACAGTACCACAGTTTTAAAATCTTTGGTAATAGCTCGTGGAAAAAAAAAATGCTTCCAGGTCTGTATTTTGTATTTTTTGTTAGATATAAGTAGTGGGGTACTGAGGTTATTTGCTCTTCTGTTTTAAACTGCAGGCATCTGAACTGTATGGTGACATATGATAAATCCAGTCTCCTATGAGGCATAATATACAGAATCACTTTTCAGAACAAAATTTCATTCTGTTACAGTACAATAACTTTTTAGAAGTGCTTATGCTTCTCCCTGAAGCTTCTGTCCTGCTTTTGGCATGAGTCCTCTGTTCAGAAATCTTTGTACAGAACAAGAACATTGCTGACTTCTAGGCACAACCTGGAAACGGAGGGGGTTCAGGGAACTAGCTCCAGAGAAACACAGTGTTTCAAAGCACTGGTTCTCAAAGAGCTTTATCAAAAATGTGAGCCGTATAATGCTGCAAATGTAATAACAGTAATATATAGAATAAATGCATATCTATGCGTTCTAAAATTACAATATAAAATAATGTTACTATAGAACTTTGAAGTTTTAAGATGTTAAAAATATTATCAGTCTGTTAGGGGAAAAAAAAAATCCCCATGGTTTCAAATACTGAGGTGCAAAGAATCAGGGGCCTCACTACACCTGTGGGGAAACCCCAAGCATAAATAGAAATTCAGTGCTGAAAATCACTTGCTGTGAATTTGTACGGTATTTACATTAATGAGAGAGCTCTGCTACCTATCATACCATCCAATCCATCCTTAGAAATGAGGCTGCTGGGCAACTGAATAGAACCCAGATATAGGTGTTTAACACCATTTGAGCTGCATTAGGGTACTGAAGACATCTATCCATATAGGATTGTCAGATATAATACAGTATGTGTGAGAATCCTTGCCCTCTCAGCAATAGCAGTTGAGGCTGCCTGGAATGCCCAACACACCATTGCACTGGAGGCAGTATGTGGGTCGTGGACTCAAGCCCAGTGTTTCAAGCAGAGGTAAATAGAGCAATAGCTCTGGTGTCTAGGATGTGTTTATTCCAGATGTTTCCTATTGGCCGTTTCTAAGAATTGTCCTCTTCTACATGCATATGGACTGAATTGACCATACAGGCTTCTAGCCTCACTGTGTGGTCATTGAAGAAGACTTTATGGGCACCTATATAGATGCAATAGATTACATAAGAGCCTTGATTCAATTGCTCCCATCTAGGTGTCCATTGCCTTCAAAAGTTTCTAGATACCTTTGTGTGTGCAAATGACTCAAGTCTGAAGAATCTGAAAGTTTAAAGAAGATGTTATTGATGAGATCAAATATTTACTGCTGAGATCTAAGTTAGGCCCTTGACATATAAATAACCCAGACATTCAGAATACAGTCCACATTTAGCGGACTCAAAGTTGAATGCTAAACTGCCATTTTTCTCATCTAATATCCATAATTGTCACTGGTGTCCAGCAGGTTTCACTACCTGTTTGGAGAACACTAGAGAAATCTTATCAGAGTATCATATGAAAATCTCACCAACGTAAAAAATAAAAAATAAAAAATTACTTTTGATATCATAGATCAATGATTTAATAACAATTATAAAAATTATCAAACTGTATTCTAGTAGACTTTTATTAAGTTACAATAAAGAACCGCAACATGATTTTAACTTCCAGTTAAAACATTTGTGTTTCTATTGCAGATTGCCACAGAAGCCATAGAAAATATTCGAACTGTTGTTAGTTTGACCAGAGAAAGAAAATTTGAATATATGTATGGAGAACATTTGCATGTACCATACAGGTATAAAAAGAAAGAACTAAACTAAAAAATGCCAACTGTATTTTAACTATAGAATAAATTACAAATATTTACTTATACTAACAATTTTTGTTAGTGTGTTTTAGTTAGTATATTCCCACCTCGAAGTTACTGACAAGATTTTGAATATTTTTATTAACAAAGGCAGTCACTAGAAAACATAGTAGTTTTTGTACTTTGATTAATTAATTTTCTGTGGTAATATTGGTATCTTCTACAGAAATATCACTTGGTTTGAAAAAAATTAGTTTTATGTAAACTTTGGAAGTCATCTAATCCAACCTCCAACCTAAGGTGTTTCAAGTATTTAATTAAAATCTTTCTATGCAAATTGAGTATTTCATTAAGCCACTTCTGAAAGTTTGAATAGGATTGAAAACTTTTAAATAATTACCTACTGGTTTGTGACTGAAAAAAAAAAAAAAGTCTCCTTGAACTAAGACAAAATTAAAAAGTCTTAAAATGAAAAAAAAAAAAGATATTGTCAGCTAAACTTTTATTTTTTCTATAATGAAATGATGAAATGTTTAATTCTCAGATAGCCATGAGAAAAGTGAAGGAAATGACAACATATATGTTAGGAGACAAACAAGAAGGGATGTTTCTAATACACCTGCCATAATAATTGAGGTTTATCTAGCAACCTGTGAAAGAAAATATTCAACCTATATCCAACAGATTGCAGGACAGTACCTAACCATTCTCAGGCTTGACATTTATGGGATTTCTCCAAGACTTTCATCTTAATGTTGTTCTACTAAGTATCGTCAACTTTTTCTTCAGGAAACAGGACGTATTTTTCAGTTAAAGTTTCAGTGCATATTTAACCACTGATTAGTGAAAGCATTTGTATTTTATAAAAACTGAGCTTAGGTCTTCTGTTATCTCAGATGAATGCACAAATCAGCTATATAGAGGAGAAGTCACAACAGCCTCTCTATCAAAAAAGCATACTTGTGAATCTGGCTCCTGTTTTTTTGTTTTGCTTTTTTTTATATATATTTTTATTTTTATTTATTTATTTATTTACTTTTTGCCAGAAGGAAACATACAGTTGAGACCTAGGAATGGTATCAATATAATTAAAATCTTTTATTTCTTTTAACTGGTAAAAATTCATGTTAACCAAAAATTTTCTCTCTGCCTTATGTTAGTTATAGGCATAGTTTTATCATCCAAATCTCATTTCTGCACCATACTTGCAGGCTTAATCTTACTTGAGAGAGGAATTTTAACTGCTTAAATTGAAAAGAAACAGATTTACAAGTATATAATATTGCAAAAGGTTCAACACCTTTGTTATGTAGTTTAAACTAAAATTGCAAGTAAAGAAAAGCCATCACAAAACTTGACTTTGGATGAAGGTGAGCTAACATTCTGATCTTTTTTTTTTTTTTTTGTGTTGCAGTAGTAATGGTATGAACTGTAAAGTGTTTTAACACTCAAACTATGAGATGGTAAGGTAATAGACATAGCAGCTAAGGTGTCACCTCTTTTTGCACCAATATTCCCAGCTGTTCTTGGAAGTAAATAAAATTCTGGAAACAAAACAAACTTGGACGTAGTCTAATGGGAGATTGCACTACTTAAGCAAGAGTACAGTTTCATTCATGGCAGCATCATCTGAAGTAAATTCACTGTTTTTTGCATACTAAGACTTCAGTACAATTGCACTTTCTTAAGAAAATATGCATTCTTTCTTACAGAAATTCTGTGAAGAAGGCGCATATATTTGGATTTTGTTTTGCCCTTTCCCAAGCAATGATGTTTTTTACCTATGCTGGCTGTTTTCCGGTTTGGTGCCTATCTAGTGGTAAATGGACACATGGAGTATAAAAGTGTGTTTTTGTAAGTATCTCTTTTGCAGTAATTTTTCTGTCAGTTCAAAGATTTTTGTTTGCTACATAAAGATCTCTAGAACCTATGCTATGAGAAAATAGGCAGATTTTTCTTCTTCTTTACTTAAATGCAATGACAGTGTATTACAAAGCACATTGTCACCTTGTTACAGGCTTGAAACTTTAAAAATGAATCACTAACTCCCAAGGGTCATTGAACTGTAGAGGGAAACCACAGCAATAGTAGAATTATATCAATTTTGCTGTTCATTGACCACTTTCCTCCTTGCCCCAGTTGAGATTCAATAGCTAACTAGTATTAATAATTAAAGAAATCAGTGTTAATAAGTAAAGAAAACACGGAATTTTGAATGGAAGCTTGCTTATTTCGCTTCATTAAACGAGGATAAAAACAAATTTCTGGAACTAAATGAGTAATTAAAGCAATAATATGGTTACTACTTTACTCTTTTAAATTTAATCTCCTTTTTCTCCAGTAAAAGAAAAAGTTGACTGCAGTCCCATTTCCATTGTTTCCTTTCTCCATTGTCTATTGATCTTTGTTTCTGATTTCTTTTATAGAGTGTTTTCAGCTGTTGTATTTGGTGCAATGGCACTAGGACAAAGCAGCTCTTTTTGCGCCAGACTATGCCAAAGCCAAGATATCAGCAGCCCACTTGTTTGTGCTATTTGAAAGAGTACCCTTAATAGACAGTTACAGTGAGGAAGGAGAGAAGCCTGTAAGTAAGCAATGTGTAATGGACAATATTATTTATTGACACTACGGACTCTTTTTTAAACTTATGTTCCCTCTCCTTCTGACTACCTCCTTATCTCAGTGTATTCTTGACACTTTACTCAAACACAACATGGGCCAAGTTCTCTATTGTGAGACCAGTTATTACCCCACACTGTCTTAAAGGTTACTTGTTTTGAAAATCTGGTCTTAAGTTACAACTCATCTGGAATTCAACCAGCAGAATTACAAGCATTTTCAAAAATAACTCAATGCTGTACTTTGATTTTATATTTTCATAAAGATCAGACCACAGAGCTATAGTCAGCATTGCAGCAAACGCAAAACCCTACTGATTTCAGTGGAAAAAAAAGATGACTTCTACAATTCTATTTAAATTATTTTCCATCTGTAAAATTTTCTTAAAGATATAACAGTGATTCTGTTTCAATTATAGGAAACATTTGGGGGAAACACAAGGATCAAAGATGTGGCATTTAACTACCCAAACCGACCAGAGGTCAAAATACTCCAAGGTTTGAATCTAAAAGTAGAAAAAGGACAAACACTTGCTCTTGTTGGTAGCAGTGGATGTGGAAAGAGCACTGTTGTTCAGCTGCTTGAGAGATTTTATGATCCACTCAGTGGAGAAATTGTAAGTATTTTTGTGAAATATGTCAATACGTTAAGTGAGGATGTGTTATTTTATGTGATGTGATAAAGTATAACAGATATTTTGAGTCCTTCTAAAAATATTTTTAATGTTAAAGACACTGTTGGGTTCATTTGTATAAATGTGATGATGTGATATAATGAAAAAAGTCCCAATTACCCACTTTATATTGAATTAATGAAATAAATCTGTGTGGTAAAAATATGCCTAATCCACAGCCTAATAATGGCAGTGGAAATAATGCTTTGAATTCAGAACGAATTACCTAAGGTTTTAAAGCACTATGTTAAACACTTAAAAGGTTATTAAATATGTATAGCTACTACTGTATAATATAGTAATAGAATTTTCCATCTGTGTTCTTTCCTAAAACAGTGAACATTGATGAAAATCACTTTTACCATCATTTTACTTGTCATAAGTATCTTTCAGAGTATAACCACTTACCAAGTGCTAGATGTTCATAAATGCTTTTAATAGTTTTGATTTGAAATTTTTCTAGTTTCCTGCACTACTCATATGGCAACTTTCAATTACTTTTCCATTTAACAGTATCACTTATTGCCAGCTTCTCTTTGATGTTAATGTGCTCAGAGATACCGGGTCTCCTGATACATTTGTGGTCAGATTGATAAGAATGGTATATTTATGAAACTGATCTACTCAGTTAAAAAAAAAAATCTGTTGGTGTTTATCTAACAGACAATGATAACTCAGTAGCAAAATTTAGGCAGAAGTGTCGCAGAGTTGTCAATAAAAAAAAAAAAAAAAAAAACTCGCAGCAAATGACATCTTCAAGAATCCAGCAGTAAATTAGTCCATTGTTAGGCATCACATCACCATTAAATTTAGGATTGCATGCATACTCAGTTTATTAATGTATTAATGAATGAATGAATTTTTTTTTAATGGAATACTAATGCCCATCTATTCCTTTATTGGGAATATATATGCAAAATAAAGGAGAGTTTTTTCCATGGAAGAAAAAAATGAAAGAACTTTATTCAAAGTTCTTTGAAGCAGCCCCAGCATTTCCTATCGTTTGCTGTCTTCAAAATCCTGATAAAATCCTGAAGCAAAGAAAAGAACTGAGAAAGCAGAAGGGACTATCATCTCCTGTATATAATAGTTATTAGAAAAATTGGAACCTTGAGGACAAGGAGGGGGAGGAATTATGTGGGCTCTCAGTCTGGTATCTATAAGGAAAGAGCTGCAATTGCACAATTTTTATGTGTGTGTGAGAATTTGCAGTAAGTCTCAAATACACATATGTCCATGTGATTGAAATTTAAAATGTTTGATTTCTCAGGTGTTTGATGACAAAAATGCAAAGACAGTAAATATCCAGTGGCTTAGATCTCACATTGGTATAGTCTCCCAAGAGCCAATCCTGTTGACTGCACTATTGCTGAAAACATCGCATATGGAGATAACAGCCGGGAAGTGTCACATGAGGAAATTGTTAGGGCAGCAAAAGAAGCCAATATTCATTCCTTCATTGACTCTCTGCCAGATGTAAGTTATATTTTTTTTCTCCTACTCAGAACTGGAGGGGACCTGTGGTGGAGAAAAATTGCATCCATTTGTGATTTCGTGAGGTGCAATAATTCCCTGAGATTCCTTGATCTTATCTTTTAAAATCGTATTTACTACACTTTTTTTTCCTTTTTTTTTTTTCTGGGAGACTCCATTGTCAGTGGAGAGCTGAACAAAAAACTTAATTATAGCTAATTGAGAGCTGGAAGTGTGTTATTTATTTCTTGTTGTTTTAAGAAAGTCAGAAATTTCTTTTTAAGCTCCTTTTTATCTTAAGTATATGCAGAAGATGCAGCTAGACTGACAAAGATTCTTATGCAAATCAGATTGATCATATGTATTTCTTACAGTTACACATAGTCAGAATTTACATTTCTAATATTCTTACAATTCAAAAATGACTAAGAGGTATTTCATATACATCTTACCAACACATGTAAGAATGAATATTCTGTTTCAGATGAAAGGTCTCTTGTGCACAGACTCTAGTCCCAGACAGTTACCAGCAAGACATATCTACAAATAAGTATACAAAAGGCTAAACATTTAATCATATTTACCCTGAATTTTATCTAACTTTACATAAGCCATGACTTGGGAACTTCCTAAGACAGAACACGTGTTTTATCATTTAATGGTTTTCAATGGATTTTCTTCTGTAAGTCTGACAAATCAATTTTTAACGTATGTCAATTTGTAGTTTCCAAAACTTCCCAAAGCAAGGAGTTTGCCAGCTTAATCGCAAGCTGTATAAAGTAGTATATGTGCAGCTTAACTTCAAGTCACCAAGCTGCTTTTTGCTTTGCTTGAAAAAAATACAGCAGTGAAAACTTTTTTGCAGATCATTTTAGTTTCTAATGACTCTTATCAAGATCTGCTGTTTCCAAAACTGTGTAAAGAAATTTTGTGATATATAATGCTGTCTCATAAAATTTTGGTGCTTTCTACAACAAAATATGTAATATATCACAGACTATGACCTACACGAGTTTGTCCAGAGGCTTGACCGATCCGCCCTGAGATATCTAAGTTAAAAATATAACTGTCCAAAGCCATAGTACACATATATAGATATAGTGTATAAATATGTCTATATAAAGCACATAATTTGCCCTTAAACTGATACATCTTATACATTACTATTTTTTCAGGATGAGTAAGTATGGTTTAGAGTAACTGGTTAGGAGTGTTTAAGGTCAGGTTTTATCCCCAGTCATAGACTTCTGGTGTCTTATCTCCTGATTGAGAATAGTGCTGCTTTCCAACATTGCAGGTGTCATTGCTTTAAGAAGTCTCCTAGCGAACAATCTGTAGATATGTGCTGGATAGCTGTTTTGGTCATCTTGTTTCAGAGGATGTTGTCATGGAGTATGCAGTTTATAGATGACTGTTGGCAGGGTCAATATGCTTGAATAAATTCGGGATTGATCTGCATTCATACACTGAACTTTACGTATTATTTCTAGAAATACAATACCCGCGTAGGAGACAAGGGAACTCAGCTTTCTGGTGGTCAGAAACAACGCATTGCTATTGCCCGAGCTCTTATACGTACCCCCAAATTCTGCTACTGGATGAAGCTACATCTGCCTTGGACACAGAAAGTGAAAAGGTAACTTGGGTTGTGAGGTGGGAGGGGAATCTAAACACATTTGTATTGTGATTATTGTTTTAATTCCCACAGATTAAAGACCAAAGCTAGAAATATGTTATTTATGCAAATCGCATATGTATACTACTAATAAACAAATATAAAGGTCCTACTCCTCCTCTCCCGGCAAAATATCATTCTCTTCATAACTTTATGGCAGTAAGCAGATTGAAGTAGCAGTGAGAAGGCATTCTCTGCCTGGAATTCTTCAGGCTTCAATTGGAAATGGTAGTCAAAATTAAACCAGGAGGAAACAAATTTCAGAAACTGAAGAGTTTGAGGATACTGCCAGAAACCAACTGCTGACTTAATCCCGTATATAATTAATCAGTCATGTAAGGGATCTCTGGAGGTCAAAACCTCTTCTTCACACAAGGGTCTATACTGAATTCAAAACAGTGGCTTAGTGCGGTGTCCAAGAAGTCCTTGAAACCTCCAAGGAGGTTCAACAGGCTCTCTTGGGGTTCCTATTCCAATACATAACTATCCTTGCAGTAAATGTTTTCTTATACCAGTCAGAACCTCCCTGAACAATCTGTGACTCTTTTCTCTTCTTCTCCCACCATGCATATCAATAACGTGCTTGGTGGCACCTGGTTGTCTTAGCTGTCACAATATTTCTGTTATAACAGTTTTGACTACTTGCCAATACAGACTAAATCTAAAACAAGAAGCTAAACCCACAGATACTCCCTTTCTCTCACTACAGCCAGTTTAGTTACTACAACTGCCTGAGTATTCACCTTTTGGTTTGTTCATTGCGCAGATTGTCCAGGAAGCGCTGGATAAGCCAGGGAAGGTCGCACCTGCATCGTGATAGCTCACCGCCTGTCCACCATCCAGAACGGCTGACAAGATCGCCGTGATCCAGAATGGCAAGGTCGTAGAGCAAGGGACTCATCAGCAGCTCCTGGCTGAAAAAAGGCGTCTACTACTCTCTGGTCAATGTTCAAAGTGGGTCATGCAACATGTAAATTAAAGGCAGTACTTACCTCTGAAGCGTCACTGTAATTATTTCAATACTACATTAGTATTACTGGCCAGTCTTGATACTTCTTCCTTCAAAACAAACACCTTTTATAAATCTTATGAAAACAACAAATAATAAGTGAATATGTACCAGTTTCTCTCTACTAGCTTTCATTATTCAAACCGCTTTACTACCTGGCCAAAGCAGAGACCTATTACACCCATAAAAGTAGAAGCATGCTAATTCAAATTTAATTATTAGCTTGCTTTGAACTCTAGCTAATCATGGTATTCAGGCAGGTCTGGTATACAGTATGTAATCATGTTTGTACTCATTAACAACCATATTGCTATTGCTAGGAACAAGCCTCAAGCCTCCCTCCTCACTGTGCCTTATGCTGACTGTGTAGGACCCCAGTTCTGTCCTATTAGGCTCGTTATCAACTTATGAGATCTTGAAGGTCAGCTGAAGCTTGATGCCAGATGTTTCTTGTTATGATGTGGAGCTGTAGTCTGGGATGACTGCAAAAGTCTTGAAAATATGAGCACAGGTTGAAAACAAAGGTCCCAGAACTATAAGAAGTACCTCACTGATGGTCAGTTACTGGTCATTGAAGAACTGCGACCTTAAGAGCTGGGAAAGGACTGCTTTAAATATAATACAGAAAAGAAGCAGAAGATAAGAAATTATAATTACACAGTATCGGCTCTGTGATATTGTATATTAATTGCTAATTTAGGATATGACTATTAAGGACTAACTGTTTTGAATATGTAGTAACAGCAATTAATAATTATTAAGAACTAACCATTAGCAATGTGTATTGTTAATGAATAAGTCTGCAGTAAAGTTTTTTTAAAGTTTAAAACTGGCCTGATTAATCAGTCTTCCATGCTTCCGTCACAGCAATTTCCAATTCCCTGAGATTTTTAAGTATGATTTGTCTATCTACATGTAGATACTTATGCACACAAACTGCTGATACAGTTAAGCTGATCAATGTACTAATAACACTCTCCAGAATGCTGATTAATGCAGTTGCATTGTATTAATCTCGAATCACTTACCTGTTTCCTTCTGTGCCTGTCTGACTGAACACCAATTTGAAGAACAAATTTTTTCCTATTACCTGAAACAATAAGGTTCTCATCCATGAGTAAGGCTCTTGGTCTGTACTATAATAGTAATAAGTTACACTTGCAGTTGCAAGAGGGGAATTGATAATCCTCAGCATTATAATTTGAGGATTCGAGCAAAATATAATTAGATTAAATACTTATTATTTTTAAAACTACTTACTTGTGGGTTTTGATTTTTTGATGATAGGACTTTGCATATTTGGATTAGTAATCATGGAACGGTTGAGGTTGGAAGAAACCTCTAGATGTTATTTAGTACAACCCTCTTGCTCATGCAGGGCCACCCAGAGCAGGTTGCCTAGGACCTGCTCCAGGCAGCTTCTGGAGATCTCTCTGGGCAACCTGTGCCAGTGCTCAGTCACCTGCACAGTAAAGTGGGGGAAGAAGGTGTTTTTAGTCTGTCTTTAGTTCTCACTGCTCTAGTCTGTTAGCAATAGACAGTAAATTACATTAATCTCCTTATGCCAAGTTTGTTTTTCATATGATGATAACTGTTCAGTGATCTTCCTGTCCTTATCTCAACCCTTGAGCCCTTTCCATCATATTTTCCTTTTGAGGAGGGGGGAGTGAAAGAGTGGTTGGGGTGGAGTTCAGCTGCGTAACAGGGTATAACCACCACAGACATTTCCTCAGAGTTCTTCCCTAACTATCCCACATCAATAGGATGTTCAATAATCTTCCATCCTGATGCTGACTCCCAGGCAATCTGGCTTTAACAGAAACAATTCTCCATTGTTATGAGTAAATCCCTTAAACCTGGTTGTCTGTTTTTTGCTGCTATATTTGTCTATGAAAACAACCTTTCTGATAGCATTTATATCTGCAAAACACCAAAGATCTTGAAATATTTTTAGTGAGTTTTCCTTGTAATCACTCATAGTACAAATAGACCAGCTAATCTGTTCCTCAAGATGTATTGTCTATATGTATATTTATAACTCATCCTCTGATTCCCCTCCCTCAAAATCCAACCTACCTCGCAGACTTCGTCATTGAAAAGAAAGAAGAAAACAGCTTTCAGGAGGGGAAGGTAAAAATGCTCTGACTAGCAATTCTTGGGCAGAAAAACCCACATTAGAAATGTACCTATAGAGAGTCTAAATAACTGCTATTGGCAAGTACCCAGTCTTTCTTCCAGATAATTGTCCAGAACTATTCAGTTTAATCATGCATTCATTCTGTATTTCTAAGACAGGATGGTATCTTTTATTCTACTTATTCTAACGTAGCAAACTGAAAGCAGAAAGTGAGAAACAGGACAAGCAGTCACTTCAAGTAATTTGCTGTGAATTCCATGTAGATATCAATTCCTGTAGATATCAAAAGTAGAGAACAGGAAGGAAAAGAGCAGAACAGACAAGGACAACTATCTTTAGAAATCTCTGCTGTCACAAAGTGAGTACATTTCCTTTTATCTTTGTATGCTTATTCCTATGTACGTTTCATTCTAGTTGTTAGCTGTACTCCATTCACTAAGGAGGTCAGTATTGTATACTGTTGCTGTAGAGGAGTAAGACGGAACTGCATCCAACTAAAAGTGAACATTCATGCCTAAGCTAATTTCCTCTAAGCTAGCCACCTTTCTGCATGTTTAACAAAGGTCTGGTCACGTAGCCCAGGGCACAGTTCATCCCATTCTAGAGCTGCTATCACTAGCAGGCCAGATCAACAAATCTGCTTCTCTTCACATAAAAGGATGTGAACATGATTATCATAATTACACTGCCATAGCTTAGAGAAAATGAGTCACATCTTGAATGACTACTGTATTAAAATAGGCTTCTTAGATTCTGCACTACATTATGTTCATAAAAGTAGATCTGTAAACCTGACTCCAGCTTTGTATTCCCCGAAGACAGAGTCATTTTTTACAGAAATACTAGAAATTGCATGGGGCTGTTTTAAATGCCCAAGTTTTTAAAGTCCTTGATGTTTTTTGATAACTTAAAATTAAAGACCGTTGTATCCATATATAATGTGCTTATAATCTGTGTTTCATAGATTAAGTGTTTATGGGCAGAGAAATTATATCATCATTCATTTGTTAGTAAAGGAGAAAAATATGTTAAATATGTTTTTAATACATCAAACATTTGCTCTGATATCATTGTTCTTACACCATTCAAGAGGAAACTTTTCCTTCCATGTGACTCTGATTTGGTTCTTACATAAATCACTTGTGAAAACAGGGTAAGAGAATAACAAGATTAATGTGTAATCTAAGAAAAACATAAGTTCAGAATATATAAAAGTTAAAATAAAGCAATGTTTAGGGAGAGACAATGGAGATCTGTCTGACATATAACTCCTAGATCCCTCCTACTTTTCAAATGTCCATAATAAGGTCAGCTTTGTTTATAGCAATATATATGCAAACATATATAATATCAAGGCAGAACTGAGAAAGGATTAAGCTAAGGATAGGTGTGAGGTACTAAGACGTCAGTTTTACCTACTGTCTGTTTTCTGCTGGGACTCTGAGAGGCTAGTTTGGTCAACGACAATGTTGGCTTTTTTATTTCTAGGCACTCTTGCCTTTCTCCAATATGATTTTTTTCTGACCTTCATTTGTACATATATCACATCTTTTAAAGCTTTTGTTTGGATTAACCAGTGTGTTTGTTGTACAAATTCTTACATCATTCCTTGACATACCATACTTCATAGTGATGCACAACATGCAATAACACATCATTTCCCTGTTGTCCAAACAAAACCAAAATTTATGTGCACTTACAAAGGGCCTGATAAAAGAATGCATTATGGAACTACGGCATGCTTCTCCAACCACAAACTAAACTCAAAATTTCTGTTGGGTAGCTCTACAGATGATTTATCTCTATGTGTGTGTCTATTCTTCAATGTAATAGAAGAGTAATTACAGATGAAAGTTACTAACATATCTGCCACATTCAGAAACAACTCTTCATGTATGTTTGATCTGATAGTTCAGGATGCTAATATTTCAAGGTTTATCTTGTTAAGGGTAGAATCAATAAAACATACAATAATCTAGTTTGCAGACATTTATAATTTCATTTTCCTGCAGTTTCCTCATGATCTTGATAAATCATTAGCAACTTAGTTGCTCACTTGGTTGTGATTTGAAAACACTTAAGATTTTTCCCTTGAAGGTATGATTATATCTTCTAACTCTCATTCTTCTGTTCTTATCTATGAGACTTAAGTTGTTAGAGAAAAAGCATGTGCTTTCTATCTAAGAATCTTTAATTTATAAAGAATTTCTGGAAGATCATTCAAAATTTCTCTCAAATTCCTCATGAGAAAAAGGAAAGATAGGAGGAATTTCTGTGTCTGAACTTTCACACCATTTCCTTTGAGTTCATGATGGAAGGTGTAAATTTTATTATCACCAAAACTATTAATCAGTTTTTCTCTCTGTAGCCATGTCTTTAATTTGCCACATGATGGCCTTATTTGCTCAGCCAATAGCTAAGCTAAATCGCATTTTCTTTTAGATTGTCTTTTTCTTTTCTTCTTCACAAATGTTTTATTTAACTCAATACCATCAGTGTTTGTATTGAACCCAAAGAACAATATTTTATGAGCTTTTGCTTATTGTCTAGGATTCCCACTCTCTTTTCTGCCCAAAGGAATAGCATCAATTTATAGTCCTGGCAGCATTACTACCACATCTACTAAGTCAGGGTGCTTAAGACCTAGGGCAGTGTTAAACTAAGGCATTAAACTAGACATTTAACTGTCTTCCTAGCTTGTAAGCAGTCCTACTGAAGGTAATCAATGGTAGATAATGTTTATCTGAACTATTATTAGAGGTGAAGACCTTTCATTTAATTCTTTCTAATTCAATCTTATTTGTCACAAAATATGCTAAAATAAAGAAGAAGGTTACAGAAAAGTCTTCCATATATTAAAAATATTTCTGAGTATTACAGGAACAGAGAGGTTTTCTTCTATTTATTTATTATTTATTTATTTATTTATTGTAAATGGTTAGTTAAGCTGCAATATCCTTTGCAATATTGGGCAAGTCTTTTAGGCCAGAATAACAAAGGCCTGTAGACAATGTGCTTCTTTGCTGACATAGTATGCACCTAAACATGCTTACAGTATATGAATACCTTCAAGTATCAGACCTTAGCCTATTTCTGTCATTGTCTATCTACTACAAAAGTTGACTAAGAAATTTCAGATGAACAAAATGTGAATCTTGGCCCCTGATGAGGCAAGGCAGTACCTTTAGCCTTGCTAATTTGATTTGAGATATAGAGTTTGAGTGCCATTTTTGAGTGAATTATTTCTTTATAATTCTACGTTGACTTTCAGGCAGACTATAATTTTTAAAGAAGAAGTGTAGAAAGGTACAAAATAGTGTATATTAATAAAATGCTAAAGTTACATTAAAGGGAAACTTTACACCTGTAAGATAATAGTCATTTATAGGCATTTTAATATGACAAAAACACTTTTTTATTGTGAGGGAGGTTGAGCATTGGAAGAGATTACTCAGAAAGGCTGTAGATCATCCATTCCTTTAGATAGGCAAAGCAAGACTAGACATGGTCCTAAGCAGCCTGCTGTACCTGACTCTCCTTGCGCAAAGGTTTGGACTAGATGATCTCCAGAGGTACCTTCCAACCTCTGCCATTTTGTGAGTCTCTACAGGAAAAGTCACAGTCAATCATCCAACTAATTAAACTAATTAAACAAATCCATTCTATATGGTAGCTTCCAGTATATCAAAACAATTCAACGCATCACAAGAAGAAAATAGTCATTAAAATAATGCTTGAAAATCTTTTCTAAACTTTTGTCCAAAAATATCCCAAACTTCAAATACAATTGGAATATGACAAAAGGATTATGGTAAAAATACTTTACTACCTCTTAGATTAAAGTACTTGGAGCAGATCTAGTTTAACCACTGCTCTTCATTAAGATTATGTTAATTGATCCACTGAAAGTTATTACTCAATTTACCATAGTACTGTAATATAAAAGATACAAATATTTTATATCCTAACCATGCTTTAAAAATATACTTATTTCATATTTTAATAAAGGAATACAAATTGTTCACTGATTCAGAAAAATATTTTATTTTCTTCATATTTGTAGGACTAACAACTATTTACACCAAAAAAAAATTTACTGGTTCTCCACAAAAAAAAAAAAAGTGAAATTACCCATGAAGTGGTATAAATTAGTGATTTAGGTAAAAAGGTCCTTTCTGTTTATTTTCTTTTACCATTAGGCAATCCAGTACCAGAATGTAGAGGCTAACTTATAATTTCCTACATTAGCAATTTGGTTTGAACTAGTAATGTGGTTGCGAAGTGAATTCTTTGGTCATCTCCATTTATTGTGTGTTGGTCCCATTCTGAAACCTTGTGCCATTTGTAAACTTGATTCCTTTCAAAGGAAACATCATCAGGGACTCTGCTTGATAATTGCTCCACGGTTAAATGGAGATAGTAGGTTCCAGACCAGTGCGTGGTCTGTGCTACTGCAAGGTCCCACAGATATGCCAGTAAAAGTCTCTTAAACAGAATTCCCAAGAAACATTGCAGATGTTACTGTGCTGTACATAGAGCCAGGTGTTAAATGTGCCTTCCTACTTGCCATTCACAGCTAGTCATCACCTGACACCTTGCTGCTCTTTCTTCATTCCTTCAAATGTCTCCCAGTTTCAAATTTTCTTTACCTGCCCATCTTGTGTTGCCTTTTCTCCACCCACTGACTGCTTATTAGTAGTAGTAGTAGTTTTATTTATTTATTATTTGGTGGGCTTTTTCCACTTTTTTTCTGCTTCATGTACCTACTTCCACAGTGTTGACAGTTTCCCTTCCATTTCTCTAGAAGTTTAGAGAGAAGCAGCCCAGAACCATTTGGAAATCACATTCCCAGTGAATTGGCACCATGAAAGGACCACGAGTTTCTCAAGTGGTGAGATAAACCACTGTCTGTATCTTGAGGTTGCACGCATGCTGCTTCTATCAGATCATTAATGAGCAACGTCATGAAAAAATTAAGAAAGCAAAGAGGGTGTCATTGGAGACCAGGGATAGCAATGGCACTTGGAGGGAGGGGCAGCAACTGTATGCTACTACAAAGACCTCAATGACCTTTTTGTGAAGTACTGCACCATTCCCCCAGCAAGTTTCTTAGATATCATTGGGTCCTGCCTTGGAGAACCTAGAAAGAAACACGGGCCTTCCAAAACTGCTCCAGAGCCTTGCCCCAGGATATTGCAGAAGACACCTGCAACAGCACATGAAGAGAGAGATGCTCCTTTCAGCTGCTACCTCCACAGGTGCCTTGGCAATCCCCACATGCATGTCATCTCAGCCCAGGTAAGCAAGCTGCGGAGGTGTGTCTCCACACGCCTGTACAGAGTGTGTCAGAGAGCACACGATGCTTCTGGTAGAATTATATCATTGGGCTCAGCGTTGTGGAGAGGTGATGGGCATCACCAGGCTGAGTGTGAGGTGTAAGAGAAATCTTTTGTGTAGCAGTTTCATGAACTCACCCACCCAGCCCTCAAGCAGTACAAGTGCCTCAGGTCATGTGATGCACACGTACAACATGCCATGCAAACATTGGGCTTCTGCACTAGGGATCACTATGGGGCCATTTCCTTCCCCTGAATGTAATGGGCAATTGCACCCCATCGGCAATACCTGCATAGACAGTAATACTGTGGATGTTAACCCTGCCCCACAACAGAAATAAAAGCAATACAAGGTAATTAACAGCTACAGTAATGGGTAGTCACGGTGTATTGGGTTTGCAAGGCAAGGTTCTGGTAGTGGCGGTAGCTTCTGTGAGAACAGGCCGGGGCTGCCCCATGAAGGACACAGCTGAGTCCCTCAGCCACACTGGTGGTGCCTCTGGGAAAACATAGTTAAGAAAGAAGAAAAAGCTACACAGGCAGGATGGAGTGATTTTTTAAGCTCTTCTATCCCTTCTCAACTACCACTATCAAACTTTCAGAAGACAACACTGATTTTCTAGATATAAACATGATCTTCCATAAAACTTTGAGGCGAGCAAAATTGAGAGGTAAATATAACCTAGTTTATATCATATTATAAAACTTTTGTGCATTATTTATTGCCTGTCATAAAAGAAGGACTAAAGACTCATATGAGCATTTTTCATTAAGGAAAGCATATGATTTTCTGCAAATTCCATCTTCTTGGCTCAGGATAGCAAGATATAACTGGTATCCTCAGAGTCCCATTCAGTTTGATCACAGATGGCTGAACAGTAATACCAAAAGCACCTCCCCTCGAAGTGTGTAAGGTAGGATTTGGTGCCCAATGTGATGCCCAGTCTACTCCAGGAAATGTGCTTCTCCACAGTCAGCCTGATTACTTGGGCACCTTAGAAGAAATGATTAACACATTAACACAAAGACTTCTTTGGAAGGATTTAAGGAGACTTCCTGAGATGCTTTCAGGAGTGACAATGATACAACAGGCTTTTCGAAGTCATTCATTGTTGAGCACTCTATTTCTGGAGCCAGGTGTGCATGTATTCCCTTGCAGGCTCCCAGGGTGCTGCGAAAGGCTGGCATGCAGCAGTTATGGAAAGCTTTTCCTCACTACAATTTAACACGGAATGAGCAAAGTCCAACCTCAGTGCACAGTCCTAACCAAGCTAGTCCTATTGACTGCTGAATAACCTTCCAGAACAGGTGAAAACAGATTAAGATCTGCTCTCCTGGTAAGTCAGTGCATTTATTTTGTCTGAGACAGATTATCAATGTCCAATAGTGAATATTTAAAAAATGAGCAAAAAAATCCAGTGACATTTCACTCTACTTTAAAATGCATTTTACTGTTTATTGTATATTAATTATGGAAAACTGCAGAAAACTTACATGCTTTGAAATGAGATACTCCCAAGGATTATGCAGAGAACATCACTGGGGTCCTGCCTAAAATCTGAAGACAGGCTAGTTTCAAACAGCACATTAGGATATAGGTTTTCAGTTTATTTGATTTACATTCTCCCTAATAAATATTACTGATAGTTTTTCCTGAGATGCTTTGTTTTTTATACAGATTTAAAATGGGTTTTGAAGACGGAACAAAGCCTTACATAAACAGAAGGGATGATAATATTGCTGTATCATATCAGGATTATGGATCTGAATGTAAATGGTAAGTATAGCAGTTGTTTTCAAAATATTCTACTAATGTTTTACCTTTACATGCATAGGCTTAAATTTTATTGATAAAGAACACAAGCATGATCACAGTTTTCCTTCTTTGGAAGTCTTTCATATCCATTGTTCTTTTTAGAGAATGTAGATAAACATAGACATAAAAATACATCGGTATCTATATCTAAATATAGGTAAATTGTTAACAGGTAAATCCAGCTGAATCCATGAGGTTATGAGAAGTCTGAGGAGTAGAAAGCTTTGCTTCTACATTGGTGTTATGAATAAGATTTTAAATTGGGGTTATTGAAAATTTGCCTGCTTCTTTTGCAAAAAAAAATAGTGGCAGCAGTATTTATTCTGTTTCATTGAAAGGCTGAGCCAAAATACAAATAGAACTGAAGTTAATTTAATTAAAGGACAGTTCAGTTGCATGCTTCTCCAAGCTCTCTGAAATTAGTGTAACTTTTTACTAGAATCTGGGTCCAAATTGGGTCAGATGTCCTGCATGCTCTCCCCTCTACCCCATTCATTCATTTCAAAAAAGACATGGGTCATGGTGGAAAATAGATTCCATGATTTAAAGACCTGCATAGTAATTTACTGTTTCCCACGTTATGCAGTAAAAGACACTTAATTCCCATGTACCTTATAGGGGAAGGTTTAGGATGTTTTGCGTGGGACTTCCAGCCACCAGAAACGGACTTGTGAGTGTGGTAGAACTGGAAAGAGTGACTCATCCCAATTGGATTGTTAAGAGTTTATAAAACAGTTGACTGTCACAGTGCTTCATATCCTTTAAAATAACTTGCACCAATGACAGAAGATAAACTAGTATTTGATCTGACATTGAACTTTGTAGAGTCAGGAAAATCCCCATTGCAAAACAAGGGAAAGAGTCTGACATTTTATCTACATCCTTAAAATAAGCTGTATGAGCTATGTTTTATTTGGAGAACACAGGCTGTTTGGAGGGGAAACTCAGTTTATTTAGATAAGAGCATTCTCATGCCTCCTTTCTAACAGTTTCTAGGTCAAAGACATTTTAAAGCTCATCATCAAGCTCATCAATAGACACTGTATTAGTACAATACCAAACCTGAAGTCTTCTTGAAAAGTGTTTTTGACAGCGTTCAGAGAAAAGTACTGAGAGAAGACTGAAATTTCTTTACATTCCTCTATCTCCCTCCATACTTCTGAGCACAATTAAGAGACAATGGTTATAGTAGTATTCACGAGGCTTGCTTTGAGGTTTTCAGTGCTCTTCCTACTTAAAATACAATCACGATTTTTTAGCAGTGAGGACGAGAAGAAACCTGAGAAACTGAATACGGTCAGTCCGTTAACACTGGTAAGTTTCATGTTGTATGTTTACTTATCCCAGTCTACCATAATGTTTAAAATTTGTTATTTTTGTATGTGTGTTTCTACTTGTGTTGCAGAGCTATACTAAACAGCATACATCTTGAAGAAAAAGCATACACAGGAGATGGAGTAAGCTGGCTTAAATCCTCTCAATGCTGAAAATTTTTACTATCACACCTACAAGCAACAGATGCTGACACAGTGGTATTTGCAGATAAATGGGGAGGGGTTGTAACATAGACCTGAAATGTGATGAGTTGGAGACAGCGAGAAAAAAAAGGAAAGCTCCCAGCATAAAGGTGCACATGCCAGAAAAAATATCTCCAAAACTTCTGTAATAAACTGGCATAGCTGTTTAATGGAATACTTTTTTAAAGGAATTTTCAGAAAGGAAGAAGATTTTAAGGAAATCTTAGCTTCTATTTTCAAGTCATTCTTTTTGCAGTTGATTCTAACTTATCAGTATTATACTAATTACTAACAAGCCTTTTCTCAGCCACTTCCCCCCCTCCCTCCAAATCTACATTTATATTCAGCAAGCAACAGCAGATTTTATGATACAATTGCATTCATTTTTAAACAGGTGATTCAGAAGCATAGTTTTAATTTCTGTAATCTCTTCTTTTATATGCAGGCCACAGTGTTTTTGCATTTTATGTAGTTAGAACAATCATAGGCAAATCCAGTCTTGAAGGGACCTCAGGAAGTCATCTGGCCCAATGTCATTCTCCAAGACAGTCTTAACATCAAAGAGCAGGTTGATCAAGGTCTTGTCCAGGCAACTTTGGAAAATCTCCAGCAATTGCAATTCCACAGCCTCTCTAGACACCTGATCCAATCAGGTTCTCAGCTTGACCACAATCATTTGAAAAAGTTTTCATTACATACCATTAGAATTTCTATTATTACAGCTTTCCTTAGAAAATTATTACCTGCCCTCTTGAAAACTTCAAATGAAAATGCACATGAGCTGTTTGAATTAGCTTGGAAAGGAAGTGACAGGGCAACACCTGCAGTATTTCACTCTCACTGATAACAGCAATAAGATTTAACAGGCTAACTCAATTTCATTGTTAGCTTAACTATTAGTAGACTTAGGATTTATTCAGTATTAAGTGAGATTTGCATCTAGCAGAATCTGAGGTAGATTTAGGGAAGAAATCTTTCTTTTGTAAGTAGAATGATTTCCCAAGTCCCTCAAATGCCTGTGGAAAACTACTTCCTGAAGGATAATACCAGCATTTAAAGCAACATTTCTGTCTACAGAGGAAGCAAGAGAAAACTACATTTGTACGATACCGGAGTGATGACAATGAGCACCACACTCTCTGCATTCCCGGGGCTAGCAATGCATTCAGCAGGGATGCCATCTTTCCCCACATGTTCTGAAAACCTGCAGGAAACTATTGGTAACAATTCACGCATAGGAGAAAAACAAAACAAAACACATTGGTAATTCCTGCATCTCCTCAGAGAAGCACTAATCTGCTCTGTCTCACCTGAAGGACGAGGGCAGCTCAATTCAGTCAACCACTGCAGCAAAAACCTCCTTCAAAGAGCACCCAGCCAAAGGTGCACCCTGTGGACCTTGCCTATACACCAAAGAGCACTGCTTAAGTTAATGGATATTTCACAGCCATATCTTTTCAGACCATCACTACAGGTTGGGGGAGGAAAAAGCTTCGATCCTCTTCTTCTTCTTGGTTTGGGTACCACCGGGAATCACATCTGCTGCCTGGTCAGAGCACTCGTGCCTACTTTCTGGCAGCAGAGCCAGACATAACACAAGCAAGCATCTCCCAGCAGTATTCCAGGCTGGCATGCTGGAGTACCACTTAAGAGCTGTAAGATGCTGAACACATTCTCTCTTCTATGCAGTTACAGTTTTACTCGAGGATTCATAAATATACAAGATATTTTTGCATATTTTTCTCTTTCTCTTCTTCCTCATTTGGAGTATGGGGACAGGAACAAGGTGCTATATGTTAGCTGCTCTGAGCTAGCCCTTCCTAAAAGCCACCCTCCCAGGGTGTGAGAGGTCTCCCACAAGAAGGCTGAGCTGTCTCACAGCTGCCATAGACTGAGAGCCTGTCTAGAGTTTAGTCTGGTGACATGATAGCCACGGCTCCTACCTCTATGCAGGTCCAGTAACTGAATTTAAGAAACTTTTTTGCTTCAGCATTTGACTAAAGCCCATTTTCCATTTGCATGCATCTGTGCAATATGAGTGATAAAATTTTTACTCTTCTTAGGACACAATCATATTTACAGTTTTAATGGCTACTCTTTCATGAGAAGTATTAATAAAAATAAAATGGAAACACTGAAGTACATATCATTTTTATACAGCTTCAGATATATTTGCCTTGCAATTCCTTACAGTGAGACACTAGCCCCAAATGTGGGGATGGATACTATAAAGTTATATGTATTATTATAAACATTGTATTCTTAAATTTTATTTTGTTAATTTCAGCTATAGTCATCGATTTAAATTCCAGCTGGAAGTAGTTAAACTGAATGAAAAACTTGTTTAAACACATTTTTAATATTTTATTATTATTCATATTTTATGAAAACCATTATTTTATTCTTAGAAAAATTATTAAGAAGTTACTGGTTTATGCTATGTTATTATTATTTTATGTAATAAACTTTTATTCTTTTACATTTTACAGCTTCTTTCTGCATTGTTAACACTATGTTGTCACTCTCATGCATTTGCTGTAATTAGAGAAGTTTATAGCACAGTTCTTTTTCCACTTTCAGTTTCGATACTCTGACTGGTGGGACAAATTCCTCATGGTGCTGGGCACTACCATGGCAATACTCCATGGAGCAGGACTCCCTGTTATGATGATCGTCTTTGGTGACATGACAGATAGTTTTATTACTTCAGAAAACATGACTTATCTAGGTAAAAACTCCTAGCTGGTGTTGGTGAAATATGGCTTTTATACAACAATAAGCGAGGTATATTTGGGAAAAAGAAAGGGCAGACTAGCAGCTCACCTCAGGCTGTTGAGGTTTCCCAGGAAAGACGTTTGCCTGTATTCTGTGGGTCAGATGCATCACTGGATCACTTCCTACTATGAGAATCAACAGGGCTGTAATTTTGACCAGTTCCACATTTCCTCCAACCAGTTTTCTGTGCTGTTACACACAGTCTGCTAATTAACTGCTATATCAGTTTTAAAGGAAAGACTTTGAAGTATTACAGTTGGAGTTAAGGAATTTAATAAATGGATGAAAGACTAATGGTAAAAGAAAAAGAGAAGGCAGAAAATGTGTAATGCTATGCTTTGAAATCAGAAGCAGTTCTTGAAGAAATCTAAATATGTAATATAAAATATGTAATAAAGGCCTTGTTAACAAAAAAAAAAAAGTCAGATGCAGTAAATATATAACCCAGCACAGAAGTTATTAGACAGTTCAATGTTTATTAACTGCAGTGTTTCTTTATAAGAATGTTAGCAGCATCCACGAGACTGATTATATGTCCATTTACTTGATCAAAACATACACTTTCTTAGTGTAGAGCCAAACCAAAAGAAGGCACATTTGTTCTGAGATTGAAGTGCCAAATGCATATTGCAGAACTGCATGTCCTGATTAGCTTCACATGTAGACAATCCGTTATACAAGTTAATTACATCTTTAACCTCTGGCAACAAGAATTAATTAAAAAAAAAAAAAAAGCTTACCCTAGACAATTGGAAGTGCCTCATTCCATATTCGTTATTTTTCTGAACATTAGTTATTTATGAACCTACATTTGTAAAGTACTTCAGAGCACTATTAAGTAAGGTGAGGTTTATGGATCCAGTGTAATGTTTTTATAAGTATTCTTAAAATCAGTACATATTCAAGAGAAAATACTGTATTTCAAATCTGAAATTTAGGCTAGTGTACAGTAGCTGAATTTAGCTAGGGTTTTGGTGTTTCGTTGTTGTTGTTTTGTTTGTTTTTGTTTTGTTTTGATTTGATTTTTTTCTCTGTTTATAATGTTTGAGGGAGAATTTTCACTTCTGGCTTCAGAAAATATTTTGTAATGTGCTGAATATCTTAAACTAAACATAGTCAGGTGCTAGGTAGCTAACAGCTCTTAATCTTCATTCAGCATTGTGACGATAGGATTTTACAGAAGGAAATTATTATCATGTCTTTTAATAAAAATAACTAATATGCTTTTCTCTTTTTTTTCCTGCAGAAAATTTTTCTTTATTGAACCATATGTCAGTGAATTTTTCTACAGATTTTTTTTCTTATGCTCTGCTTGGAGAGTTGGAGGATGAATTGACCAGGTAATAGTAAAGTTTTC
The DNA here is from genome assembly GCF_009769625.2 of Cygnus olor. Classification (NCBI taxonomy): domain Eukaryota; kingdom Metazoa; phylum Chordata; class Aves; order Anseriformes; family Anatidae; genus Cygnus; species Cygnus olor. Next base: position 22,932,087 of record NC_049170.1, on the reverse strand, counting down.
ATTCACTTTGCGGCTATCAGATAAAAGACAACAAACTTGAAATTGATAAAAGAAATACTTTTTATATAATGCCCAATAAATATGCAGAGCTCATAACACAAAACTATAAATTAGGTCAAGTACTTTGCTCGTGTATTTTTAATGTTTTTTATTGGATAGAATTTAAATAAGGACTGAGAAGCAACAGGTGGTCTGAGTAAACTGTCTTACTGGCAAGCTGTTTCATGTTAGTCCAATGGTGTTTTTCACAGTCTTCTAAGGTGTTAAGCACCAATGATCTGCAAAGAGGGGCTGTAGGACCTCATCGTGTCATTCTCTGTGCAATTTCCAAGCTTACAGCTGGGGGGGTTGTGGTCATTACCTTCTCTCTCAGCCCCTATGCCCTACCTCTTCTTTCTTCATTCTTTGCCCTTTTCAGGTTTTCCTTCTGCTTCAGTTTTCTCATTTAAAACAACAACAACAACAACAACAACCACCAAAAACAGCTCCTCTTTATTCATGTCTCTTTCCAAAGGGGGAAAATAAATATTGTCTTTTTGTTCAACCTCAAGGAAGGGTGTTTGTTTTAAAAAATCAGCTGTGACGGCCTGCTCCTTGAAGGCAGTATGTAATCACAGACGGTAAATTCTACCCTTGTTGCACAAACAAGAACCCCACTATGTGGGATAAGAATTAGGAATTGTTGATTTAAAAAAAAAAAAAAAAGGCTAAATTCTGGGACTGGAATCTAAACATAAATATGGCCATATTTGTTACGCAAAAAAGCTGGCAAAATCAAAGAAGTAACTTTCTCAACAATTGTCATTGAACAAATAATTCACAATGTAATATATTTTTATTTTCCATTTAATTTTTACCAATGATATTATGAAATAACCATAATTCATAGGGATTCTGGACCAGAATTAAATTCCCTTGTGTGTTGTCATAAATTACGCATTCAAACAAATGCCAGAATCCTGTTTTTTTCCTCCCAGTTTTGCTGCTTTTTGTAGCTTTTTTTATTATGCTGGCAATGATTAAGAACAACATTCAGCACTCATTCAGCTATTTATTAATTTACTAATATTTTTCAGTTTAAATATGATAATATTTTAATTGCAATCACAAATAAAACATCTTTGGCAATCATTTGTAACAAAGTACATAGGATAGCTTTCCTCTTTATTTTATTTTATTTTATTTTGTATGTGTGGAGCCTTACTTAGTTTTGATTACATAAATGGTATCTAGACACAAATTTCATTATTTTTCCTTAGAAATGCACACAGATTTTAAAACCAAACTAAAATTTCTCAAATAATATTAAACAAAGCAATTAAACGATAATAGCATACAAACGATTAAAATTCAGTAATGAAGTCAAATCCTGACTTCATTAAATGAAAGTGGATATCCCCAACAGTAACTTTTGTTTTTACTTTGCTTAAGCATCTTTAAAATCCCACTGTTAATTTTCATTCATTGTGGGAAGTGTTTTTAAGAGTAAATACGTCATTCTAAGCCTGTTTTTATTATCTTTTTTTTTTTTGTGGACTTTGAGGCATTAATTTTTAAATTAAAATCTGTGTGTTAATTCTTGAAAGTTGTATAATAAATAAGTAGAATATAAAAACTGAAGTTTGATTCTGAAATAACTTAAAGAATATTCATTATACTGAAGAAAGAGAAATAGCAGGTAGTTGTAAGAACCTTCCGTGTTGTTTTGAATGCACATATAAAGAACTGAATTATAAGCTATCTCTAGGAGTCCTGTTTGGGTAGAATTAATTCAGCTGTAAATCTCCTTTTTGTTTCCTTTCAGATATGCATATTATTATTCTGGAATAGGAGTTTGTGTTCTTTTCGCTGCCTACATTCAAGTTTCATTTTGGACACTAGCTGCTGGCAGGCAAATAAAAAGAATCAGACACGTATTTTTTCATGCCGTAATGAGACAGGAGATTGGATGGTTTGATGTAAATGATGTGGGCGAACTGAACTCTAGGATTGTAGAGTAAGTATTAAATAACAGTTAGTTGCTAACTGAGTGTTTGTTCTAACTATCACAAATCAGTTGTAATACTTTCATCAAAACAATGTTATTTCATCTTACTAAACTTCTCTGTAAACTATACTGTCATTTATATGGATCCTGGGATCATTTTAATGGATCCTGAGAAACAGAGATGTTGGAGAATACTGCTCCAAATGCTCTGTGGCTGCAAACTTGAAGCTATGTTAAACTTCAGGTGTTAGAAACATAAAGAAATACTGACAAAGTGGGTGTATCTAAAGAATTCATGTCTGTGGTTTCCATGCTTTCTTACTCATTTGGATGTCATTTGTTTTTTCAGTGACATCTCCAAGATTAATGAAGGAATAGGGGAAAAAATAGGGATGTTCTTTCAGGCAGTGGCTACGTTTTTTGCTGGATTTATAGTTGGTTTTACAAAAGGCTGGAAATTAACACTTGTGATCCTGGCATTCAGTCCTGTTCTGGGCTTCTCTTCAGCTATCTGGGCAAAGGTAGGCAAAAAGTGTTATGTTTCAATAAACTGGTAGGCTATAATTTCCATAACTCCACTTGGTATTTGAAAACTTAAAAATGTAATCTGGCTGTTTGTGAACTTTGACCTTGCCTACATGCAGAAAGTTGTGTCTCATGGCACTGGTGTAGTTGAAGAAATACATTGCCTCCTCCATGGGTACTGCTATACTGCTGTAAACTTTATTTAAGCGTGCCCTCATATGAAAGGGTAAATAAGCAGTACCTTTGCCTTCTTCACTGGATCTTCATGACTACTACACCAAAATATCCAAGTACTGTCAGTAAAGATCAATAAATATACAAATGAGGTAAGATTGCACAGCTGAGGTCATCTCAGGTACGTTCTGGAATGAGCCTGCAGTAAGTCAGGTTTCCTGGGGTAACGGCTGTCTGCAGGCTCTGACCCCAAGGTGAGGAGGTCATTGCCTCTGGGGTTAGAATATGGGCACGGGCAGACGCCGTCAGACAGCCAGCACACCATGACCTCTGCTCCAGATCTCCTTGCCACTTGCTCAACTTCCAATAACTGCCTGAAAACGGCACATGAGATGTAAATGCAGACCATTCTGAGAGAGAAATAGACTTCATCTGTAGAACTGTAATTGCCTTTGGCTAGGACCTTCAAAGGGGTATTAGGGTGTTAAGTACCACCTGGCTAGTGAATTACAGTGACACTGGGCAGCCTTGCCTTTAGACCTAAGATGAAAATCACAACTCTATTTAAAATATGCAATCTTCTGTAAGTCTTTAAAAATATAATAAAGTAGATAGGAAATTCAGTTTAAGAAAAAAAACAAAAAGTATTCAAATAAATCAGAACAGTGCTTGGGCTGGTTCTGTTTTTGTTTGAACAGGAAATTTAAATCATTTTTCTTCCACACAGATAATTTCTGCATTCACTAACAGAGAACTAACTGCATATGCAAAAGCAGGAGCTGTTGCAGAGGAAGTTCTGGCAGCAATTCGAACTGTGGTAGCATTTGGAGGACAGAGGAAAGAAACTGAAAGGTGAGAAAAAAGTGTCCATTTGTTGGCTCTTTTTATAATAGTGTCTGAAGAGATTTTGATTTTTTTGTCTTTGCTGCTGAATTTTACTTTTTCTTTTTTTTTATTAGTTTCAGAAAGCATCATCAGATATGCAGAGATGCATGCGCTCTCTTTCCCAAAAAAGTATGTGGTATTTCAGGCTTCATATACCTAGTGAAAATTGAAAGCAAAAAAAACCAGGCATGTGGCAAGAAAAGACAAGTATAACACAAAGGTCACAAACCAAGGGCATGCACATGTATTTACTTATATTGTACCACAGAATATCATCCTTGCCATCTTTTTGATCTTTTATCTAAAGTTAATCATCATGACCACAAAAGCTGGCAGGAGTTTTCAGACTCAAAGTTCAGTAACATTTGTATCATTCAGAGAAAATATACACCATCCCTTGCTTCTCCCTTATGTTCCAGCCACCATTTCACAGTCAGGCAGCTAAAGGAAGCTCTTTGGGCATCTATGCCTTGCTTCCCAGTTCACCCCAGCATCTTTCTTTGGTTACCCAGTGCTGTTCATCACCCTTGTAGCTCTCATCTGCTCTTTTTCCTGCTCATCCTTGAAACACTGTTTGTCAGACACTTTCTGCTATGCATCCTGATATATATATCACTTTTTTTTTTCCATCAGCGTAACAGTAGACTGGAGATTACAATGGTGACATGCTTAATGACTACAAAATATTCTACCCTATGACAGTGAGAAAGATCTTTATAAATTGGAAATTAATTCTATCAGACTCACCCATCTTGTACTTGAGATTCTGCATCTGCTAAGCCCATCTCATCCTAGGCTGTTGGCTGCTAAAGCAAACAAGAAATCAATGAGAAAGGAATAAAGAGAATCAGAAAAAAATAACACATTGATGGTGCTCTATGTCCTCTCCTAGTGCTTCTACAACTTTGAGAGAGAGAGAAGGGTAGGCCTTTCCATGTTCTGGAAATCTTATACATAGCATACCAATGGTGAAAAAAAGCTCATTTCTAGTAACTATGGCATTTAGAAAAAACCTAAAATATATTGAATGTGATGCATGTCCTTCCAGAGTAAGAAGGACCTCCTAAGTTACAGAGACCAGGGTCTGCTACTGTAGTAAACAAATGTATCACCTGTTCGCTCTGCTAATAAGCATAAAAGGTCCATCCTAAAAACAAGCAGTCTTCTTAACTCTGTTGCTGCAGCCAGGGAAACTATTCTACTACTTGACTGTTTGAAGGTTGGGCATCCCTTTCTGTCAAAGCATACACGGAATTCCGATCTATTAGTTTGTTTCTGTACCATCACTGCACTTTTGCTTTAGTAGCTCCTTCCCATGGGTTAACTTTCCTGTATTATTTATAGAAATAAATCATAAAGTCTCTCAGGTGTCATTTTATTAGGCCATCACAGTAAAGTTAATTTGATTTCCCTATACAATATAGGTTTTCCATTTCACTGATCATCTCTATTCTTTAAATTTGTTGTCTTTTACTTTATGGAAGTACAGTTCATCTGCTTCTCTTACCTTTATCCCCCAACATCATGTATCTAATTCTGTAAGATATTCTGATATTCCTTTGCCCTAGTCCTCTCACTTGTCCTCTGCACTGATCCTCTCATTTTTCTACCATCAGGAAATTTTATTTATTGCAAATACTCCTTATCTGTCAAAGCCACTAAAAAGACTAGAAAAAATAAATCCCAAGACTGACTGAAGAACTCATGTTTTTAAATCCCTTGGGTATTACAACTTGCCACTGAACACTATATTCCTTCAAACAATTCCTTGCCGTACCATTCTTTTATTACAACTACTGTTTAAGTAATTTATCCTATGGCTTTAGGATAAATTGGCATTATATGGCATAAGTGAAATCCCGATGGATTAGTTTACTGTGTTCTGCCTCTCTAGGAAAGACAGTCTTAAAGAAAATTAATTGGGTTAATCCTTTGCTTTCATAGTTTATGACAGATTTTATTTTTTATTTTGTTTCATTGTACTTTCTTTTTCATTTATTTATTTATTCACTTATTTATCTTTTACAAGCTTTTTACACTGTTTTTTTCCAGGCATCAGCTTGTAATTTCTCAGGTCACTGTTTGCATACCTCAGTCCTGTGGCTTTATCCACAATTTCAACATTAAATCAATCACTAAAAGTCTTTGCTACTGGACCACTGTTAGGTTTGCCAGTTTATTCAGTACTTTGGAATAAAAAGTGCATCTCCATTCCTTTCTTACCATTTTCCTTTCCTGCTTTTGGCACCATACATATTTTTGTTGCTCCCCCCAACCCCCTTTTTTCTTACTGAAAGTTGAGACTGAACTACATTTTGGGAGCAATTTCTGGTGCAATTGCCACGTCAATACTTCTAAATTTCCAAGACCCATGAAATTAAACACCTTTGCTGCAGACATTTTTTGTGTGCGCTCAGTTGTAATTACTTTAACTGATTCAACCTACAATCCTTGATTTTTATCTATAACCAGCTTTATCTTAATAGCCTTAAACCAGGTTCAAAAGAAAAAAAAAAGTCTTTTTATTTGTTCACTGATTATTTATAAAAGAAACTTGTCAGCTATCACTTCCCAGAGCACATGGGTCATGCAGCTACTACTAGCATTTGATTCTTTAGTCTATATTTACAATATTAGAGTCTCTCACAGTCACACGCCTATGACTGACTTGTTCTCTCTGTCCAAGTCCAATGTAGAATATCAGATACAAGCACTATCCCGGTATCTGCTTTACATTCATTCCCCAAAGAGATTCTGACATAAATTGATCCTGTTTTCTCCAAATCACCAGTTCGCCTTTCTTTACAATATACTGCAACGCTTATGCAACAATATTCCTTTTAATATCAGAAATATTTTCTGGCTTTTGCAATATTCCAGAAATCACAGGTTTACAGCTGTTTAGCATTTTACCACAGCCTTTTACAGTCATCTAGGATGTGGTCTAGATTGAGCTGATCAGCTCAACCTGTTACGACATGAAGGACAGTCAATACATTTTCCTCCACTCACAGCAAGGTCTTTCTTAGGATTTGATTACTAAAATGTTTTGCATAACTTTGACATGCACTTTGAAGAAATTATGAATATACATAGAAAAATAAAGAAGAGTAATTTCCTGTATGCTCTGGTTTTTATGCATTTTCTTTCAGATACCAAAAAGATTTAGAAGAAGCCAAACGCATCGGTATCAAAAAAGTTATTTCAGCCAATATTTCCATAGGTATTGCTTTCTTTTTGATATATGCATCATATGCATTGGCTTTCTGGTATGGAACCACTTTGATACTTTCTGATGACTATACAATTGGAAACGTCTTTACAGTAAGTATTCACCAGTAGCTGAACAAGGTTTATGAAGAGTATTGAAAATTTTTCAATACAAAGAGTATTGAACTGATTCTGTGTAATCTTTTTTACATTTTGAGTCAGGTTGAAGTTAGCTTTCCAAACTGCATTTTTCACTTTCTCAGAGCTGTTAAAAAAATAAAATAAAATAAAAAATATAGCTTTGCATATCATGGATTATTTCTGTAAGTTGGGTAGCAACATAAATATCACTCACATGAAAGTCCCTTGTTAAAAGCCAGCTTGGATCAATAATAATTAGAAGTTGTTATTTTTGTATTCAGTCCCACTGGGTCTTTGCTAGGGGATTGAGGTTTGACTTCTAGGAGCCTGAGTCCATGCCAGGAGGTTGCAATCAGGAGAGAAAGACCAGGCTTCAGGTACAATTTATTTTATAACAAATTAAATGCTGTCTTAGTCCCAGTTTGCTGACCTGAAGTCATTATCTTCACTGATATCAAGGTGGACCTTCTGTTGGAAAGCTTGTAATATGATAATGTGGTTGGAGTTGTAATCCCAGTCACAGCCTTCCTGCTAACAAGTTAACATCTGTGCTATGTCAGCATCTCTTGAAGCCATCCACTCTGTTACAGTCAGGTGCCATGTGTTAAAACCTAAGAGCTCATTTAATTGTTTTCATTTGTGACCAAGTGTGTAAGTCCATTTTGCCCACTTCAGGGCAAAGCCAGGCAGGTGAGTTTGTACTACCAACACCCTGTAGAAAACAGCTGGAAAAGAGCTTTGCTTTCATGCAAGCAGCACCTGACTGAAGAGCAGGGGTTGTTGCTGGTCCTTGCAGAAATCCATACTGACTGTCACTTCCTCTGGGTCACTAGCAACTTGCACTGTAATGCAAGCTTTGTTTAATACTTAGATCTGATTAAGATAAAATGCAAATGGGCATTTATTCCCAACATCTGAAATGAGTGGTACAGTTGCATGTGTTCACAGAAACAATAAGCACAAAAAATGTCAAACCCAAGGCTGAAAAATTAGAGTGGAAATTACAGTCTGTTTTTGATGTGGCAAACAATTTTAGTTTCACTTGAAGAAGTCTCCAGTTTCCTCAAATATTTGGTTCTGTTCTTGCCGGTAGTACATTGGAGTGGAACATTATGTCTTTAACTTTTGGGTTAGATTACCCTTGTTTTTATGCCATATGAAGATAGAAAGATTATTTTTTTTCTGTGTTTAACCATAGAAGTAATTGCTGGCTAGTTTTTCCTCAGGTGGAATTGTAAATATCTTATTGTCACTCTCAGGAAGAACCCCAGCCATCAGAAACTCACAATAGTCTCTTTATGGGCCAGTTGTGAAATGGGGAAATTTTAGAGTGATCTTGAAAATTCCTTATTTCCTATAAATGTTTACTTTTTGTTTAAATGATTGCCACTTGTTTAATTGCAGCTTTGCTTTTAGAGTACTTCGTATTGCACAGTATGCATGAATCTACTTGAAGGAAGGATAGCAAATATTCTTAGATAAATGAAGCTATCTAAGTGAATTCCAGCTGTGTATTATTTTGTTTTTTTTTTGTTTGTATGTTTTGTTTTGTTGTTAGGTCTTTTTTTTCTATATTACTTGGAGCTTTTGGGGTTGGATCTAGTGCACCAAGCATGGAGGCATTTGCCAATGCAAGAGGAGCTGCCTATGCAATCTTCAGTATTATAGACAATGTGAGTATCTTTGCCATGGCCGTCGTTTGAAAATATCGAACATCTGACTTCTTTTCTGAATAGAAAATTATCAAGCCCAAACAATTGTGGATGCAATATCTTAACGTTTAAAAATTCTACCTAACAGTTTTGGATGCAGGACAAGCATCTAAATACTGTGATGTGAGCCTTTAAATGAGCAAGATGTAAATTTCTGCCCGTTATTTTTTAACCTGGTAGTTCAGAAAAACAAGTTAAAGAAGAAAAAGAAATTATATCCATGCTAACTCAAGTAACTAAGTGAGATAACAGTGACAAGAGCACCCTGACTGAAAATGATTAATTTGAACTGTAAGAGTTAATTACCAGATGTCTGGTACATACTTTAGTGGCTGGCAGTGGCTACAGTCATTTTGATGTTAAAGTATCATAGTGACAGCAATGCTATTTTAAAATTAGTCCTGGGTTGTAATATAAATTGAATTTATGCCTTTGCATATTAGTGCAGACATGTGCCTGATTCTGAACTGTTCTGTGCTGCAATAAAATTAAATGCATTAAAACCTAGTTCCCTATCCATGTTAATACTGCCACAGCTGCTAACCCCTAGCATCACGGAATATCCTGAGTTGGAAGGGCCCTACAAGGATCACTGAGTCCAACTCCTGGCTCCACACAGGACCACCCAAAACCCAAACCATACATCTGAGAGTGTTGTCCAAATGTTTCTTGTACTCCAACAGGCATGGTGCTGTGACCATTGGGGAGCCTGTCCCAGAGCCCAACCACCCTCTGGGTGCAGAACCTTTTCCTAACACCCAGCCTGACCCTCCCCTGTCCCAGCTCCATGCCATTCCCTTGGGTCCTGTCGCTGTCCCCAGAGAGCAGAGCTCAGCGCCTGCCCCTCCGCTCCCCTCGTGAGGGAGCTGCAGGCCGCCATGAGGCCTCCCCTCATCCTGCTCTGCTCTGGGCTGAACAAACCAAGGGACCTCAGCTGCTCCTCATACATCTTGCCCTCCAGACCCCTCACTATCTTTATAGCCATCCTTTGGAAACTCTCTAATAGTTTTATGTCCTCCTTATATTGTGGTTCCCAAAACTGTATGCTGTTCTCAAGGTGAGGCCACATGAGCACAGAGTAGAGCAGACAGACTTGCCTGCACTGGCAGCTTCTTGCGTTTGTTAAGTAGTTATTTTTGCTCTGCTGCTTTGTAATGAGGCTTGCTATGTATGCCTTGTTGTATGGTAACATTGATGTCAAAGATTTCACAGCCCCGTATCGTGCTAAAATGTCATTAGAAATCTAAACAATGTTTTTGTTTTTTTCCCTTTTCTTGCCATGTTATTCTGCACAGGAACCTCAGATTGACAGTTCATCCAATGCTGGCTATAAACCTGACCATGTTAAGGGGACTTTGGAATTTAAAAATGTTTACTTCAATTATCCTGCTAGGCCAGATATTCAGGTATTACACATGGAAGTGATTCAGATTCCACTTAAGATAACCTGATTGTCTCAGGGAAAACCAGTTGTTATAATTAAGACAATAAGACTCCTAGAAATATGGAAACTTTTGTTTTTATCTAGAACCAATATCTGTTTTAGCCAGAATAGTTTAGTTAACTAAAGCACACTTTAAAAAAAAAAAAAAAAAAAAAAAAAAAAAAGGTATGGCTACATGAAACTTTAGCTAAAGCTTGGATGCCCTAATAATTCATAACTATAATAATAAATATAATTCATAAATATAATGAAAAACACTCATCATACTAATGCTTAGTTTAACACAGCAAAAATGTAATCGCGGTATACTGATCTTCCAGATTGTTCACACTGTAAGTCTGTTAAAAGTATCTATCTGAGAAATTGGCAGAAGATCTAACGCTTTGTTTCTTGCATTTACAATGCAAAAACTGCCCCACCGAAGGAACAGAGAGTTTTGTTTGAGAGCTTTTATTAAGGTATGTCTTGATGCAATTAACTGGGGATAGAAGAGGTCTGAACGATTTCTGAAAATACATTTATTAAGAATGTCTTGGAAAATAAGTCTATTCCAATGTGAAGGAAGTCTATTTTCACTAATCTCTAAAAAGGGATTTGTTTCCATCTTGTTGAGGTAGACTGTGAAGACAGAGAAGAACAGAGCTATTTTAGTCAGCTTTGAAAGAAACAAAAAATATTGCAGCTTGCCTGTTTCTGAAGAGATCAGTTGAAATCATTTGGTACTTATATTAGTTGCCATTAGAATCAATACAAAGACAGTGAAGATAAACATTTTGATACAGAATTCAGTGAGAATAGTAATCTAGTATTAGAGAAGGACTGGATTTTTTACTTCTTCATCTATTACAGAGGTCACATTTTTAGAACTTTAATCCTGGGGATGAAGGGTGAAGGACGTTGCACAACAAAGGAAAATGAGAATGATGAACAAACCAGAAGATGCAAGGAAACTTACTGCATTAGTGAAAATACTGTTGCATACAGCCTACTGACTATAGTCTATGAGTGATTATACTGACTATGGTCTAAGAGTGTAGTGCCTAACAGACCTCACTCTGCATTCCTAAACTTGTGCAGATGCATGTGATATCAATGGGTAAGAATTTATCCCACTAGATAGCTGCAGGAACCCTTCGCCAAAAAGGGCTTCAAAACTTGCCCAAGACACTGGGCAGATCTTTGTGTGCAATGACATTGCCAGACTTCTTGTTGTCACACCTACATTTTAGTTCAAAATTAACATAATTTCAGCCCTCCCTCTTCTTTTAAATTAAGAACTTCCTCCTGAGGGCTTCCTACTGGATTACTTCTGAGTGAAATAATATGAAACGCTATGCAAATATGTGAAAACAAAACTTTAAGTTGTTTTTCATTGGTAACTGAAAAAGAACTATCCAAGACAAAAGTTCCCTTTTGTCTCATTACACAGAGGTTTATAGATGTCTCTTGCCTCTTGAAGTTTTAGAGAAAGCTACAGAGAAAAGCTCCCATAGGCCAACAGCAATGTAAGAGGGAAAGAAAAGCTCTTTTCCTCTACAGCTTCAGTGATTGCTGGCACTTTTGCCACCTCCCTGAGTGAGCACATCTGCATGGAAAGCAGACCATCACTTTTGTAATTGGTGTGAAATGCTGCATTTTGAAGAGAGGAGCAGAAGGAACAATCTCTTCATAGTGCAGTGAAACTCCACAAACTCCAAGCCATTCCTTCCACAATTTCAAATGCAATTTTTCCCCTTTCTTATCTAGAGGTCTCTTACAAAATTTCCCAGAATTTCTGATAATCAATATTTTAACCCTATGGCATTATCTACTTCAGAGATCTTTTACAAAATTATTTAACTTCTCCAATACTAGTTCCAATCTCTTGATAATAGGAAAGTTAAGAATTCTGTTAGTGGGAGCTGCTGTCGTTTTAAACACCATAGGAACGTATTCAAAACTGAGAAATCACCACTTTGCAGCAAACGTTATGACTGCAGACATATAAGGGTTTTATCACCATTGCTGGCACTAATAGAACAGCAATGTTGTGCCAAAATAAGAAAGAATTACAGCATTCTTAAGTTATAATTATGGTGTTTGGCCATACCCATAGTAACAACATACATTGGGGTGATACCTAACCAGATACAATGCATCAATGGGCTGTTGTTTCATGTATGCAGATAGAGAAATTTTTATATTTTTTATTTTCTTGAAATGAGTTATAATACAGAAATTTCAGGTAAGATACCGAAACAAACAGAAAAAAAAAAAAAACCACAATACTGGATTCACACAAATGCCCTATATTGTACTTCTCCTCCTAGCTTTTATGATAAATGTTCTTGGAAGAGTAATGACTTGATAAATAAGGGTGCTACTAAGTACACAAAGATGTAACAAATATATTGATGTATCAGTGCAATAAAACCTTACATTGAAAAACAGAGGAATGTACCAGGCTATTCTGTAAACATGAAGGATATTTTACTGTAGTCTTTAGAGTTTCTGCAAATTTACATTGACATTTTTATATGCTGTTATGCTTTGGTCAAACTTTCTTATACACACAGATACTGAAAGGCTTGAATCTGAAGGTCAACTGTGGCCAGACAGTAGCCCTGGTTGGTGGCAGTGGCTGTGGGAAAAGTACAACTGTTCAGCTCATCCAGAGATTTTACGATCCCAAGGAAGGCACGGTAAGACACCTCAAGCCAGATGACTGCTCTGTGCGTCGCAGTTGTTCAAAGTCAGCTTCTGGTCTCGTTGCCCTTGATCAAATGACACGGTCAAGTCTCCCGTCAAAAGCCATGTGCCAGCCTGGGGAGAGAGAGTCCTTGACCAGAACGCTTAGTAAATGGGTTGTGTCCGCTTCCTTTCTTTAGATTACCATTGATGGGCAGGATATTAAGACCCTAAATGTAAGATATCTGCGGGAGATTATTGGTGTGGTGAATCAGGAGCCCGTGCTGTTTGCTACTACCATTGCAGAAAATATTCGCTACGGCCGAGAGGATGTCACCATGGAAGAAATTGAGAAAGCTACCAAGGAAGCTAACGCTTATGATTTCATCATGAAGCTACCCAAGGTAAGCAAGCTGCTGTCCTGCTGAAATAATTTCCCTTCAACCTACTCACACCAAAGAGTTCCTCAGAAGGGATTTTCCTTAGCAGATTAAGCTGTTCCCAGAGCTATGAATGTGCAGAGCTATGCAGAGCTTCCTCGTAACTTTTGAGAATAATGTTAATTTTGACATAAAATGAGCATTTGGAGAACTATGAGAGTTCTGTAGGCACAAACCATTGGGTGGTTTATTTAAGTGGATGCTTAATGCTCAGTGTTTTAGAGGAAGGAGAAGATGCTGCCGGGGCTACTAACACAGATGTGCCGTTTCTTTACATTGCCTTTCTGTGGTGAAAGGACCGTGCCACTGACTGTTGTGCAAACGTGTTTGGTTGTCTTGTAGAAGTTTGAAACCGTGGTTGGAGAAAGAGGGGCACAGCTGAGCGGAGGCCAGAAGCAAAGAATAGCAATTGCCCGAGCTCTGGTTCGCAATCCCAAAATTCTTCTGCTTGATGAGGCAACGTCAGCTTTGGATACTGAGAGTGAATCAGTTGTGCAGGCAGCACTTGACAAGGTCAGTATTGCTTGTTTGTTTAAAGAGCTGCAAAAAATAGAGACTCCTAAAAAGTATAAGGTAATTGCCTGAATTTGCAAATAATTTCTTCTCACTCAAAGATTGGGAAGTGGTTTGTAAATGCCCAGGGAGTTCAGTTAGTGACATAATGGGTGGGACTGTACTGCAGCAGGCTTTCCCAAACAAGCTTTAGTCTTTGGAGCAGTAAAGAGCTCAGAGCAGACTAAGCAGAATATTCCTGAGCAGGAATGGGCTATGTTGTTATTAATATCTAGCAAAGTAATTCAAAACCAGCTTGGCTGTGTCTTCAAGAGAGGCTTCTATATGTTGGCTGCTGTCTAGACCTGGCTTCTATAATACCTAGAGAAATGAAAAAAAAAAAAAAATAGCCAACCCTGTATTTCTTGTTGTCTGCTCTAAGCAACTGTGTGAACTGTTTACAAAATAGTTCCACCTATTCCTCAGGCTGAATCAACCACAATGTTTTTGTTTTTGTTTTTTTTTTTTTAATTCCTTTTTTTCTTTCTCTCATTATGCATCTATGCTTATCATCCTCTGTGTAAAGACGAATTACCATCATTGCATAAACATTTTCAGCATGGATCACAGTTTATCCATGGACAATATCTTCAGAAAGCATTTTATCTCCATATGCTCTTTACCCACTGTGCAGGGCTGTGTCTGGGAGAGTCAGACACCAGAATCCACATTCTCATCTGCAGACATATTTTAGTCTGTTAATATTTACTTGGACACCTAACTGACGCTAGTTTCAGTGAGTTAGGCTCTCTGTCCGCTTATCCTCATTTCTGGTAACTCACTATACTCTGTGAAACGATGATACCTGGCGTGCTGTACAGGGTCTCGCTGGGATGGAGTCACCTTTCCCTGCAGCAGCCCATACAGTGCTGTGCTCTGCACTTGTAGCTAGAACAGCACTGGTATGACACCAGCGTTGTGTTTATTGCTGAGCAGCACTGGCAGAGCACCAAGACTCCCTCCAACCCCCCAGGAGCCAGCAGGCTGGGGGGTGGGCAAGAGATGAGGAGGGAGCACCGCCAGGGCAGCTGATCTAAACCGACCAAAGGGATATCCCATATCATATGGTGTCACACTCAGCAGTAAAAGGTGGGAAAGGGGAAGGAGAGGGGGGCGCTCTCGTTATGAAGATGTCTGTCCGCCCAAACAACCACTATGCATATTGAGGGCCTGCTTCCCAGGATGTGGCTGAACATCATTAGTTGATGGGAAGCAGAGAACATTTTTTCCTTCTCTATGTGTTTCCATGTGGTCTTTGCTTGTTTTTGTTATTTTTTTATTATTTTTTATTTTCCACTCTTCCTTTTCTCTTTATTTAAATTATCCTTACCTCAACCTGTGAGCCGTTTTTTACTTTCCAGCATACTTTCTTCTCCACCGCTCTTCTTTTGAGGAGGGGGAGTGAGAGAGCAGTTGTGGTGGAGTTTGGCTGCCCAGCTGGGTAAAACCACCACACGTGCTCAGGGATTTTTCTGCCAGCCCATGGCCTATAAGTGAATCCCAGAGACAGGAGGGCAGAGAACTGCTGATCAAGATGACTGCTGCAATATAAAACTTATACAGCTAGTTTAAACAAGTTACTTAGCCTCCAACCTCTCCAACCTATCTTTAAAATATCATATGATGAGATGAATCTCCCTGTTGATGCATCTGGCAGAGCATAACAGAAAGACTTGCTCAGGCTAGACTAGCTCTGAGATTGCTGATGTTAAGCAAGACAAAGCTAAGCTGTTGTGTGCCCAGTATTCATTTGTCCTCCTTCTGTGTTCTTTTTCTCTCTCTGTGCTGGGCACATACCACTACAGAAGGTTTACATCAGATCTAGAGCAGACTGCTGTTCCCTACAGGCTTCACTAAGCTTCTGCTGAATCTGTTTACTGTTCTGTGGATGGAGCATTCTCCTTTTTATGATTAAGGCTATTAGCTTGATTTTCTTCCGCATTTTGATGTGTTTTTAACCATTTAAAATAATCACAAAAATAACAAAGCTTTTGGACTACCAAGAAAAGGTGTACCGTTTCTTATAGGATAGTATAAATGGATGTAACTTCCAGGTCTTAAAATCATGTAACAATATTAAGATGTCAGATTTAGTTGGAAATACTTTCAAGAATACTCCACACACGACAGTTTTCACCTTTATTTCTTAATTGTAAAATACTTATTAAACCAGTATCCCAGCAGAAGATTTTTAAACTAAATAATATAAAGCTTGGATTCACTTGTTGGGTCATTAGTTATTAATACCAATTTATCCCAGAGCAGACTGTTAAAATGTGCTTGGAAAAACATCTTTGTCATGTCAAATTAGATACCTGTGGGATTTATTTTATTATTAGTGAATAGTTCAAAAGGTGTAAAAATGACATGGCAATAGAAGAAATCATATTCTTAAGTACAATTTGAGAGAAATATTTTCAATTAAGTCAAACAAGTAATTTAGAGCAAGCAAAATTACTGTGTAAGTGATAATTTTTTAATACTTGTGAAATGCCCTGAAACAGAATTGTCACTGACATGCTTAATGGTATGCTTAATGGAGTCTTTTTTTAGTAAAAGCTGGATACGTAACCTGAAAGCATATTGAATGGGCAGTTTAGAAAGAAGAAACTTCATATATTTGTGTTTATAAATTGACAGTCTGACATGCAAAGCCAGAGTACTTTAATTTATATTCTCAAATAAAATATGTTTTCCAGTATTTCGTTGAAATTACATTTTTGCTTTAGTTTATCTCAGAGGAACTGAAAAGTATTCTGAAATTCAGCATTTCTCAATTGAAAATTCTGATCTTTACTAGAATGCCATTTCCATGGCAATTTTTTTTCAGTTAAAATATTTTCTTGAACCCTAGTATGAAGAGGGGAAAAATTAAATGTACCTGACAACGCTAATGTGAAGCCATCATTATGCTTTCTGCAGATCAGGAAAGGACGCACTATACTTGTTATTGCTCACCGTTTGTCAACAGTTCAAAATGCAGATCGTATAGCTACTTTCGAAAATGGTGTCATCACAGAACAAGGGACACATGAGGAATTAATGGAACAGAAGGGAGTTTACCACAAACTTGTTAATATGCAGGTAGGTTTTTCATTATTAGTTTTGTTTCATAGCTTGCATCATATTGTGTGCTACTGACTTAACTGGATTGAATTGCTCCCAAAAGCTTTGCAGTGTTTTCTCAGTGGAGAAAGTCTAGGGGAAAAAAAACCTTCTCTGAAGAGTATTAAACTTCAAAACAAGAAAAAGAAGCAAAAGTGAAACGTGTGATTTTAATTCAAACCTGTGAATTACAGAAATTCTGAACAAAATCTCTTTCTCTTTCTTTTTCAAGTGTGACATTGAAAATAAAGTATGTGAGAAGGTAAAAAGGAAGATTGTGGAAAAAACGATCTTCTGGGTCTGATAAATTCTCAGATTCCTTTTCCAAATCAGAGAATTATAAAATAATTCAGGTTAAGGGACATTGGTGGTTCATCTAGTCCAACTCCCTCTAAATGCAGAGAGGGCTCTGAAGTCTAAGCAGGTTGTCAGGGCCATTTTCTTTGAGTTTGGAATACCTCCAAGGATGGAGACTCCACACCCACCCCAAGCCACCTGCTCCAGTGGCTCGCCACCCTTATTGTGAAAAAGTAAACTCTTACACAAGTACTTTTCCAAATCACTAGCATCTTAGTGACTCAGGCTCCTGAAGTTTTGTTATACAGATAGGGTCTACCTTGGATATTTTCATTCTCTCTCAATCTGTCTTCTGCTTTTTCATATTTTTATATTTTAAAAAGACATTTATATTTAAAAAAAAATCAGTTATGCCTAATGTAACTCTCCTATATGTTGTCAGAACAGTTTAACATGACAACAAATGCAAAAAAATCTCTATGGCTAAAATTTTTCTCCTTGCAAGTGTTAACGTTCTTTTTTTCACTGAGTATAGAGAAGAATTAATGAAACTTCAGTACTTGCTTGTGGCTTTCTTTTTAATTAGTCAGTTCTTTTCAATATTCCATTTATTTACAAGAAATTGTTTTTATTTAGAACTGTTCATCATTAATGTGGCCAAAAATGATTTTTAGTGTCATGCTGTGTTTCATTTCAGACATCAGCAACTGAAGATCAGTTACAGGAAGAAGGTAATGCACACGGTGTCTCAGAAAAGACACTGAATGGATCAGTACTGACTGGACAGAAAAGACAGTCCACTCGGAAAAGCATAAAACGGTTCAGAATACAGAATGATGAACTTGATGTAAAAGCTGTTCAGCTTGTGAGTCTCTCTGTATTCTTATCTGCATATGTTTTCCATAACTAATGGGACAAGAAAGAAACACGATTCTGCTCAACGGGGAGTAACTTTTTATCATAATGTATGAAGAGAGCCTACATGTCTGGTTAAAGACTCATAAAATGACAAAATAACACAAAAAGGGTTCTATGGAAAATTCTTTTCTCTTGAAACCAAAATGCCTTTTGTTGTGGTACTCAAAACAGTTTAACTGAGTGATACTATGAAACAAAATTACTTGAGTATAGGAACAGCCTATGTGGCAAGTTAATTCATTTAATAATGTAACAAAACCAGAAACAGGTAATTAGTCATAAAACTTTAACGCCCAAAATAGAGAATAATTATTAGTCTAAGTATCTTGATATGGATTGCCTAAAATATGTCTGTATTAGCGAATAAGTTACTGAAAATTAAGAGAGAGTTATCAATTTGGCTAATGAACTAAAAATGAAAGACATCATGTTTAATGATGAGTAAGGAGCAATTCATTCAACAAACATTTAACACCATCAAATGGAAAAAGTGGTCTAAATTCCCAATTTCTTTTTCTGCATAGTCTCACAAAAGGTAAGTGGAATTTGTGACTAATCCTTTCTGGGAAAGGCTCAATTTTTTGGAAGAAGTGAGAGAGCTTATATAGAATTCATTGATTTTTTTTTCTTCTTTTTTTATGATTAATATTGGGTACTGAGTAACAATAAGAATTTCAGCAGTTAGTTAATACATTTTTTGAAGATCAGATAGTTTGAGGTTTCCCATCATAGAATATGGGATAGGGAACAGATTACAAAGATTATACCTGTCCTACCTTTTCCTCCATTAATGTATTATATTTATCCTGATGGAATCCTTTTATTCTAGGACAAAAACATACCTCCAGTGCCATTTCTTAAAGTTATGGCATTGAATAAAACTGAATGGCCTTACTTTGTTGTTGGAACTCTATGTGCAATTATCAATGGGGCCTTACAACCCATATTTTCAGTCATAATTGCAGATGTTATAGGGGTAAGTATAAAACAAAGAATTAAAAACCTTGCTTGTATGCTGTATCTTTTGTCACTGTTTATGGTTTTTATAAATGCTGACTTGTTTTATGATGAACCCATGAAATGCTACATTTTTTTCAATTTGCCCTGCAAAGGTAAGAAACGGGTGAAAGTCCTTGCTATGGGGAATGCTGAATTTCTGCTCTAAGTCTCACAAAACAGTTATGCAAATTTCACATCTCTGTTTTTGAGCTGATCAGCTTGCCAGTGATGAAGTGAGGAGAGGTTCCCCTGTGACCTCTCTGAAATTGCTTCATCCTTATCCCCTTTTAAGGCGGCACTATAATTGACCCCATTCACATGAGCAGTGCAGGCATAGAAGGTGATCTTTGTGCTGTGCTCACCATAACATTTCAGAAGGTATAGTGTGAATCAAAGCAATGTAAAGCAACAAGATGAAATGGATGTAAGGTAGACGTTTCATTACAGAGAGGTTTTCTGTAAACTTAAATTTATGATGTTAAAAAATAAAGTTATGTTGTCAAGCACAAGGCACTTGCACTGGCGGGAATTTTTAACATTTTCTGTTGGAACTGTTTTAGCTGCACTATATTGCACAAAGATATTGAAATGGCCTATCTTATTTTATTTTTTTTTGTACTTGTTTGTGAGGTGTTACATTCCAAAGAACTGTTTGGGAAAAGGGTATTATGCTGGTGTTATGCTTCAGTTTTTAATGCAAGTAGTAGCAGGAAACAGCCCTGAGGGAAGGGGAGCATTCTGTGCAGTTGTGATCTTTCAGTAATTGTCAGTAATGGACGCAACAAATAGCAGAAGATATATATATAGGGGAAAAAATAGAATTAAGGTCCTTTCTTTCCAAAACATTAATTTATTCTTAAAGCTTTTAAAAATATTTACAGGCATGATATTATTTATGACAAATCTGGATTAGAAAATCTAAGTAACTGAATTGTAGATTTTTTTTTTGCTATGGACCAAGGTATAAAAACATGATAAACTAGTGTCATTCTGAGCAAACAATAGATAACAACTCATAAATAACAAACCATAATGACAGTTACTCAACATCCAAAATATACAAATGCTATACAACAGCAAACAGTGTACAACATCCTCAAAGACCTATAGATTTTTTTTGAGGCTATTTAAAGGACTTAGAAATGTTGGAGACCTCATACTTCTTTATAAAACAAATATGTTTTATCCAAGCTTGGGAGAATTATCTTTATTGCTCTGCAAACCTGGTGAAACCAGAACTGTACAATCCCCGTTCTCCATCAACTATGTGTTATCATATATAAAGGTATAAGGATTGCTTCAGCATACTACACCTTTAATATTCATTTACTCACTGTTGAGGTAAATAAGAGTATATAAGCTTTAGATGGAAAACTATTTCCCTAACTGAGCAAGGTCTCCATACAATGCATAATGTACTCCTAGTTTTATTTTTTGTTAAAATATATAAAACAAACAATAGAAATCTGTTATCTGTGAGTCTTGGCCTAAAAAAAAAATATTGATTTGGTAACATATAACACATCATTAAGAACAACTTCCATATTTCTTTCTCACTAACTAGTTGTTGACATGCAGTAACCTTCAGCCAGTGACTACAGAAATGCTCTTAAAACTTTAAAAGATGTGCTTCAGCCTTTTGCAGGTGCATATTCTGATAATAATTTACTGATGTGGGTTTGTTCACTGACATATGTTACTGTTTTATCATAACAAAATAAAAATTTAGCTTTCATTTGCAAGAACGTGTACAATCACTTCAGATCTATAATCTTCAAAGAAAAAAAAATCTTAGTTCATCAAGAAATTGACTTGTTTTCCCCTTAAACACACGTAATGCATAAAACAAGCATGTAAAGATAACGGGAAATTATTGAACCAGAACTTCAGTAAATGAAATTAATTTTCAAAATTTTCTTTCATAGATATTTGTAGAAAAAGGAAAGGCTGCTATCAGGGAGACAAATAGCATGTATGCACTACTCTTTTTAGGTTTTGGACTAATTTCTTTTGTCACGTTTTTTCTTCAGGTAAGTTTTTGTTACCATAATTGTTCATGGTATTTAAGACAATATATCTCAACTGTGTTAAACTCTCAGTGGCTGAGCGTCAAGCAGTACATGAGAAAAATGATGATGAACTTTCACTACCAGGTGTGTTCAAAATGTTGTAAGAGGTTTCAAATGTGTTCTGTAGCGTAGGCTGGTCCCCATCTCCACAGCAAAGGAAAGTTTGGCTTTAAGGCCAAACTGTATCACAGCCTCTGTAGGAAGACAGACAGTACTGACAGCACAGACAGCAAATTCAACAGCACAGACCCAGATCAGGCTTTGGGCAGCACTTCTGTCTTGAGCAAATGGTTGCCTCAGCACCTACTCTGTGCTCCATGCAACAGGTCTGTCAGCATCTGAGCTGGTTGAACTGAAACAACCTCACCTGTATCTACAAGAACTGCACTCAACCCTGAGTTTTCTGAGAAAACATACCAAATGTAACTGGGAAAGACCACATCACATGCTTAACTTAAGGAGTACTCACATCTCTATACCAAAAAAGTTAAATAATAATTCAAATTGCCTCTTTAGAAGTGCACTCATCTATTGGTACAGGATCAAATACTTTTGACTACATTTTCTGAAACAGTTTCTAAATACACATTTACACATAATTGTTCTCATGCGTATGGGTGTTTGCCAATGCCTGGAATTGCATATATTGTGGGAAAACTGCCATGTTCAGGCCATTTGTTATGTGAACTGATGAACATCTCATTTACATGCACAAATCCCTTCAGTTGTTGCTCAGCTGCTTGGGCTAATCTTGCCTAATAATGTGCACAAGTCTGAACACCATCCTTCCACCTTCTGTCCTGATGCCCTTGACACAGTAGCACTTGCACTCCCTTCAGGCAAAATCAAATTCAAAATTCCCACCTTTATGATGCCCTGAAAAAACAAAAACTTGGTGGCGTAGCTGTTCCGGATACTAATGCACTAAAATATGTCTGCCTGTGTCCCATCTCATTCCTGTGTGGTCTGATCCTGCATGGCCCCAGGAGTGACAGATTCACCAGCACAGCTCTGTGCATACCAAGTTGTGTGCCAACGTCAGTGAGTATCTACAGCTTCAGAGACCTCCCACAGAAAATAACCAGTAGAACTACAGCTTTGTGACTCTAAGAGGGAATTCCCTGGTGTTTGTGCAGTACCTAAAACAAGTGTAGGGTCTTACTGGTTATACTGCTGAGCCTGTTTACTGTGAAGTGGCCAGCTCCAGTTTGAGAACAGGTGTGATAAAAAATTCCTGCAATTAAATCATTGTTTGGTGGGGCCTGAAGACTATTATGCGATACATAGTTGTTTCTTAAAAAAAAAAAAAAAAAAAAAAGACACTACAATGCCTCATTCTGTGCTCTACCATTATAGGTTCCAAATTTAGCTTTAAAATATTTTGATCTTAAAATTGTAGCTCACTTGTAGCTAGCATATTTTTTACTTAATGATATTCTTTTTAATATTATATGCAGATAGTCACATAACTTATTATCTTATAAAGACAAAAACTGTAATTAGGTTAAAAAATATGCTTTTTTTTTCCTCCCACACAGGGTTTCACATTTGGCAAAGCTGGAGAAATCCTTACAATGAGGCTCTGATCCATGACATTTAAAGCAATTCTGAGACAGGTATAATTGTTCTATATTTAGCTTTCTAAAGCTTTAGAAATGCTTATTTACATGTCATAAATGTTTATTTAAGTAGTCATGCTATGATTTTATCCGTAAAGATTTCGCAATGATTTCTTTAACTCAGTTTAGAAACTGACGGGATTAAATCTTTTTAACAGGTCCAAGTAGATATTTTAAAACCTTTTAATTGATGTAACTAATAAAGGCCGTCTTAAAACCAGCCTAACAAAGCTTAAAGATGATGGTAGTGTTTATTTAGTGTATTTAATATAATCAAAACAACTTTGGACTGAGGCACAGAGAAAGTAGGCTGTACTCTAAGAGGTCAAATCTGAAACTCAGATCTGCCTTCAGATATGCTGCAAGCTAGGATCTGCAAATAATTACCAGTGAAGGCAGTAAGACCTGGATATCTGACTAACTGCACTCACTCAATTGGTGGCTTATCCTACCAAGCAGTTACAGAACCAAAGATGGACATGGTAGTAGTCTAGGGTAAAAACAGGACTTTGTACCACTGAAAGTACATTCAGCAGCAGAATTAAACCCTTTAAAATAAACAGCCTGAAATCGCCTTTCCCGAACTGATCTCGCGGGGGCTGCCCACAGGCAGCAGCTCTTCAAGAAGTGCTCCCACATGGCTCTGTACCACGGGGTCCATCCCCCAGGAGCAAACTGCTCCAGCACGGGTCCCCGACGGGCAGCAGCTCCCCCCAGACCCCCTGCTCCTGCGTGGGCTCCTCTCCACGGGCTGCAGCTCCGGCATGGGGCCTGCTCCTGCGGGGGCTCTCCATGGGCCGCAGCCTCCTCCAGGCCACATCCACCTGCTCCACCGGGGGCTCCTCCACGGGCTGCAGCATGGAGATCTGCTCCATGTGGGACCCATGGGCTGCAGGGGGACAGCCTGCTCCACCAGGGGCCTCTCCACAGGCCGCAGGGGAACTGCTGCTGAGTGCCTGGAGCACCTCCTGCTCTCCTGCTGCGCTGACCTTTGGGGCTGCAGGGCTGGTTCTCACTCCTCACTCTCCCAGCTGCTGTTGTGTAGCAGTTTTTTTTTTTGTTTGTTTTGTTTTTCCCCTTTCTTAAATCTGTTTTCCCAGAGGCACAACCAACTCCACTTACCGGCTCAGTTTTGGACAGTGGCAGGTCCCTTTTGGAGATCTGGCTGTTATCTAACTTGGGACAGCTTCTGGGCTCTTCTCACAGAAGCCCCCTCACTCTCAAAACCTTGTCATGCAAGTCCAATACACAAGGACCCTAGCTGTGTACATAACCAGCCTTGTCACCAGCTTTTCATGGTTGGCATGAGCTGCTTCCTGGATCTAGTGCAGTGGCAAGCTGCTCAGTGAACGTAGTCCGCTGCAGGGCCTTTAATGTACCAACAGAAACTGCATCACTTCCAGGTTGCAGTTCAGCACGTCCAGAACTAACTCAGTTATCTTTACCCCTCTTTTGCTGTCACTACTGTGCTTAACCAGTTGCTTTATGTCCTGAGTAATCTTGATAAATTCACCAAGTATTTTAAGGAAATGTTGGTACTTCTGATATTATCAAACCACAGTATAAATTTAAGCCTTGCCTGGATTTCTATTATGTTTTACTCCCAGCTGTAGGTGGGCATGTGATCCCTGAGGCAGTAGAAAGTAGAACATTATGAGCCTAGGCACATTACTCCTTTACCTTTCACTCACTACAGAAAGCAGCATATCCCAGCCATGCCAGGCTGCTACATCTGCAAGTCTGGAATCAAAGATGTTTCCAAACATGCCATCCCACTGCTTTCTTCAGCCTGTTCAGCTGACTGAGGTCTTTCCTGGTCTCCACAGAAAGTCATTACCTCCTTGAGAAGTTCCTGGAGCCAAACTGAGCAGTATCAGCTTTCGTTAGCACCTTTCACTGGGGGTGAAACCAGATGCCCCTACTTTCTCATTTATACAGGAAGGGATAATAGGCCACCTCCAAAGAGTGAGATATGTCATTGGAAATTAAGCCCCAGGAGATTTTTTTTTTTTTTTGGACTAGCCCAATAGGAAAGGGCAGTCTGTAAGACCATGCTGAATCTGAACAGATCCCTGGAGGAAGGGTCTGAAGGACTAGAATAGTAACAGAGAGGTTTTCATGACGAGGAGTCAAGTAACCTTATTATGTTTATTGTCCTCACTCTGGTGTGAAAATAGTGTCCACCTGGCATCATTTTCAAATATCAGGCAGTAGAACAGTGGGACCTGGGAGGATTTTGTGTATTAGCACCGACACATGTGGCACATGCTCCATGTCATATAATGGCAAAGCAACCATCTGTCTATGTGAGCCTACAGCCAGACTGAAACTATTTATTTTACATCTTTTTTTTTTCTTATTGTATTTAAGAACAGTGTTTACTTTACCATGCTTAAAGATAATACTTCTGCCACAATAAAATCCCCAGGGAAAAAAAATGTAGCATGTTTGTTAATGTCTAATGGTTATGCATTTAAACACTACTAGCAGGAAATATGAAAGCTCTTACAGTAACCTTATGAACAGTTAGTGCACAAAAACACCCTACAGTTGCTAAGAATCATGTACATATAATGTAATACAAATACTGACATTGTTTCATTGTAATGCTTTTGGGGCTTGATGTTTGGCAAATCTAGAGGAATGTTAGAGTGAATATTTTATATTTGCTTTCTGGATTTAAATAAGATAAATGCTTTGTGTTCAAGTAAGAAATTTTAGTTTTCAAGTGCTTTAGAGTCACTGATCCCTCTGACCAATTAATCTTGATTGTTATTAAGATACAAAACTGTATGACTGACAAGATTTTTTCCCTGGAAATAGTTTCTTCCAGATTAGGAAGAGAGAGTCTTGGGGTAGTCTAGATCTCCCAGCACTGCGTATCATTTTACATAAGTCTTTTCAGACACCACAGAGATTTTCCAGCAGCACTCAGGCATTCAAAACACTTCATAGCAGACTTACAGATTTCACAGAGCTCATAACTGACAGAGAATTTAGATGTATTTTTACCTATCTAACAGGAATCTAACAGGAGAAATTATATTTTTTAATTAGTAGTCTTCATAGATGTCTGTTACACATCCAAGTAACTGTCCTCAAAATGGCACATTCGTTCATATTGCTGTTTAGTGAACATCCGATCATCAAAAATATGTTAAACTCACAAGCAAAGATATCTTGTAAACTGCGTTTAACATGAAATAATGTGGTGATGTTTATGTTATTGCAAAAAGCATATACAGATTGTTAACAGAGGCTAGCTTTGAGTTTTGTGATCCCATGACCTTACCAAGCCTATAGGTCTATTTTATTTATGGTTACACCTAAAGAACTAGAACACCCTATCGTGTGTCACCCAGTCATAATCCAAAGCGATTAAGTTCTCTTAAGTAGCCTAATGAGGTGAGTTAAGTTTTTAAGATCATAATAAGTGTATTTCATATTGTAGGAGATCAGCTGGTTTGATGAACCTAAAAATAGCACTGGAGAATTAATTACAAGACTTGCTAATGATGCCTCACAAGTGAAAGAAGTAAGTAATATGCACTGGCATTTTTCATGTCTGATTAATATGGAGTCAGTTACAGATGGTATTCAGTAGGTAGAAATCCTGCACACGGTCATGTGGAACTGTTATTCATTTAAAAGTGTTTTTTGTGTGTTCGGTGTCACACAAAAATTATCATAATAGTAGATAATATATATATATGAAGTATAATCATGTAGTAAAGCTTTTAGTTCACATTAGTGTTCAGTCCTGGTATCACCAGTATAAATGAGTCATCCAAGGCATCCATTTATTTAAAGTCATTTATTCAGCCTTCTTAGATGTCTAGACAGCATTGTGTTTTTATGATAAATGTTCTAGCTCAACGAAATGCATAAGAATATGCCTCGAAATGAAGGTTGCTCTCATTGCATCACTGTGTTTGTTCACATGTTTAAAGTTAAAAAAGATAAAATATGATCATAGTTCTATGTGTGTGTATATATATTTATATAAGAAACTTATGAAATATAATTGTTTTTTCTTGAGCAAAACCTGAAAACAAGGAGATAGAGTAGGGTAGATACAAAAGGCTTGTGGGAATGATCTGTACAGTGGAGCAGTTTTTCAAGAGACAGGATAAAACATTCAATTTTGCAGAATATTTAGACCAAATTAAGTACTTTCAGATGGTGAATAAATCATAAATATTTATGTGACAAATATTTTGCCTAGTTTTCAAATAAATCCATGTATTACGATGGTTTCATTCTTTTCCAGGCTACAGGTTCCAGACTGGCATTAATTGCTCAAAATGTAGCGAATCTTGGGACTGGGATCATTTTGTCATTGACCTATGGCTGGCAGCTGACTCTTCTGCTTTTAGCCATTGTGCCAGTTATTGCTGTAACAGGAATGATTCAAATGAAGATGCTTACTGGACATGCAAAAAAAGATAAAAAGGAACTGGAAACTGCAGGAAAGGTGGGTTCAGTGGCATTTTAGTCTATTTTTATGTTGTACTACACAGTGCTGCTTAATAGGGATATTGGTGTTGGGTCAAGAATATACCCCTCAAACTCAGTCTGCATTGTTATTCTGATGAAAAGGTGATACAGAAAATATGAAGCTGAAAACTGAAAACGTGAGTTTAATGTTAAATGCAACCTGAACTTAATAAATGAGGTGTCTCACAACACTCCTTTGAATCCAGTGCAATCATTTTATGATCTGAAAAGAGATATAGAATGTCAATAGCAATTTTAAGAATCAGTTAGCTGTATGTTCCAGTTTCCTAACTTTTCTCTAGTTCACGATGTGATTATATGCACAGCTGAAAAGCAGGCTGGTAATTATTTTGTATTGTGATTATAATCAAAAGAATTTTTTTGAAAAGTTCTTTAAAAATAATATTGATTTTGAGAGCATATAAATACGTATTCCAGTTGAACTTGTACTACAAATTACAGTAGTTGGGAACATGAAGACAGGGTAATGCAGAAGCTGAAAGTAAAACTTGGAAACCCCTGTGAGCTGATAAAGAAATAAGGAAACAGTCCAGCACCATATGTTTTTGCTTTGAAGAAAAGCAAGTTCAATATAGGTCCTAGTGAGAAAACAATAAAGCTTCTCAGCCTTAAAGCATATTTAAATTGGCTGACCAAAATTTCATTTTACCTATCTATGAAACTACTATTATTATACAGACATAAAGAAAAGATGGTGTTAGCCTTTGTAAGGGAGACAGTTACTATTTACATGTAGACGTGTTAGGTATTTCCATGTAATTTAGTTATTTCAATCTTATCACTCATGTAACTTAACCTGTTGTGTTTCTGACTTACAGATTGTCTATTCCCTTTATTATTGTTATTATTATTATTATTATTATTATGTAGAAGTAATGATGTAGAAGGAAGGGTCTGCTAAGTGTATAATTACGATTAAGTTGGAGTTTAGCTCTTGTGTAAAGAACTGCTTTTCCTTTTTCTTCCTGAGTTGAAGATTGAAAGCCATGTTTGCTTCCAAGCTATTATTTACCTTTACAGTAAAGGCTGATGATTCACAAGCTTGGAGGTATTCTGCTACACTTTAAAATAAGAAGCTAAAAGAGGTTTATTTTTAAAAGAATATATGCACTGGGAAAAAAAAAAAAAAAAGCCTTCTTTATGTGATAGGATAATCAAGAAGAAATTCAGAATGGTGTCACTGATTATGAATAAAGTTTTGCCAAACAAGTAACATTACACATTCTTATGCACTGGAATATTTTAAAGTTATCTCATAGTCAAGTTGCTTTCAGCTGCTTATCTCACGCCAACTGCCTTGGAGATTATTTGTAAGAAGAGTTAGATGATTGTTATGTGATGACCTGAAAATCTGGTTTTGGCAGACTATATTAGTTTAAATAGTTTTTTCTTTTCCAGCTCTACAGTTTCTGGAAAAAATTAAAACACATGTATTTCCATAGCAATTCAGCAAAATGTTTCACTCACAATATATCAACATGAAGGAAAACAGGTCCCAGGCATCTTTTTTAGCTTTAGGTTGACGGTCTACCTTGCTCTTCAGAAAAGGGTCTCTTCCTGGCAAAGAGCCAATGAGGAAATGCCATCTTCACACAAGAGGCAGAAATAAACTACTCTTATTGGTAGAGAAACAATATTCATTCATTCCTTCCTCAGCAGCAGCAGAGTTATTCGGGTACATATAATGTAGCCAGTTAGCTCCATTTATAGAAACCAAGAGCACACAGCTTGGAGTGGCCAGATGTTATTGAAAGTTATTCTGTAAAGGCAATTGGATTTGACAGTGTACAAATCTTACATTGGTGATAATACATTAAAAAAAAAAATGAGATTAAGTTCCAGGTCCTAAATAAATTTCTAGACAGGAGGAATGCTTTTGGTTTTATGTTTGTTTCTTTGTTTTTTGTTTTGGTTTGCTTTTTTGTGCTCTGTGAAGTCAGTACATCAGAACTAAATTATGAGCTGGAATAAGTATAGTGCTCTATGAATGTACTTTATAAAACCTCTTTCCAAGATGCTTTACCTTCTGAGTTTTGATTTGCTGGATTGGTGACCAAGCCTAAATCAGTTGTTGGTATGAGAAAATTCTGATGATATTAATCGTCTACAAGTGAATGCCCTTAATACTAGGGGAACATTAAGAAAATCAAGGCCTAACCTTCCTCTAGTTTTCAATCAAGATTGGGTACCCAGCGTCATTAATCATTTTGGAAAACTTCTACCCACTTTTTTTTTTCCTTTTTTTTTTTTTTTACTGTGGCAAAATGGAAAGATTTTCAAAGATATAAAATTAGTAAGAATTAGATTCTAAGCTGCCATATGGACCAGAAAAAAAAAATCTTTCTACATTTTTATGAAAGTGCAGTAGTTTTGATTTTCTCCTTTAGGAGTTTTGAAAGTCATCTGATAGTCAAAAAATGCAGAGAATGC
This sequence comes from Cygnus olor, assembly GCF_009769625.2. Lineage (NCBI taxonomy): Eukaryota > Metazoa > Chordata > Aves > Anseriformes > Anatidae > Cygnus > Cygnus olor. The sequence continues at coordinate 22,902,395 of NC_049170.1, read as the reverse complement.
ACCCTGGGAAAGATTATTCCTTTCAGGGTAAGCCCAAAATTTGTTGCTTTTGAAAAGGTGGCGATATGTTCAGGCTGCAGCCCCAAACACGTTTTTAGGTGAGGTAGGCTTGTTCAGTTTAGCCTGACTGGGCACCAACAGCAATGATAGCTGCATGGCATCATCCTTGTGACAGGTTGAACAAGCTCACTGGAAAAAAAAACTACCATTGCTGGCCTGTGCTAAAATGTACACTGACTCAACTTTACTGTTATAATCCATGCTAATTGGATTATATTTAACAGCAGTGTATCTACATACGTTGCAACCACACTTTCAACAGTATTGTAGACGTATTCTGTCACTTCTATTGCAGTCATTCCCAGTTCTGTTTATCAGATTATGTTTAAAAATTTCCATATAATCTTGTTTTTCTGCCAATGAACATGTACTCTCCAATACAGATTGCTTCTGAAGCCATAGAAAATATTCGAACTGTTGTTGCTTTGACTCAGGAAAGAAAATTTGAGTTTATGTATGGGCAAAATTTGCAAGTGCCATACAGGTAATAAAATGCTTCTTAAAAAGAGGTTATTAAAATATGTCTTTTTTAAAATTAACACCAATAAACTGAAAAACAATTTATCTTCTTTCAGTACATCATCAAATCTTTAATTCCAACCTCAGCTTTGACATAGAAAATACAAATTATCTTTCTGTTCAAGCTAATGGTCTTTGATTAAATGATAATTTTCTTTCAAAACCTACTTTCTTTCAAAACTATCATTATTAGCTGCTATAATTCTTGAGATGGAAATCTTTATTAATTCTTACAATCATGAGGCCTTCCTTCTGAGGAAATATATATATTTTTTTAACAAACCAAAAGTCAGGTTTTGTCTTTATATTTAGGTAAGATTCCTGTTAAAATCAATGAGATTTTCCCAAGGAGGGAATCAGAATGGAAGAGGGAACTTTCACATCAGTTTACCTTTCTGTTCACTCTGTTATTTTATCAAAGTACCATTGCAGATCAAGTGAAGCCTCATGAATGCAATAACTGACTTAAAGATTTGTTTTGGTTCAATGAAGGATAAAACACAAAGATTTGTTCTGTTGAACTAGTTTCTGCTCTGTAGAAATTCTAAAGTTCTTGGTGATTTTCCTCATTTTTTATTTATTTGAATCTTTAAATTGCACCTGTATTATAATTTTTAAAATAATTTTAATGAACGCGTGAAGTGAAAACAATACAAATTATACGTGCTCAAAATATTTAGAGTTAGAGCAATTTCTTCTTCTGTCCCAATATTCTTACATGTGTTTTTGCAGACAGACAGAAAACTGAAGCGTACAGGAATTATAACGTTTTAGGTTAGGATCTTACAAAGTGCTGGAGATTATTTTACTATAAACTAGTAAAGAGACTTGAGGATTCCTCTGATTTATAGGATACTTTTACTATTGGATACTTACATTCTTGGTTACAACTGCATGTACAATAAGATTGTGATAATATTTTTTCTGTTACAGAAATTCTGTAAAGAAGGCACATATCTTTGGATTTACTTTTGCGTTTTCACAAGCTATTATGTACTTTATTTATGCTGGATGTTTTAGGTCTGCTGCATATCTAGTAAAAAATGGACATATGCTGTTTAAAGATGTGCTTTTGTAAGTATATCCTTTTTAGTTTCTTTTAGGTTCCATATGGAAAAATGCATTTTATTTTGCTATCTTGAAATCATCACATATGGAATGGAAGAAAACAACCAAGTACTTTCATTGTTATACTACCCCTCCTTCCTCATGTTGCTACAAATCCAAAATGTGATAATTTCAGACTACATTTAGCTACCTACATACAATTTTTCTTGCAATCAGGGTAAAAAGAAGGCAAAATGAAGTTAGGCAAAGCAAAACTGTCCCTTGTTTTCATGACCAATAAGGTTTCTTTATCAGCAGAATCACATGGCTTAGCTGTAGGGAGTGTAGGTAGACAAGATTAGAAGGTAAATGGAGCAAGTAACGAGTGAAATGAAAGTGAGGAAATTATGAGCCCTAGGGCAAGAAAGGTGGAGAGCAGGAGAAAGAGCAGCAACCACCCATTCTGGTAAATGCCCAGGTAGAGCTGGAAAAGTTCCTTCAAGTGTTAACAGTGAATTGATGTTATTGTTCCTATCAACTGGCACCTTTCCAGCCTTCCTTTTGCTCCCTCCTTGTCTCCAGCATCTAACCAAGTCTTCTGCTTGTCTCCCTGCAGCTGAAATCCCTGTCCATATTCGTCAATAGTCACCTCCCATGCTTTGGTTTAGCAATTACCACACTCTTGCCTGGCAAAAATTACAGCTGAAGTTAAACCTTCATCTTACCCTGATTACACCAACACTTTCTCAAGTACTAGCATTAGCTTCCCTTTCTCTAGGCACTCATGTGAATGCCTTGTTGTGTACCTGCTCTTGTATTGAACTTTGCTTACCCCAAATTTCATGCCTGCATCCTTTGCTCCCTCTTTCTTACCTTCCATTTGCTCCTGAACTCAAGGATTTGATTGTGACCCTTGAAGGAACTGTTGAACAACAAATTTCTCCATAGACCTCAGACTGTTCCACAACTAATAACTTCAATTTTATAGATGAGGAAACTGAGACGCAAGGAACTACACATCCTACCATATCTCATGCACTGAGAACAGGAATATCAATCAAAACATTCATTTCTAATAAATCCAGTTGAGTGGGCAAGGAGGGAAAGCTTAGTGTTACTCTCCTCTCTGCAAAACAAACAAACAAACAAAAAACAGAACAACAAAAAAAAAGGATTTTCTCAGTGAGGGAAAAAAGTCACAGTTTGCAGTAGACAGTTTTTACCCTCCCTCAACTTTATTAATGAGTAGTTATTTATCTGAGGCCCCTTCTCTGGCCGTACAAGCTTTCTGTGTCTGTGCTATAACAGTATCAACATAGTTTTCTCCTTTTGATTTTTGTAGAGTTTTTTCAACTATTGTATTTGGTGCAATGGCATTAGGACAAAGCACTTCCTTGACTCCAAACTATGCCAAAGCCAAGATGTCAGCTGCTCACTTGTTTGTGCTGTTTGAAAGAGTACCCTCCATAGACAGTTACAGTGAGGAAGGGGAGAAGCCTGTAAGTAACCATGGTGTCACCCACAGTGTATCATGCACCACTGATTTATTTCAAGCCTGTTTTTTCTTTTTTTCCCCTTTCTTTCTTTTTTTTTTTTTAATCACTCATATCATAGCTACTGAGAGCAAGTACAGTCTGAGCCCATTCACATCTGACTCATCCAACCAAATTGGTATTTGCTGTAAGTTTTGCCATGTCTTCTCCTGCCATCCTCTCAGCCCCACCTGCCTCTTGGTGAAACAAGACCCAGTGAAAATAGAATTAATGCAACAGAGACAGTTTTTCAAACTTTTCTTGTGTGAAGCTACCTGAGAATGGATCTTGAACATATAACTAGGTCTCTAATATTTAACCAGAAATTTTTGAGGCCTAACTTATTTGCAAGTTGTCCATAATAGATTGTCACATACTTTGGTAACCAACAATGTATATGAACATATGGGGGTGTGTGGCCTTTCATATGACAAAGAGGACAGAAAGTTCTAGACAACTATCATGTATATATATATATAAACACAAGGTAATGTATATACATATATATATGCTTATATATGTATATGTATAAAAGAAATCTAGCTAAGTAGTCTTAAGAAATATCATAAATTTGAGCTGCAACATTGATTGGTCATTTGCATCTGTCGATACATATGCTTATACATAAGAACTATATTTCTTCTTGTGTAGGTTATGTCCATATTACAAATATTCATTTTATAGTAAATTAGTTAGAAAAACTCTGAGTGGAAGAATTGATTCTGTCTGCAGATCAAAAATTATAGATAATTTTCAGTATTTTTAAAGATGAAAACAAAACAAAAAAATCAGCAAAGAATATGAAAAGAATGTGAATGAGGTCCTTACTAAGCAGATAGAAGTTAGTCACCTAGAGTTATTACTGCTTTTGAAAATGTAATCTTTTTTAACAGATTGTTTAAGAGAAGCTGTCAGAATTTGTGTTTATGGAATAGAATTTTAATTGGAATATGCTTGCAGCATAGAATATTCAGGAGGAAATTTGTGTTTTCACAATAGCGTCTCACTGTATATTAATTACCATGAAAAAAAAAAAAAAGAAGTCTGTTCCATTGGAAAAACTCCCACTGTTCTCTTTTACTTAGTCTTTTTCTTAGTCTTATATGTTCTGTTACATTATCCTAACAATTTGATCCAATTCTACCATTTCAATCAGAAAATATTTGGTGGAAACATAACATTCAAAGATGTGGCATTTAACTACCCAACCCGACCAGAGGTCAAAGTGCTCCAAGGCTTGAACATTGAAGTAGAAAAAGGACAAACTCTGGCTCTTGTTGGTAGCAGTGGTTGTGGTAAGAGCACTGTTGTTCAGCTGCTTGAGAGATTTTATGATCCACTCAGTGGAGAAATGGTAAGCGTTCTATATAAAAATGTAAGCTGCATTTCCATGATACATGCATAATTAATTTTACTGATATATTTTGAGACTTTTTCTTCTAAACGAGCTCATTAAGTATTTGCTAGTATAACTACTCTCTTTTGCCAGCATTTTTAATGTGATTTTTGATATATATATATATATTTTTTTAGTTAAAGGCAGAAACACATGGTTTTTCAATATTGTCTATACAACCATGGTGAAAGTAGAAGGAAATTAAATTTTCTAAATTTCCCATGCTGTTTCAAGTTATTAGAACAAAGTCCAATGGTTACAAATGCACATTTGTATCAGTGTAGGCCTATTATATGTGTAAAGTGCATAAGCAGGCTCTCTCACGTCATTTCTGGTCATTTCTATGATGTATCAATGCTATCAACAGGATTTGGAACTTTAAATCTAAAGATTTACACTCTATATTGTGAAACCTATGTCACATTGTTGCTTATGACATTCATACTTGAAAGTTCATCCCAAAGCCTCTCTGCACAGAGGACACGAGGAAAGCTAGGGCTGTTCACTGAAGATCAGAGTGGAAATGCATACATATAGCAAACCTCTTGACAGCTGGAGCTATCCCGAAAGTAGCGCTGCTGGTAAAATGCAGTTCAATCTGCTACTGGCAGTTTGCTTTCAAGGTTCACGAAACCATCTCAAAAGCTCACATTGGGTCATTTATTTATCTGTCTCCCCCCATCCCTTCATTCCCAACCTTAGAGTGAGGCTGTGCTGATGCATGTGGCATCTGCTGCAGCTGGAAAGAACAGATCCTTAAGCTTTCCTAACTCTTATAGCCCAGCAATTGAGATAAAAAAATAATTAAGACATTTTATCAGGAGTTTAGCTGCACACGCAGGTATTGAAACCAGAAATCCTTAACAATTTTCTAATTGTTCTTATATCTACACAGTAATTATGCTCCCATCTATCTAATGCTATTAATAGCACATAAACCACCTCAATGCACCATGACTTCTTGTAGTTCAAGAAGTTGTGGCTGCAAAGTTACTCACCAAAAGACCATACTTTCTTCACTGGCATAAATGCTTTGTGGCCTCTAGAAGTCAGAGAAAAATGTTACTGTCAAACTCAGACTTCTCGGACCCAGATATGTCCTGACCATAGTCCTGACTCTGCATGGAAGGTGAAACTGTCATTTGTCACTCAACTTGAATTGCAGCCTGAAGTACAGATAGTCTCTTTGACAGACAAAAATGCTGGAGTGACCTTTCGGCTTCTTCTCTGTGGAGTTGCCCCATCCCTGGAGGTGTTCAAGGCCAGGCTGGATGGGGCTTTGGGCAACCTGGTCTGGTGGGAGGTGTCCCTGCCCATGGCAGGGGGTGGAACTGGGTGATCTTTATAGTCCCTTCCAACCCAAACCATTCTGTGATTCTATGGTTTTATAATTCTATGAGCTTGTGTTTGGTTCCCGATACTCGTCAATGAGAGAACAGCCGCAGACTTTTGAGATATTTTTTCTGAGACTGGAAAAAATATTCATTGAGTGTGTGATAGTGTAACAGCTTTTGTTACATTCTGAGAGCAATAAGACAGATTCATCTCATCAACCCACACAGAGAAAAACTGGCAAGTCAAATTTTTTTGTTACAAGGTGGTCCCTAGTGTCATGTACACCCAAATACAAATCTTACTGTAAAGAGGGAAACACTTAACCTTCTGGTTTTTGATGACTGTTCCACTGAGGAATCCAAGCCCCACGTTAGGGCTCTCTGGAATGCCAGTTGCTGTACAAAACAGAATGACAAGACAGTCCAGCCTCAAAGAGATCAACATCCCTATGCACAGGTGGTGATTTACTACACAGCCTATTTGTTCTGCTTTAGATAGAAATCAAAAGGATAAAGCAGAAATATGGGTTGATGTTTTAGACAAAATAAGTCACACATAACAGAGACAGTTAAATTTAGGATTGTAGATAGTAATGTACAGATAAGGTACAGTGGAAGAAGAGAAATTCCAGTATGGACATATCAAGTTTTACACATATACCTCATCTTACATGAGCAAGCAATGGTAGAGGACTTTTTCTCCTGGAAGTACAAAGATAATATCCAGTTATGGGATTAGGGATTACTGTCCATTAATTTTCCCCATTACAGTCATTTGGGAAGCAAGAATATCTGATTTCTGGACTAGCAAAGCAGAGATGAGATAAAGCTGTTAATAAAGGGAGTAGAAACACTCCGTGGTATAGATTTTCCACTGGTTTCTGAAACAGAGTTTTCTGCCACCAGCATAATACCAAATGTCTCTAGTAGTGATAGCAACATGGCAGAAGATCTGTATTAGCTTTTCTATTCAGGGTGATAAACAAGTGGAGTGCAGTAAAATGGGTTCACACCTGGAGTTTTTCTAGGTTTATAAAGACTTCGGATGATATTTTATTGATTGCACCTGTAAATAGGTTTAACACCTATCTGCTCATCTCTGCTGCCACCTGTAAATGCATAAGTTAACAGAGCGTGAAATGTCCTCACTGCCCTGACTGCTAAAGGCCTCGATGTTGCTAGATTAAAAATAAATAAATAAATAAATAAATTGTAGTCACAGTACTTTATCTTATTTCTGACTTTTTAGCTCCTAGATGGCCAAAATGCAGAGAAGCTAAATATCCAGTGGCTGAGAGCTCAGATCGGTATCGTCTCCCAAGAGCCAATCCTGTTTGACTGCACTATTGCTGAAAACATCGCATATGGAGATAACAGCCAGGAGGTGTCACATGAGGAAATCGTTAGAGCAGCAAAAGAAGCCAATATTCATTCTTTCATTGAATCACTACCAAAGGTAATTAGGCCTTCATTTCCAACCTTCAAATGGGAGGAAAAAACAAAATAACATAGTGCCTATTCATGTTTTTCTAAGGAAACACACAGTAAAAGTATGTAGTTTTTCCGTGACTTACTGAATTTGACATTCAAATTATTATCAATATTTTTATCCTTAGAAGACCTGAGGAACAAATGGAGAACTAGGCAGTGCCAGTGGCTGCAGGCATTTACTCAATTCCAGTGCCACTGATGCATGAAATGGAGGGAGGGGTCTTCATCTCTTTGGGAGTAGTCTCTGTTAAAATAATAACCTAGTTGGTATTGGTACTGAAGCACATAGTTCTGGAGCAAAACACATGCAGAAAGTACTCAAAGGAGGATGGGTGCTTTCCTGCAGCTAAATGAAAGCAACAGGAAAACACTCAGGCAGGCTGCAGAGCTCTGTTCCTGCCCTCCTTTTTTCAACAATCATCTCGTTTGCCAGGTGCATGAAGTTACACATGCAGTTGGTTTGCAGAAACAGACAGAAAGACACTATCTTGTTACTACTTTCTTCTCTTGCCTCCCCTATTTATACCTACCTTTACCCCATTCTTGCACCTGATCTGGGTCTCCAGTACAGTGGGTATTTTTGCCATAAAATAGGCAGCATCTTTGAGGAAAAAACAGTTTCAGGGCAGGTGCAGGCAAAGGAGCTCCTTAGCTGTTCTTCGAATAGATTAGCTGAAGCTAACACCAGTTTGTCAGCTTACTCTTGTGGAAAACACAGGCTGAGGCTAATATTTCTGAGATAATAAACTTCCACAGACTTAGGAGATGTGTGAGTTTTTCACACAAAGTCTCATCCCTCAGACACAAGATGTATGTTAGTTTACATAGCAGGCAGTCAAGAAGCCTAACAAATAGGGGAATGCAGAGTCGGAATCAAATTTCTCGAGTGAATTTCTGTTAGCTTTAAGGGTGTGAGGCAGGTGGGATTTTGAATTTGACTAGTTCAAATTAGTTCCTTGAAAACTTAGAACTTGGATTTGGCTCATCTTAAATCACTGACAGCGTCTCTCAGGCTGTTTTCTTCTTACTGAGAACAGGGGTGGTGAAAGAGGAGCTGACTGCCCAGGCTGTCGGGTGCTGAGCTGAGGCCGTTGGGTTTGCAATGTCACAGCCTTGGCTGTCTCACCCCATGCCTGCCACCCCGCTTCTCTGCACTGCAGTTCCTCACCCAAAACCAAAAGGCATTGCTCTTGCTCAGCATCACGGGGTTTGCTCTGCAGCTAAATACGCTGGGAAATGTGCTTCGCAGCTCAGCTACTGCAGGCAGCCCTGGGCATTGTGTTCTAGGGGATCATGCCCTAGCAGGGTTGGACCAGGTGATCTCCAGAGGTCCCTTCCAACCTCAACCCTTCTGTGATTCTCTGTAGGGTCCTCACCTGCTTGGAAAGTCACTTGTGAGTCATTTGTGCTGCCCCAGAATTATACCTAGGTGGAAACGCAGCTGAAATGTCACGCTTCCCAGAATCAGATCCAAATCTAGGTTTACGCTTACGCTGCCTTTCTTTATGTAGAAATACAGTACACGTGTGGGAGACAAGGGAACCCAGCTCTCCGGCGGTCAGAAGCAACGCATTGCTATTGCCCGAGCTCTTGTACGGCAGCCCCAAATCCTGCTGTTAGATGAAGCTACCTCTGCTCTGGATACGGAAAGTGAAAAGGTACCTTGGCTGTGCAAATGGGAGCTGGGATTGCAATGGCTGGTCGTGCATTGACTGGGACATCTTCACCCACACGTTAAAACCCCAAATGGGAAATAGAAGACTTATGAAAATAAGTATTTGCATTTCTTCGTTATTTTCATAACAAGATAAAATGTCTCTTATGGAGTAACAGAGGCTTTTTGGCTGGCTGTAACGAGCCTCCTTTGGGAAGTGACGCAGAGGCTGTGTCCCTGCAGTTGGAGGACTTCCAGGATGCCAGGAAATAGAGGGCCTCAGGGCAGGGCAGCAGAAGCTCTCCCCACACAGCCTGCCCTGCCTTTCCACTTGCAGCTTTTAGCAGGATGTCAGGATGCCAGCTGCATTTCAAGCACAAACCAATTGCACAAAGAACAGAAACATGGAACTATGATACAAGGCAGGTTGCAGGGAAAAACTGAAAAGAAATTTGAAAATGTGTCACTTCTAAAGGTTATGTGCATTGTCAACCTTGAGCAAAAATATTTAAGTTTCTTATGTAAAAATATACGGTCTGTGTCCTGACCCCCACCCTACATGTACAAACAGGGGGACTGAACAGTCATCAGATGTAAGTTTTTCACTGCAGGATAAATTCAAACTTGGAAGGTCAGAAGTTGCCTCAACTTTTGGTGTATTGTCTTGTGTTTGCTTGTTCATTGCGCAGATTGTCCAGGAAGCGCTGGATAAAGCCAGGGAAGGTCGCACCTGCATCATGATAGCTCACCGCCTGTCCACCATCCAGAACGCTGACAAGATTGCCGTGATCCAGAACGGCAAGGTCGTAGAGCAAGGGACCCATCAGCAGCTCCTGGCTGAAAAAGGCGTCTACTACTCTCTGGTCAATGTTCAAAGTAGGCCATGAGTTGTATGATAAAGGGCAGCAGCTCTTGCTGAGTGCAGCTGTACAGCTGGTTCAATACTTTGTCTGAGCCTTTTAAGGGTATTTCAGTACTTCTGGTTTTGGTAAAATTCTGTACATAGCTTCCTTAAATCCCACAACTATTAAAGCAAATGTACCTCCGTTGTTTAAGAACCTAATGCTCTTTGAATGTTCTGCCACCAGCACAAAAAATTATAGCTACTCAAATTAAAAAGTATGTGGCCATTATGAAAAAGCCTGACTGCCTTCCCAAACTGCACAGCAAAGGACTCGAAGCAGATTCCGTCTCAGGGCACAGACAGGAGCACCACTGCAGTACCCAGCCCTGGATAGAGCTGGGGGGCACACGGCAAATGGAAGCGTGTACAAAAGCAGGGAGAGGGTTTCATAGAATCACAGAAATCAGTCTGTTCACCTAGAATCACAGAATCATTAGGGTTGGAAAAGACCTCCAAGATCATCTGGCCCAACCATCCCCCTACCACCACTATCACCCGCTAAACCATGTCCCTAAGCACCACGTCCAACCACTCCTTAAACACCCCCAGAGACGGTGACTCCACCACCTCCCTGGGCAACCCGTCCCAGTGCCTGACTGCTCTTTCTGAGAAGAAATGTCTCCTCATTTCCAACCTGAACCTCCCCTGGCACAACTTGAGGCCATTCCCTCTAGTCCTATCACTAGTTACCTGTGAGAAAAGGCCAAACCCTTCAGGTTTCAGGGCAGAGGCACTGAACTGTGCATTGTTTTTGTGTGGAGGGAAAAGCACAGTGTCTGGCCCGCTGGCAGGAGGCTATTAAATATGTGCTAGTGAAAAAGGGATGAGAAAATGATTCTGTTCAGATTTCAGGCACTGTCTTTACAGGATCATTGTAACTATGTGTTCTAACTTTGCATTCTTTCTAAACTCAAGCGACAACTATGGCAGTGAGACATATGACAACAGGTGCCCAAAAACTTTTCAGAAAAGCAGACTCTGTAAAGAAAAGAATAGCCCTTCATCATGCAAAACCACACCGGCACTCACAGGCATAAGGTAGCAATGTATTCCTTAATAGAGATGTGGCCCAAAGTGCTGTACCAGGTACGATTGTTTCTGAATAAATGCACGTGCAAACCACAGCAGTGGAAAAAGGAAGCCTGTTGGGAATGGCAGCTGACTCTGTCCCATCGGTGCTGGAACTTGGCTCCTGTTCCCAGCTCTCCACTGTGCTCCTTCCCCATCGATATGTTTTCCCAAATTCACACATACTTAAAAAAACAAACAAACAACTGTTTTCACTTCAGGGACCATGTGGGACTAAAGCACGGAGCATGAACTTAGTAGGGCAACCTTCAAATCAAAGATGCTTTACTCCTTACAACAAATAAATAAAAATTGAGACTGTTCTTGCTACTACGGAAAAAAAAAATATGCTACAGAGCTCCTGGAGGGCAAGGGGACTGTCAGCGTCAGCTGAGGATTAGTTGTTGCAGTAAAACAAATTATCCTTGATCTCTCCCAAAACTCCAAAAAACGGAGAAGAGAGCAAACAACGCGTACTTTAGAATCTCCATTTCAATTTCAGCATCTGTTCCCCAAGATCATCTATTTCACAAAGTCTAGTCAACACAGATCAAGTATCAACTTAAAAATAAATCAAATTAAAAAAAATGATTTTTAGAAGAATTTTATTTAAAGAGAGGAAAATACAAAGCTGCTCAAAGACAGGAATCAAAAGTCTTAAAATCCTGAGAGTTTCATCAAACTGCATTCAGTGCTTACTGTTACTGTGTATTACTAGTATAAAGCAGCAGAGAAATTCACAGCTCACTAGAAGATGTAAACTCTGAGGAATTTGGAATTAATATACTACTGTCTTTATTATTGAAGGCTTTTTCAAAATACTTCAGATTGCAGTGCTCTTATATTATAAATGCAGTGGGAATATCCCCATACGCGGATACAACCTTTATTTGATATAATCCAGGTAGCAAAAGTGAAAGATACCTTACAAAACAGCACAGCCTGATGGAGGCAGCCCTTCTATTTCATAAACCACTACGAACAGGCAGCAGAGTCACCTAAGAGGAGCGTGTGGTTACTCTGAAGTACACAGGTAAGTGCTCCACTGGCATGAACAGTATCATTAGACTACAAAGTATTCTATGTGTTACTACTAAGATCATAAATACAAATCTCCCATAAATTCTCCATTTCCAACACCATATCTCCCAAGTATGTTTGCATTGTTGAGGCATATTTTAATATTGCATAGTTTGACATAGATCAAATACTACTACTTGCATTGCTGTTGCAAATGGCTACATTACTTTTAAATGGGTACTGCTACCGCAGTAAATCCCATGAACACAGGTAGATTTCACACAGATCATTACAAGTCTTAGCTTGAATACAACAGTTCTCTTGAGTAGTGTTTCATTTACAAGTTCTGCATATAACCTGCCAGCTTGTACAGGCTCTTTCATATCATTATCAACCTTATAACTGAGTTGTAATTGTTAACTGCAGTATGTCCTGAAAACACCGGAATACGGTTCTGCACAGCACTTCTGCGTTGGTCTCTGGGCATGATTTCCAGGAAGAACAGTTAACGATAATCCTGTCAATATAGAAAACGATGAAGTTATCCCTCTTAATTATCATGGTCTAAAATAAGTCATATAAATTGGCCTCAAATATCAAATTATCAACAAGTTCTGAAGCAAAAATTAGCAAATAAACACACCATCTCAACATACAGAAGATTTAAGGATTCAAACCCCCACGGCCTTCAGTAAAAATGACAATGTTTACAGATCTTGAAACTAGGTACTTTGATTTAAATACCCATTTCTACATACACTCTGACATAACTTTTCTGCTTACATTTGAAAATGCAGAGAAGAAATACAATTCACAGAAACTAGTTTAAAGTACTTTCTGTCTATTTACCTAATCTTTATTTATGCTAACAGAGCTACAGGAGAAAGTATAATTGGTTTGTATTTTCAAACTGAATCCAACCTACAGTAAAGTTTTTAATTTAGTTTTAGAAACTAGTCATCAAACTACACCTGAATCACAAAATAGCAGGTTATCTCAGCACACTATAATCAAAGTAATTTACTTGATTTGGTGAACAAGTGGTAATTTTTGTCTGTGAGACTAATAAACCAAAGCTAGATCTTTCCAAATGCTACCATTTTATGAGAAGTGAAGCCAAATACTTTAGCTTCTTCTTCGTTGAATCAAGAGGTGTGTGCATCACTGTCAAAAAATGATGGACAGTGTGCTCACCTGTGCTCCATCTGTCTGTCGGTCAATAGCTACTTTTTAAAAACACCTTTGCATGTGTTACATTTAATGACCTCTAAGGAGAAAGCTTACTTTAAAGGTTAACTTCTGTTGTAACCCTTTCACCTTCCCAACTCTTTCCTTTCTGCTCACTGTCAGCATCTAGGCGCTCATGTCACCTCCGCCATTTGTCCTTCCTCCCACACATGCTTTCCCAGAACGTTAATGCCTCTATTCTCCTCTACCTCACTTCTCAACCTTTTCTGACATGTTCAACCACGTTTCATCTTTTCCTTCCTTCCCTTCTAGTTGTTAGCTATCTTTCCTTTTGTGATACAGAGAAAGAATGAAGGCCCAAAATGAAATGACATCCTCACCTGTCATCTCGGATTGCATAGAAAAAGCCATAGCCATGGTCTACCATAGGTAGTGCACATCCACTGAATCTAGTGTAGCCAGTCAGGCTAGTTGAAAGAACGAAATTCCCACCTCCTCCACTGTAAAACACCACAAAACAAAAGCAGCATTTTTAAAGTTAATTTCAAAGTGCATTTTACAAAAAAGTTATTTTGTCCTAGAGATCAGAAAATCATCAGGCCTGAGGTCAATGTAACAAAGTCAGTCCTCAGTTACCAAGGGACACCGCCTCCCCGCAGGACAAGACCCCCGGTTACCTGGCTGTGAAGGCAGGATCCACGTAAAGTTCTGGCACTGGCAGTCCTTGCTCCTGGGCTATGAGCAGGAGTCCCAGGAGATGACGGTCAAATCCTGTCAAAGAAACGCACAAACTGCATCATTAACGGCACCTTTTCCTGCTTTTCTGCTTTTTCTTTTCTGGATAGCTGAAGCTCAAATAGCAGCTGAAGGACAGAAAATGACACAGTCTAGAGAGAAAAAAAAAAAAAAAAACAAGATCCACACTGTGGCACACAAAACCACTTCCCAAATATTTGGTAACGTTTGGGTATATTTTGGTAATTATATTTGGTAAGAGGCCTTCAACACTTTCAGTTTGCAACACTGAGCCCAAATGCAAACAAGCTAAGTAATACAAACCCAGCGCATATCCTGCAGAAAACAAAATCCAAGAAAAACTTCTATTTCAGCAAGGAGGAGGAGTTCGACACACTGAAATTGGCCCACCAGCAGAAAAACTGAATTAACATTTAAAGGGAAAATGTATTTAGGGTGCAAGGAAGGGTACAAGGAGTTGGTTTTAGTTCCTCTTCCCAAAATTACTTACATATAAAATGTTAAGGGGGTAGTTTTATGGAGAACAAGAAGACAGAAGATATATTAGCATACAGAAATGTTCCCCTTCCACCCACAAGGAAAGAAATAACTTTGGATCCAAGAGTACCTCTTCCATTCTCACATTCTTTCCTCAGCTTATTGTGCTTTGCAAACGCTGCATGCATCAGCTGTAGGCGTTCATAAGTCTGTTTAAAGTAAGGGGAACAGGTTAAAAAAAAAAAAAAAAAACCACAAGTAACACATTACAAAGCACTGATCAGCAAGTTTTTCCCTTTCACAACTTCTAGCAATTTTAGATAGAAGAAAATGGAGGAATTGAAAGGTACATTAGAACCTTGTGACTCACCCACATTCTTTTAAACTTCTCAAACTCTTTCTCCCAAATCCAAATTCCTTTTTCATGAGAACTTGCTCATTTGTTCCCTGTATCTGCGTTCTGTTATTCAGGTCACTTTTGCACTGACTAATATTCTAAGCCTCATGCTCTTTTCCAAACAAGCTGAAAGAATGCAAGGTAGCCACTGTAAACTAGAGAAATTAAAACCAAAAGTCTTCTACCACTTACTCAGAAAGCCCATGAGCTTTTAGCAGGTCTGGCTGCATTTATATGAGCATCATTTTCCATGACCAAAAAAAAAAAAAAAAAAGAAAAAAATTGTGAAGAGAAAGCAGAAAAAAGTGCATCTTGCCTCTTTACTCTAATTAAAACATACACATCTTGGCTTGTACTTACGTCCTGCTAGCTCTTTAACTACTCAAGGAGCACCTTCTATCTTTGTACTCGGTATGTGAGAGGCTGCAGCACGGAATGCGAACCACTGCCAGTAGCCACTCTATTTGGATAAAAACCAAGCTGCTAAGCTCACAAGGGGAAAAAGAAAATGTAATACAAACGGATTTTCTTCCAAAGTGCCTAACTTCAGGTAGTTTCAAGTACCTTAAGAGTAGCCTTCTAAGCATGTTTATTTCAATGCCATTGAGCAGACTAAATGCTGTTAAAGCCCCCTAAGAGATTATCATAAAGAAACAGCACTAGGAGGACATTTGGAGATAATGACAAAAAGAAAGAGAAGGCTACTGTTAGGGCTGGAAGTAACAAACCTCTCTGTGTATTGTCCATAAAAGCCTGATAAGTGGTTAGAAGATAACTGAATAGCAGGGAAACAACAGGAGCCCATACTTGCAATAGGAAAGCTGTAACTAACGGCACAAAAGCTGAGTTTTAAAGCTGCAACATACGCCACAAGAAGACAGTGAAGACCAGGAAAATCCGCTCTTTAGGACTAATCATCCATCACACATACTTCCTGACAGCTATACTCCTGTGTTTCTCAGAGACATTAACAATCTATAACCTCTGAACTTCCTTAGAGACGTGTAGCCCTGTGTTCCAAATCTTCTCCTTCCTTCATTTCTCACGCTCTGAGCAATGTGCAGTGAGGACAACAGAAGGAGCTTTTGTACAGCTTTCACTTGGCAAGAAAGGCATGAAATCCCTCGCCAGCCATGCACTACAGGGTAGTTGCTGGGAAAAGGAAAGGTCACTGGCTGAGCTATTCAGAGGCAAGCTCTGGAATACATCCCTGTTGCCACTAGGACACAAGCAGATTTCAACCTCGCTCTTGGACTCAACGATTAGATTAACATTTCCCTATTTCACTTTAAAACTAAAGCAACAGAACCACTCCATGGCAGAATACATTGGTACCCAGCCGGTTACTTTCTGAGGCATGAAAATCAGTGTGAATATAACTCAAGACAGACTTGAAAACCAAGTGTAAATAGAAAAAAAAAAAAATCAAACCAAGCCCACGCACGATGGCTCACCTCGGTCCCAGCAACCGCAGCCAGACCTCAAGCAACCCAACATCTGCAATTTGTCTTACTGGAAACAAGCCAACTCCCATTAATGAGACAGTAGGAAAGTGAATTTTAAGCAGTTCAAATGACACGCCTTCTAAACACATTATGATTAAAGTAGGATTTCTGTATTTACACTGGCAGAAGGATCCAGCATGGATTTGCACCACTCCACTGCTTCCATAGTGCACGGTCTCATGGTCTCTGTGCGGCCGTGATAGAAGCGCCTGGTCATTGCAGTCTCATAGCAGCAGCCTGGACTGAGAAAAAAATGAGGGAAGAATATCTCAACAACTTCACAAAACTATTTGCTCTCTCCAAGAAAAACATGTTCTGTGAAGTATGCTACGCATCCAGCCCAGTTACAGCCATCCATAAGCCCCTAATTTGTGTGTGTGCATGTGTATCTGAAAAGGAGCCACAAAGGAGCTCTGCAAGCTTTTACGAGATAGACGACTGAAAAAGCGCCAATGCTGTAATCACTTCTTGAAAGGCTGGCTTGTCACAGCTATTTTCTGCTGATTAAAGATGTACTGTACTAGTTTAACTAAGCTGAATTTATGCAGCATTCAGTTTCACTACGTATTTCCATCAAAGAAACCATCTAACACCACACATAAGCTCCAAACTTAAGAGACACACCTGACGTAAGCAGTGTTTTCCAACGCTCAATGTTTATAAGGGAAAGGCTCAAATCTCTTGCATACTGACACCCACCTAGAGAGAGTCACACACTCTCTGGAGAGTCCCCAGCTCTATCATATTCTACCATTTATACCATTGAAATGCAACGTAATAGTGTGTTTAAAACAGACTTAACAGGCTATTTTAGTCAGACAATTTATTCCAATGTTTAGCAAACCAAGATCTAGCCTGTCTGATAGGACAAGCACCTCCAGTGACTAAACATCATACTCGCATGATGAAACCCTCTTTTTTTCCGAAGCAAGCAATACTTGCTAGGTCAGTAATGACTCATCCAAGCCATAATCATGGCTAGCTAGCAAAGAGAAATTTGGGAACACCAGTACCAGGAAGAACAGTGTCTTTTACCAAGAATCCAAAGTAAAATGACACACACAAAACTGCTGAGCCACGCTTCTGGAGGGTCCCTGTCTCTATTACTACACCCAAACTTCCGTATCTAATGGTGCTGAAGGAAAGTGAGACACTGAAGTCTAAGAGTCCTTTTACAGCTTTGGAAGCCTAACGGTTTTACTGATGGCTGTCAGCTGCTACAAATAAAGATTTCTACTCCATCTGATCAACTGTTTGGCATTAAGGAATCCTGACCCATTGCAAGTTTGGCATCTGCCCCGTTATTTACTTTGTACGGTCCAAACTCATGTTGTTACGGACTTTCGTCTGCCCTCCAATCCATAGTATGTATGCACATGATCCCTGTGAGGGGAACAAGGACAATTCTTCTGAAGCCAGGAGCAGAAGCCCCTTGAATTTCAGTGGTGCAAAACAAGGCCTTATTTGATCTTCAAAGCAAACAAAACAAAGCAAAACCTTGCTTCTTCATTCTTTTATCCCTATAGCAAGTTACACAGTGGCACTGCAAGGCCACTGCGTTACATCTCCAGACCCACGCCTCTATTCAGTGCTCTGTTTTTTCATTCATAATCCGGGTAATGAGCTTTTCTTACCGCCCGTGACATTTGTAATAAGCCAGCTGAAGGGCAAGCTGCACAAACGTATCAGGATGAAGTTTCTTCTTCCTAATCAATGCTTTGCCGAAGGATGTGAAGGCATAACTCACTAGTTCCAGTTCAGATACCTGTTAAGCCACAGGAGGAAAAAAACAAACAAACAAACAAACAAAAACCACAGAAGTCAAGTCATTTCAAATATCACAACTTGGTTCACTTCAAATGAAACATATTCAACACAAAACAAAAATGGTACAAATTTAACCGTGGTTTTAAATCCCCCGATTCATCAATTCCTAACATATTTACCTCGGTTCTCTGGCAGAAAGAACAGCTAAAACCACACAAACGCAATGAAAAAAATCAATGACAATTAGGAGAAGCAGCAAGAAATTTCACCTTTTTGTAATATATTTCTTTAGTACGTCCAATTTCATTAATAACCTTTTGGTCCACCGTGAATACAAGTTCCTCTGGCCATGGAAGGTCCCTTACTTTATCTGATCCCTGGGAGCAGGCAGACAGAAAAAAAAAGGGAGAAAACAGAAAATGTTACTCGTAAAAAAAAAATTGACACTAACTAATACATTTGAAAGATGAAAGTATACATACCTTCCATTTTCCCTCATTCTCAATAATCTTGCGATCGGTATACACTAACATGGTAATTAAAGCCATGGCATCAAAAGGAGAATGCTGGAATCGTACAGGACAAGATATCGCATTATTTGCATGACTGCAAGAGGATCATATTGTTTTGTTTTTTTTCCCCTACCCCACTTCTTTTCCCCACAGACTAACAGCTTTACAACAGAGCGTTGGACTTGTTTTTCTAGTTCTTCTACAATACTTATAGAACTGCTGTAAGTCCACCTGCTGTTTTGACTGCTCTGCATCTAGATAGGCACAGCACAGCACAGCTGTAGAGAAGCAGATTGCAGGCAGGTTGTAGACCTTTATGGCCACTTAAGAACTGTCATTTAAGAATAAACACAATCTGAGTTTAAGAACACACTTGTTCAACATAAAGAATTCATTTTTAGCCTTCTCATGCAATGTACTTCCGAAACTAACGAGGGAGTGTTAAAGACAGAAATAAGATTAGGATTTCAAGAGCTCATGTTCTTAAATCAGGTATGGTGTAACATCAACCACTGTAAAAGCAGACTGCTTTTGGAAACTTGCCAGACAAGCTGCCCAGAAAACCAGGCTAAACTAAAAAGGAACATGTTAAACATTTAATACTCTGAAAGGGAAAACTTACTAAGTAAATACTTGAAAGGTTTATAAGGGGAATTGTGTTGGTGTTGGTTTTTTTTTTTTCAACTTACATCACAGAATGCACTGCTGGTTCCATTGGAAAAGAAAATGCAATTGTAGGATTTATCTCCCCAGCGCACAGTTGGATCACCCACTACCCCCAGCCTCGTAACCTAAAGCAAAAATTATACACTGTGGGTTTTCAGAAATACGAAGTACGCTGCCAACCTCTGTCAGCCAAAACTAGCCTACATTAAGATGGTGAGGCCTGCCCAATAGAGAAGACATTTTCATGCAACTAAAGATGAAACAATTAAGAGTGGTAACTAGTTGATGACTATATTTCTAAGGACCCTGATGCATGGAGAGCAAAAAGACTACAAAGGTCTATTTCCTCTATTCTCACTTACAATGTCCTAACAATTCAAACTATTTAATTATTCCTGTGGATCAACAAGAAACATTATCTGCACGTTGATCTGCTTCATTTTCTCAGTTATAAAGAAGCAAGGTGCTACTTTACCACAGACAGAACACGCACATATGCAGAGAAAAAAAACTATATAGAGGGCAGATAAGAACTATCAAAAATCTTTAGCTACCTCGGTGTAGTTCTCAGGAGTTGCATGGGGACTAGAATCATCCAGGCAGACGGTGAACAAACTTTTCTGAATCTTTTCAAGATGGGCTAGGTTCTTTGGATCAAGACCAATTAAATATTCACGTATCTAGAAAGCAGGAAATGGCAGAGCTAAGTGAAATGAAGTATTTCCAGTGGTCACAAATTTTTTTTATGAGGAAAAAACTGTCGAAGGATTCCAACCTCTGCCCATTTTGTCCTTTCATTGCTTGTCAAGACTGCCAATCCTGGTCCAGCTGGTTCACTATGGCATCTTTTCTGGATATATGTAAGTTGCCTGTAAGAAGATTTCAAAAAACTAAAGTTAACAAGGAACATACAAAGATGTATCAAAAACATCCTTTTTATCTTTTTTTTTTCCTGTCGAGCTGTAACTTTTGCTCCACATTCACAAGCTAATATGAATTTTAAGGAGGGTCTGAGGGAGCTGATTTGTGTGAAGGGCAGCTGAAAATCTGCTTTGTTTTCAGTCACTAACAGTTCCAATTGCAGTTGCCAGCACAGTACAGACTTACATGTAAACTACCATGACCCTAAAGTGCTAAGCACGCACTTAGATCAATTTAAAACTGGATTTAAGTCTTCAATGGGGAAGATCAGACTTTCCTGAGCAACAAGTCAGCAATACTGCAGGTCTCCAGCTTTTATAGCAGCTAATGAGACACAATGGAAAAACTTTCACTCAAGAAAAAAAATAGAATTTACAGAACAGTAACTGCAGTACATCCTAAATGGAGAGACTCAGCTACACAAGAATACTTCTTCCTACTGGTTCCTTACGCTGCCCCTTTGAAGAGCTATTAACAGAGAGCTGCTTTGCCAACAGAAAGTTTTAGGGTTTTTGTCTGTATTCTAGTTGTTCACTTCCTTGTTGCTTGCTTGACCTAACTTGTACAACTATATAAGTCAGAAATACAGATGTTGAATCCTAAAGTACCAAACTTTCAAAAAAAAAAAAAAAAGTGATTTTTGAGCTTCTGAGCTTCTCTATTTTTTGCCTTGCCTAAGGAAATGGGTCATCCATCTTTTGCCAATTTTAATTGGCAAAAAAACTGGATTTTTTTAAAAAAGGCTTCTGCCGTGCTCTATAACCAGCACTTGCACAAATGCCATAAATTCTTCCTAGATCATAGAATCACTTAAGTTGGAGAAGACCTCGATGAAATGTACAATCCCTCTCTAGCAAGTAGATGCATATAGATCCGAAATTGATCAGCAGGGGCTTATGCTGAAACTACCTCTGTATGTGACATTAGAGCTGAGAGAGCAGAAAAGCCTGTGGACGTAACTACTGCCAGTTTGAAAAGCTGTCACTTCTGCATGCTACTGGGAGAGTGGAGATGCAGCATGGAAAAGCTTGAAACATAACGAAATTTATTATTTAAAGAACCAAATTATTTCTCTCTGTTCCTTTGCAGCAGTTCAGGAGTATGAAAAGAACCACAAACATGGTCAGTTAACCCTGGTCTTGCACAAACACATCGAAAGCAAATGAAATGCTGCTGCACTGCTCTGTAACTAGCAGAAAATCAACTTATACTTGGATTTTTGACGGCTGCACTCACCAACAGGAATTCCAGCCCCTCTACTCTTTTCAAAATTAACCACAGATGGATTAGGTTTGAAACATTATCAAAAGGATAGTAGTGCTTCATCCTTGATAAATTTGGGCCCCTCGCTACAAGAAGGACATGGAGGTGCTCGAGAGAGTCCAGAGAAAGGCAACGAGGCTGGTGAGGGGTCTGGAGAACAAGTCTTACGAGGAGCGGCTGGGGGAGCTGGGGTTGTTCAGCCTGGAGAAGAGGAGGCTCAGGGGTGACCTTATCGCTCTCTACACGTACCTTAAAGGAGGCTGTAGCGAGGTGGGGGTTGGTCTGTTCTCCCACGTGCCTGGTGACAGGACGAGGGGGAATGGGCTAAAGTTGCACCAGGGCAGGTTTAGGTTGGATATTAGGAAGAACTTTACTGAAAGGGTTGTTAGGCATTGGAATGGGCTGCCCAGGGAAGTGGTTGAGTCACCATCCCTGGAGGTCTTTAAAAGATGTTTAGATGTAGAGCTTAGTGATATGGTTTAGTGAAGGACTTGTTAGTGTTAGGTCAGAGGTTGGACTCGGTGATCTTGAAGGTCTCTTCCAACCTAGATGATTCCGTGATTCTGTAATGATGAAGTAGCACTAAGACAATTATCAGTGCAAATTGGTCCTGAAAGGAATGGTGTTACTTATAGTCCTGATAATTCCACATCAAAAAACATCACACATACATCATGTTTCCTACTGAAACACCTTCATTCAGCCCTTTTGCATGATGTTGATGGGTGTACTACAAAAGAACAAGACTGTGACTCATGGTAAGAAGATGCCATCTACTAATCCAAAATTCACTAGAATCTGAATGTTTGCAGCTGCAGGAAAAGTTGTAGTCTCTCACCCCTAGCTCTTTGGAGTGAGAGGGACAGAAAAAGAACTATCTTTGGTATGCAGGTCAAATAAGGCAGCTCATTTGAAACAAGGTAGTTTGAAAACCTGGAAATCTCTGGAGGAGTCAGCATGTTTCCTTCATGTATAGCATCAAATGTAAACACTCGGCCTCGACACTGGACCATTAAGTGGGACGGGCATTCACCTTCAGCCGCTGAAACAAAGCAAAACACAAAATGTGAAAATCCAGCACCAGGGATAAAGTCAGTGACAGATAAAGGAAAATTATTCAGCAAGTCCTACAGACCCATTTTTCTTCAAAATGAGGCAGACTTCGTACAGTTAAAAAGAGGATCACATTAAAAAGAATAATTTTCAAAGACCAACTTCATGATCTTACTGCAGTGTTGAAGTTTTAAGAAAGAGAAAATCTATACAAGTACATAACTTGTACACATGCACCATTATTAACGACTTCAAATCACTGTCGTTACCTAGTAGTAAACATCATTTATTCGTGTACCTTGTAGGCAGGAACACCCTCTGCCAAAACAAGAGTAACTACTGACATTTCTTTCGTTTAAAAAAAAAAAAAAAAAAAAGGAAGGGGGGTGCAAAGGGGAGGGTCAGGAAACATAATGCAGTAAGCAAGTTGCTAAGGCACTTTCCACTTGATTCGATTCCTGAACTGAGTCTCTCACTTCTCAGGGTGTTTATTTGACAAGTTTCAGATACGCATCTCAAGAACAGAGATGCGCACGGAAGTCAATTAGACCTGATTAGCATGTGCAAGTCTGTAAAAATGGCACTAACACACAAATTTGGACATTATACAGAAACACAGGTGGTACTGGCCCACAGTAGCTGAAGTACGTTTGCACAGCACTGTCGTATCATAACCATCTACCTGGCATTAATACTAAAAAAACGTTGGAAAAGTTTGTGATAAAAACAGATGATAAATCTGGTTTTGGCTACATTTTTCTGAAACTGAGCCACTGTGCTACAGCTCTCGTAATATAAAACTTTGCCCAAGGACAAAGAAGAAACGTATGCTTCTTTATCCACAACTATTTAACTCAACACAAGCCCACAAAAGCCTTTATCTTAACAATTAGATTCTTATGCAGCTATCTTTATGGCTCTACTTTCTAAATTAGTTAATGCAATTCAATACAATCTGATCAAGGATGTGGAATTTCTCATTTCATGCAAACCACATTCTCATGGATCATGAGATTAAGATCTAACATAACCAAAACTAGAAGGGATGACAACAAATTAGGGCATTTTATGGAGCATCCTCCTAAACTTAGCCGTCTAAAGCAAGGGGAAGAATTAAGTTCGGAAGTTAAGATACCTACAACTCTGTGTCTGATCTCCGACTGCAGCTGGGGGAGATCTACTCAATACACTTACTGAAATCTAGTGAGCTCTTCATCTGTCCTCAGTAAGGTGTCTGCTGCAGGGTGAACCAAACAGCTCTCCAGGCTCCACTGATCAAGGTCTTTTGCCTTCATCTTAGTCTGGTCTTTGACTCCAAGCTGACATTACCTGTCAAATTTTAGGTGTCCTACTCTGCAATCTGAATCTTACGTCAAGTGTTTAGACAATGTCAGTTCCCTCTGTAGCCAAAGGAGAGAAACAGATCCCTCTCCAGACAGCAATTCCTTCCGTCTTATATACCTGCATATCTGGATGACCCAAATCCTTCCCTAGAGGTATTCATATTTCTCCATGAATCACACAGACAACTAATTGAACTAAGTATTTCACCTGGAGACAGACAATCTACATCGAAATGGATTTCACATGTTGTGTATGACATTAAAAATAACATAAGCAAGATTGTTTAAAGATCTTACGATATTTTAAGGTAAAAAAGAGATGTGAATGACTTGCGTATCCACAAGATCACAGCTTTGCTTATTAAGTGTGATCATAACACTGAATTTCCACCATTCGGACTTGGTAGTTAAATTGATTCTTCAATTGTAACCCTAAGATAACACCCCTGAAATGCACCTTCAGCTTTGTGTTTTTCTCTTCGCCTCCCGTGGCATGGAGATTTCCTTATATAATTTCTGTGGGGCAAGGCAATACATCTTTCCTCTTGAACTCCTGAGTCTTTCAGGAATTCACATCTCACACGATTAACTAGAGCAACGCTCCTGAACACCTCCAGACGCATCCAAATGTGTGTGTGGGAGAGGGGTGTTACGTTTTCAGTTAGCTGGTTGCTAATACTACAATATACATTAGTGGAGGACATTACACTTCAGCTCTTGACCAAGCACTCCAGAAAACTGTTAGGAACTTAAGAGAATGTCTTCAAGAATCTCTACAGAGTATTTTCAAGACTGAAAATAAAAGAAGTTGGCTAAGCCAAGAGCCAGCACAGCGACAGAAAGTATGTAAGAATTATCCCAGCAGAATGTACGGGAGCACACTCCAGAAAAGCATTCCAGAGAAAAGGACACAATTACAAACAATGCTGCAATTCTGTCCAAAAAATACATGTGATACACCCACATTTATAACGCATGCAATTTGTCTTTTTAATTCTTAATCCTAGCACTGTAATTCTTAGAGGCATCAGGCTGGTAACACACAATTTGTAGCACAGCTTTCTTTTAACCTTGAATAAGGTTAAATAAGGAAGGACTAAACATCGTACCAAAAAGCCATTAGCGGATCTGATTTCTTATTTGCTTCTTTATGTAAGCACTCAATAACCAGTATCTGATTTAGTTTTTGAAGAAGCAAGTAGTTGATGGTTAAAATGACTGCTCCATTAGCCTCCAACACAAAATCATTTGCTTGTATTAACCCACAATCTGTATTTGTTTACCAGTCTTAAAATAGTTGCAGACTGAGTCTCTGGTAATTCCAGGAACCTTGCAAGTGTTGAAGAGCATTCGAAATTGGTTCATGTCCAGAACATCATCCCTAGATCTCTCTATAGGCACCTTCTCTCTGCAGTAAACAAATATACCAAAATTAAGCATGAGAGGTGATAATTATGGAAGTAAGTCAAGGTAAGACAAGCCCATCTTCTACTGTAAAGACTTTGTGCCAGTGAACATAAACATTTTCACTACTAACGTACACACAGATCAGTAAGAAGAAATAATTGATTCTAAATATTGTCTTACTCTCGTAACAGCTCCCAGAATTTCAGGGTGTGCCATATATTGATACATGCTCTCTCTATCTGAGTGCCTTCTCTGGATGGCCAGCAGTGTTCAATATAGGGAGCAGGGCCGCCCATATTGCAGTGGATTTGCGTTGCTATGCGAAGATCAAGATAAGCCACATTCAGCCACCAGTCCTCCAGCTGAAAATGAAAAATGTTTAGCATCAGAATAACTTTCAGACATTAATTCTCTAATAATCACTGCCTGATCTGCATGGGTTTTGTTTGGTTTGTTTTTCAATATTTTGAATAGTAGTTCCTATATAATAGAAGGCAGGAGAGTGGTTCAAAAGCTCATTGTTGAGGGTAATGCTACATCTAGCTCTTCTCTTATTTGCAAGCTGTTGAAATAATATTCAATACTACTTCAGGCTATTAAACTGTAAAATTATGTAGAACTATGAAAAGTTCTTCCCTGATATTCATCATCATCTTAAACTCTTGCATGTGCCAGGTGTGGCTGCTGTGAGTATCAGCCGTTACAGCACGAAGAAGGGAAGGAAAGAGAATTTGTGCGAGTGAGGATCTGCGATGGACAGTTCACAACGCAGTTTTCTATCACCTGAAAATCCCCACTCCGGCACGTGTCACGCTAAGACTTACAAAGTTCTCATGAACGGCCCCCACTGAATCCCTTCCTCTTCAAGAAAGAGAGGGACCAAACTCTTAAGTTACTTCCCTCCCCTACATGGTAGGGTAAAGCAGGTAACAGAAGAAAAGACTGACAGACAGACAGAGCATTCAAAAGCTGGTAACTTCGCATTTTAGTTAGGGAACTCTCTTAGCTGCCCAACTGAAAAAAAATCACACATATACAAGCAAGTGTGCTCATATCCATAGGCCAAGTGGCAGATCCTAAGAAGAAGAAAAAAAATCACAGCTAAGTGCCTCTCAAAACCATATGCTGAACAACCAGCTTATCACTTGTTCTCCAGAGAGGTGCTGATATCTTCTCTGTGAGCAAAGCAGCGGCAGTAACACGCATACACAACCGAGGAGTAAGCTGAATTACAATTTCTTACATATCTAAATACCTACCCAATTCCTTCTTGTTTTAGCTCTTTCCAGTAATTTCTGATGCAACTCTTTGCCAATCCCATTTTCAAATTTTTTCACTATATCCTCAGTTCTTTGATATTCTTCTTCATTTAGAAATGGCTTCACTGTAAAAAAGGAAATGTTTTTAAAGAGAACTGTATGCTGAGATTTATTCCAAGACAAAGATGTCCACGGGGGAGTGGATGAAAGTATCCCAAATTTATTTTTCGTAAACATACATTTTTTGGGGGGAAAAACACCTTTTAAAAGCTGTAATTAAATCAGTGTGTTCTAATAAAGACATAAGTACATACTTTTAAACAAATACGATGTCAGATTTCAACAATTGCTGAAAGCCTGAAAAATGTAACAGGTAAATGAATCCAATCTATTTTAAACTATAACTGGAAATACCATGGAGTCCTGTGTCTTCATCAGCTGCCAAAGAACTCAACGAATAACTAAGTTTACAGGAACTCTGTAACTTAATACATTGAGCCATACATGTCTGTCACCTTACTGCACCAACTATAAGCTACTTGCCTTTATTTTCAAGCCCATCCACGGCCTACAAGCACCGTACCCACCAAATCTCAACTGTCCCTACGTTATCCCTACTTGAATGACGCTGATGACCGTTAATACTGTCCAATTTTTATATTTTAAAATACTTCTGGATTTTTCTCGGATTATACACCATACAGACCAAAGTTCTCCGTAAATATTTGCAGAACTCATTATTTTCATCAAAAAGCCTCCTTAAAACCTTTTTACGGTGTAATTTATGGTTATTAGCAAGCACTGCTGACGTGGGTTTGTATAGGGGTATATCTCATATGCCCTATCATGTACTAACACTGTGTACAATGTATTTTTCTGTTATCTTTATACTTAGACTGGCAAGTCACTGGCAAACAGACCTGTGGGGGGGTTCTGCTCATTCAAGGCTGACACAATGAAGTCTAACTCGCATTTGAGGTTGCTGGACACTGTCAGGTATTTTCTTGTCTGTCTTGCTACAGCTAATCCTGTGACCGACTCACAAACGTTAAGAAATGAGGAAGGATACACAATTACTAAAAATTAAACAAGTATCTGTATCATTTCTAATCTAGCTTCGGGGAGAAACAATGGCTTCAAGTACTTGTCTACCCTCATGGAATTAAAATCGTACTTCCTCACAACTATGTCTTGCTGGAATTACGACTGCTTGCCTTCAGCCACTTTTTTCTTCTCCGCGGAATCGTGGAGCTGAAGTTGGAAGGGACCTTGGGAGAACATCCAGTCCAGCCCCTCAACTCAGCAGGGTCAGCTAGAGCAGGTTGCTCAGGACCACACCAGGCTTTGAGTATCTGCAAAGATGTAGACTCTACAACCTCCCCGACAGCAACCTATTCCAGTGCTTGACCACCCTCACAGTAAAGTAAGTTTTCTTACTTTTAAATGGAACGTCTTGAATTCCTGTTTGTGACTGTCGCTTCTTGTTCTGTCACTGCATACTACTGTGAAGAGTTTGGATCTGCCTTCTTCACCCACCTCCACCAGGTACTTATACACATGACAGAATCCTCCCAAGCCTCCTTGTAATGGAGCTTTGAATACTGCCGAACTTTCTTGCTGCAAGGCTCCATTATTGGCTCATGGTCGACTTCATGTCCACCAGGAGCCCAGGGGCTTTTCTGCAAAGCTGCTTTCCAGCCCCAGCCCCACCTGTACTGGTGTGTGTGTGGGGGGGTTATTCCTCCCCAGGTACAGGATTTGACATTTCCCTTTGTTGGCTGAACTCCACGAGGCGCCCGTTGGCTCACTTCTCCAGGTTGTCGAGGTCCCTCCGATGGCTCTGCAACCACCCGGCGCATCAGCCACTCCTTCCAGCTCTGTATCAGCTGCAAACCTTATTCTAGGTCAGGTTCCCAAAGCCTCATCCAACATGGCTGTGAATGTCCACCCTTAGAAGTGTTCAAAATCTCATTGGGTCAACCGTTCCAGTGCCTAATTACCAGTGGGGTGTAAAAATAATAATAAAAAAATCTTTGCAATATCTATTCTAAATCTAGCCTCTTTCAATTTGAAACCATAACCCCTTGTCCTGTCACTACAGGCCTTGGTGATAATTCTTTCATTGCCTTTCCTTTAAGCCCCCTTTAAGAACTGAAAAGCCACAGTGGGGTCTTTCCATAGACATTTCTTCTCTAGGCTGAACAAAGCCAGCTCTCTCAGCCACTCTTCATACGAGAGGTGCTCCAGACCTCGAATCATGTTGGTCATTAATGAAGATGTTAAACAACAGCGAACCCCGGGGTACACCACCATAAACTTGCCTATATCTGGAATATGTGCTACTGATCACAAACCTTTGAGCCCAACAGCTGAGAGGGTTTTCAGGCCACCTGACTGTCCACTATCTAGGCCACACTTTACCAGTTCATCTCTAAGGACGTAAAAGGAAGCTTCTGACGTGCCAAAAGCCTTGTTAAAATCAGTATTAACAGTATATATTGCTCTGCCCTCATCCACTGAGATAGCGTTACGGAAATTATGCGAGTCAAACACCAGAAGAGGGCTTGACTCCAGGTTTCCACAATGTTAATAAGCCAAGAAAAGAAAGAAAGAAAGAAAGAAAGAAAGAAAGAAAGAAAGAAAGAAAGAAAGAAAGAAAACAAACAAAACTTCTGAGAGAGCTTGAGCTGGGTGTTTCTGAGGAGGGACCCCAAACAAAGGGGGCCCCTAGGCAATTACACTCTTACACTCCACACTCTTACGCTCCGGTCTGCTTTGGATGGGTTCCTTTTGTCACATCTAGGCGAGCTGCTTTTCTCCCATCTTCGGATGTAGAACCTGCCAGTGGGCGCAGAGGCTGTCTACGCAGTCTTGGTCACCCCTCAAATAGCACCCATGCTTTCTGTGTTTATCCAGGGAAATGTGAAAAACACTAAGACTTCTATTATACTCTTGTGGAGTAGCGTAAGGAGGCCAGGATGTATCTGAAAATGGATCTTAGCTTTTCTCCTTTAGATAAGTAATGCAAAATACCGGAATTTCTTTCGTTATTAGGATAAAAATAAAGTTATTTTGAAAAGGAGCGAGGAAGACCTAACCTCGGTGGAAGAGAGTTAGCGGAGGGAACACTTAAAGAAATTGGACGTGAGTAACTCTGAGGGACTTGATGAGGTGCCCATGAGTGCTGAGGGAGTTGGCCTTTGTCACTGAGAGGCCACGTCTGATAACTGTGCACTGCAGATTCTGCTTTAAGTGATTTGTACAAGGGAGGATCATTGGCAACACAGCAAATACTGGATTAACTTTTCCTCCAACTTCCACTGAGACTAAAGATTAACAACAACGATCAAAATTATGAAATGGCTTATGTACAAGGAACAGGAAGTAGGAGATAACTTTAGGTTAACACATCTCTCCTCAACTGGATTTTTTTTTTCATGCTATTTATGAAAACACAGATCAGAAGCAGAAAAGCAAGAGTTCACTGTCAGGTATCATCACTCCAGAAGAGAGTTATTTATTAACCTGGAGAGCCAGATGGATTTAAAAAACTAAGCTCGGAAGGGCAATTCTGTTTTTGTATGTTCGCTACTATTACAGCACAAATTAAGTTAATCAACAGCATGGAGCTGAGACAGAGGAGGGTCAGGCTAGATGTTAGGAAAAAGTTCTTCACTGAGAGGGCGGTCGGGCACTGGGACAGGCTCCCCAGGGCAGTGTTCATGGCACTGGGCCTGCTGGAGTTCAAGGAGTTTAGCCCCCGTCATTTGGACAACGCTCTCAGATATACGGTCTGATTTTTCAGTGGCCCTTTGTGAACCCAGAAGTTGGACTCAATGAGCCTTGCGGGGCCCTTCCAACTCAAGATATTCTATGATTCTGTGCATTACAATAAAGCAAAACAATTTCGTTGAGACACACACGCACCCCTCTGAAAACACTTCCTTCCCCTCCCTGCTCTAAAACCACCATTTCAACACTCTCTATCAAAAAGCGATGACATGACAAACAACAAAGAAAACCTATCACTATTGCAACATGATATGGGACCATTTCCAATACACACAGGATAAAAGGGAACTCAGTGAATTTCAGGATTTGTCTTCTGGGAAAGGGAAATTACAGTGTAACGTATTTCTGCTAAGGACAGAACTTCAGGTTTTTTTCTGTTACCATTCCCGTATTACAGGTAGGACGGTAAGACACAAAGCAGACATTCGAGAGAGAAGCTCAATGTCTCTGAGCTCCGAAACTGGTTAAAGAAGCACAGGAAAAAAACCTCAAGATACTGGGTAATGTATCTTTGTCCTCCATGATGTATCAAAGTCTGGTATGATAACAAAAACCTCACCAGTCAGCTCTGCCTAGGGGCCTTTAGCCTAGCCCTAAACAGAGCTAGACACATTTGCACTTTTGTTTTCACAACTTCTCTTACACAATTGTCTTTAGACAGCTCATGTTTCAAGGAAGAAACCTCCCCAAGGTAAACTACAAAAAAAATGCACACCTCTGGCTTTTCCTACAGCTATATAATTAATAATGTTAATGAGAAAAGAAAAAAAAATAAAAGATGTTTGAAATCACTTTTTTTCCACAAAAGTCCTGGGTAAACACAGTTATGGACCAGCAAAGTAGTCATTATGCAAAACACACTTGTAGAGGGAGGAACAACCTTTATTAGACCAACTGATACAGCTAAAAAATAAAAATTAAAAAAAAAAAAAGAAAGAAAGCCCTCGGGGGGAAAAAAAAAACTAAGAAATTAACCTTCTCATATATCTGATTTCCTTTCATGCTCAAAAAAGACAAGTGGTGTAAGGCATAAAGTTTTACTCAGGTTGCTCTGGGCATTTAGCTTCCTGTTTTGAAACTGAAAAAAGAGCTTTTGTGCCCTAACCTTGGCTGAATTCCTCAGCTCTCGAGACTGATATAGGCTGTCTGTACGAGCACTACTTCCAAGCAGTCTCAGATCAGCCTGGTTACGAGAGCACACGCCGCACTGCTGTTAAATTAGCCAAAGCCCTTACCTGACTCGAGGTATTTACTCAAAGATTCGTCCAGAGGAGGCACCGGCAGCGAAGGCAGCGAATTTTGGTACTGAAATGTCCGCTCCTCGGTGGATTCCTGCACTTGTTTCTCCATGTTGCAGGCCTGCAGCACAACGCCAGGGCTCTTGATGAAGTTGAAGGCAGATGATTTACTTACCTACCCCGCTCCCTCCCCCCAAAATCCCTTCCGCAGGGAAATATCACGGACGCCAGAGAGGAGGACCTGGGGGCCCGTCACCCAAAAGCCATGCTCACAGCGCGCCAACACCCACCAAGGGGCTACCGACCGCTTCTCCCCGGGTTAAGCGCACAAACCAGGCCGCGCCCGGCAGGGCCCGGAGCCACCGGCGGCCCTACCCGAGCCGCCCGGAGCCAGCCGGGCCGGGCAGCGTTCACCTCGCCCGGCTCGTCCCCGTCGCTGTCCCTGTCCCTGTCGCTGTCGCCGCCCGGCCGCTCGGCGCCCAGGCAGCGTTACCTCTGCCCTACTTCCCAGCGGGCCCGGGAGGCGGAGCGGGGCGGCCGGGCGGGGTCGGGGCGGAGGCGGAGGGGAGGGAGAAGGGAAGGGAGCCGGAGGGCTGGGGGCCCGCGGAGGGGGTGGGATGGAGTCAAAGGACAAAGGGGGAACGTGTCGCTGCTGGGCTGGGGGTGGGTCTGGGCGCCTTGTCTGCGTGCCGCAGGGCACCCGCTGAGGGGCCCTTCCCAGCTGGTGTCCCCCCCGCAAGCCCCTCGCCTTGGGGTTTCCACTGGGGAAGGGCTGGGGATCAAAGAAGGGTGTTTCTGTAACGCAGAGCAGAGCAGGGTCACGGGTTTGTGTGCAGGCTGTTAGCAGGGCGTGTGGTTGGGAGGCCCGTAGGGTAGAGTGTTGGTGAGCAGCCCCACCACGGGAGTGGAGGTGAACACGAGGGTAAGAGCAGGGTTTAGAGCAGTCCTTGCTTCTGGGGTAAGTGCTTTGCCACACTTGGGCTGGGCAAGCAACACAAGGCTTACCCAGTCTGACTTGCCACGGTTAACCAGGTTTCTGCATTTAGAGACACCCGGCACACTGGGAGGGTTGCTGCCACCCACATGCGTAGGTGGGTGGTGTGCAACCGGGAGCTATGGCTCAACCCAAAGACATCCTCCTCTCCCCCTGTCCTTTCGGGGACCTGGTTGCTTGGAAGAGCTTCCAAGACCCTCAGGCCTTAAGGATGACCTTTCAGCCAGTGATAAAAAGCTGTCGGACATGACTTAGCCATCATGGGCAGGATAGGGTGGTGCATGTCAGGCTGTCCGCATTGTGCAAGATGTAGGAGGTATAATCTGATTTTAAAATAAATAAATAAACAAACACTGTTTAACAAGGGATTTGTAGTGTGCAATAGTTATTTTTAAGTAGGCTTACAGGTTTAATTCAGGTTTCAGTTCACAGCTATAAATCTAGTTTTGTACAAGCAAAAAAGGACAGAAAACACTGCAAATTATTTTTGCAGTCCTTGGTAATTATACCATATCTTGATCATTCTTCCCACTGAAGCTTTAGTAATTGTGAATTGAAGAAGACCACACTGTTTCATAAACGGAATCACAAATGGCAAACTTTTGAAATACTGCCTTGAAGTCTTTGGTTTTAGAAATGGAAATTACTATGATGTTATGTGAATTGGGACCTAGCCAAAAATTTTCCATCCACATGTTTTAAATAACACCAAGGCATGCTAATGCCCTATTCAGACTGTAAAGGTGGAAGCAGGGGGATTTTTTTTTTTATTGCATTTTTCTTCAATATTGTACTTGCATAGGAGCACACCTAGCAGATGCAGTGAAAGCAAAGTAGGGATAATAAATTGTTCATCTGCTGAATTGCTGCTTAATCCTGCTCTTCTGTTGTTGCTCAAAAGAAGGATTATTGTCTAAATCTGTACATTTCTAGAGCTAGAAGATTAAGGACAGAAAATGACATAATGGGGATCACATCTTTTTATGCCCTTTTTTTTTTTTCTCCCATGGCCTTAGCATTAATTTTAAAACCTGCCACAGTCAGAGTGAAATTTCAGCACTGCTATATGTTATCTATGTTATCACTCACAGCTAATCTGAACAGACCTTTGTTCCTTGACTTCTTTCCTTCTATGCATCATACTTCCAATTACAGCAGTGGCACATTCTGGCCACTTCCCTGTTGCTATATGCCTTTGCTGCCAGTATGGCTTCCATGTTGCTAATCTCGCTATCCTTCCTCTGAGTCACTTTGTTCAGTCACCTTTTGCTTTGTGCAGGTACCTGTAAAGCAGCTAGTTGTTGTTTAACACACACAAAAATAGCTGAGATTAATGACCTACTAAAGTAGTGTTGGTACGCTAAACATCCCCGGAAAGTCATCTGTAGTGTCTTTGTAAGTCAGATGGAAGAGTCAGCTTTTATTGCCCCTTGTGACAAGTGCTCACTGTTGCAATCTTCCACTTCCTTTTTTTCATTTTAGATTTTATCTTTCTGTCTTAATGTCTTTCCTCTTGAATCCTTGAGCCACTGCCTGTCCCATCTTAGCAGCCTTGCCTTTATCTACAATTTCACCTTTCTTATATGTCATGGCTCTACTCTGTGGAATTCCTCGCCACTCTCTCTCTCAACAATTTCCTCAAAAATTTGAACAAAGGTTGTGCAGCTGTGCCATATCAGAACTGACAGCTGGAAATGTAGGGAAGGTTGTATTACTCCTTTTTGTGTTCATCTTTGAAGCATGCACATGGGTTTTCGTTTTACAACAAGGTCACCCATCTAGTTGACCAAAGGAAGCTAGTCGATGTAATCTTTCTGGATTTAAGTAAGGCTTTTGATACTGTTTCTCACAGTATCCTTCTGGACAAAATAACCTGAATACAGTTAGATAAAAGCTAAAAAGTTAGATAATAAGATGGGTGAACAATTGTCTAGCAGGCCAGGCCCAGAGGGCTCTTGTAAATGGGGTTACATCGGGATGGCGACCTGTCACTAGTGGGATTCCTCAAGACTCCATTTTAGAGACAGTCCTCTTTTCATAAATGATTTGCATGTAGGACTTCAAGGTTTTTTGATCAAGTTTGCAGATGGTACTAAATTGGGTGGAGCTGTTGACTCCATCAAGGATGGTGAGGCCTTGCAAAGAGATCTGGACAGGTTGGAGAGCTGGGCAATCATGAACAATATGAAGTTTAACAAGAGCAAATGCTGGATTCCGCACCTGCGAGGGGGCAACCCTGGCTTTATGTACAGACTGGGGGACGAGAAGCTGTAGAGCAGCCCCGCAGAAAGGGAGCTGGGAGTTTTGGTCAACAGCAAGCTGAACATAACCAGCAGTGTGCCTTGGCAGGCCACAAGGGCCAGCTGTATCCTGGGGTGCATCAGGCACAGCACTGCAGCCAGTTGAGGGAAGGGATTGTCCTGCTCTGCTCTGCGCTGGTGCAGCTGCACCTTGAGCACTGTGTGCAGTTCTGAGCACCACAGTAGAAGAAAAATATAAAACTGTTAGAGTGTGTCCAAAGGAGGGCACGAAGATGGTGAAGGATCTAGAGAGGAAGACATATGAGGAGTGGCTGAATTCACTTGGTTTGTTCAGCCCAGAGCAGCGCAGGCTGAGGGGAGGCCTCATGGCGGCCTGCAGCTCCCTCACGAGGGGAGCGGAGGGGCAGGCGCTGAGCTCTGCTCTCTGGGGACAGCGACAGGACCCGAGGGAATGGCATGGAGCTGGGACAGGGGAGGGTCAGGCTGGGTGTTAGGGAAAGGTTTTTCACTGGGGGATGGTCAGGCACTGGGACAGGCTCCCCAGGGTCATGGCACTGAGCCTACTGGAGTTCAAGAAGCGTTTGGACAACACTTTCAGACACATGGTCTAATTTTTTGCGTGGTCCTGTTGTTGCCAGGAGTTGGACTCGATGATCCTTGTGGGTCCCTTCCAACTCGGGATATTCTGTGATTCTATGATTATATTTGCAGTTTAGATACCCTGGTAGGTTCAGATAGTAAAACTGGGAATGCATACTGTGTGACTTTACAATTTACTTCAATCATTTTGCATTAGTTATGCTGTGAGCACATCAGCTCCATTTCTTCCACAAGAAAATTTATATTTTCCTACATTTTTTCGAGTCATAGTAAAGGGATGGGTAGATAGCTTTCTGGAGAACAGAGGTATATATGTATTTTTTGTCATCTGCCTTTGGATGTTAGCAACTACATTAACCTTCTATTTGGAATATAATCTGCTAAAAGTGTGGCTCAGAGTGATAATTTGCCAGGAAATATGACCGATGTAGCAAAAAAGTTGAGTATACTGCACAGTTTTCTCCATTAGTTCATAGTGTCTAGATATAATGATGAAAGATTACCATGGTGTTAATTTTTCAGGAAGAAAGACCAGCAGTTTCCTGAGCTCAGGAGCTACTGAGAAGTGGTTTCCTACAGAATTTTGTCTTGGAGTTTATTCATTTTGCTACTCCCTAAGTGCAAGATCACACCATTGGTTTTATCTGAATAGGAAAAACTATACGGATATGAGTCCATAGTCCTACAAACCCTGTAATGGATATCATTATGCCTGTTACAGATGTGCTTTCTCTCTAGTTGGACATCTTTTTTTATGACTATTATTTTCTAAAAAGCTGAAGTACCCTGGAAAATACATATTTTTTACTTTTATTAAAGATTATGTGATTGAATATGCACAAGCATGCATGTGATGTACTAATGTGTAAGGTAGTGATACAGCTGCAGAAATAAGAAATTCAACTAGGTGACAATATTTAGGATATCGAAGCATGCTGGTATCCATAGCCTGCACAAACTACATTTCTGTTGTGAAGATGAAGTCAGTAGAGAACCACATTGCCCACCTGTCCTACAGCCCTCCTGCTCTTTTACTACAGATTTGTGGATCTCATGCTGGTGCCTTGACTTGTTAGGGCCATTGTGTTCCCAGCCAGGTGTCTCAGATGCCTGCCTGGCTGTAAGCAATCCAGTGGCTTTGATAGTGGGTTCTGTACCTGCCAGGTAAGTGGATCATTTGACTCACAGGCACCATAGTCCAATTCTGTTCGTATCAGTGGGCTGGTGAATAGACTACATTAAATCTAAATTCAATGAATAGACAGCCCACTTGGGTGTGGGATCGCTTTTTGCCTGGCTTCCAGAATCTGCAGGCAACCAGTTAAACCATGGATGCATGTATAGGACGTGTCTAGTATCTAAGTTTTAAAATGCCTAGATACCTGAGAAGCCTCTGTGCTCCTGGACTACCCAACAGACGAGTTCCATGCTCCTGCAGTTCACAAGTACTCATTTCACAGACTGAGTCCCATAAAAAATATTTTCATTTGGGAAATATCAAAACAGCCCTGTGCTGCAAGCACTCAGTCAGTCACTCAATGTTTCTCTACTAATGGCTTTATGTTCTCCACAGGGTGGGGTTGTTGGATCTATTTCTATGTTTGTCCTAGTGTTTGGTCAATGCACATGTTTTGTTATTGCATGTGTATTCCAGGGCATTTTTCAGTTTGTGTTTGTCCACCTGTCACAAGGTGATGCCATAACAACAAGTAAAGCAAATGTAAAATCTCATAATGCCCTGAAAGCCTATGTCTCAAAAGTGTGGTTAAAAATAATGTAAAATGTCTTTACTATACTGCAAGACCACATCTGTGTCCATTTTGGACTCCCTCTTAGAAGAAAGATATTGTCATACTGGAGCGAGTCTGACAGGGGTCCCTGAGATTGTGGCTGGACTGTGTAGGGTGTACAATGGATGATGTGCAAGCAGAAGCTTAAAGAGCTGGTTTTGTCTTAAGAGAGCTAAATGAAGGTTTAATTAATACCTTCACCTACCTAATGGAAAGGTATGAAGAGGGCAGAGGCAGGCTTTTCTTGGGTGTAATCTGCAAAAGGACAAACAAAAGACACAAGCTGCAGCAGGGGATTAGAGGGAAAGAAATATCTTCACTGTGAGCATGAAACACTGGAACAAGGTTACCCAGGGAGGCTGCGGAGTCTTAGAGATATCCAGAACTCAACTAGACATGGCCCAAGCAACCTGACCTAACTTTAAAGTTAAATCAGACTTCAAAGATGGCCCTGTTTTGTCTGGGAGTTTGGACTATATGATCTCTAGAGGTCTCGTTCAACCTAAATTATTCTTTGAATTATCAGACTGCTCTTTAAGTCTTTTATACAACTCTTGATAGAGTTTTCTTAAATATTTTCTTAAAACAAAATTCAGATGTTTTTTCTCACATTGAGCAATTTCTTTGCCAATAGTTAACAAAGAAATATTCTTTTGACTGTGAACACCCTCAAGAAGATTTTGTCTGCCATTAATTGATCAGATCACATACCTAACTTAAAATTTATAGCTAATAAAAGTTTGTTTCTCATGAAACTTTACAATTCAGGAAAATCTTGATTATGCAGAGGAATTCTTATGTATCCTTATGTATCTTCAGTGTAATAGAGTCTAAATTAGATCTTAGGTAAAAGACCAAAAGATGGGAGCAGATGAAAGATAAAGACGATTTAGAACTAACCTATTTTATTTTATTTTTTAGAATTTCTACCTTGCAAAAAAGACATTTCCCAGATATGCCTAGATTTCACATAAACTCAGTTTCAGCTGAATGTATGCACAGGGAGATCACCTGCTCATGCAACAATTCTTTCATGTGTGTAGTGTTGTTTTTTTTCTGAATTACAATGAAATCAGCTGAAAGTGTCTTGCAGAACAGTAAGACAGACTCTGCAGTTTTGTTGTTGTTTTGTTTGTTTTGTTTTGTTCTGGTTAAGCAGGAGTTGTTAAATAATTCTTAAGGGCAAATTGCTCCATTAGGTTAGCACATATATATCTTTTATATCCAAACCTTGGGAGTGTATATGTAATCTCAGCATGCATCTTTCCAGCTGGTTTAAGTAGATCAAAGCTTGCAAAAAATGTCATGAATCCTTGTCCCTTTCCTTGTATCAACAGGACAATGGTGAAACTGTGTGGAATCAGCCGACTAATTTAGCTGAAAACTGAACTACAAAGCAGGTGTTAGTTTTCAGCCTGATAAACTGCTCTTACTACTAGGCTATGTAGTTAGTGTTGACAGAAAGATTGGGGTAGAAAACTATGCTCTGGGAAGCTGTGAAGGGCAGGATTACCTCTGTTGTTGTCAGCATTGTCAGCAAGAGCAAGTAAAACTGAGGTAAAACCTGCATCTCAGTTGCAGTCTTTTCCCTAGGTTATTCCCTGAACCTCAGCTTCACTGTTCCTCATCCTTGCTTTCCCTACAGGTTTTGCATCAGTTAGAGTAGACTTGTGACCACTGTTGCAGCAGGACCTGCCTTACTACTTCTATTAGCTTCAGACTTCATAAGCATCCTAACTATGGTAATAGGCAGCTGGAGGTCCCTCTGGCCTGTGTGCCAGGCCTTGGTACCCTCTCCGGTTGTTTTTTCTGTAGATTATCTGCTATTCACCAAAACAAAGTTGTAGCCGAGTCCCAGTTCTACAGAAGGAGGAAACACAGACTTCTTTGCCTTCTTTCATACAGAGACGGAAAATGTTTTAATAAATAAGAACTTCGCAGCAAAGGCAATTTCTATTTTGAATAGTGTTATAATAGTGTTGTCACCAAACTGTAGCTAATCCTGATCTCCTTCTATGACAAAGTGATGCTCTTGGTGGATGAGGGAAAGGCTGTGGATGTGGTCTACCTTGACTTCAGTAAGGCTTTTGACACCGTTTCCCACGGCATTCTCCTCGAGAAACTGGCTGCTCTTGGCTTGGGCTGGCGTATGCTTCGTTGGGTTAGAAACTGGCTGGGTAGCTGGGCCCAAAGAGTCGTGGTGAATGGAATTAAATCCAGTTGGAGGCCGGTCACTAGTGGAGTCCCCCAAGGCTCAGTACTAGGGCCAGTTCTCTTTAATATCTTTATCAATGACCTGGATGAGGGGATCGAGTGCACCCTTAGTAAGTTTGCAGTTGACACCAAGTTAGGTGCGTGTGTCGATCTGCTCAACGGTAGGAAGGCTCTGCAGGAGGATCTGGATAGGCTGGACCAATGGGCTGAGGCCAACTGTATGAAGTTCAACAAGGCCAAGTGCTGGGTCCTGCATCTGGGGCACAACAACCCCAAGCAGCGCTACAGGCCGGGAGATGAGTGGTTGGAAAGCTGCCTGGCAGAGAAGGACCTGGGAGTACTGGTTGGTAGTCGGCTGAATATGAGCCAGCAGTGTGCTCAGGTGGCCAAGAAGGCCAACAGCATCCTGGCTTGTATAAGAAGCAGTGTGGCCAGCAGGTCTATGGAAGTGATTGTCCCCCTGTACTCGGCTCTGGCGAGGCCACACCTCGAGTACTGTGTTCAGTTTTGGGCCCCTCGCTACAAGAAAGACATCGAGGTGCTCGAGAGAGTCCAGAGAAGGGCAACAAAGCTGGTGAGGGGTCTGGAGAACAAGTCTTACGAGGAGCGGCTGGGGGAGCTGGGGTTGTTCAGCCTGGAGAAGAGGAGGCTCAGGGGTGACCTTATCGCTCTCTACACGTACCTTAAAGGAGGCTGTAGTGAGGTGGGGGTTGGTCTATTCTCCCACGTGCCTGGTGACAGGACGAGGGGGAATGGGCTAAAGTTGCACCAGGGCAGGTTTAGGTTGGATATTAGGAAGAACTTTACTGAAAGGGTTGTTAGGCATTGGAATGGGCTGCCCAGGGAAGTGGTTGAGTCACCATCCCTGGAGGTCTTTAAAAGGTGTTTAGATGTAGAGCTTAGTGATATGGTTTAGTGAAGGACTTGTTAGTGTTGAGAGGTTGGACTCGGTGATCTTGGAGGTCTCTTCCAAACCTAAATGATTCTGTGATTCTGTGATTCTGTAATAAATCTCACCCCATTACTGACTTTTTGACAGGAATCTCATCTTTTTATTAGCCTATTTCTGCTTGCGTGAATGAGTTGAGTTGGTCACAGTTTGAGGCCTGCTTTGGTACATGCATGAGCAGGGAGTAGTCTGTATGAGCAATTCACAGACATCAGGGAACTTTACAATCCCTGAATTCTTGCCTTTTTAAGAAGGGAGTGTCTACCCATTTTCCTTGGAAAATATAAAATACAGGCCAAAGATGACATGAGGGATCAGACTCTGCTTTATGGCCTTCCTGTCACATCCATCCATCTGTGAATTCATGCCTACAGCATGAACTGTTCGTTTGGGTAAATATTTTTTTAACCAAATTCTCCTTTTGTCCCATACGGTTGATCTAGGGATATCAGAGTTGGACGGTAAGTGGGACGATGAGGCCTATTTGTGATGCTGGGAAAGCTGTAGGTGGTGCTATCGAGCACTACTAACAGCAGCTGGTGATAAAGGTAACACCTGAATGAACGAACAACACTTTTACAAAGAGGAAGGTATCGAAAAATATCCAAAGTTCTTAGCAGAAGCTCCTCTGCATATTTGCTCCCATGCATGCTACTTGTGGGCGGTTAGTGCAACAGTAGTGCCTGAAGGAAGATGACAT
The DNA here is from genome assembly GCF_009769625.2 of Cygnus olor. Classification (NCBI taxonomy): domain Eukaryota; kingdom Metazoa; phylum Chordata; class Aves; order Anseriformes; family Anatidae; genus Cygnus; species Cygnus olor. The sequence continues at coordinate 22,861,318 of NC_049170.1, read as the reverse complement.
ACTTGTAAACTCTCACTGTCTAAACTGAGCTGAGCCCAGCAAACGGGCAGGTTGTACTTAGTTAACTCTACTGGCAGCCAGCTGCAGATGGCAATTGCTATGCTGCCCAGTCAATATTTATTTTTTATTTGTTGTGTGATTGTTCATGCACTATATGCTAACTGCCATTAGGAGAAAATTAATTTTCTTAAGTGATTACAGCTAGTATTCAAGTCATGCACACAGATTTTTATTAGTTTATTGTGTTTTTTTAATTTATTTATTTATTTTTAACTTTCTTCTTCCAAGTCATACTTCTTCCAATTTCCATTGAAATTGCTGTACTTCCACTTTATTTGTTATGCAAGAGTTTGCTGAGCTACTGAAGCAAAAGGTTAGGAATGAATTGAGGCTGCACTAATGTTATGGCTCTTACTGTCATCCTGTGTGGTCTTCAAATACATTTTGTTTGTTTTACTTCTGTCTATGCAAGGACTTGCTTCTGTCCTGGTTTTGCATTCGTTTTGTAGTTGGCATCCAGTCCTGGCATGGTGCTTTCCTTGCCAAACGTATATTTGTTGTCCTGATTATAGGTTTTGCTAATTATGTATCTTTTCTCCCCCATCAACAAATTATCATGGGATATCAGTTTTTCATCTGTCATTTTTCCTTGATAAACCATATGCTGCATATCTGTCCTTAGGCTATGATAAATACAAACTATTATAAATCAATTTAAAACTTTTTGGTGAACTAAATCCCATTCTCTTCACTATTTCTTTTGGCCAGAATGGTCTCTTCATGACATTTCCTAATGATTTGTGATGAGATGTGTGATACTCCATGCACTACCTTCTGGGGTGTGCAGTCTTCATTTTCTACAAGAGCTCAGCTTTTTATGTCTGGAAAGGCTCTCTTAGCAGAAACTTTGTATGGTGCTACTCCTGGGCATCTGTTGCAAGCCTCTCCCTGTAACTTTAGTTGCTTTAATACGTTTACTGCACATTAGCCCTAATGCCTTACTTTTTTATGTGTTCAGATCAGGTCTGCCCTTTTCACACTTTGGTTATCTCTATCAGTCACTTAGTTCATTCATACACTTTGGCCTTGACCTTTCTTTAATTGCCCTCAGTTTTTCAGGGTCCAATTGAACTCCCTCAGAGCTCAGCAGATGCCCCTCATAGTTGTTTATAGATTTCTTCTGCTTCGGTTACTTTCTGTGCATCCTAAAATATTGTCCTCAATGCTTTTTAGGAGTTTCTGGATTGCTGGATTCGTGGCAGTTGATTGTCTTTCTCATGCAATCTCCTGCTGCTGCTGTAAACTTCAACTTCAGGCCTGGAATTCTTCACTTCTCCCATTGTCATTTTCTTGTGCATTTGTAGAACATAATATATACACTCTCATAAGCTTCCTCTCCTAGCCATGCCCTGCATCTAATCTGGTGGAATAAGCAGAAGTCCGAGTGAGAGTATTCAGTACTCTGATGGCATTCATCTGTCCCAGTCTCTCCAGGAGATCCTGCCAATGCAACTCTCAAGTCTTCCATTCTGCAAATTTTACTTTTTACTCCATATTTCATCTGCATGACTCTTATTATATTCTATATAATTTTCTGAGGCCATTCTTAAGAGTAAAAACAAGTTGTGGTGCATGATACTTTTTATTTCGTTAAGATTGTTTCTGTCTCGAGACTGTTCTGGAGAGGAGGCTCTCTATGGCTCTCCTTCAGATAGAATGAGAACTGCTTAACTGCAGGTCTCTCCAGGTATACTTTTAAAAGAGAAATATTTAAGTTTATCCTTTGAAACAGAGTGACGAGGAAATGATGTATAGTTGCAGAAAAGGTACTAAAAACTGTAAAGATTTGTTAAAATAATAAATTAGATATTAAAAAAATAATAAATTGACAAATGATGGTTGACAGTTGAGAAAGCGAATTAAATAGTTCACAGTGTATATAATCCAATGTATTTCACAATGGGCAATATTAAAAGCCAACATTTAATAAGCAACATACATGACAGTTCTTTAAATCTTAATGAGTGCCAACTGAGAAACAATGCTGCTTTGTTTCTTCAGAGATTTGTATGTGTTCACTTCACTTTTCCAAATGGGTCACATTAAATTACTATTAGTGAATTACAAATGCCCCAGCAATGTTTTTATTCTTAGACAAAGATTACATCGATTGGTTTCCAGTATTATAACTACTGCATAAAAAAATTACTCTTGCTTGCATTGCCATTTCTGTTAGAATCACACTTACTAGTCATCTTCTAAGTTCTTTACCCACCTATAATCTTCCTGACTTACTATTAGGTCCACTTGTGTTACTATTGTGTTCCAAAGAGACTGAAAATTGCCATAAAGCAGCAGCTAAGAAATCTTTAAGGCGAAGGAATTTCTGGACTGGTACTGAGTCGGCAAATTTGGTTCTGTAAAGCCCTCTTTTATCTTCATCCCTGGAAATGGGAAAAATAATTTTGGTTGTGACTGACATCTCTTGAAACTACTTAATTAAAAAAAACACTAATTTTCATTTGAAAAACAAAAATTTCTAGTCCTTTAGTACCGAAAAAGAAATTTAGAAGGCAAGCAAAAACAACCAGTACATACTGGTACGTATGTACCATTACACACATAATACATAATTTCATTATTTTTAATATGTAATTTCACTATTTTAAGGAAATTGCTGTTTGATTAATAGTGTCCTTTCAGAATCTTATTCGTAACATATTTTATTTTTAGCCTTAGAAAATACTCATTTCCAGTCATTTTTTTATTACTTTTAGGAACATTATTCATTGGCCTGACGTTTTTAACAGCTGGGTTTCATCACATTAACATAATGTGTCAGATTTTATAACTGCCACAATTTGAGGCAGAAATAAATAAAGCATATTAGTTCCTTTATTATAAATTGTACATTACAGACAGATGCACCTATTAGCATATGGATCATTTGCAGAAGCTGTATTGGGCACAACAGCATAGGTCAGGACTAGTTAGCCAGTGTAAGCGTCCTTAAGTTGTGCACCTTCCAAGTGTAGGTGTGCCTCATCTTACCTCATGATAGTTGCAACATAAAAGTGCCATGAAAAATGTTCACATTTTTTACTTTTGCCATTTGGAAGTTTGCAGAGCCTGCGGCCAGCACGCACTGCTGAGCCCTCGCCTTCCCCACGCCTGTTCCTATGGAAACTGCTGCAGCCAGAAGAGGCAGGACGAGGAAGGTTTCCAATAAACATTTAAATTTGGCTTTTTCGTCATGCTGATTTAGGGTTCCCCCAGAAGGCAGGAAATGCAGTGAATAGAAAACTGCAGACCTCCTCTGGGAAAGGCAGCAGTGCTTACAGACCAGCTAGGTCAACAGACACCTTTCTCTTAACACCAGATTTTTCACTTTCCTAGGGAAACATAGAAACAATGGAGAATTTTTTATTTTTTAATTATTTTTAGAGTAACACTAAAATAAAAATCTTGCTAGTACTACAAACGCAGTTGTTTGTGTTTTTTTTTAGGTTGCTGATAGCATCTGATCCCCAGGAGCACAATGTACTAGACAATACGAAGTCATCATATTGTGACCACGGCGTGTTGTTCATGTGCCACTGCCTTCAAGCTTGCAGAAATTGTAACTGGCCTGTTGAACAAATGCAGTGCTTTATTGAAAGCAGGCAATGGTCTTCTACGCTTACATTTTCAGACCCCTACAAAACTGTCCAACAGTGAGTGCTGTTATTCTGAACATGGCTCTTCGAAATGGCTGGGTTTTCTTCTTTCCTTTATAAAGGCTTTTTCTTCAGTTAGGCTGTGGGCCTCCGGTCTTAAAACTGCTCCAGCTTCTATGCTGTCACTGACATGCTAACACGCGCTGCTTACAGCCCTGGGATTGATGCAGAGCGCCCTTCTGAAATTGCTTTATGTCACACCTAACACGTGGTGCTACAATCTCCTTCGGCGACTCGTGTTTCAGTCCCTGCCTTTTTTCTGGTGCCCAGACTCCTCCCCTTAAACCTGAAAAAATACTTAAAGCAAGCACCTGTGCCACCTGGGTGCATATCCCTTCCTCACTTGCAAGACGGGCTTTGCCATCTATCTCCTAATACGTAAAAGTTCTGGGTCTTGCTTCTTGTTACACAGCACTGACAAGTGGATCAACCCTTGGGCTGTCGTTTCCTGGCACTTGCGTCCTTTGTGATTATTCAGGTATTTTGCAACTAAAGTAAGCTGGATGGTGATGGAATAAACCTGTATGAGCGGCAAGTGTGAAAGGTTCTCAATGACTGGTAATGTATCTTTAAATAGTTTAAGGACTTTGACAAAATGTGCTTCTTTCTCATGCCTGAAATTTTTGTGTCATCTTTGGAATCAGTTTGAGAAGAGATTTTTCTTAATTTTCCATCAAGTTAAAAGGTTTCCAAAATGTTTGAGTGTGTGTCTTTTTGTGGAAAAAGTGACTGTGTGACTGGGAGTAATGGTGCTGACACTAAATGAACCTACCCAAGGAATTATGTCTTCTGCAGTGCTGGTGCCACCATCCCTCACTAATTTCAAATCTCACAGGCTTTTGCCTATTGACTTTTGATCCAAGTTTGTTCATCTTGCTTTTCTTGCAGTTCGTTTGATGTGATTCTTAACAGATGCTGACACACTTCCCAGTTTAAACATACATGAAATTTAAGAAAACTTCAGCCACAGCAACACCACAGTAGATTTTCTTCTCTGTTGGTTGCATTAAAATGGGTATGAATTGCTACCTGTTCTGATCCAGTTGCATTTCTCACACTTTTTGTGCAGGCAAAAAGGACTGCGTGTAGATACATAGGTGTATTTGTGATTAATCTGCCCTTGCATATGCTGAACTATGTCCACAGGGAAAAACAATATCTGCAAGGATTTTCAGCGTCTTGGAAATGTGGTTTTTTTTTTCTGCTTAATTTTATCTAGTAAATACTATTTTTTCAGTCTTTTTCACAGGAACATGTGATTTTATTTTAATTGTTGCAGGTTTTTTATTATTCTGTTTCTCTATTGCTTCTAAGTAATTTATTTTTACTAGGTTTTTGTGTTGTTCATGGTGTTTTTTTGAAGAACACGGCCTGGTACATGGTAAGTAGTAGGATGTCACCTCAGTGCTCACGTCAGCAAATCTAATCAGCAATAAAGAAGGGGAAAGGAAAGGAAAATAAAACAGGGAAGAAAAAGAATGGTTGAGAATCACTTTTCTGATAGTGAAGACAGTATCTGGTGCTAATGACGATGCAGTTGGCATATTTGATGCTATTTTTCTTCTCAGTATGAGAAGTAGTTACAAGCCTTGCTTCAGCTGTCACTTCTGTCTGTCAGTGAACAAAAGCACTAAAGCTGCTGTGATAAAACTGAACGTGGTTCTGGCACCTACACCATCTCAAAAAGGATACAACAAAATCAGACACCAGGGAAGGGTAACGATCATGGTCATGAGTATGGAAGCACTGCCATACAAAGAAAACCAAAGTAAACCAGGCCTTTTCGTTCAGGAAAAAGAACTGACAAAAGAACTGGTGGAGGGAACGTGACAGAAGATCTCAAAAATACTTAGCAGCAAATGCTGAGAGATGCACCATTCACTTTCTTTACTACTCTGAGGGCACCAAATTCAGTTGTAGGAGTCACCTTCAGTACAGAAAAGGAGCTCTTTCTTCATGCAGAGGATAGTAGATCATTGCAAGAGGATGCTGTGGATGTTAACCATATTTAAGGGGAAAGTGGATAAATGCATGGAAGAGAAATTCATAGGTGTTTCCCGTATATGAAGAAACTGCATCCAGCTATTCCCTGGACATCCATTTTTATTGCTGTTGTAGATAGAATACTGAACCAGGTGGTCTTTGTTTTTTACATCTTCTGTTTGGGGTATGCTCTAAAAGCCCATGTTTTTAAAGGGTCACCTTGAAAATCCATATTGATATCTTTTGCTGCTTGTCCTTTGTCGTCAGTGACTCAAATAGAAGAAAATATTGCAAAAGATGTTGCCCAATGCTATTCCATCACCATTTATAAAAGCAGAACCTGTTGCAACTGTTCCACAGTTGCATGAAGATTATCTCGTATCTGTCTGGCTATTGTCATAGCACAAGCAGTTTTAATGTCAGAAAATATTAGCCCATTGTTTTAAATCTTACTTCATTCATTTTAATTTTCCTGTACCTGAAGAGTCTTGTTCTAGAGTAATGTGATGTTTTCTTGTTTCGTTTGTTGTTGTAGGGTTTTTGTTTGTTTGTTTGTTTGTTTTTCCCCTAGGAATGGATAAATTGGTTTTCCGTCCATACAAAAGGCCAAATGCTCTCTATCGGCTGATTTGCTTTCCTTGGGCTGGAGGTAACTGTTCTTTCTTTGCTCGATGGGGCGAAGTCTTCAGCAGCACAATTGAAGGTTGGTCCTTTGTGTAGTTAAAGAATTTAAGGAAGCTGGGCTCTTTGAAATGCACAGCTGCAGAATATAATGCTCTTGACAGCTGTGCAGTCATTCTCCAGTGGATATTATATTCAGAAAGGAAGTCTACCAGGATTCCGCATTTCCATTAGGATGCTGGGTGTACCACTTTGGATCAAATTATATTTGATTAAGTTAAAAAGTGACATCCTCAGAGATAAATTTCACAGGACTTAAGTATGCTTCAGCAGTTTCCAGCCTTGGAAACTGCTGGTTTGATTCAAGAAAGGGCAATGCAATAAAAATATGCTACTGCATATTCCAAAGGCATCAGCAGTGCCTTAGATCCTTATATAAGAACAGTGAAGACATAAGAATTGTTTTTTTAATGTTGAGAGGCTGCACAGAATGAAATTCAGTTTATCAGGAGCTTTTGTGTGGATGGAAATACTTCTAACAAAGTTACTAAGAAGATAGCCTAGGAATGACTGCAGATCCAGATGAATAACGTCAGGGAGCAGCACACTCTTTCAGATGCTTTAATTGTGCTGAAATTAAGTATAAAAGACATGAACATTTCTGTACTACTGTCTGTGGTATTATGTGGTGGCTTATTCTGTCTCTTGTAAAATACTTCATGTTTCACCTATTACTTCCATGCTAGTTTGGCAGTGTGTTCAATGTCAAGGAAATTTCAGAAAATCAACATTTTTACTGATCTACTGGTTACTTATTTTCTCTAAACAGTGAGAGGAAAAACTCCTGATTTTGAAAGGGGTGTAAAAAGATAAGGTACGCCCTTTTGTGTAGCTATTAAATCCCATCAGTTTATACGATTCTGCGTTTTACTGTGTGCAGCACTGAAGAGCCTTCAAAGGGGAAAATGGGAACTGTATGATCCTAATACAGTTTGTTAACATTCTGATGTTGCCCTTGAAATGATATTTTTTACACAACCCTCAGAGTTGCTTTTATTGAAATTGTTCTTGTTATTAATAGTCACAGCAATAAAATTGTTTTGAAACCTCAGCTGAGATCACGACCTTGTTATCATTTTAAGTGGATTTCTGACTCAAAGCATTTATAAATTTGATCAGTGGGAGAGGCAACATTTGTGAGTTAAGGAAGGAATAGAGACCTGATCTGTCTTTAATCACAGGATTAAAATATAGCAGTAACAATAGCAAATACATTGTATCAACTGTAAAAAGGATTAATTTAAATAATCTGTATACTCTGCAGAATAGATTAGAAAATTTAGTAAAAATGATTTTACTGTTTTTTTTCTTGAAATGACTGTAATTCTTTTCCCTCCCTTCCTCCATCTCTTCTGTAGTGTCCATTATAAGGCTTCCTGGAAGAGAATGTCGTGCTAAGGAGCCTTTTGCAAAAGACATGACAGAAGTAATTAATGAAATAACAAGTGTTTTGTTAAAAGAGCTGCAAGAAAAACCCTTTGCATTTTTTGGTCACAGGTAAAGATGTATACATTTTAGATACCCTGGTGAAAGAACTTTATACTCTAGGAGTAGATAGTTACTTGTCTTTGTTTGCAAAAACCCTAGGCAGATACACTTCTGCAAAGGTCTTTTGCCAAGCCATGCTAAAACATGCTGCTAATCTCAAAGACTCTGGTTATTTATATTTTAATTACTTCAGGCACAATGTCTGTTAAAAATGGCAGTGCTGTGATTTATTTATTTTTACACTGATAAATT